>NC_064629.1:234472313-235104098 GCF_023864275.1 Schistocerca cancellata | reverse complement strand
GGTGCTGGATATTAGTTTGTGGGATGGATTTTGTGCCTGTTGCATTTGGTCTGTCAGTAAAGGGGCAGTTAGTGCTGTTCATGGATGACACTGGAGTTGTAGTCTGATGATGTCCCATATATGCTTGATTGGAGACAGATCTAGTGATTGGACAGGCCAAGGCAACATGTTGACACACTGTAGAGCATGTTGGGTCACAACAGCAGTATGTGGACAAGTGTTATCCTGTAGGAAAATACCCTCTGATATACAATTTTGCAGTCAGGGAGAGTGGGATAACAGCATAAATGTTCCTGCTGTCATATGAAATCAGACTCGAGACCACTACTGCAGGTATAGGTCCAGGGTGTCTAACATGCAGGCAGGTCAGTTGCAAGATGGAATCGCACCCCAGACCATTACTCCAGGTGTAGATGCAGCATATCTAGCATGCAGACAGGTTGGCCACAGATCCTCAAATGATCTCCTCCTAACCAACACACAGTCATCGCTGACACCAAGGCAGAACCAGATTTCATCAGAAAACATGGCAGACCTTCCTTCTGTCTTCCTATGAGCCCTCACTTGACACCACTGAAGTCACAGATGGCTGTTATTTGGGGTCAGTGGAATGCACACTACAGAGCATCTTGCTCAGAGCTGTCCGTGAAGTAACTGATTTGTAACAATTCATTGTGTCACTGTGGTGCCATCTGCTGGTCAAATTTCTGCTGCAGAGGCAGTACGATGCCCCAGATATGCTGTACACGATGATTTCCCCCCTTGGTAGTGCCAGTGGCCATCCAGAGCCTGGTCTTCTTGTTACCATACATTCTTGTGTGGCCACTGCTGCCAGCAGACATATGCAGTGGCTACATTCCAGAAAAGTCTTTCTGCTATATCACAGAAGGAACATCCAGCTTCTTGTAGCCCTGTTACATGACCTTGGTCAAACTCAGTGAGGTGTTGATGATGGTGTGTTTGTTACCTTAAAGGCATTCTTGATCAACATCACCTCACCACGTCTAATGCCAAAGGTGCTAAAAGCTCACTATCTTTACAGTGAGTCTAGTTTGCATCCACATAGTGGTGCTACTAGCACACCCTTATGTGACTGGCACAAGATCTCAATAGACATTATTTTTCAGATGTAGAAATGTGACCACCATTCAGTTTATGCTGCACAACTGTCCCTTGGTGCTGTGATTTTTTCTGTTAACTGTCTGCAAGATGGTGATACACTGCTATGCTCAGGAAGATCCCCAGATCCCTCTCTGACAGAATATGTGGGAACAGCTTGGGAACATTAACCCTGTTCCAGTGCCAATATTTGAGATATCAAGGACATTACAACAGTTGTCAGCCAGCTTGCCTCAGGAGAGGGTAAAACTACTTTGTGACACCATTCCCAACTGAATAATTATGTGCATCGGAGCTAGAGGGGAGTGCATCTTCTGCTGATAAGTACATTCATGCTGACAGGTTCTTTATAAATTTGAAATCTTTTTTTTAATCACCAATATACACTGAAGAGCCAAAGAAACTGGTACACCTTCCTAATATCGTATAGGGCCCCCGTCAGCACGCAGAAGTGCCACAACTCGACGTGGCATGGACTCCACTAATGTCTGAAGTTGTGCTGGAGGGAACTGACACCATGAGTCCTGCATGGCTGTCCATAAATTCATAAGAGTACAAGGGTGTGGAGATCTCTTGTGAGCCGTGCAGGGTAGCCGTGTGGTCTGAGGCGTCTTGTCACGGTCCATGCGGCTCCCCCCGTCGGAGGTTCAAGTCCTCTCTCAGGCATGGGTGTGTGTGTGTGTGTCATCCTTAGCATAAGTTAGTTTAAGTTAGATTAAATAGTGTGTAAGCTTAGGGCCCAATAATCTCAACAGTTTGATCCCATAAGACCTTACCACAAATAAAAAAAAAATAAAAAAAAAATCTCTTCGGAACAGCATGTTGCAAGGAATCCCAGATATGCTCACTAATATTCATGTCTGGGGAGCCTGGTGGCCAGTGGAAGTGTTCAAACTCAGAAGAGTGTTCCTGGAGCCACTCTGTAGCAATTCTGGACATGTGGTGTGTCGCTTTGCCCAAGTCCGTCAGAATGCACAATGGACATGAATAGAGGCAGGTGATCAGACAGGATGCTTACATAGGTGTCACCTGTCAGAGTCATACTAGACATACCAGAGATCCCGTATCATTCCAACTGTACAATCTTGGGGGAGGTCAGGCCTATTGTTACACAAGAAGGAAAGCTTTTATGGTATTAATGATATACAGGAAAGATATAAGCATTTTTGTTAATTTTGATTATTTTTCTGTTTATTATTCATATCTTTAGGTAGTAAAGAAATAGGTGTTGTTTCAGCAGATGCATCCTTGTCACTGTGCTGTCTCATTAACCCGTTACATTCCATAATGCAGGCACAGTGAGTCTCCATGTGACCTAATTTCAAATAGCCACTGCCCTGGCAGTGAGCGCACCACAGAGAATTGTGCAAGTCTCTTTGTGGAAACAGTGAGGCCACTGTTAAACAATTAGGGTACACATCAAAACAAAGTGTGCATTATTCAAGTATATTTACATAAGCATTACCACACAAAACATTCACTGTGTGATATTTTTTTTTCAACTCTTCAGGGTGGACTGTTTCCATTGTCATTTCACTCAAATTGTTTACAAATGAATCACTTTCATCATCACAATCACTGTTGCTCCCATTTTCACTTAGACATTCTTCTTAAAGGTCTAAAATCTTTTCCTCGGAAAGGATGTTGCATGAAAAACTAGCCATTTTGTGCCCACTAACTTGAAGGTAAATATAACAACCTTTGTCCCAATACAACTTGTTATAATGCCAAGTTGAACACATATATTTAAAAAACGACACAACACATATAAGTCACAGAGCAAGTAGACAAAGTAAGACATGTGTACACGGTAACATTCAAATCAGCGCTGAGTCCAAGTCTAGCGGCCGCTGGCTGGCTGGCTGCTCAGGTGGCGCAGCTGCTGCATGGCTGGCAGACAGCGCTGCACGTACAGGACGCGCATAACTGTGCGGCGACACTTTGAAAGATCAGCGAGTCACAACACTTTTCTCCCCTTTGAATTTTTTGCACTGGTCTTGATGGAGGTGGCCTGTAGATTGCTAACGTCCATAGGTATTGTTTGACTGGCCATAAAGTCTCGAGGAGGAGGCTTCCTGTACAGACGGAAGTGTCCCCAATGATAACGGGTCGAGATGACAGGAGACGTAGGGGTTGAATCTGCTGGGACCCCGCGCATCAATCTGCCCAATGCGGCAAGTCCGGTTGTTATAAGAGGAGACATGGGCGATGTGTCGGCGTCCATAGGAGAAGGAGGCGAGTAGAGTTGCTCCGACAGATGATGGTCATCTGGTTCCTGCATGGGCACATCTCCTGGTGGCGTCCGTTCTTGTGCTGGCACCGAGATGACGGTGAGGGGGCTGCATTGTGAGTAATGGGAGATGCCAAGATCCCGAGCGTCAGGTAGAGCCAAAGGTGGTGTAGCGGCATTCGGAACAGGCGTTGCTGGCATACGAGGCCGAAGCTGGTCCGAATAACACACTGCAACACCCGTGTCTGTCTGGATTTCATACAGGCGTCGGCCACAGTGTCGTAAGATGCGGGCAGGACTCCATTTTGGCCGCTTGCCATATCCCCGTACACATATAAGGTTGCCGGCAGTGAACCGGCCAAGCGAAGGCACCCGCGGCTGTGAGGTGGAAGGCCGCAGAAGATGAAGTAGCGTGCGGGGCTGTCGGCCATGTAAGAGCTCAGGCGGGCTGTGGTCGCCCATGGGGGTGAAACAGTAAGAAGACAGGAACTGGAGAAGTGCATCATCAGCAGCGGAAGTCAGGAGTTTCCTCATCTGAGCCTTAAATGTGCGGACCAGTCATTCAGTCTCACCTTTTGATTGTGGATGGAACTGAGGGGCCGTGACATGCATGACGCTGTGATGGGCACAAAAGTCCGCAAATTCGGAAGAGGCAAATTGCGGACCATTATCAGTAACAAGAGTAGAGGGAAGGCCTTCCAAAGAGAAAATGCGTGCTGGAGCACTTGTGGTTGCCGCGGTGGTAGGCGACGTGCAACGGACAATGAAAGGAAAGTTAGAACAGGCATCAATAACAAGTAGCCAATAAGTACCTAAAAAAGGTCCCGCGAAGTCAGCACGAATACGCTCCCAGGGCTTCTCAGGCGAAGGCCACGGTGACAAAGATGCCTTCGGGGCAGCGGCCTGTGACGCACAAGGGCCACAGGCAGCGACCATGTGTGCGATTTCAGAGTCGATGCCAGGCCAGTACACATGATGGCCCGCCAGAAATTTTGTGGGAGAGACACCCCAGTGCCCTTGGTGAAGGAGGTGCAAGACCGAAGCACGCAAAGACGCAGGTACCACAACATGCGGCAAAGCATTGTCAGTGGAAAGGAGGATAACACCTCCCCTAGCCGTGAGGTGGGAGGGCAAAGCGTAGTAGTTCCGCAATGGATCAGACGTCTTAGCAGACGGACGATCTGGCCAACCCTTCAGAATACAGCGTAAAATCCGGGAGAGGGTAGGATCAGAACCCGTAGCAGCCGCCAGCGAATCCCCGGTGATGGGTAACCCGTCCACAACCGGCTGCTCGGCAACATCCAGGTGGAAACACAAAAGTTCGTCCCTGCCGAATGCCAGATCAGGACCCATGGGAAGGCGAGACAGTGTATCAGCATTCGCATGTTGAGACATCAGCCGGAAATGAATCTCACAATTGAAACGAGACAAGTAAAGAGCCTAATGCTGGAGGCGGTGTGCAGCCTTGTCGGGAAGTAATGTTGATGGATGACAAGGAAACAAGTGGTTTATAATCCGTAACAAGATGAAATTTGGATCCGTAGAGAAAAACACCAAACTTATGAAGAGCATAAATAATGCCCAAAGCTTGTTTTTCGATTTGAGAATACTTTTGCTGGGCATCTGTGAGCGTTTTGGAGGCATAAGCAATGGGTTGTGCAGAACCATCAGAAAAACGGTTCGCAAGGACTGCACCAACCCCGTATTGAGAGGCGTCCGTGGCAAGAACAAGATGTTGGCTAGGTTGATAAGTAGCCAGGCATGGGGCCTGTTTCATCATAGTCTTCAATTTCTGGAAAGCCGCATCGCATGATGCAGACCAGTGAAAAGGAACGTTTTTGTGCAACAGGCGATACAACGACTGAGCCACCAAAGCAGCAAACGGTAAAAACTTGTGATAGTATGCTATTTTCCCCAAGAAGGCCTGCAGTTCCTTAACAGATACAGGGTGAGCAAGGGCATTGATCACAGTGACAGTTTGCTGAAGCAGACGAATACCATCCCGAGAGAGTTTAAACCCCAAGTACGTGATAGATGCCTGAAAAAATTTTGATTTCTGAAGATTACACTTAAGACCGGCAGTCTGTAAGATATGAAAAAGTGTGCAGAGATTTTGAAGATGTTCGTCAGTGGTGGAGCCAGTGACAACAATGTCATCCTGGTAATTTATACACCCAGGGACAGTGAACAATAATTGTTCCAAGAATCGCTGAAAGAGAGCAGGGGCGCTGGCAACCCCGAATGGCAGTCGTTGGTATTGATAGAGGCCGAAAGGCGTGTTAAGGGTCAGAAACTGCTGGGAAGCAGCGTCAAGAGGAAGTTGATAAGCTTGTGACAGGTCAACTGTAGAAAAATACTGGCCTCCAGCAAGTTTAGTGAACAATTTTTCAGGTCGCGGCATAGGGTAAGTGTCGATGAGGCATTGAGCATTTTCAGTGGTTTTGAAATCACCACAGAGACGAATATCACCATTGGGCTTAGCAACGACAACGACAGGAGAGGACCACTCACTTGAAGTGACAGGAAGCAAGACCCCTGAAGCAGTGAGACGATCCATCTCCCATTTGACCCGATCACGAAGGGCCACAGGAATGGGCTGAGCCCGAAAAAACTTAGGCCGAGCAGTGGGTTTGAACGTGATATGAGCTCAAAGTCATTTGCACGGCCTAACCCAGGAGAAAAAATGGACGAAAATGTAGTCGACAAGGAATCCAATTGAGCATAAGGAATAGCATCAGAGACGATATTGACAGAGTCATCTATGGAGAACCCAAAAATGTGAAAGGCATCAAAACCAAAAAGATTTTCCGCGTTACTATGGTCGACCACAAATATGGTAACAGTGCGAACGACAGATTTGTAAGATACGTCAGCATTAAATTGTCCCAAGAGAGAAATCTTCTATTTATTGTATGTCCGTAATTGCCGAGTGACAGGTGATAGGATTGGAGAACCCAACTGAAGACGTGTGAGAATTGCTGATAGTGGCAGCAGAACCAGTATCCACCTGCATGCGAACATCCTGACCAAGAATTTGGACAGTGAGGAATAACTTCCCTGAAAGGGGAGATGTACCATTGACAGACAACATAGAAGCAGAATAAGCGTCATGGTCATGAATATCAGGTATGCGGTCGGATTTGCAAATGGATGACACATGACCCTTCTTTTTGCAATTGTGACACAAGGCCCAACGTTGGGGACAATCCTCCCGTGAATGTTTCGTAAAACACCGCGGACATGAAGGAAGTTGCCGGGGGTTTTGCTGCAGTTTCTTAGAGGTTTGTTTACGGTTAGGCTGAGGATGCGCTTGGGAGCGTACTGTGGCCACGTCGGCCAATGGGGACATGCCGCACACGTCGTCAACAGCGCACAGAGGTTGTATTTCCCCAACGTCACCTCACGCCTCTATTTGCGCTCCAGCGGTGCGAGAAATTTCAAACGACTGCGCAATGGATAGGACTTCATGTAGAGTCAGATTTGCCAACTGAAGGGCACGTTGCCTAACTTCTTTGTCAGGCACCGACTGGATAATAGCATCCTGTACCATGGAATCATCGTAGGATTCTTTGTGAACTTCAGTAACAAATTGACACTTTCTACTGAGGCCGTGAAGTTCAGCAGCACAAGTGCGATAGGATTGATTCGATTGATAAAAAGTAACACAAGAGGCCACCACATGCATTTGCTTTTGAAAATAGACAGACAGAAGTGAGCACATTTCAGCAAAGGACAAAGACGCAGGATCTTTCAAAGGAGCCAATTGCGACAACAACTGATACATTTGCGGTGAAATCCATGAAAGGAACAGAGACTTACATGTTCGTTTGTCCGCGGCATGAAATGCCAAGAAGTGCTGTCGAAGACGTTTTTCGTTATCAGACCAGTCTTCCGCTGTCTCGTCATAAGGAGGAAAAGGAGGTATAGACAACGACGAGAAACGCCCCGCATTTGATGCCGCGATGAAATCGCGAATCGCCAATTTGAGAAGCGTTTGCTGTTCAATGAGACCTTGCAATAGTTGCTCTAAAGTAGCCATGGAAACCTGTGGGTCAACGATGAAAAGGAAAAAACCACTACCTCGTCGCCAATTGTTATAACGTCAAGTTGAACACATATATTTCAAAACCGACACAACACATGTAAGTCACAGAGCAAGTAGACAAAGTAAGACATGTGTACACAGTAAGATTCAAATCAGCACTGAGTCCAAGTCTAGTGGCGGCTGGCTGGCTGGCCGCTCAGGTGGCGTGGCTGCCGCATGGCTGGCAGACAGCGCCGCATGTAGAGGACGCGCGTAACTGCGCGGCGGCACTTTGAAAGATTGGCGAGTCACAACACACATGCTATAGTTTGATGCAGACTTAACACAAGCAGTACCATGCAGCACTAATGCCTAGTACAGTCAGATTTGTGAACAAATCATGTGACAGTTACGAAAAATCATGCCAAATGAGGCTTGACAGCAGAATCAAGTGTTATTGTTTACAGTATCATATTACAATGTACCCTTGTCCCAGATGATGTTCATAGTTTGAATGGTGTTGGAGACTACTGAAATTGTCACATTGAATCATCTCCTATAATTTGTGAAAATGGAATTACTGGCCAGTATTCACCTTCAGATGTTGAAATAGTACCACTGATAGGTACATGTAAAAGATCAAGTAACTATTTTAGCTTTTGAAGCTATTAGTTCCTCATGGCATGGTGGTCCCTCTCATACTTAAGTCTGAAAAATATACCCTTTGTTTTTAACCTTTGCCAACCTATCCTTCTCCCCTTCTGAAGGAAAGAACTAATATTTCTGAAAGTCAGGATAGAATAATGTAACTTTATATATTGGTAGGCCAAAACATTATGACAATGGAAGTGTAATCCTGAAATTTAACTTTGCAGTAATGGGTATAGATGTACAACCTAAAGTGACTTTCGACAATTTGTGCCAGGCCGGGACTTGAACCTGGATTTTATGACCATTGCTGGTGGTTGTCTTCCCACTTAGGCTACCATAGCACACTGCTCAGACTGACCAAAACTCCATATGGCACACACCTATCTATTTCTTCTTATAGATTATTAATTCACTTATCTCCATTCACACATCTGGCAAGTTTTCAAATCAAGACACTGAGAAGCCATTTTTGAAAATGGTACTGATAATTTGACTTTGTGTTGTCTCAATTCTAAAACCTTCACAGGTATCTCAAGGTGTGTGAATGTGGGTAACTGAATTACTAGTTTCAAGAAGAAATAGAAAGGTGTACCACACGTGGAACTTTGGGTGCTCAGATAGCCTAAGTGGTAAGCTGACTCCTTGGGATAAGTTGAAAAATGGGTTTGAGTCCCGATCTGGTGCAGATTTTCACATGTCGCTTTAGGTTGTACATCTATACCAATTACATTTAAGCTCAATTTCAGGAACACTGAATACTGTAGCTCATCATCAAATATCAAACTATGACAATTACCTGCCATGAATTTGAATGCTGCCTGATGTTCTCACAGGCACGTAATGCAGGAAGGAAAGTATGTAAGTGGAGAAGAGGTGAATGGTGAATCATGCTAGTGATAGTCAGTCATAAAATGGGGAAATCAATTGACATAAAGTGACTTGGATGAAAGGCAGATTATTGTGGTTCAGCAGGTAGGACTGAGCCCCCAGCAGACGACAAAGCTGGTCAGCTGTTTGCATGCTGCTGTCTTGAGCATCTGTGGAAAGTGGTTGAAGGATGCTGAAGTCATGAGTAAGTATCAAGCCATTAAACATGAGACTCTGCAGCAGTTCACCCCTCTGTGTTCCCATATTGACACCATGATACTGTCAATTGTGATGGCAGTGGGCACAGTGTCATTGAGATTCAGGGTGTATTCACCATGGGACAACTGGAAATCCAGGAAAAATGTGGGAATTTTTTCATCTGGGAGCAATCCAAGGAAAACCTGGTCATTTTTAGAATTCTAAGAATTTTCAGTTGTTCCAGTTTCCAGTTAAATTTTTATGATTTTGGCTGGTAAGAACTGAGAATCTGGCAAAGGATTTTATGTTAGCTTGCTACTGCAGAATAATACTACAGGAATAAAACATAAATGAGAACAAAAACCTAAATAAAACTTTTGTTGTAGAGAAAATGCACTATTTACAACAACAAAATACAGTGCACAAACACAAGCATCTGATGACAGCATAATGATGGCTGTGCAGTACTTCTTAACAACAAACTACTTTTGATGTGCATAACAACACAACTGTTTACACTTTTAACTGGTCAGAGGAAAATATTGTAAATGGTGTTTTGAGAAGCATAACTTCCAAACTAAATTTTCTTTACCCAAGATGAGTTATGTCATATGTGAGAATATGGAATGTATTTCTTAAGTGACTTTAAGGACAAGCCATTTGGAAAAATTTTGGACACAAAAGATCAGCCATTTATGCCATTTTTTAAAACTTTACTGGCACATTTGTGTTTGATATATCTTAATGGGTAAAACACATTAAAAAGGACCAAACTTCAATTTTATTTTAATTCTTTCATTGATACAAATTATGCAATAACAATGGCAGAAAGTATAATTATCCTATAAAAAGTGCAAGTTAAGTTATTGAGCAATTTCATTTGGCTTTTCTATGGAAAAGTCAAAGTGTTCTGGCATGCAAAGATTTGTTGCAATCAGAGAAATATCTGTTTGCCAGTTTTCCGCTTGTTTTGCCAGTGAATCATCTTGTCTTCTCCAAACCACACTCCAAACAGCTCTAAAATTCACTGCTGCTTCTTTCAAAGTAATTCTATAAACAGAAAACAGAAGGGCAGCACTTTTATATTAATTTAAACCAGTAACTTTTCCTATTTGTGTATTTGAGTTGCTTAGCAATGATGTTGCTAGTGGCTGACTACATCATATATCCTATGTTCGGAGTATCTGCTGTCATTGGCTGGTGAGATAAAATGACATGAGCTATGATTGGCTAACAAAAGTGCATCACACAGTACAGTCTTGTTTTCAGTACTTTGAAAACTTCCATACTGTATTTGGTGGAATTCATGTCTATATTTCCATAATATAAAAATATGTAGTGTACATGTTTCTGTGCATCAGATCTTTCCAAATAATGTTATTTTTTGATAGGTTTCACTTCCTAAAGTGCTGGGAAATTCTACACTGGTGTATGAAACCTTTGTCATTCAAAACGTTGACAAGTATTACAGTTTTGATAGAAAGTATATTGTCACTTAACATGGAAATAGTGCATTTTTAACCGATAAATCCAGCAAAAATATGTGAATTTTTTTTTCTTGTCCATATACACTGTGAGATTGGACCATGGATCAGCAAAAATGTGACACTTGGTATGATGAATCATGTTTCTTGTTACACCTGGTGAATGGTTGTATATTACACCATGGGGAGGGTGGTGAGGGAGGAGGGGGGGGGTCTTCTTGGCTTTTGTTTGACTTTCAGTGATACTTACTTTACTTTTTTGTGTCAAAAAAATTTCTCTGAAAGTTCTTCAACCCAATGTTGAGCCATGTCAAGTGCTCCTTTCTTGTCAAGCTGTAGGTCATCAAAGGTACATCTTTGGGCAGCTGTGACATTGTAGATAACTTCCATGACCTGGACTTCACCATGTCACATTTGTTGTCTGCTTCATCTTTAAGGCTCCATTTGGTGTGTTGATTAGCAATACACTTGTTTTGGTGTGATTCTGTGTTCTCCAAATCTTCCAGCTTGATACATTGCCACTGGTTATCTGTTGTGAGGTGTAGTAGTCCGCCTTAAGTTCAATAGTAAGAAATCTCTTGTGGGATTTAATCTGTGAGGTCTGCATGAAGCACCATGCAGGGGGTGGTACTCATTGAAAGTCTGTTGAAATTTTTCTGTATGCTCATGTGCAATTGTTTGGGTTCAGAATTTGACAATATATAGCTTCGCAAGTGGTGTGAGTTTCATACACCCTGTTGTTATCCTCCTTGTGTGCTTAAGTCTTGCACTGATTTTTTTGGTGTATTTGTATCTGGACCCAATGGGACATGCATATTCTCTTGTGTAAATTCAAAATGCTTGGACAGGTGTTTTTAATATAGTTGGTCTGGTTCCCAATTTACTATTTGCTAGTTGTCTCAGGACATTGTGGTTGTAATCAGAGGTGCCATGAAAGCTGTGAACAATTCCAGAATGAGATTTTTAGTCTGTGGTGGACTGTGTGCTGATATGAAACGTACTGCCAGATTAAAACTGTGTGCCAGACAAAGTCTTGAACTCAAGACCTCTACCTTTCATGGGCAAGTGCTCTACTGACTGTGAACATTATTGCAGATCAGCTGCATCCCTTCACGTTTGAAGCCTGCCCTGATGGTGATGTAAATTTATAACAGGGTAACTGTGTGTGTCATGAGGTCAGAATCATGCTACATGGTTTGTGGGATATGATAATGGACACTCATTGGTGTTGTGAGCAAGAATTTGCCTGATGTGAACTCAATGGAACACATCTGGGATGGTCACAGTCACCAGCACCATGCTGAAAAACCACTGGCGTACAATTTACTGTAAATGTTTGGCTTTTGGCCTGTGAATAGACAGCTGGTGGTATACCATATACCTCTAGATATCTGCCAAGGGCTTGAAAAATCCATGCCACACAGAACTGCTGCTGTATTGCATTCCAAAGGTGAAAAAACGTGATATTAATGTATCTGCAGTTTGCCATTTTGAGTGATGTTTTTATACTGTCATTAAGTATTTTATTTAAATTGTCATATATCCAGCTGCATTGAGTTTAAAAATATGGAAAAAGCACCACTTATCCACAGAAATGTGTAATTTATTATCGAATACCCAGACGGTCATACTTATTCACATTAAAATGTGTATAAGTGATGAAATAAAAATAATTAAAAAAATATATAAATTTGATTTTGTTTCCAGAAGGAAAGTTGCCACTCACCATATAGCAGAGATGCTGAGTCGCAGACAGGCACAACAAAAAATCTCTCACAATTATAGCTTTTGGCCCTTAAGGCCTTCGTCAACAACAGACACACATTGTTCGATCTTGTTTCCATATACACTCCTGGAAATTGAAATAAGAACACCGTGAATTCATTGTCCCAGGAAGGGGAAACTTTATTGACACATTCCTGGGGTCAGATACATCACATGATCACACTGACAGAACCACAGGCACATAGACACAGGCAACAGAGCATGCACAATGTCGGCACTAGTACAGTGTATATCCACCTTTCGCAGCAATGCAGGCTGCTATTCTCCCATGGAGACGATCGTAGAGATGCTGGATGTAGTCCTGTGGAACGGCTTGCCATGCCATTTCCACCTGGCGCCTCAGTTGGACCAGCGTTCGTGCTGGACGTGCAGACCGCGTGAGACGACGCTTCATCCAGTCCCAAACATGCTCAATGGGGGACAGATCCGGAGATCTTGCTGGCCAGGGTAGTTGACTTACACCTTCTAGAGCACGTTGGGTGGCACGGGATACATGCGGACGTGCATTGTCCTGTTGGAACAGCAAGTTCCCTTGCCGGTGTAGGAATGGTAGAACGATGGGTTCGATTACGGTTTGGATGTACCGTGCACTATTCAGTGTCCCCTCGACGATCACCAGTGGTGTACGGCCAGTGTAGGAGATCGCTCCCCACACCATGCTGCCGGGTGTTGGCCCTGTGTGCCTCGGTCGTATGCAGTCCTGATTGTGGCGCTCACCTGCACGGCGCCAAACACGCATACGACCATCATTGGCACCAAGGCAGAAGCGACTCTCATCGCTGAAGACGACACGTCTCCATTCGTCCCTCCATTCACGCCTGTCGCGACACCACTGGAGGCGGGCTGCACGATGTTGGGGCGTGAGCGGAAGACGGCCTAACGGTGTGCGGGACCGTAGCCCAGCTTCATGGAGACGGTTGCGAACGGTCCTCGCCGATACCCCAGGAGCAACAGTGTCCCTAATTTGCTGGGAAGTGGCGGTGCGGTCCCCTACGGCACTGCGTAGGATCCTACGGTCTTGGCGTGCATCCGTGCGTCGCTGCGGTCCGGTCCCAGGTCGACGGGCACGTGCACCTTCCGCCGACCACTGGCGACAACATCGATGTACTGTGGAGACCTCACGCCCCACGTGTTGAGCAATTCGGCGGTACGTCCACCCGGCCTCCCGCATGCCCACTATACGCCCTCGCTCAAAGTCCGTCAACTGCACATACGGTTCACGTCCACGCTGTCGCGGCATGCTACCAGTGTTAAAGACTGCGATAGAGCTCCGTATGCCACGGCAAACTGGCTGACACTGACGGCGGTGGTGCACAAATGATGCGCAGCTAGCGCCATTCGACGGCCAACACCGAGGTTCCTGGTGTGTCCGCTGTGCCGTGCGTGTGATCATTGCTTGTACAGCCCTCTCGCAGGGTCCGGAGCAAGTATGGTGGGTCTGACACACCGGTGTCAATGTGTTCTTTTTTCCATTTCCAGGAGTGTAGTTAACACTAAATTTGATTTAAAAACAGCTCACTAATGTCCATAAAACCTATATAGATTCGCGAATAAAATGTCATAAGAAAAATTAAATTTGTAATGCAATTTACAGGGATAATAGTTACAATAATTGTACAATACATTCCAGTCAGCCTGTTCTATGCAGGTATGTGTCACCTGACACTTGTGTTTTGAAGCAGAATACTTTTTCCAAAAATTGTAAATGTTTTCATACTTGAGCACAAAACTGTTGAAGGCAATGTAGGTTTTTTGTTGAGTCCCATATTTAGTAAGCATGCTATAAGACGTATTACCTCTATGTTGTGACATTCTTCCTGTTGTGTCTAGACGAGACAGCCTAGACACAATGAGAGGAAGCCGAAAGGCACGCTCTTAAACTCACGCGGGCTGGCGTGAGGTCTGAAACAGGATACGTAATGAATGCTATAAAGAAAAGTATGTAGCTTCTGGAATACTTAACTTTAATCCACATTTGTAGAACATCGCTCTTGATGATACATTAATAGAATCTCAATATCAATTGAATACGGCGCCTTGCTAGGTCATAGCAAATGTAGCTGAAGGCTATGCTAACTATCGTCTCGGCAAATGAGAGCGTAATTGTCAGTGAACCATGGCTAGCAACGTTGGCTGTACAACTAGGACGATTGCTAGTCAGTGTCTCTAGACCTGCCGTGTGGCGGCGCTCGGTCGGCAATCACTGACAGTGGCGACACGTGGGTCCGTCGTATACTAGCGGACCGCGGCCGATTTAAAAGCTACCACCTAGCAAGTGTGGTGTCTGGCGGTGACACCACATTCCTCCCCCGCAAATCAGCAAACGGTTGTATTATAAGGCTTCCGCCCGCCGTGGGGAGGACCCCATGTTGACGTATGCGACGAGGTGGGGAGCCTAACAACAGGTGAGGCTGTGCCACCCGCACCCGGCCATTCGGTCCGAGGGGAGCTAGGAAACACCTGAAAACCTAGTCCAGGGTGCACGCCAACATGCGGTGTATGCGCCTGTAGAGAGACAGGAGGGGCCGAAGCGTAGACCTCCATCGAGTCGGAGCACCAGACTGGGGAAGACGACAGATGGTCCGGAGCGGGCAAGAGTTCCATGTCGGAGGACAACTGGTCACGGGAAGCGATCAGTGGCGCGAGACCCAGGGAGGCGCCCGGCGGTTGCAGCAACGTGTCCACTGCGGGCGGCGCCGGCGCGTCGCCATGGGGCAAAATGGAAGGCAGCGTCGGTAACACCTGGGGATGAGGCGAGCCAGTAGATGGGTCCCCAGAGCGCTGATCGGACGGCACCGTCGCTGAAAGCAGACGGGGAGTGGCAGAACCCAGGCGGCGACAGAGGCGCAGCTGATGGAGATGCCGACGCAACTCACCAGAGGCCCCCAAAACCAGATACATCGCGCGGCCGAGGCAGCGAAGAATGCGCCCTGCGAGCCAACGCTGTGAACCCCGATAGTTGCGATAATAGACAACGTCACCTGGAGCAAAAGCAGGTGTCTGCCGCCGCACAGGAACCTGATGTGGCGGATGCAACAAAGACATCACAGTTCGATGAGGACGACCATGGAGCAACTCAGCCGGCGAGCAACCATCTCGGGGCTGAGAGCGATACGAGGACAAAAACAGCAATAACGCGTCCTCCCGAGAATGCGACTCTTTCAATTTCAACATCTGTGACTTGAAAGTCTGGACCAATCGCTCAGCGGCACCGTTTGACTGAGGCGAAAATGGCGCGGATGTCAGATGGTGAATACCATTGGCCTTGCAGAACGACTGAAATTCTGCGGACATGAATTGTGGGCCATTGTCGGAAACAATAGTCTGTGAAAGACCTTCAATGCAAAAGATAGGGGATAATGCTTGGATGGTGGCAGAAGACGCCTTGGAAGACATCCTGACAACAAAAGGAAAATTACTGAATGAATCAACCAGAACCAACCATCGAGCATTCCAGAATGGACCAGCAAAATCTATGTGTAAGCGTTGCCAAGGGGAAGTGGCTTTCGGCCATGCAAAGAATTTCTGCGGAGGTGCAGATTGTTGTTCGGCACACGCCATGCAAGAAGTCGTAATCGCAGCATCGATTCCGAACCAAGTACAGTGCTGACGAGCAAGTTGTTTCGTTCGCACTATACCCCAATGTCCTTGGTGGAGAAGCTTTAAGACAGAGGACTGTAACGAACGTGGGACCACGACCCTGGACCGATCATTATCAGAACGCAACAACAAAACACCACGTCGTACAAAAAGTCTCTCCTTGTGAGCAAAAACTCAGCGAACCAACGGATCCACGATCTGTGACTTTGACAAAGGCCATTGCGTAGCAACAAAACGCAAAATGGTAGCAAGGACAGGGTCTGCAGCTGTGGCAGTAGCTACACGACGAAAATCAATTGGAAACGATTCTACCACGTCATCGGTTTCCGCATCAATGAACATACAAGCAAGTTCGGAGGAATCGAATGCTCTATCCTCGGCAACAGGCAAACGGGACAACGCATCAGTGTTTCCGTGCGTAGCAGTGGACCGATACAAGATATCGTAGCGGTACTGCGAGAGGAAAATAGACCAGCGAATGAATTTCTGCGCTGTACTTGGAGGTACAGGCTTGGTCGGATGAAAAAACGATGTCAAAGGTTTGTGGCCTGTGATGATGGTAAAGTGATGACCATACAAGAAATCGTGAAACTTTGTAACACCAAACACGAGAGCCAAAGCTTCTTTCTCTATCTGTGAATAATTTCTTTGCGCTGACGAGAGCAATTTGGACGCCCAGCTCCGATCCCGAAATCCGATGCATCTACCAGTAACAAAATGGGTTTCTGGGGCTCGAATGGTGTAAGGCAATTATTAGAAAGCAACGCCGATTTCAACTGGGGAAAGGCGCGTTCGCAGTCCATCGACCAGACGAACGGAACACCTTTACGGCGTAAGCGATGAAGCGGAGCTGAAATGGAAGAGGCATGGGGGATATAGCGATGGTAATAATTTATTTTACCCAGCACACTCTGTAGCTGCTTCAAATTCTGCGGCGAAGGCAAGTCATGTATGGCACGAAGGTGCTCTGGACTGGGATGTATGCCTTGGGCATTGAGTACATGTCCCAGATATGGCAAGTCACGAGCAAAAAACACACATTTGTCCTTCTGCAAGCGAAGACCATTTTGTCGCAAGACCTGAAATAATGTTCGGAGGTTGGCTAAATGTTCTTGTGACCTCATCACGCAATGCGTGGGGAACATTGCGCGCTCTGAAAAATTTTGGTTGCGCGTTTACTTTCAGTTCCAAATGTGCTTGATAGTTCTTAGTGCAACCAAGGCCCGGTGCAAAAATGTCTGCAAATTCTTCACACAGACGAGAAACACTGGCTGAAGGCACAGTCTGGTTCACTGATAAGACCTGATTGACTATAGACAAGTTAAACAACTGAAATAAATCTAAACCAAACAAGTTCACCGCAGAAGAAGAACGAAGAACGTAAAATGACACAAGTTTTGTTTGTCCCTTGTATGTTGCAAGAAGGCTGCACTGTCCTAACACAGGGATATGCTGTCCGGAATAACTATGTAACTTAACAGTTGCGGCACGCAACGGATGTGTGCCCAGTTGTTTGTAAGTGTCTTTATTGAGCAATGAAACTGCAGCTCCGGTATCGAGCTGGAATGGGATCACGTTGCCATTAATGTCCAAGTCTACAAAAAGTTTATTGTCCTGCTAACGACAAGAGCAACTGTTTTGTGCAACGTGAACAGACACTGGTACAGAATCACTTGCGACTTGACGTGATTGCCGTCGATGTCAACGCACACTTGTTGTGGGACGAACACAGTCACTGTTAGAGAGAGAAGCACCGGGCGGAGTGGCATTTACTACATGAATTTCAGTGGGCGAAGGTTCACGAGCCTGAGTATCCTTGGTTCGATTCCGGCGCGAAGCAAAGGGCCTGGAATGGTTGTTAGTGTCCGTTTTGAGCTTTTTCTGGCAAACACTTTGAACATGTCCTTTTATTACAGAAAAAGCAAATAGCTTGGCGTGACGGGCAATTCTCACGCGAATGTCTAGTAGCACACCGCGGGCATGATTTCACTGCATTTGCGTGCTTGCGCGGCACACGTGGCTGCGCAGACGTGCGCGAGGGCTGTTTACAGTTCCGTGCAGCTCGCCCGGCGGGCCGGTTAATGTGACACACAGCTGGCGAAGTTTCAAATGACTCCTGAGCAAAGTCAAGTGTGTCTTGCCGATCCAATATGTCTATCACTTGTTGAAGGGAGGGATTGACAAGTTTCAAAATCTGTTCCCTTATGCGAACATCAGAAACATTCTGTGCAATTGCATCACGCACCATAGTATCTGAATAAGGGAGTCCACATTCGCACTCAAAAGCACAATCCCTAGTAAGGCCTTGCAAAGTTGCAACCCACTCCCTATTAGTTTGACCGGCCGTACATTTTGTACGAAAGAAGGTATACCTTTTTGCAACCACATTGACTGATTCTTTGAAATAGGCATCTAAAGCAGACAAAATTTCTTCGTAGAACATAGTTGCTACGTCGCGTCGGGGAAACAATTTCACTATCACACGGTAGGTGGACACACCTACACAAGAAAGGAGATGAGGCTGCCGCTCGTTACCTTGAATTCTGTAGGTGCCGAGATGGAATCCAAATTGGCGTGACCACTCCGTCCAGCTTTCCACTTCCGCATGAAAATTACGAAAAGGTGGTGCAACTGCGTGTTGTGGCTGCTGTAGCGGTGGAGCGGCGGCGGCCGCATCGTGTTGCATTGCACGTTGACCCTGGACGAGCTGTCCAAGGGCATCCAATAAGGCCTGCGTCTGCTGATTCTGCAAGCGATAAAATTCGGACAGTACATCTGGAGAATGTGGCGAAGCCATGACACAAGTAAATTAGGGCAAAGCAAGTATAAAGAACAAGATCCTTTTTAGACTCGTTGCCAAATATGTTTTGTCTAGACAAGACAGCCTAGACACAATGAGAGGAAGCCGAAAGGCTTGCGCTTAAACTCACGCAGGCTGGCGTGAGGTCTGAAACAGGATACGTAATGAATGCTATAAAGAAAAGTATGTAGCTTCTGGAATACTTAACTTTAATCCACATTTGTAGAACGTCGCTCTTGATGATACATTAATAGAATCTCAATATCAATTGAATACGGCGCCTTGCTAGGTCACAGCAAATGTAGCTGAAGGCTATGCTAACTATCGTCTCAGCAAATGAGAGCGTAATTGTCAGTGAACCATGGCTAGCAACGTTGGCTGTACAACTGGGACGAGTGCTAGTCAGTGTCTCTAGACCTGCCGTGTGGCGGCGCTCAGTTGGCAATCACTGACAGTGGCGACACGCGGGTCCGTCGTATACTAGCGGACCGCGGCCGATTTAAAAGCTACCACCTAGCAAGTGTGCTGTCTGGCGGTGACACCACAATTCCATTTTTAAATTAGGCTGGACAAAGTAGCAGCAGCTTGTTTAGATATAAATTACCTAGCTGAGCAATTTGTTTCAGTGATGGTTAGTTGAAGTAACACTACAGTGAAAAATAGACTGAAATATTCAATACCAGTAGATCCCACTGGTGACATGCTGTGGTCCAGGCATCTCATGAATTGTACGTTGGATGTGTTATCACCTGTAGTATTTCAGATGAAATCATTTCAGTGTACCATATATTTTCTGCTCTGTCTTCACTTTCACTCAATATACCAGCAAGACCATTACTGTCTCTTCCTGAACTGCTGCTACTTTCACTAAAATACTCTCTATTACTAGTATTTTCCAGTAACTCACAATTTTCATTATTGGACACATTTTATAAAAAAAATTGCATAAGCGAATGAAATAAAACACCGCAAACATTGGCTTAAAAGAAAAATAGCACCAAAACAATATTAAATAACAGTCAACAAATGAACAATGCAGTAACAGAATTACCTATTGTCAATTTTTCACTGTGCTGATGCCCAGAAGTTGGATTAACTATTGATGTACGCATAAATTGAAATGTTGAGCATCAATACTGAGTATGCTAGCTACATCTAGAGATGAATTTTGCAATCTGAGCAAAAGTAAACAGTGTACCAACAAATTGGTACTCTGACACTACTGGAATTGGTAGGGAGTAATGATAGATTGTTACCTAGACATTCAGAGGGTCAAGCAGGTGATGACTGTCAGTCTTGGTACTGTATTGCAACAATGCATGCAGTTCTGCCAAGCTCTCGCGAAGATTCTGGGTGTATGTTGTGCACTGGAACAGGCAGCAAGTGGTAAACAGCATACACCCCTGAAACCAGCAGACAGACATCCTGTACACGACTTAGTTCATAGCACATATGTCAGGTGATTTCTGCATGACTGGTGCTTTGACCTGTGATCCATGCACACCACTATCCTTGGAGTTCTTTATCTATTAGATCAGACAGCTTGTGATGTGCCAATGGTGAGGTGTGTTACTGTGTACATGAAGTCAAGGTGTAATGTTACTCATCACGAAATTTGGCAGACATTCATTTAATGTACAGTGTGGCAGGACAAGTGCCTGTAAAGCAGCAGGAATGTACAGAGAACACTTTCCCAACAATTGTTAGCCTAAATGGAAGAAATTTATCTCTGTGGATACCAATTTACGAGAGATGGGGTCATTCATGCCACAGAGAGAAGGCCAGGGTTTCTGCCAAAGACACGTCCGAACACTAGGCTTTGAGAAGGTAATGTTGGAATATGTGACCAACCACCCAAGAATAAACACTCATCAAACTGCCCATGAAATGCGCATTTCAAAGGATATAGTGTGGAGAGTACTGGTAGAATAGGTATTACACCCCTATCATAGAGAATGTGTGCAAGCACTGGGACCAATGGATTTTGAGCCCAGTGTTCACTTCTATAAACAGATTATCCACCACAGTGCAGTAGTGCCAAACAACAAATAGCAGTATTAGAGAAGGAAAGTTGCTACTCACCATATAGCGGAGATGCTGAGTCGCGATAAGCACAACAAAAAGATTTACACAATCATCTGCACGATATGATGATAATGTTACATTCCATCCTGGATTTTCCAAACTTTAAATAGTTTCTATTGTTCGTGGATGAGGCCTTATTCAACCATGATGATGTTTTCAACAGTCGCAACAGCCATGTGTGAACTGAGGACAATTCTCACACCACCCACATCAGTGGCTACCAGCAATGATTCTCTGTCAATGTATGGGTGGGCATTATCCAATATGAGCTGATAGGACCATATTTCCTACCTCCCCATTTGACTGGTCCACATTACTTAATGTTCCTTTAAGATGTGCTGCCACCAATCTTGCAGACTGTAACTCCTATTGCCCATGAAAGGATGTGGCTTCAACATGTCAGTACACCACCCCATTTTAGTTTTAATGTCTGTGAGCACCCGAATAACACATACCCTGATCACTAGATTGGGTGGGGGAGGGAGGGGGGAGGGTTCCTGTCCCATGGCTAGCACAATCACCAGATCTTATACTTCTGGATATTTTCCTCTGGGGTTACATCAAGACATTGGTATATGAAACCTCCATAGAAATATATGAAGACCTGCTTGCTAGGGTCCATCTGCCTGTCTCCTGGTACAACGGACATCAAGGATCTTTGAGAAAGTGTAGCAGAACTTCATGCACCATTGATATGGGTTCTTTGAGAATAGGGGTTGTCACTTTGAGCAATTGCTGTGAGCTATGTTGTTGTCATCTAGTGTGCACTGTGTATGTCTGTAACACAACAAATATGCATTTCTGACCATCTCTTGCATATCTCAATATAATCAGTTGTGGACCTACTACAACCTGTTTCAAGTTGATCCAAAAGACCTGAGACTCCCTGTAGAAACAGAACTCATGTGTGAAATAAAGGTTAGTTGACTCTCAAGTAATTTCTCTTTAGAAATGTTATATTTATCTGTTTGGTAAATATGAGTTATGTCCTGAAATTAAGTGTATTCATCTGTTTAAAAATTGAAAATTCACATTATGTTTGGATGTTGTTCTCCAAGCACTTTGTAAACTGAGGAATAAGCATTCTTATTCCTTTGTCAGAAAAAACGTCTCCCCCCCCCCCCCCCCCCCCAACCACCACTTCAACCCATTGTTTGATGGCCCTCTTGATCTCACCGTTAGTATGAAACACACTCATCAACATATTTAATGAGTGAAAGAATGAATATCTAAAGGGTTAATATTAGGGTTGTGAATGGGAAGGTTGATGATGTCCAATCACATGAGTCAAAGAGTTGCTTTGTGATGTTGGCTGTGCGGGAAGGTACATTGCCATACAACGAGCACACTGCTTTTGTTGACATTCCACTTCTTTTGTTCTGTGTCATTCTCATAGTTTTTTAGGGTTTCAAAGTACCCTATAACATTAATTATTTTTCTCTGGTACAAAAATTTAGTGAGGAGAATCCCTTTATGGCCCACAAATGACAGAGACCATGATTTTTTGGACCAAAACTGCAGTTGTGAATTTTTTTCACTGATGGTGGGGATTGATGTCACCACTGCATTGATTTTTTTTTCCCCCCCTCAGGTGTGTAGCGGGCCACCCAAATTTTGTTGCCAGTCAAAGAATTATTATACCTTCCAGTTTGTAGTGCTCAAGAAAATTCCCATAGAGGTGAGAGCCTATTGACTTTTTGCTGATGTGTGAGCTGGTTTGGTATCAATCTCACATGCGGTTTGTGAAAACCAAGTGTTCCAATAATGATTTCATGCAGAAGAGATAGAGTCCTGAAAACATTGAAGGTTGTCATGAATCATTTTCTCAAACCTGTTCACCATTTTATCAGTCACAATTGAAAAATGCCCACTCCTTTATTCATCATGAACATTCTTCTGCCAGCTCCAAACTCACACCACCACTTGTACACATTAGTGTAATTCATCACACCACCCCCATAAACAGACTTCATTTTGTATTAGATCTGGAATGTTGCATTTCACTTTGCATGGAGAAACAGTTTATATTCCTCACTCTGCAGCTGCTGGGATTCGAAATAGACACATGCATTTGAGCATGGCACTACAACAAGATTGTTGAAAACTCATGACTATGCACAGCTGCATTACTCAGATTTTTGTAATAAGAACTGAGTAATCAGCTGACAAATTCTTACTATTTTTATAAAAATTTTAATGACATTTTTGCACATTTCTGTATTAGTTTCCACTGTAATATTCCCAGTTTCCTCCTTTAACCGAGGAGCCATTCTCAGTTTGTTTACATGAACACATGGTTTTGCATAACCCAACAGGAAAGACCTACATGATGCCATGCCGCAAGATGTTCATGGCCAGTTCTGGTCTCCATGACATGAAATGACATGACCCAGAAATTTCTCCTGCAGCAGTGCACATGATTTTTTAAAAACTACATCTAAATCTACATATATACTCTGAGATGCATGGTAGAGGGTACGTCCCACTGCATCAGTCATTAGGGTTTCTTCCCACTCCATTCATGTGTGGAGCATAGGCAGAATGATTGTTTGAATGCCACTGTGCATGCTGTAATTATTCTAATCTTATCCTCATGATCCCTGTTTGAGGGACGCATAGGGGATTGTAATGTATTCCTAGAACTATCGTTTAAAGCTGGATCTTAAGACTTTGTTTATAGACTCTCATGGGATAGTTTACATCTATATTCAAAAGTCTTCCAGTTCAGTTCCTTCAATATCTCTGTGATGCTCAAAAAAAAAAGTAAAAGAGTGACCAATCATGCTGCCCTTCTCTGTATACATTCAATATACACTGTTAGTCTTATTTGGTATGGGTTCCAAACACTTGAGAAACATTCTAGAACAGGTCACATGAGTGTTCTGTAAGCAATTCCTTTATAGGCTGATTGCACTGCCCTAGTGTTCTACCAATAAACTGAAGTCTACCACCTGCTTCACCCACAACTGAGCCTATGTGATCATTCCATTTCATGTCCCTATGAAGTGTTACACCCAGGTATTTGTATGAGTTGGGCAATTCCAATAGTGACTCATTGATATTATAGTCAGTATATACTATGTTTTTTTCATTTTGTGAAGTGCACAGTTTTATATTTCTCAACATATAAAGCTAGTTGCCAGTCTTTGCACCACTTTGAAGTATTATCAATATCTGACTGAATATTTATGCATCTTCTTTCAGACTAGTTCTCCTTACTTTCAAAAGCATGCTGCTGGCTCGATTAATGCAAATAATGCTATTAAGGCATATAATTGCAAAATTTTGTTTCTTGTCCATTTCCCGGAACTGTTATGTTTTATTGACATTTTCCACTGTATATTTTTATCATTCAGATCAGAAGTCTCTTCACAGACTTCTTCCAACCAGACACTAAGACGTTACTGCTACAACTTTACTAAGAACTTCTCATTGCTACTCCTCATTATGTGCTACTCTGTACAGCCTCATGCCATGACAGTGTCAGAGCCATAATGAAAAACAGACTCTTAATTTTAATTCTACACTTATTTTGTTCCTTCCTCTAGTCCTAATTTTGAATGCATTAGATAGTAACATCATTATAGTTCACGTTTCCACATTTACCGCATGAATGTAGGAAAGACAAGACTGTGCCAATATGTAGGTGCTTATATATTCATATCAGTCTCACTACATTGAACATACACTGCAGCAACTCTCTCAAACAGAAACTTTTTGATTGATCCTTATACACTATCTCATCAAAAGCATCCAGTCACATATTAGTGTACATTAACACTATGCCGTCCGGCGACCCCACTGTGGTGTCGTGCTCGAAATAGCAGTCAATGGCTGGCTACACCACAGTGGTGTCATGTGCATAGTATCGCTCAGTGGCCAGCGACACCACAGTGGTGTTGTGAGCATAGATCTGCGCAGTGGCCAGTGACAGCACTTTAGTATCTTTTGCATTCTGTTGGTGTTTCGTTTAGGTAACAATCAGTTACACATGTCAACAAGTTTTTTGTTTTTATATGTTCTTGTGTCCTTTCATCATGGCAGACAAAAGCAACAATACGATTATTTATGATGATTGCGCGGATGTCTCGTCTGATGTTCCAGGCGACTTCACCGATTGTGAAGAAGACATTGGATATAAAAAAAATGAAAGTGAAGCAGAATTGTTGGAAGATAGCGAAATACATCCAAGAAGGATTTGGCGAAT
This sequence comes from Schistocerca cancellata, assembly GCF_023864275.1. Lineage (NCBI taxonomy): Eukaryota > Metazoa > Arthropoda > Insecta > Orthoptera > Acrididae > Schistocerca > Schistocerca cancellata. The sequence continues at coordinate 235,079,048 of NC_064629.1, read as the reverse complement.
GCTACGGTTGCCAAATGATTCACATGAATCCCATGAAGAAGACAGTGCACTATGGTCAGACTTTATTTTACCAAGGACCAATAATAAATTTGAAGGATCTCTGGGTTCAAACACATTTCCCAAAGATGCACAGAGAGTCAAGCATACCATAGAACTGTATGTTGGGAAGGATCTGTTTGAATATATTAGCAATAAAACCAACAAGTACTACAGTCAAAATTGCAATAGAAGGAAACTGGATAAAAAATGCCAGATTTGTCAAATTTATGGGACCTGAACTTAGAAAATGGTTTGGGCTTACTATCCTTATGGGAATTGTAAAAAAGCAAGGATCAATGATTACTGATCAATGAATCCATTGATACACACACCAATATTTCGCAAAACAATGTTCTGCAACAGATTCAGACAAATATTATCATTTTTACATTTTTCCAACTACAAAAAACCAGATAATGCTGACCAGCTTTTCAAAGTGCAATCCATAATTGATTATTTTTTCAAAAAGTTTAAATAAACTTTTAATCTAAGTCAAAACATCTCAATTGATGAAGGGCTGATACCGTGTCGTGGACAGTTAAATTTTAAAGTTTACAGTCCATCAAAAATTACAAAATATGGCATACTCATTTGGATGCTGTGTGATTTGAGTATGGGATACATTTCCTCATTCGACATATATTCCAGCACTGGACAGCCTTTAGCAAAAACAGTGATCAAACTATTGATACCTTATTATGGAAAGTGGCATCACCTCTACATGGATAATTATTATAACAGTGTAGAACTTGCATAGAAGTTACTTGAACAGAAAATTTGAGTTTGTGGAACAATATGGCAAAATAGAGGATTTCCGGAAAAATTAAGGTGTGCAAAAGTCAATGAGTTTGAAGCTTGTCATCAATGGAAAGGTGTAGCACTTGCACAGGTGTGGTGGAGTGCTTCGAAAACTGAAATGATATGAATGATCTCTACAATACATAATGCCACTTTGATTGAAACTTGAAGAAAATGTAGAAAAACCAATTACACAATAAAAAAACCTGAAAGTGTATTAGACTACAACAAATACATGAAAGGAGTGGAACGGGCAGAACGATATTTGAGTTATCACCCTATATACACAAAAACTATAAAATGGTCAAAAAAGGTTTGCATGTACCTCTTTTATTGCACATTATTTAATGTATTCTGTACATGTCAATATTTCAATACAGAACATAAGTCTCTGATTTCACAATTTTTTATTGAAAGTATCTGATTCATTGATAAAAGACTGTGTACCTGCTTCTGAGAAAAACTTGGAGTTTTCCACTACATCGCGTACATCTCATCATGTTCCGGTTGACAGACTTTCCGGTCACATAAAGCTACACCGACTAATACTTATTTCCGGAACAAATAAACAAAAACAGAGAAACTGCCATGTATATTCCAAAAAGCAAAAAAGAAAAACAAACTTATTGTGCAAGTCTTGTGGAGTTGCATTACATCTTGGAAACTGTGAGGCTGCATATCATATGAAAGAGAAATACAAAGTACCAAAGACAATGCAAATAAACAAATGTATGAAACAAATTTTGTATTTATTTATCTATGTATATCTTCAAAATTTCATGAAAGTAAGGGAACAGGGTTGAGAACTTATGAGAAATAATGATGAGATTAGTAAAACTTAAGAATTTATAATCTCCCGATTATGTCAAGAACGGCTGGCGACAAGCCAAATTAGCGCTGCCGGTGCCAAGTGAATAAATTTGTACAAGATGTGCGGGCAGCGAAGTGTTAATATTGAGTGTGTCCACCCTTCACTTTTATGACAGTCTGAAGTCGGATGTGGACACTCAGTGATTTGTCTGAATATCAGTGGGGAAATGGCAGTCTGTTCTTCCATAAAAGCCAAAACCAGAGATCACCATGATGTTGCATGCTGGGGTCTGAGGCGAGATCAGTATTCTGACACTAAAGGTACTCTAATGGGTTCATGTTGAGACTCTGGGGTGCCCAGTCTATTTGAGAAATGTCATTGCTACAGATCATTGCCTCACAGATGGTGTATTAAGACACAGTGCACTGTCATGCTGATTCTATCATCATCATCATCTTCTTCATCTTCTTCAAACTATCCCTATACTGTATGTAGTACACAATGTTGTAAAATGGATTCATGTCCTCCACTATTTAGCATTTTTATAGGTGCAGTCCTAACCACAAAAAATACCCTCATACCAAATCATTACTACTTCATTAATACTCAACTGTTGGCACTGCACATGATGGCAAGTAACATTCTCTAGGCATTCAGTACATCCAAACACTTTTGTCAGTTTTCCACAGGATGTAGCACGATTCATCACTCCAAATCACTCGTTTTGTCACCCGCTGTCCCTGTACAACACCTTAAATGTCATTTATCACTGACTACGGAAATGGTTTATGAGGAGGTGCTCAATTATTGTACCTCATATTTTAAACTTCCTACACAGGTTGTGTTAACTGGACATCTGGTACCACTTTGGGACTCATGAGTGATTCCATCTGCTGATTTTGTGTGATTTTTCACAACCTCCCCTACACCATGCTTGATGGCCCCTCTCCATCAATATGTGTGGCCAACATGCTCTTGGATTAGCTGTAGCACTTCTTTCACATTTACATTTCCCAGTCACACCACCAACAGTCAACTTGGGCAGCTTTAGATAGGAGAAATGCCTCTGACGGATTTGTTGCTCAGCTGACATCCAGTGACTAGTCCATGTTGCAAGTCACTGAGTTCTTGTAACCAGTCCATTCTGCTGTCAGTGCTTCTATACTGAAAATAAAATATTTTCTGTCTCTTTTATGTTGGTGGGTCTGCCTCTCATGGTGTCTAGTGGTCAGTTCCAAATTACATAGGGGTATGTGGGTATTTTTGATCTAGTAATGTATGATGGGACAACGGCAAAACCTGCATAAGGGTTGTGCTTTTTTTCGTTCTACATTCAGATTTAACACCTACTAAAGTTCTATGAAACTTTTATAAGGGACACTACCTCCTGCTGCTTTCTCCACACAGATGTGGGAGGTGTTGAATAAATCATGCTGTTTTGAGTGCACTATCCTTTCTGCTCAACTGCTCCTACCAACCCTTTGCATCTCTAACACAATTAAAATTTCATCAGCAAATTTCAAAACTTTCATTTCATATCCCTGAACTCAGTACTGTATACTAGCAATTTTTACTGTGATGGAACTCAGTGAAGTCCATGTGGGCAAATTTAGCTGATTACAGCATGTATACATCCCAGGAAATGTTGGCAAAACATGGAAATTTTTTTACCTGGGTACAATGTGGAAATTCTTTAGAATTTCAGGAATTTTTCATTGTTTTAATTTTCAGTTAAATTTATTAAATTTGGACTGGTAATAGCCTACTGTTTGTATTGACAATCAAGTACCTTTGTGTTGTGATGTATAATAAATCACATTGTAATTTTTATTTCGCATATCATTTCATAGATAGATGCAGAACCCCATTTCCTTTCATTTATTATAATTAAATTCCTTTTTCTTTACAGAGTAGATAATGATTTTTATTAAATTATTGTGTGCACTTCTTATTTTACCAACTAGCAGGATCCACCATCAATTCCTTTCGTTCCCATTGTGCACATAATCAATTAGGTGGTAGGAAAGGAGGGGGTCAAGTGCATATCCAGTTCTCATGCAGAGTTCGCTAGAATTAATGAGGATGAGGCACAAACTCTTCTCCACCCCAGTACCTCATAAACTATGAACTTGAAAGTCGCTATTCATACTTTACGTTCATTTCATGACTGGATGCAAGAATTCAGGATTTGAAACAAGTGTTGCAGAAACTCAACTGTTTGTAGAAAAAAGTAGTTAGGAAATTGGGTATTAGTTTAAAAAAAATGAATAGCACAGAAAAAACGAATGTTCAGTTATGAACAAATTAATGAATTTTTTACAATAAAATGCTGAAATGCAGTACAGAATTAGCTTTTTTAATACAATGATAGACACTATAATAGTCAACAGTGAATGTCAATTCAAAGCACACAACGAATATTTTGAACAATTTCGTTTTATTTATGATATCAATAATTTCAACTCATTATCCAAGATCGACCTCCGCAAACATTGTAACGATTCAGATACAATACACCGAGAAGACCAAATAGTGACAAACAAACTTCCAAACTCTATGAGGAACTCAAACATTTAAAATCAAACCTACACAACTCAGTCAAAGAAACAAAACAATTTATTCAGTACATATTAGAAAATAATTTGGAATAAGTACACTGAAATGCCAAAGAAACTGGTATAGGAGTGTGTGTTCAAATACAAATAGCAGTAAGGGCTTGTGGGATCAAACTGCTGACATAATCGGTCCCTAAGCTTACACACTACTTAATCTAACTTAAACTAACTTATGCTAAGGACAACACACACACCCATGCTCGAGGGAGGACTCGAACCTCCGATGGAGGGCCCCCGTGGACCATGACAAGACACCTCAGACCATGTGGCTACCACACGCGGCTGTTTAAATGCAGAGATACAATAGGCAGAAAACGGGGCTGCAGTCGGCAATGCCTATGTAAGACAACAAGTGTCTGCCACATTCGTTAGACCAGCTACTGTTGCTATAATGACAGGTTATCAAGATTTTAGTGAGTTTTAACATGGTGTTACAGTCGGTGCACGAGCAGGGGACACAGCATTTTTGAGGTAGTGATGAAGTGGGAATTTTCCCATATGACCATTTCACGAGTGTTCTGTGAATATAAGGAATCTGGTAAAACATAAAATCTCTGACATTGCTGCGGCCAGGAAAAGATCTTGCAAGAATGGGACCAATGGCAACTGAAGAGAATCGTTCAACATGACAGAAGTGCAACTCTTATGCAAATTGCTGCAGATGTCAATCCTGGGCCATCAACAAGTCTCAGCATGCAAACCTTTCAACGAAACATCATCGATATGGGCTTTTGGAGCCAAAGGCCCACTCGTGTGCCCTTGATAACTGCACGACACGAAAGTCATGTCTTGCCTGGGCCTGTCAACACCGGCACTTGACTATTGATGACTGGAAACATGCCTGGTCTGATGAGTCTCGTTTCAAATTGTATCCAGCGAATGGAGGTGTACGGGTATGGAGACAACCTCATGAATCCATGGATCCTACATGTCAGCAGGGGACTGTTCAAGTTGATGAAGGCTCTGTAATGGTGTGGGGCATTAGCAGTTGGAATGATATGGGAGCCCTGACACGTCTAGATATGACTCTTACAGATGACACATACGTAAGAATCCTGTCAGATCACCTGTGTCTATTGAAGCCCTTTATGCATTCCAACAAACCTCAGCAATTCCAGCAGTACAATACGATGCTCCACGCATCGAGAATTGCTACAGAGTGGCTCCATGAACACTCTTCTGAGTCTGAACACTTCTGCAGCCCACCAGAACCCCCAGCCGTGAACATTATTGAGCATATCTGGGATGCCTTCCAAGGATCTGTTCAGAAGAGATCTCCAACCGGTTGTACTCTTACAGATTTATGGACAGCCCTGCAGAATTCATGGTGTTGATTCCCTCCAGCACTACTTCAGACATTATTCGAGTCCATGCCACATTGTGTTGTAGCACTTCTGCATGTTTGCAGGGGCCCTACACGATATCAGGCAGATGTATCAGCTTCTTTGGCTCTTCATTGTATATCCAAATCTTTCCATAACAATCTGAATTATGCTCATAATTCCAGCCAGTACACCTTCTGCTGAGAGAAATTTCTGAAAGTTAAATTGATTAAGACATACTTAAGAAGCCCGATGTGCCAAGAAAGATGATCTGCATTGTCAGTAGTACCAACTGAAGCAGAAATAGCAGCTGGTATTAACTATGACGATTTTAAAAAAATTTAGTGATGTGAAAAGCCAGAAATTTCGTTTATTTGAATGTGTGTTTGTTTAATGTAATCTTTCTCATTGCAATAATCCTCATATTTTATAATAATTAAAATTGTGTATAATTGTATTGTATTGTATTGTATGTTAATCGGATACTTAGAAACGATGGAGAGGCTCCATCCATGCCATAGCCACAGTGGTCCACAACCCCACGACGACTATCGCAGTCCACTTCACCCCTCCGCCGCCCCACACCGAACCCAGGGTTATTGTGTGGTTCGGACCATGGTGGACCCTCCAGGGAATGTCTCATACCAGACGAGTGTAACCCCTATTTTTGCGTGGTACAGTAATGGTGGTGTACGTGTACGTGGCGAATGTGTTTGAGCAGCAATTGCGGACATAGTGTAACTGAGGCGGAATAAGGGGAACCAGCCCGCATTCGTCAAGGTAGATGGAAAACCGCCTAAAAACCATCCACAGACTGGCCAGTTCACCAGACCTTGACACAAATCCGCCGGGCGGATTCGAGCCAGGACCAGGCACTCCTTCCCGCCTGGAAAGCTGTGAGTCAGACCGCACGGCCAACTGGGAAGGTTGTGTATAATTAGTATCAAGTATAATCCAGCTCATTTATTGTAACATTTCCTTTCTGACTGGAAAGCAAAATGGGCCTCGCAATGCTGATTCATAGCTGATGTACAGTTTTCGCATCTAATGGCTCAAATGTGTCTCGTGGTTTAGATCTTTCCGAGGCACACATTCGTGCTACATCATGTAATTTCACATCCTTCGAAGAGGACTCGAATTAATTCCCTGCATTATTTTACTAGTGAAATAAATTTCGAAAAGTGTTGCCAACCTCGCTTCCAGATGTGGGACACAGGTAACAAGTGACACTACTGTCATCTTGTAGAAATCTGATTTCATGCAGTGGATTTCCAATATCTGTCCACAGCACTTGAAGAAAACCACCATCAGTCGCCATTTGAATACAACTGGATTTTGATCGGAAGTTTGAATTTTGGCGAGAAGGTCATTTGGGCTACCTCCACTAACCTAACCTCACCTCTACTCCCCACCCCAAGAAAAATGGCGGGAAGTTCAAATTCCAACAGGATAACGTATCACACCATGGTTACCTCTACTAACGTAAAAAAATGGCGGGAAGATAGGTCACGTGGGCTACCTCCACTAACCTAAGTCATCTGACCGCCACCTCATCCTAGCAACTGGCGCCAAGTTTGAATCTTGGCAGGTAGATAGGTCAGCTGGGCTATCTCTACTAACCTAAGAAAATGGCTGGAAAGAAAGGACAGTTGGGCCACCTCCACTAACCTAAGTCACCTTACCGCCACCTCTTCCTAGGGATTGGTGGGGAGAGGACTCAACCTGTGCTTGACATAAGTCTTTAGTATTTTGCATGCACTATTTTATTTAAACAATTAGAGGCACTAGCACCATCCAGTGTGGTCGCCAAGGGTCCGGACTCCAACTGACTTAGTACACAGTACCATCACCAGAGGGTGCTGTCATCCCTCCTGTGACGTAATCCAAGATGGTGGGGGGAAATGGCGGGAAACAGTGTGGTCTCCATGGGGTCTGGACTCCAACTGACCTAATGCACAGTACCACTGCCAGAGGGCGTTCTAATCTGTGACATAATCCAAGATGGCCACCATGACGTCAGCTAATGACGCAAGTACCATTATCCAAGATAGCGGGAAACAGTGTGTTTGCCATGAGGTCCAGGTCTAGTACACAGTACCACCACCAGAGAGCACTGCCGTCCATTCTGTGATCTAATCCAAGATCACGGTGCGGGATTGGGGAAATGGCGGGAAAATGACTCTGCCTGTGCTGGACATAAGTCTTTATTTTGCAGGCAGTGACTCCACCACAAGATCTAGAGTCCAACTGACCTTGTACACAGTACTGCCACCAGAGGGTGCTGACACCCCTCCTGTGACGTAATCCAAGATGGTGGTCTAGATGGGGAAAATGGCGCGGAAATGACTCAGCTTTTGCTGGACCGATGGAGAGAGTAAGAAAAGAGTGTACTTTATTTATTTTGGAACAATTTATTTAGGGATTGGGTACATTTATCACACTGATACAAAACACACTCTCTAACATGCTTGGGGTAACGCCACACAGCCCACAGACCTGTAAACTATTCCTAAATAATGCTCTGCAGACACGCAAACAACTCCTAAATTACTCAAATAATTTCAGTAGGGACATGCAAACTACTCCTAAATAATGCAGTACACAGATGTGCAGACATGAAATCAATTCGTAAACAAATAGCACATAGTACAGCCTACAGACCTGCTTGCAAAATAATTCAACAGACACACAATCAATGTGCGCAAGCACTGTCCGCAACCCCCTTCCACTGGACCACACAGGAGGCTAGCAGTAGCCCCCGCGAAGTGACGTGGTCATCAGCTATCAAACACACACAGGTGCCTGTTCGGGTCCCGCAAGCTTGAGGCGATGACATCCGTTTCATACTTGGTACCTGAGAAATTTCTCTCGAAGTAAGTGTTCACCTAGGCACTGTTTCTGACGCTACTGGACGGGAGCGAAGACCTATTTGCCGAGTGCGGCGACGCCACCGCAAACCACCGCCAGACACAAGTCAGTGCGAGCTATTGCTCCCACATCGCTGCTACCTACAGCGACCAGGTGAAAGTTGCTTCTATTTTCGAGTGTACAGTTAGAGTTCTCCGAACGTTATACTAATGTCACAGAACTTGAACACGCGCTCACACCAGTCCCATATGCGAGACACCTCTGGGCAGCTCATGTGTTTTACCATTGCTGACACGATACCTAGGGATACTGCTTAACTGCCCAGTGTGACTGACACAATGCCGTGAAATGTGCGCATGTTGCTACAAACCATCGCAAGCGCATCTAACAAGGTTCTTAATCTTATACTGATGTCATATGGCAATGTAAAAAATAAGAACCGAGTCGAACTTTCGGAAATTGTATAGTGTCCAAGAAATAGTTAATACTCACTTTCTTGATGTCTCAGCTTGTATGCATGCGAATTCTCACCCAAGCAGAACCCGTTTACGAAAATGGTGCAGAATAACATTGAATTCCGTCTTCCTCATGGTCCTAACGTGGTACCCCGTCCATCACATATTACCTTTTCTGCTTTCAACACACACAAACGTTCCCACTGCTGTATAGAGACTCATATAGCCCAGCACAAAGGATGTGAATGAATTGAGCATTATGATTGGCTCTTATCGGATTTACCCTCTGAATTATTGATGCTGCAGGTATGGAAGCAGCATCCACCTTTTTCTTTCTTCCTGTAGACCTGATTTTCAACAGTTATTTTACACAGATCGCCATACTGCACCAGCAATTAAATCTTACAAACTACCCTACATATTGTGAAACATTGAAAGACTCTTACTCAGTTACACTGCCCTCCCACCGAGGACAGGAGCTTGAACATTAGAACGTGAAACCGACCTGTGACCCATCAATATATCACCATCTCGGATACATCTGACAACAATGCAGGTTGTTCCAATACTATGGTTGTCTCATGCTGTCAACTTGTTCGTATGTAATTAATTTCTGGAATGCTTCATGAGCATGAAAAAATCGTCATCCTGAATTTGATAGTAGCAGGGCAAATTATAACTTCCCTTTGACATTGAGGTCGTCAGAGACGGGCCATGAGCTTGGACTAACAAAGAGAAGGAATCATCCCGTCGTACACCTGAAGCATTATGGAAAGCCACAGAAAACTGTCTTCAAGACTGCTGAACTGGGATTTAAATCTGTGCAACTGCTGGAATCCTAAATAATGCTCTCACTCACATAATAACATCTCATCAACCAATACAGATTAGTATTATTATTCCACTGAAATAAAACACTAAAACTAAGTAACAGTTATGAACAGCTGCCCACAGAATTAAAGCAGCATTTCACCCCTGGTATAAGCCGCATTTGTCCTCTGGAACAAAATGTTTTACTATTGCAAATACTGGTTTAGGGCAACTAAACCACATACTCACTCCAGTGGCCACTATAGTAGTAGGGCAACAGGGATGTTACCCCATTCTCCATTCTTGCCAAATTTATTCAGGATGGAGGATAGAAGATGGCAGTGGTAGACATGGCAACATCACAATGACATCATGGTAGGAGGTTCAAATTTTGGCGGGAAAATAGGTCAATTGGGCTAACACCAACAACCTAACCCCCTCCCCTCCCCATGCTTCTTCCACTTCCCCCACCCCCCCCACCCCCAAAGAAAATGGCAGGATGTTGAAATTTTTGTGGGGAAAAAGGGCACATGGGCTACCTCCACTAACCTAAGAAAATGGCGAGAAAAAAGATCCCTTGGGCTACCTTCACTATCCCAAGTCATCCGACCACCACCACTTCCTAGAAATTGATGGGGAGAGGACTCAGCCTGTGCTGGGCTGCTGGAAAGGATCGACGTAAGTCTTTATTTTGAAGATAGTCTCTATCTAAACAATTTGAGGCAGTAGCTCCATCCAGTATGTGCACCATGAGGTCCAGAAACCAACTAACCTATTACACAGTACTGCTACCAGAGGGCACTATCGTCCCATGACGGTATGTGGAAGAATGGTGGGTAAAGGAATCAGCCTGTGCTGGGCTGCTGGAGAGAGGAAGGAGTGTACTTTATTTATTTTGGAACAATTTTATTAGGGACAGATTTCACAAATTTCATCTATTACACTGACACAAAACACTTGCTCTGACGTGCTTGGGATCACAATACACAGCCTACAGACCTGCAAATTCTCGTAAATTATCTAAATAATGCAGTACACTGATGTACAGACACACAAACAACTCGTAAATTACCGAAATAATACAGTACACAGGTACAGTCCTGCAAACTACTCCTAAACTGTCGAAATAATGCAGTACACTGATGCGCAGACACGAAAATAAGTCGTAAATTAGCAAAATCGCGTGTAAAACGCTCTGCAGACACACTCACTACTCGTAAACTGTCACAAGTCATCCGATCCCTACACAAGACCAGAGTGACCACAGGAGACTGAAGTCGCTCTCTGATGACGGGCTCATTTCCCCTCGGTACAAAGGCGTTACTGTTCCTGGCCCCAACCTGCTTGGTTGGTTGCTTTGTACACCCATCTCCAGACTCCGTGATTACAAAAACGTAAGTAATTTCACATGGTTTGACAGAATATCATACCATTTGAGCGATACTTCCCAATATCAAGTACACAGCAATATCGCTTGCATGGCAGTGTGGCTCGCACAGTATAATTCTGAAATTCCTAGAAATTGATGGGGAGAGGACTCAGCCTGTGCTGGGCTGCTGGAAAGGATCGATGTAAGTCTTTATTTTGAAGATAGTCTCTATCTAAACAATTTGAGGCAGTAGCTCCATCCAGTATGTGCACCATGAGGTCCAGAATCCAACTAACCTATTACACAGTACTGCTACCAGAGGGCACTATCGTCCCATGACGGTATGTGGAATTATCTCTCTAGAAATCCGAAATCTTAGCGAGGAGGAGCATGAGCATGCTGTAAACCACTGAGTAACTAGAACCTTACTCCGTCTGTGATGACCTTTATGTGGACAAAAAAAGAAGAAAGAAAGAAAAGGAGGAAACTGATATTTCCACTCGCGAATACCAATGGCGGTAATTTAACAGACTTCAAATCATTCTTATAATTTACAGAGTCAGCTAAAGTGTTTCTCATGTATAGAAAACCAGCAAATGTGTCTTCCACCCAGCTTTCACCCGCTAGACGAACACACCACAATCGATATTCTCTCAACTAAATAAAGGCGCAAAATGTGTAGAAGCATTTAGAAACATAATTTACATGATATGGGAAGGAATAATGGTCCAGCACAAACACACATCCATATGGAATCTTCTCAAATTTCCAAACGATCATGGAAGCTATCCAACAAATACTAAGTATTTGTCTGCTATTCGTCCGTCAAAAGGACAATATGGTTAAGTCAACTATGAGGGGCGTTTGAAAAGTCCGTGCAAAGTCAGAGAGATGGCACCACTGGCAGGTATCGAGGTCATGTTTAGTTAGTAGCATCTTTGGAAATATCGTACACCAAGTTTGAGCCATATTGATCTATTTCTTTGTGTTTGCCATTCGTGTGAATCAAGGAAGTCGAGTGATTGTCAAAAAATGGACGAAGAAGAATTTCGTGTGGTGATTAAACATTACTTTATGAAAGTCAGAATGGCTCAGGAGACTAAAGAGAAGCTTGATAAACATTACAGTAACTCTTCACCTTCGATTAGAACAGTTTATAAGTGGTTTCAAAATTTTCAGAGTGGCCATATGGGCACAAGTGATGCTGAACGTTCTGGACGCCCTGTGGAGGTTACGTCTCCAGAAATCATTGATAAAATCCATGATATGGTGATGGATGACAGAAGAGTTAAGGTGCATGAGATTGCTAGTGCTATGGGCATCTCGAATGAACGGGCACAGAATATTTTGCATAAACATTTGGACATGAGAAAGTTATCTGCAAGATGGGTTCTGTGATTGCTCACCCTAGCTCAAAAACGGAATCGTGTGAAGTGTTGCAAGGATGGTTTGCAGCTGTTCAGAAAGAATCCGCTGGACTTTAAGCACCGTTTCTTCACTGTGGATGAAACATGGATACATTACTATACTCCTGAGACCAAACAACAATCTAAACAATGGATTACCAAGGGAGAATCTGCACCAAAAAATGCGAAGACCATTCCTTCGGCCGAAAGATTATGGCGACTGTCTTTTGGGAATAGCAAGGGATAATCCTCATCAACTTTCTGGAAAAGGGTAAAACTATTACAGGTGCATATTATTCATCGTTATCGGACCGTTTGAAAACCGAGCTGCAAGAAAAACGCCGGCGATTGGACCGCAAAAAAGTCCTTTTCCATCACGACAGTGCACCAGCACATACCTCAGCAGTTGTGGTCGTAAAATTATTGGAAATAGGACTCCAACTCGTTTCACGTCACCAATATTCTCCGGACTTGGCTCCCTCGGACTACTATTTGTTCCCCAATTTGAAGAAATGGTTGGCGGTACAGAGATTTTATTCAAAAGAGGAGGTGATTGCTGCAACTAATAGCTATTTTGCAGACTTGGACAATTCCTATTATTTGGAAGGGATCAACAAATTAGAACAGCGTTAGACGAAGTATATAAGTCTAACAGGAAACTATGTCGAAAAATAAAAAAGGTTTATCCCAAACACGTAAGTAGTTTTTATTTTTGCACGGACTTTTCAAACGCCCGTCATACATTCCTGCATCCCAACAGGACTCCCCATTCGGACTGCTCCTGTCATTAGTAGGAAATGTGAATCATTCCCGCCAAGCATGCATAGACAAAACCGCCCTAGGAAACCAGCCACATACAAATTTGATTGCTATACTTACAATTAAATATTATGATCATGGTCTCAAGTGGACGACTGTCAACAATGAACAAAGTATCGGAAATACACCCTGCTGGTGGCTGTTTCCCTGGAAATAGAAATATCTGTACCATACTTATGACTTGACATACTTTTCCATTTGCTATCACAGTGTTCCACACAAAAACCATGCCTACCTTATGACAAGACATAGTCATTTCCTTTGCACATGTTGGAACACACACACATACTTTATAAGTCTGACGCTCATGGCGAACATATCATGCACCCCCTACTACTAAGTATAATACTTCGATAATAACTGATTGCCGGCAATACGAAATAATACTGACCAAAAATCAGCGATGGGTGGACATGTCTCATACGTTTTTCTTGCAATTGGTACCACTCCATCTCAGAAAGGGGGATTAATAGTCTTACAAACCGCCATATGTTAAAAAAACACGGCCGCAACGACCATTTCATTATCACAGTCGGTCTTGGTTCTACAGGTATACACAAGTATCCATGTTAAAAGCTATACCGGCTTTATAAATCGAGTTATGGCATTACCTACAAATGAGTCGTTTTTCCAGACAAATACTGTGACACTGAATATAGACGGTCATCATTGGAGTGTATATTATCAGACCAACAGTGCGGCTACACGGCGCCGACGGTGCAACCCCGTAATAAAACTACCGAATTTAAAAAGTGATTCGGCTATGGAACAAGGTATGAAACCGGTATTTGAAATTCCCTCATGCCACCACTATAGATTTCTCCATTATTTGTAATGCATTCTGTCTTGATGCCACGTCAGAGGTTTGATGACATATCGACTAGATTATAAGCGATGGTTGATTGAGAAAGATCACAAACAGTGGATGGTGTGCTGATTGATGTTGTAAGAAATGTACACTAGCTTTTCAGATCCCTAGAGCTACACTTTCTGGTAGAAACGATGTCTGGGATTTGTAATCAAGTCTTTCCATTCAACCACATACCTGCATTGGATCCTATGGAAAAGTTCTTTAATGATTACAGACACTAGTGAGCCATATTTCTGGCACTCTAATCTCGAAAAGGGACACCTTTCTTCAATCTATCTGCTACAGTAGCACCTACGCATCTTGCAACTGCTGCCGTTGCTGCAGCTTTGCACATGTGATCGTTCCAATTTAAGTTGGAACTGAGTGGAAGTCGGAGAAAGTTATATCTACCACCTTCTGCAACCCGTGTAGAAACATTCTAAGCTGAGTTAGTGCGACAGGACTGTGTGTCGACCATACGATGGAAACAGGAACGTGTTGTCGTAGCTCCGCCAACTGTGCATGACATGTAAGGTCAGCGCCTAACGAAGCCCGCTCCTGCAACACTAGGTAGTATAAAAGTCAGTACAGGAACTGGTTGAAGAACGCGGATTTTGCTACTGCATTGTGGTGCTTCTCCAAACTACATACTGATACTGCAGTCCAAAGCAGGTTCACATCCCTCAGGGCCCACTCAGGTATATCACCCCAACATTCTATCATCATTATTCTGTACCATCCAACAGGGAAAAATTACGAACTATGAAAGCTCCAATAACTTCGTCCGATAGAGAACTCGATAAGATTTTTACCACATGACTCTCTTCTCATATACTGAAAACAGATACCGTATGTGTGCCGAGGCTGAGTACATGTGGCGAACCTATTAAATATACAGGTATTGATCCACTGCACAGACCAGTTTAAAGTTTCATCACCTGTACTGCAGGAGGATGACCGTATCGCACAGACTACACTGTAAGTCGCATGAGACACTCTCTGTGACCCTGTGTCGTTGTTGGAAACATTGCTTTTTTGTTTCTACTGTAACACGCTTTGAACACTCCCATATATTTTGTTTTTCTGCCACGACTTTGAGGTCTGTGTCAGTTATTGTCGAAGTATTATACTTAGTAATAAGGGGTGCATGATATGTTCGCCTTGAGGATTAGATTTATAAAGGATGTGTGTATGTTCCAACATGTGCAAAGGAAATGACTATGTCCTGTCATAAGGAAGGTATGGATTTGATGTGGAATACTGTGATAGCAAAGGGAAAAGTATATCAAGTCATAAACATGGTACAGATATTTGTATTTCCAGGGCCACAGCCATCAGCAGGGTGTATTTCTGATACTCCGCTCACTGTCGAAAGTCGTCCACTTGAGACCATGATCGTAATATTTAATCGTAAGTCTATCAATCAAATATGTATGTGGCTGGTTTCCTAAAACGATTCTGTCTATGCATGCTTGGCTGGAATAATTCACATTTCCTACTAATGGCAGGTGCTGTCCGAATGGAGAGTCCTGTTGGGATGCAGGAATGTAGTTGACTTAACCATGTTGTCCTCTTGAAGGACGAACAGAGGACTAATACCTAGGATGTGTTTGATAGCTTTCGTGATCATGTGGACATTTGAAAAGATTCAATATTGATGTGTGTTTGCGTTGGACCACTATACTCATGAAAATTATCTTGCTGACTGCTTCTGCTCATTTTGCGCCTTAATTTAGTTGAGAGAACATCAATTATTGTGTGTACATGTAACAGCTGAAAGATGGGTGGAAGACATGTTTGCTGGTTTTCTAGACATGAGGAACACCTTAGTTGACTCTGCAAATTATAAGAATGATTTGGAATCTGTTACATCAATGACATCGGTATTCACAAGTGGAAATATCAGTTTCCTTTTTTTTTTTTTTTTTTGAGTTCTCACATAAAGGTCTTCGTTGATGGGGTAAGGTTCTAGTTACTCAGTGGTTTACAGCACGCTCCACCTCGCTAAGGTTTCCGGCTTCTAGAGAGATAATTTCCAGACTATATCTTCGGATTATACTGTGCGAGCAATATTGCTATGCAAGTGATACTGCTGTGTGCTTGATATCGGGAAGTATCGCGAAAAAGTTATTATATTCCGTCAAACTATGTGAAATTACATATGTTCTTATAATCCCAGAGTCTGGAGATCGGTGTAGAAAGCAAGCAACCATGCAGGTTGGGGACAGAAACAGTAATGCCTTTGTGCCGAGAGAAAACAAGCCCATCTTTGTACAACAGCTCAGAGAGTGACTTTGGTCTGCTGAGCACTCTCTGGTCATGTGTGGGGACTTGTGACTGTTGACTGCGGTTGATGACCATCCGAACTTGCGTGAAAATATCTATTACTTATACTATCTGTCTTCGCGGTATATGTATGAGTGTCTGGCTATCGATAGCTACGTGAATGATGCAAAAGGAACTATTTTTTATGGCGCAGGATACGAATTGTATGTTTCTACATTGACATGGTACACAGTGATTATATTGTTGGGTTGTAGATCGGTTTCACGCTCTAATATTCAAACTTCTGTCCTCAGTGGCAGAGCAGTGTAATTGAGTAGGTGTCTTTCCGTATCTGACGATCTGTAGGCCACTTTTTCAGGGTTTAACTGTCAGTGCAGTATGGCGATATGTACAAAACAGTTTTTTGCCACTGAAAGTCTTGTCTGCTGAAGAAGAAAGGTGGGCAGTGCTTACACATTGGCAGCATCAGTAATTTGGTGGGTGAATTCAGTAAGAGCCAATCACAATGCTCCTTTCATTCGCAAGACATCCTTTGTGCTGGGACATAGGAGTCTTTATATAGTGGTGAGAATGTTTGCATTTTGGAGATGTTTGTTAAGAGCCGGACTTAGGGATTTCCAGGAAGGGTAACATGTGACAGACAGGGTGCCACGTTAGGACCACCAGGAGGAATGCAGTGGGCGTTATTCTCAGCTATTTTCGTAAACAGCTCATGTTAGGACAGGAATTTCCATGCAGACAAACTGAGAAATCACGAAAGCTCCTTCAAAAACATCTGTTAACTATTTCTGTGACCCATTACAATTTCCGCGAGGTAGTCTTGGCTCTTATTTACATAGACATATGAAATCAGTATAACACTGAGAACCTTTTAGCTGCACCTGTGATGGTGAGTCGCTACGCGATCATTTCCCATTAGGATTGGTAGGCAGAATGCACCCCGTGCTATTCTGGGAAGCGCTGCAACAGATTTCTATATCGCACCCTGTGACATCAGTATAACATTGAGAACATTTTAGCTGCGTCTGCAAGGGTGAGTCGCTCAGCAATTAGGTCTTCACTGGACTGCAGGTAGAGAGGCATCGCACCAGAGGGTGACTTGGCTTTTATTTACATCGACATGTGACGTCAGTGTAACACTCGAAGACTTCTAACTGTATACCCAAAAATAGATGCGACTTTCACCTGCTGGCTGTAGGCGACAGTGGTCTGGGAGCAATGGTTCACACCCCTGCATTCGTCTGTCTGGTGGGGGCTCGCAGCGGCGTCAGTGCGTGTGTGCCCTTGGAGCCTCTGATATGTTGTGGTTGATGATAGACGTTTTTTACGTGCAATGAGTGTTTTTGCACTGCATTATTTTCTGCTGTTTATGTGTAGTGAACGTGTCTGTTGCATTAGTTTGTAAACGGGTCTGTAGGCTGTGCTATGTGTTATTTCGGTAATATATGAGTTGTTTGCATGTCTGTACATCAGTGTACTGCGTTATTTAGATAATTTACGAGTAGTTTGCGGGTCTGTAGGCTGTGTATTGTGACCCAGAGCACGTCAGAGCAAGTGTTTTGTATCAGTGTAATAAATGAGATACGTGAAATCCGTCCCTAAATAAATTGTTCCAAAATAAATAAAGTACACTCCTTCCTCTCTCCAGCAGCCTAGCACAGGCTGATTCCTTTACCTACCATTCTTCCACATACCGTCATGGGACGATAGTGCCCTCTGGTAGCAGTACTGTGTAATAGGTTAGTTGGATTCTGGACCTCATGGTGCACATACTGGATGGAGCTACTGCCTCAAATTGTTTAGATAAAGACTATCTTCAAAATAAAGACTTATGTCGATCCTTTCCAGCAGCCCAGCACAGGCTGAGTCCTCTCCCCATCAATTTGTAGGAAATGGTGGTGGTCGGATGACTTGGGATAGTGAAGGTAGCCCAAGGGATCTTTTTTCCCGCCATTTTCTTAGGTTAGTGGAGGTAGCCCATGTGCCCTTTTTCCCCACAAAAATTTCAACATCCTGCCATTTTCTTTGGGGGTGGGGGGGGGGGTGGGGGAAGTGGAAGAGGCATGGGGAGGGGAGGGGGTTAGGTTGTTGGTGTTAGCCCAATTGACCTATTTTCCCGCCAAAATTTGAACCTCCTACCATGCTGTCATTGTGATGTTGCCATGTCTACCACTGCCATCTTCTATCCTCCATCTTGAATAAATTTGGCAACAACGGAGAGCTGGGTGACGCCGCTGTTACCCTACTACTTACCACTTACCCGTTTAGCTAACAAAAGGGATGTAGTTTTTGAACTGGCATAATGTGGCTCCTTCAAGTGGTGTCACAAAGTGAGAATGCGGTTGAGAGCGACATGAGGACGTGTTGGCCAGGTTGTGTGTTTAGCTACAACCCTCATTGCCTGCAGGTAGCTGATAGATGTATGAATGGTGCCAGTCACGCGACTAGCGTGAAATCGACTGCAGCTGGGCATAAAACAGTCTGTTTCAACTGCAGCTAACAGTGACTGAAATAACGCGGCAATTTATTGTCTACGCTGTCATTGTTCCTCGTTCTTAAATCCCTACTAGATAACTAGCAAAAATAACACTGTCGAAAATACCTACTGTTTAAAAATTATGTATGAATTAGAAGGATGATTGCGCTAAATATGTATTAATATGGAATTAATAAAACTCATGGTAATTATAGGACCAGTATATAAAAAATTAATGTCTTCTCGTGTTCTGGTTACATGTACGTCATTAATTAGAACAATGTCACCGTAATCGTCCGGTTTTCGTCATTAAAATCATTGTACTGACAGATTCAAACTAGCGACGGTAGAGTCATGGAAATTGGTTACGTTGTGGTAGTCAGAACTCTGGCATATTGTTGTTCCCGCAATTGTAGCCATTCTTTAATATTAAAAATGTTAATGAGCTGTTGGTTTATGACCCAGCAAAGGTACAGAAAAGGTATAGGAAGCCAATCGAAAAAATGGTTCAAATGGCTCTGAGCACTATGGAACTCAACTGCTGAGGTCATTAGTCCCCTATAACTTAGAACTAGTTAAACCTAACTAACCTACGGACATCACAAACATCCATGCCCGAGGCAGGATTCGAACCTGCGACCGTAGCGGTCTTGCGGTTCCAGACTGCAGCGCCTTCAACCGCACGGCCACTTCGGCCGGCTAGGAAGCCACTCGCTATGGACATGAACATACACAATGAGTCTCTCTATCCGAGGTTCCCCTTTATAAGGGGAACAGTGTTTCAATGAAGAAAGTCTATAGACGTAAAGAATGAAGTATAGTGAAGAGAGAAAAAAGCTGAGTCAAACGGTTATCAGGAAAGTCTCGTGAACAAAATTATCCAGAGTGAAGAGAAGGGATGGAATTCGGATGAAATATACAGGGTGAGTCACTAACTATTGCCACCTAGAATAACTCCGAAAGTATGACAGAAGCTGAAAAGTTTGTGGGACAAATGTTGCATGAGACAATGAGGACCATAATATAACGTTGGTTTTTTGTTGCTAGGTGTGGTTGCGTCAGGACTTGAAGGTCAACTGTTTTTTTTGATGGGATGCTATAGTTTGGTACTTAATTTCTTATAGCTGCTATCAGCTATATCAGTCTCCACCAAGAATTAACTGGTACGGATTGTATGAGTCGCATTGAATTCTGCCGATGGTCTCAACTTCACACTCAGAGGGATGCCACATTTATTAATTTGATTTATTTACTGACTAGGTTACATTCACGAAACATGGAAATGTTAATTTGCATAACGTGCATTATTGGGCAACTGAAAATCAATGTTGGCTGCGGCAAGTTGCGCACCAAAAACCGTGGTCGGTGAATGTATCGCGTGGGATTCTGGAAGACAGAATTATAGGCCCCTATTTCATCGAAGGAAATCTTAATGGTAAGAAGCACACCACATTCCTGCAAGAAACATTAGGTTTGTTAATGGAAGAAATACCTTTAGGAACAAGGAACAGAGAGTGGTATCAATACGATGAGTGTCCAGCACAGTTTTCGCTGATGGTTAGAAATTAGGTGCAGAGCCAATTCTCAAATCGTTGGATTGGACGAGGAGATGTGCTGTGTCCGGCTCGTTCGCCAGACTAGATGCCTCTGGATTTTTTCTTGTAGGGTTTCGTAAAAGGAATTGTTTATGAAGATGTTTCAAATACACCTGAAGATATGAGAGGGAGAATTGTCAGAGCATGTGCTTCGATAAGTGCCGGTCTGATAAGGACTATCACTCAATCCATGATAAGAAGATTGTAGCACTGCATTGATACCATTGGTCATCACTTCGAACACCTTCTGTAAATGGACTTTCATGCCACCTTTGTGACCTTCGCTGAGCTTCAAAGACCTTACTGTTACACATAATTGGATTCGTCTCGATGGCCGCTATCAGAAAATAAGTATCAAACTATAGCATCCCATTTAAAAAAACAAAGTTGACCTGCGTATCTCTGACGCGACCGCACCTAGCAACAAAAAACCGTCATATCATGGGCCCGGTTGTCCCATGCAACTTTCGTCCCACAAACTTTTCAGCTACTATCATACTTTCGGACTTATTCTTAATGGCAATAGTTAGTGACTCACCCTATATAACTTAAAAGTAGTCACTGTTCCACATTATGATGGGATATCGCAAAAAGAGGCATATGTTTTTAAACCATACAAAGTCAAACTTGCTTTTAAAATTACTAAACTGCCGCGACACAAATTACCCCATGACCTAAAAAATAAGAATAATAAGTTTGAGACATTAGGCATATACAAATTACTGTGCCCTTCAAACGATGCGTAATGTACAAGACATGTAACTATTTACATGGTGTTTCGGGAGAAATAGTAAATATTTTGGGAGGTGGAAATAAGGAATAATTAGAGGAAAACATTTCATATAACATGTTTATAATTTTTAATCGCTTCAGAAATATTGCTTATAGAATGTAATCCAAACAAATACCCGCAACAGTTAAACAAGGCAGAGAAGTAATTAGAACGTGATTTTCAAAAATTCTACCCCCGGCATCAAAGCACTTTCGAATTCTCGTGACAAAACTAAGTGTAGCTCTTCTTAGGTAGCTTTTGGGGTTGATTCGTGAAGGCAGAACTATTCATAGTCCGAACGATAAATTCGTCACTTGTGTTAACCTTTTCTTTGTAGAGTTCGCCCTTCAGCCATCCCTACATGCACAAATCTAAAGAGGCGAAGTCCGTGGACTGTGGTGCCCAAGTAACGTGACCATTCCATTTCTGCCGATCGATCTTCCGGGAATGATAGGTTTAGATGATGTGTCACCTAACGACTAGAGAGTGCAGGGGCTCCGTCCTGCTGGAAGAACACTATAGCCAAAGGAACTTCTTACAAAAATGCGGGATGCTCGTTTACAAGAAAGTCTAACTAACGGGGTCATGTACGAAGATCCGGTAACACAAGGGGCCAACAGCAGCGTTCTTAAAACTGTATCTCCACAAAGTCATGTGCGATGTGCGTTTTCATAGGTTCGACGAGTGAGTTACGCGCGTTTATTAATATATTAACGAATGAATGATGCTTCATCAGTCAACAATATTAATGGGATTACTCGGTGATTGGAAACTAGCCAACGTCAAAATTGGAATCATCTGCCTCCATCTCCTTCTCGAAAGTGTAGGATCCGTTGTAAATGATAAGGGTAGAGGACATCCATACGTAATGCCATGATATTTTTTTTTATATAACACGGATACATGTAGAAATACTGCGTGTGCTTGTTGAAGGACTACGTTCTAACAGCTGAATAATGTCTCTTACTTCAGCCACACTACCTTCGTTTACACGTTCAGATGAAATACGACTGCTGGACACTGTACCGGTCTGATGCTGGGGCCCGTACCACTGACGGAAGAGTCTGAGTCGGAGAGACCGAAATTTTATGAAGGGGATGACGCTATGTAAGACGTAGGAAACTAGGCTGCTAATTTGTGGTCTGGTAAGCTTGATTTTATCTGCATGTATTCATATTGTGTAGAACTGTAAGTTTCTTGTATGGGTATTGTCTGATGATGGGAGCATGGACTTTCGATACGCGCCATTTATGTAATAATGAGATTAGGATTATTGAACATTGTGGTTGAAGACGACAAATTACTTTCAAAAGACGTGTAAGTTACTTACTATTTTTAACACTGACCTGTTGTTGTTGTTGTGGTCTTCAGTCTAGAGACTGGTTTGATGCAGCTCTCCATGCTACTCTATCCTGTGCAAGCTTCTTCATCTCCCAGTACCTACTGCAACCTACATCCTTCTGAATCTGTTTAGTGTATTCATCTCTTGGTCTCCTCCCGCCACGATTTTTACTCTCCACGTTGCCCACCAATACTAAATTGGTGATCCCTTGATGCCTCAGAATATTTCGTACCACGCGATCCCTTCTTCTAGTCAAGTTGTGTCACAAATTTCTTTTCTCCCCAATTCTATTCAATACCTCCTCATTAGTTATGTGATCTACCCATCTAATCTTCAGCATTCTTCTGTAGCACCACATTTCAAAAGCTTCTATTCTCTTCATGTCTAAACTATTTATCGTCCACGTTTCACTTCCATACGTGGCTACACTCCATACAAATACTTTCAGAAACGAATTCCTGACACTTAAATCAGTACTCGATGTTAACAAATTTCTCTTCTTCAGATAAGCTTTCCTTGCCACTGCCAGTCTACATTTTATATCCTCTCTACTTCGACCATCATCAGTTATTTTGCTCCCCAAATAGCAAAACTCATTTACTACTTTAAGTGTCTCATTTCCTATTGTAATACCCTCAGCATCACCCAATTTAATTTGACTACAATCCATTATCCTCGTTTTGCTTTTGTTGATGTTCATCTTATATCCTCCCTGCAAGACACTGTCCATTCCGTTGAGCTGCTGTTCCAGGTCCTTTGCTGTCTCTGACGGAATTAAAATGTCATCGGCGAACCTCAAAGTTTTTATTTCTTCTCCATGAATTTTAATTCCTCCTCCGAATTTTTCTTTTGTTTCCTTTACTGCTTGCCCAATATCCAGATTGAATAACATTGGGGATAGGCTACAACCCTGTCTCACTCCCTTCCCAACCACTGCTTCCCTTTCATGCCCCTCGACTCTTATAACTGCCATCTGCTTCCTGTACAAATGGTTAATAGCCTTTCGCTCCCTGTATTTTACCCCTGCAACCTTCAGAATTTGAAAGAGAGTATTCCAGTCGACATTGTCAAAGGTTTGCTCTAAGTCTACAAATGCTAGAAACGTAGGTTTGCCTTTCCTTAATCTATTTTCTAAGAAAAGTCGTAGGGTCAGTTTTGCCTCACTATAAGTCCTTATTTTACGAGGGAGGTTCAAGAAGTAATGCAACAGTGTTTTTTCCTCGTTGAGTTTCGGTTGAAAAAATGCGGAATTTGTTGTGAGATATCGTGGAATATTCCCGCTTCAGCCCCTATAATTTCAACAAGTTCCGATTGATTGCGGCCTATACGTTGTCTTCAAAATGGCATCTGTAATGGACGTGCGCTCCAAGCAGAGAGTTTCGTTTAGAGGAAAAAGAGACCATCGCAGATGGACATAGGCGCTTGCATAATGTCTACGGAGACTTGACAGTGAACAAAAGCACGATGAGTCGTTGGGCAAAACATCTGTCATCATCCCTACAATATCGCGCAGACCTGTCTGATCTCCTGCGTGCCGGCTGGCCGCACGTGACTCCTGCAACGTTGGAACGTACGGACACTCTCATTCGAAGTGATCGACGTATCACAATCGAACATCTCTCTGCACAACTGGAGTTCTCTGCTGGTAGAGCTGAAACATTCGTCCACCAGTTGGTGTGCTCAAAGGTGTGTGCCGGCTGGATTACTCGCCGCCTAACCAAAGACCGAAAATGGCAACAAATGAGCATCCGCACGGAATTGCTTGCACGTTACGAGGCTGATAGTGAATATTTTTTGTCGAACGACATCACACTCGATGAAATATTGATTCGTCATTTCGAATCGGAAACAAAAGGGCAATTCACGGAGTGGCGCCACACCACCTCTCCTCAAAACAAAAAGTTCAAAGTCGCACTCTCAGCCGGCAAAGTCATGGTGACGGTTTTTTGGGTCTCTGAAGGGGTTATTCTGTTGGATTTCCTCCTTCATGGTGAAGCCATCAACTCTGAAGTGTTTTGCGCTACCCTCCAGAAACTGAAGAAACGACTTCAGCGTGTTCGTCACCACGAAAATGCAAACGAACTTTTCCTTCTCCATGGCAACCAAGGCCACAAGAGTCTGCGTACCCGTGAGGAACTCGCAAAACCTCATTGACTTATTCTTCCTCATCCACCCTACAGCCCGCATCTCGCATCTTCGGGCTTCCATCTATTTGTCCCAATGAAGGACTGTGAACATTGTCTCAGCATATCATCAGTAGGGAAGCCGAGCGAAACCTACTGTACTTCGACGTGAACCAGGCTGCAATTAAAGTGCCGGTCGGAGTGGCTGAGCGGTTCTAGGCACTACAGTCTGGAACCGCGCGACCGCTACGGTCGCAGGTTCGAATCCTGCCTCGGTCATGGATGTGTGTGATGTCCTTAGGTTAGTTAGGTTTAAGTAATTTTAAGTTCTAGGGGACTGATGACCAAAGAAGTTAAGTTCCATAGTGCTCAGAGCCATTTGAACCATTTTTGCAATTAAAGTCACTAATCTACGTTTCGGGGAAAAAGTTTTCACACCAAATGAAAGGTTGGAAATTTTGTCCTTAATTAATTTATTCTGAAACTTGGGTGAACAAGTATCACTGCCAAGTTCGTGATAGTCTTAACGCCGTCATTCACTATCCCTTCCACTCAAGTTAGCAAGTTTATGGTGTTGCATTTCCCGAAAACGTAATAGCTACAAAAATACGAATTGTTTTTGATTGAGAATGCTCGCGAAATATTAAAACTGTCGGTACCTAATGCAGTCACAATTTTTTGCCACCGAGCTGCTCAATACGCCACGCGGAATTTATGTCTTTTCTCGTCACAAAATTCACTTAAAATTTCCGAAATTTCTACACACCCATCGGAATAATTATGCTGTCACTTTACCACACTTTTGATGTATGAAACACTGCTAGATCCGGCAACTTATCATTTCCATCGGAACTACTACTACTACACACGTCCGAACTGTTTCATGGCTAGGCTCCTACTCTTCCCTAGAATACTCTGTCTTCTCTACTAGTAGAGAAAGGCGCACTAAGAATATTGCTTTACCATTGGTCAGTTTACCCAACAGCCAATAGCAAAACAACATTCTTCCGCGTCAGTCCGCGCTTTTCATCAATAACCAATCGCAAAATAGTAAACCTAACGGCTCTGAGCACTATGGAACTTAACTTCTGAGGTCATCAGTCCCGTAGAACTTTGAACAACTTAAATCTAACCAACCTAAGGACATCACACACATCCATGCCCGAGGCAGGATTCGAACCTGCGACCGTAGCGGTAGCGCGGTTCCAGACTGTAGCGCCTAGAACCGCACGGCCACTCCGGCCGGCAGTAAACCTAACGGCTGCACTTTTTACCGACGTAATTATCTAATATGCTGAAGTTTTGTTTATGCATAAAGTTATTTACTATTGTTATTTATACCTGAATTAACTTTCCGTTTACCATAAACTTATTTTACAAATCTATTCTACAAAAAGCCCTGTTGTCCACATCCATACTTCTTCGAAATGTTCCCACGCTAAATCCCACTACATAACTCGTTAAACAATTATCTTCATATTAACATTAAACCACACTCACGCATGATTCATGCTGCTAAAACACATTTATAAAGTTTTACATATACAAAAAGACATAATAACACTTTATGAAAATACTAGAACAGTTTATGAAACACATTCTATAACTTTAGTGCACTCTTGTGGGCACAATCGAAACTAAATCAGTCCTCTATCCTATATTGTCCTCTATCGGCTGATACAAAAACTACGTGCGCGTCCAGTCTCGCGTCACCATCTGTCACTATCCAGCTCTGTGACACATCTCCCACTTAACCCCCTCCAAGGCAGGATCGGTATACGGCGCTACGCCGCAGTACCACGGGGGCATATAGAGCCTCCCAGAAAGGTGGCGTAAGATAGTCGCATTGAATGGACATTTTGCTCAAAAATAGGGTTTTGTAACCACATGAGTGGAAAACATCGAAAGTTCACTGAGGCTTTTTGCGGATGATGCTGTAGTATATCGAGAGGTTTTAAGAATGGAAAATTGTACTGAAATGCAGGAGGATCTGCAACGAATTGACGCATGGTGCAGGGAGTGGCAATTGAATGTCAATGTAGACAAGTGCAATGTGCTGCGAATACATAGAAAGAAAGATTCTTTATCATTTAGCTACAATATAGCAAGTCAGCATCTGGAAGCAGTTAATTCCATAAATTATTTGGGAGTAGGCATTAGGAGTGATTTAAAATGGAATAACCATATAAAATTAATCGTCCGTGAAGCAGATGCCAGACTGAGATTCATTGGAAGAATCTTAAGGAAATGCAGTCCGAAAACAAAGGAAGTAGGTTACAGTATACTTGTTCGCCCACTACTTGAATACTGCTCACTTGTGTGGGATCCTTACCAGATAGGGTTGAGAGAAGAAAGATAGAAGATCCAACGGAGAGCAGCGCGCTTCGTTACAGGATCATTTAGTAATCGCGAAAGCGTTACGGAGATGATAGATCAACTCCAGTGGGAGACTTTGCAAGAGAGACGCTCAGTAGCTCGGTACGGGATTTTGTTGAAGTTTCAAGAACATACCTTCACCGAGGAGTCAAGCAGTATATTGCTCCCTCCTACGTATATCTCGCGAAGAGACCATGAGGATAAAATCAGAGAGATTAGAGCCCACACAGAGGCATACCAACGATCTTTCTTTCCACGAACAATACGAGACCGGAATAGAAGGGAGAACCGATAGAGGTACTCAAGTCACCCTCCGCCACACACCGTCAGGTGGCTTGCAGAGTATGCATGTAAATGTAGATGTAGATGTAGAATAATATGGCGAACTGGGCTCCTGAATAAAACCAACTTAATTTCACAAAAGAATTGTTCTACTACTTATTGAACGCCCTTCGCGCGTCTGTAATTTATAAACACTTTAGGTGGCGTTCCAGCGAGAATTACGCCAAATACGTGATGGGAAAAAAAACTGTTCGTGGCCATTCTCGAACAAACTACTGTGCATTAACCTGCAGCAATTGCAGAAACAATGAAGACGAAAATCGCCAAGGCTAAAAAGAAATGAAAGACTCCGATGAGCAGCCCAACCTCCATCTGCTGCACCATCTCGAACCAATTACTGTGCTGTTTCAAAACGACTTATCAGTAAATATGCATCTACATTAACACCCTGTGTTAAAAATACAAGCAATAATTAAAATATGTGTTAGAAAGCTTAATGGTTCAGAGGAAAAATTGAAAACACTTTAAGTTCGAGTGGAGAAGGAAGATTATTGTTTGATACCACACCGGTGAAGAGGCTATTAGAGGACAACAGGCGAGTAATGGACAAGAATTGGACACTAAATTGGTTACGACCTTCTAGAAATGAGTATTAGAAAGAACTGGGGATGACTTCAACTTGCCAGATATATACTGGGAGTGTCATGCCATCAAAACTGGTACCAGAGACAGGAATTCTTGTGGTATTGTTCTAACTGTCTTGCCCGAAAATTACTTTGAGCAAATGGTTAGAAAACCAACTCGTCGGGGTAACGTATTAAACCTCCTGGCAACAAACAGGCCTGAACTTATCGAATCCGTTAACGTTGAGGAAGGTATCAGTGATCATAAGGCTGTGATATCGTCTATGACAACGGGTCTTATATAGAATGTTAAGAAAAGTACGAAGGTATTTTTGGTTAGCATGAGTGATTGGATACAAATTTCAGAGTATGTGAGCAGTCAGCATCAAACGTTCGGTGTGAGGAAGAATGTGAAGACAACAAATGGAAAAAATTCAAAGGAATCGTGCAATATGACCGAGAGAAGTACGTTCCAGGAAAGGTCTTAATGGATGGGGAAGACTATCATGGTTTAATAGCCGTGTTAGAAAACTGCTACGTAAACAAAAAGAAATTCATTTTAGAATCAAGAAAAGTAAAAACTTAGCTGACAAACAAAAGCTGAACGAAGCGAAAATGAGAGTAAGGAGAGCAATGAGCGAAACGTTCAATGACTTTAAAAGTAAAACCTTGTCAACTGATCTGAGTAAAAACCTGAAGAGGTATTGGTCGTACATAAAATCAGTAAGTGGCTCAGTATCACCTATTCATTCATTCAGTGACCATACTAGCATCGAAACGGAAGATAACAGAAAGAAGTCCGAAATACTGAGTTCGGTCTTCCGAAATTGTTTCATCGTGGAAGTTCGTAGCACGGTCCCTCCTTTCAACTGTCATACGAGCGTCGAAATGGTAGACATTGAGATAGCAGATCGCGGAACAGAAAAACAACTACAGTCGCTTAGAAGTGGAAGGGCGTTAGGACCAGGTGAGATAACAATCTGATTCTACAAAGATTATGTGAAAGAAATTGCCCCCCTGGTAATAGTAATTTATCGTAGATCGCTTGAGCAACGAATGGTACCTAGCGACTGGAAGAAGCGCTGGTGATTCCCGTTTTTAGGAAGGGCCGTAGGACGTCAGTCTGTCGTAGAATTGTGGAATATGTTTTACGCTCAAGAATTATGGTTTTGGAGAAAGAAAATCTTCCCTATAAAAATCTCCATGGATTTCGCAAACACAGATCCTGCGAAACTCGCCCTGTTCCACAATGCCGTAGACAACGGCCCTCAGGTTGATGCCGTGTAGCTTGATTTCAAGAAGGCGTTTGACATCGTCTCGCAGTGCAGTTTACTGGAAAAAATACTAGCTTATCGGGTATCGGAGCAGATTTGCGGCTTGATTCAAGACTTCCTTACAGACAGAACTCAACACGGCGCTCTTAACAGGACGAAATCGACAGATGTAAAGGTTTCCAGAATGAGATTTTCACTTTGCAGCGGAGTGTGCGCTGATATGAAACTTCCTGGCAGATTAAAACTGTGTGCCGGACCGAGAGTCGAATTCGGGACCTATGCCTTTCGCGGGCAAATCCTCTACCAACTTATTTTTAAAATCTCATTTTGTTCGCTTTTGTTCGCTTTTGTTCGTTGCATCTGCTCGGTGCGGACGTCGTAAGACATCCATTTGAGTTCATTGTTGATCGATTAACTCAGTTTTTTTTTTATTACAGAGGGCACCTAACCTTCTGACCGAACACGCTGAGCTACCGTGCCGGCGCAAATCTCATTTTGTCTTTGCATCTGCTCGGGGCGGACGTCGCAAGACACCCGTTTCAATTCGTCGTCGATCCATTAACTCAGTTTTTTTTATTACAGAGGGCAGCTAACCCTCTGACCGAACACGCAGAGTTACCGTGCCGGCTGTGCCCGACTGGGACTCGAACCCGGATTTCTCGTGTATCGCGAGCGATCGGCTTACCATTTTTGTTTCATTTTTGCATTTTCGGTCGGAATTGTTCGTTGCGTTTGGGCTGGGCAGACGTCACAAGACCTCTGTTCAAGTTGATCGTTGGTTGCTTTACTCAGTTTTTTATTACAGTGAGCAAACAGCCCTCTGATCGAACACGCTGAGCTAGCGTGCCGGCGGCGTCTCATTTTGTTCGTTGAATGTTTCGAGTCTCGGTCCGGCACACAGTTTTAATCTGCCAGGAAGTTTCATATCAGCGCACACTCCGCTGCAGAGTAAAAATCTCATTCTGGAAACATTCCCCAGGCTGTGGCTAAGCCATGTCTCCGCAATATCCTTTCTTTCAGGAGTGCTAGTTCTGCAAGGTTCGCAGGAGAGCTTCTGTAAAGTTTGGAAGGTAGGAGACGAAGTACTGGCAGAAGTAAAGCTGTGAGGACGGGGCGTGAGTCGTCCTTGGGTAGCTCAGTTGGTACAGCACTTGCCCGCGAAAGGCAAAGGTCCCGAGTTCGAGTCTCGGTCCAGCACACAGTTTTAATCTGCCAGGAAGTTTCAGATGTAAAGGTAATTTCCGTAGTACCCAAGGAAGTGTGATAGGACCGTTACTGCTTACAGTATATATAAATGATCTAGTAGAAAGCGTAGGAAGCTCTTCAAGGCTGTTAGCAGATATTGCTGTTGTCTATAACAAGTTAGCAATGCCAGAAGATAGTAAAGATTTACAGAATGACTTACAGAGAATTAATGAATTGTGTAACTTCTGGCAGCTGATACTGAACGTAAATAAATATAACATATAGCGCATACATAAGAAAAGATATCCACTACTCTATAGCTACACTATTGATGACGAACTGCTGGAAACAGCATCTACCGTACAATATCTGGGAGTAACTATCCACGGCAACCTTAAGTGGAATCACCACATAAACAAATAGTGGGAAGAGCAGATGACACACTCAGATTCATAGGAACAATCTTAAGGAAATATCACTCATCCGCGAACGAAGTGGCTTGTAAGGACTTTGTTCGACCGATTCATGAGTAACGCTTGGGATCCCTACCAGGTAGAACAGATACAAGAGACAGAGAAGCTCCAACGACGACCGGCGTGTTTCGTCACGGGATCGTTTAAGCGGCTCGGGAGCGTTACGGAGATGCTCAACAAACTCCATTGGCAGACGTTACAAGAGAGGCGTAGTACATCACAGAAAGATTTATTTCTGAGATTTCAAGAAGACACTTTTCGGGAAGTGTCGGACAACATATTACTTCCCCTCACATCCCTCTCACGTAATGACCACGAGGAGAATATTTGAGAAATTAGGGCCAATACGGCGGCTTACCGACAAAAGTACCCTCCGCCACATACCATTAGGTGGCTTGCAGATCATGATGTAGATGTAGAAACCTCCCTTCAAATTAAATATGTGTCGCTGTGTGAGGGCTGTGCCGGCCGCTGTGGCCGAGCGGTTCTAGGCGCTTCAGTCTGGAAACGCGCGACCGCTTCGCTCGTAGGTTCGAATCCTGCCTCGGGCATGGATGTGTGTGCTGTCCTTAGGTTAGTTAGGTTTAAGTAGTTCTAAGTTCTAGGGGACTGAAACTTCCTGGCAGATTGACCGAGACTCGAACTAGGGACCTTTGCCTTTCGCGGGCAAGTGCTCTAGGGGACTGATGACCTCAGATGTTAAGTCCCATAGTGCCATAGTGCTCAGAGCCATTTGAACTTCTTTTTTTTTTTTGCGAGGGCTGTGGTAGTGGATCACGACTCTCTTCTGCACATCTCAGTAAATCTTTCAAGAAGTTAGCCGAAGAAGAACTGTTTTTTTAAAAGAAAAAATAAATGTGGAACCCCTCCACGCCATCATCGGCATGGGGACCATCACAAAAGTTCTGCTGTCACCACTGCGTTTGTTAGTTGTTTACATTTAAGTGTCACAGGATGTGGCGCTGTGGTGTTGTCCGCATGCCTGGCCATGGTCATCCGCTAATGCGGTCCTACCAGGAGACAGAAAGTGGATTAAAGCGATTGAAGAGTAGCGGATTTTTAAGCTCCAAGGAAAAGGAAAAACCTCCGCGATAGTCTGGACGGGTAGTAAGAGCTATCTACTTTCTTGGTATGTGCGCCGGATCATGCAAGGGTATCACGCAGCTCGATACCGGTGTCCTAGCCATGTGATCATCATAAAGAGATCGGTCCAAATCCGTGCGGTAGTGCAATGCGCTACTGTGGGTATGGCACTTACGTGTTTTCTCATTGACTTGACGCAGCAACAGATCCGATTGAATGGTTTATAACCTGAGGTGGAAAACTGAATTTTTTTTTAAAAAAAAAGGTAGAGTACAGCATTTCTCGTGAAAGGCTATGTTCCGAGTTCGTGGCCCGCTCCGGCATTCACTTTCAGTCAGCCGGGAAGTTTCGTAACAGGACACCCTCCGCTCCAGAATGAAGGATTTTTTCTGGAAACATCAGGAAATTCGCTTTAATTTGCCTACGGGAAACTGGAATCTTGATTTTAAGCCTGCACCTCAGGTATGAGGATTCATTTCCTGAATTACTGTGAGATCTCGCTTGATAACTTTAGGTTACGATGCTTAAATCCTGTTTGGTACGAAAAGACAGAAACGAACAAATAAAAGGAGACAAATTACATGACGACCCAGGACGAAAATGAAGATCCAGTTTGAATAAAAATAAAATGTATAAGTGTAAGTGTTCTTACAGAGCTGATATACGCTGATTAGCCACAGAATTAGTCACCAAACAAGCTGCTTGCGATAATCCGTTTCACTCTGATTTCGTCGGTGACGTACCTTGTTGCACACTCCACAAAATAACAAAAGTGTTGGCAGGGACATGGTGAAAGATGATTGTTTAACGACTGTCCATAACTCTAGATAAATGATCGGTGCTGGGTCTATTCTACTAGTCTGACACATTTCATCAATAATGGGATGATGCATAGCCTTGCTGCAGGTACAGACTGCCTGAGGGGATCTGTAGGCAAACAAAAATATGGATATGATCCTGTATTATCTGCCAGTGAGACACTAAAAAGACTTGTTAAGAGTCACATTACATTTTTTGTAACTATCCAACACACGAGAATACCTCCATCTCTTCTCGCAACGGTACCCTGCTGGTAAACATGTTGCGTCAGATCTTGGGTTTACCGACATACTCGAAGCCTTTCATCAGTATGTACCACAACGTCTTAGTCGAGTCGATCTTTCCCATGCTTCCTGCGTTCAGTTACGATGTTATAAGGGATGTTTTACCCCAAAGTAAGATGTGTTTCTGGATGGTAACGTGTTCTTCACCATCATTGTAGTGGCCAAAGGTTTACATCTACCGGGTGATCAAAAGTCAGTATAAATTTGAAAACTTAATAAACCACGGAATAATGTAGATAGAGAGGTAAAAATTGGCACACATGCTTGGAATGACATGGGGTTTTATTAGAACAAAAAAAAAACAAAGTTCACAAAATGTCCGACAGATGGCGCTGGCGCTGCGAGCCAGGAGCTGTAGTGAGAGAGAAAATCCCTTCCCGTCAGCCTATTTTTTCCCTCCCTCACCGTCACCTGTGCCACTATCTATATCCGCCCCGCAGTTCCTCTCCCCTTTGACTTCATTTCCCATGTTGACCGTACCTTCTCCACCTATGTGATCGCCGCTGACCTCAACATCCAAGCTAATCGCACGGACTGCGGTCTGGGGACCTAAGAGGCCAAGCATGACGAAAGTGGCGGCTGAGCACACGATCATCACCAAACGACGCACGCGAGAGATCTTTCACGCGTCTAGCAATATGGGGTGGAGCGCCATCCCGCATAAACATCGTACGTTCCAGCAGGTGTTTATCAGCCAGGCTGGGGATGATCCGATTCTGTAACAAATCGGTGTATCTCTCACCCGTCACGGTAGCAGTTACAAAACCAGAATCACGCATTGCCTCGAAGAAAAAAGGCCCGATAATGGTAGGTGTGGTAAATCCAACCCATACCGTGACATTCTCGTCGTGCAATCGAGTTTCCACGACAGTTCTAGGATTTTCGGTAGCCCAAATTCTGCAGATGTGGAAGCTGACAGGCCCTCGGAGCGTGAAATGAGCTTCGTCGGTCCACAACACGTTACTTAACCAATCGTCATCTTCCGCCATCTTTTGAAACGCCCACACCGCAAATGCCCTCCGCTTCACTAAATCGTCAGGTAACAGTTCATGATGCCGATGCATTTTGTACGGATAGCATCGGAGGGTATGCCTCAGTGCCAACCAAACAGTAGTGTATAGAATGCCGGTGCGACGTGCGACTGTACGAGCACTGACTTCCCCATGCATAGACGAAGCCGCTACAGTCTCCATTTCTTCCTGAACTGTATCAGCAGCATTACGCCTTGTGCTCGGTCGGCCACTACAGGGTCTATCGGCTGAACAACCCGTGGCTTCGAACTTCGAAATCATTCTCGCCACATCTACATTTGTCAATGGACCTTTACCCGTTCGAATCCCCTTCCTATGGCGATAGGATCGTAACGCTGAACTAGCACATTCCCTATTCTGATAATACAGCTTCACTAAAAGCGCCTTTTCAGGTAACGTCAACATTCTGCAACTGCTGGCGCATCTGATTCTCTCTCTCTCTGTTTTTTTTCTTTATTGTGATTTCATTCCCCTGCTCCATATGGGAGGGCTGTCAGCGGCACAATCCGCCGCTCTTCAGCCGAGTGTCAAGACAACTAAAAACAAGAATAAAATACTACATACATAAGGAGATAAAAAAGGGGAACGTAAAACAAAAGTAAGGGGAGAAAATGGAGGTGAAAATACACTGACATGGAGACGTTCATGGGGGACAGTTAACAAAGTCACCACAACGTTAAAAAACACAGCTGGCGATTCTTGAAACACAGAGAAGACACTGAATGCGCATGCACAGGTTAAAAGTTGGCCACAGTATTAAAAACACTCCAAAACAACACACTTAAAACCCACTTGGAGCACACACGACGAAGAATAAAACTACCAGGTGGGACCTGCCAAGGGAAAGGTCAGAGAGGATGGAAAAGGAGGGGAGAGCATGGGGCAGATGGGGAAGCGGCGGGATGAAGAGAGGAGGGGCAACTGTGGGTTCACGAAGAGGCAGGACACACGTGGGGCAGGAGAAGAAAAGGGAAGACAGGGCAGGAGGGAGCGCAGAGACACTGAAAGGAGGCACAAGAGATAGAGGGGGAGTAGGAGGGGGAAGCCGCTCAGGAGGAGGGGGGGGGGAGGAGAGGGAGCCCTGAGGAGGAGGCAGGAAGAGGGGGTTAGAGTTGGTAGGAAGGGTAGATGTCAGGGCGAAGCTCATCATCTGGGAGGGGTAGACAGTGGAAGTTGTGTTGGAAAAGGAGATGGAGGGTGTGGAGATGGAGAGAGGGAGGGACACAACGGTAAAGGTGCGGCAACTGGTTGGGGGTGGAGAGAAAGGGAGACACCAGGGGGTGAGGGGGATCGAGGTGGCGGACAATATATAGTGTGCGGATGTGTTCAAGGAAAAGGAGAAGTTGGGGGAAGGGGATGAGGTCATAGAGGATGCGCATGGGGGACGGAAGGCAGATGTGGAAGGCGAGGCGGAGCGCATGGCGTTCGAGGATTTGGAGGGCTTTATAGAACCGGGGAGGGGTGGAAATCCAAGCGACACTGGCATAACAAAGGATGGGGCTGATCATGGATTTGTAGTTGTGAAGGATGGTGGAAGGATGCAGACCCCACTTCTGGCCGGACAGGAGTTTCAGGAGGCAGAGGCGGTTGTGAGCTTTGTTTTGGATGGTAAGGAGATAGGGAGTTCAGGTGAGGTGGCAGTCGAGTGTGAGGCCAAGTTATTTGAGGATAGGAGTGAGGTGGATAGGATGGCCATAAATGGTGAGGTAGAAATCACGGAGGCGTAAGGAGCGGGTGGTGCGGCCTATGATGATCACCTGGGTCTTGGAGGGATTAACATGGAAGAACCACTTGTTGAACCAAGCGGTGAATTGGTCAAGGTGGGTTTGGAGGTTACATTGGGACCGTTGAACGGTAGTAAAGAGGGCTAGGAAGGTGGTGTCATCAGCGAACTGGAAAAGACGAACAGGAGGGGGAGGTTTGGGCATATCAGCAGTGTACAGGAGATAGAGGAGAGGGGAAAGAACAGAACCTTGGTGCACGCCGGCAGAGGGGTAGAAAGTACGGGAGTTGGAATTGTGGATAGTCACATAGGAGGGACGATGGAAGAGGAAGGAAGCAACGAGATGGACGAAGTTGATGGGGAGAGCATAGGTCTGTAGTTTGAAGAGGAGCCCGGGATGCCAGACACGGTCATAGGCGTTCTGGAGATCAAGGGAAACAAAGATAGCGGAGCGACAGGAGTTAAGTTGGAGGGAAAGAAGATTGGTAAGGTTAAGGAGCTGGTCGTCGGCAGAGAAGGAAGGCCGGAAGCCACATTGGGTAAGAGGAAGGAGGCGGTGCTGGTGAAGGTGGCAGTGAATACGGCGAGAGAGGATGGCCTCGAAGACCTTACTGAACACGGAGGTGAGGCAGATTGGACGATAGGAAGAGGTATCAGAAGGGGGTTTGTTAGGTTTAGGGAACAGAAGCACACGGGAAGTCTTCCACAGGTCAGGGTAAAATCCAGTGGAGAGGAGGACATTGTACAGGGTAGCAAGTACAGACAGGAAGGATGGAGGGGATTCCTTGAGGTGACGGTAGGTCACGCCATCATGACCAGGGGCGGTGTTGCGTTTGGAGCGGAGGATGAGTGTGATGTCTTGCTTGGTGATGGGAGTGTTGATGTCTGAGGGGGGTAACCAATCCAAGTACTGGAAGCTAGGGGCGAGCGAGGGGGACAGAGCTGTCAGTGCGGTCAAGGACGTTGGGGAAGAGGGAGTAATCAAAATGGGGATCATCGGGAATGGAGAAGACCTCGGATAGGTGGGAAGCAAAATGGTTAGCCTTACTGAGGTTGTCAGGAAAGGGTCGATCGTCATGGAGGATGGGGTAATGCAGGGTGGGATGGCTACCAGTAAGGCGGTGGAAGGCTGATAAGTACTTGGAGGAGTTGAAAGGGAGGGTGGAGTTGAGGCGTGTTCATGTCTGGCGCCAGTCCCGGCGTTTCTTTGCTGTAAGGAGGTTCCGGATATGTCGCTATAATTGCCGGTGTTTGGTGAGAGTATCCCAGTCACGAGCGCGGAGGACGGAGCGGTAGAGCCTGCGGGATTCATGCAGAGAAGGACGGCCTGTGGAGGAAGCATAGGGCAGTGAGGGTGGATGAGTTTGGTAGGGACATGAGCCTCCACAGCGTCAGTGATGGTCTTCTGAAGGAAGGAAGAGGCATGGGTTATGTCATCAGGATGGTGAAAGGTGAGGGGGTGGCTTTCGACCTGTAAGGCAATGGATTCCCGGTAGGCATCCAAATTGGCATGGTGGTAGTCATGGACAGACTTTGGAGGGGCAGTTGGGCGGGTGGCTGCAGTGGCGGGACGGGTAGAGGAGATGGTGAGGACAGGGAGATGGTCACTACCGATGGGATCGAGGACATCAATGGCGATGCGACCAAGGAGGTTGGGGGAAGTGAGGATAACATCGGGGGTGGAGATACTTTCAGGACAGGTGTGCTGTGGGAGAGGAACAAGGTCACCATGGAGGGTGGCAAGGAACTGATGCCACCGCCGAAGGGTGGCAGGGTCACCCTTTGCAGAAAGACAACATCCGACGCTAATTTCTCACCATAACTCAGGACATGCTTTACAGTGCTGTTCACAACATTATTCCTCGACTACAGCTATTGTTGAGGAATGATGGTGGACATATTGAGCATTTCCTGTAAAGAACATCATCTTTGCTTTGTCTTACTTTGTTACGCTAATTATTGCTATTCTGATCAGATGAAGCACCATCTGTCGGACATTTTTTGAACTTTTGTATTTTTTTTGGTTCTAATAAAACCCCATGTCATTCCAAGCATGTGTGTCAATTTGTACCTCCCTATCTACATTGTTCCGTGATTTATTCAGTTTTCAAATTTATACTTACTTTTTGATCACCCGGTACATTTACATACGTGGCGCAATGCACTGTGCCGGTCTATCCGTTGTTACAATCCGCGATTGACGACGGCGAGCCAAGCGGAGTGGCCGAGCGGTTTGAGGCGCCATGTCACGGATTGCGCGGCCCCTCTCGCCGAAGGTTCAAGTCCTCCCTCGGGCATGGATGGGTGTGTTGTTCTTAGCATAAGTTAGTTTAAGTAGTGTGTAAGTCTAGGGACCGATGACTTCAGCAGTTTGCTCCCTTAGAAGGAATTCACACACACATTGACGACAGCGAATCCAGGACGCTACTGCTCTTAGCATTTGACCATTCCAGCTGCAGGTTTTCATGAATCGAAACAGATGGTTCACCGTCGATGTGCTGGCATCAGATTTCCAGTGGCATTGTCTTGTTGCGGCTGTCACATACGATCTGAACAGGCTGATGTCACACGTCTTGGCCATTCTGAGGTTGACAGTGGCGCCGACAGACAGTGCATGGTCTGACGACATCACTGTCATGTGACACGTCCAGTTATTCCATTCGACTTGGCAGTAGCAGCACTCTCTCTGCAATACAGCCGCAATTTCTTATTCAACTGCTCGTCGGGGTAAGGTCATCTTTTTTCATTTACAGTATAACGTTAGGAAAAGCTATATGCTGTAACTATCCGAGTAATTTCACTAAATTTACATCTATATTCCGCAATCCAACATGTGGCTTCCATTCGCAAATTATACGTGGGAAGAACGACTGTTGGTAAGCCTCCGTTAAGCTCTAATTTCTCGATTTTTTCGTCGTCGTCATATCGTGAGACGTATGTGGTAGGAAGTAACATCTTTCCCGGCTCTTCCCGGAACGTACGCTCATGAAATTTCAACAGCAAACCTCTCCGTGATGCAAAATGCCTCTCTTTTGGCGCCCGCCACTGGAGTTTTTTGGGCATCTCCGCTATGCTCTCGCACTCAGTAATCTACAGCGCAGTTCTCCGTTGGTTCTTCTCTCTCTCTCCTATTCATCTGTTAATCTGTTAATCCAGACTGATGAACAATACTCAAGAATCGGTAGAACGATTGTTTTTACACGCCGCTTCTGTCGTGAATGAATTAAATTTCTTTTCAGATCGAATAAGCAAGCCAGCATTTCATGAGTATTATCCACTAATACTTACACTAGAAATTGGACGCAAGTAATTTCTCAGACCTGAGCTACAAGACGCAGTTCTGAGTGAAAGAAAATTTTACAACGGCAATGGCCATCCCAATGTTAGGCCAAAACCTTCACAGTGGAACATTCAGTGGATACAATGAGACGCCGGAGGCACTCCACTGACCGCCAGCAAAAGCCACCCTTCTCTCTGCTTTTAACGACGACCCTTCAGAAAGCCTTTCTACAGGAACACGGCTGGAGATGGCTGATAAACGTCCAGAGAAAACCAACTCAGACCATTGATGACCCACTGTGGCCACCTGTATAAAAACCCGCGTAGAAAGACGCTTTTTATCTCAGTATTACGTACTAGAAGTTAAACTCTGCCCTACGAAAGAAACGATGCCTGTGATAGGCTATAGAAACTCAAGTGGATGGAGTTATAACAAGTACGAATGCTCTGATTCGCCAGAAAGAAAAAGCGTGGCCACCAGCTTTGATAGAGACAAGCTGCAGACAGGGAAGACAGGGAAACTCGCTCTTTGTTCTGCAGCAAATCGTCGAGTGTTTGAGCAAGGCGACTCGCTCAGCGCTGGGACGATTGAGAGAGTAATTATATAAACACTTCTTCACAGGCTTATCTTATCTCGTAAGGAGTTAAACTGCAAAGCCTCCTGCCGGCCGGAGTGGCCGGACGGTTCAAGGCGCTACAGTCTGGAACCGCGCGACCGCTACGGTCACAGGTTCGAGTCCTGCCTCGGGCATGGATGTGTCTGATGTCCTTAGGTTAGTTAGGTTTAAGTAATTCTAAGTTCTAGGGGACTGATGACCACAGCAGTCCCATAGTGCTCAGAGCCATTTGAACAATTTTTTTGCAAAGTCTCCTAGTACAGAGAATTGCACTGAACACTGACAGTTAACGCTTGAGGGCAACGACGTACACGCTATTCCAGCCAAATAGCGTGTAGCATGCCAATTAACTTAGCTAGGGAACAACTAGGAGTCTCGGCTTCACCAAAGACGCAGGAAATGTATCAGACTGGCGTTTAATAGTCGCGAGAGATTTAGAATAGATTCTCAGGTTCAAAGCTCACACCAACAGCAGCCACTGCCGCCACTGACGAAAGGCAAACATGCGTGTTCACGCTACGCCAGCAAATGATATGCAGTTGACACTTAGAACTGCGGTCGTATCCATCTCTCCTATTTTTTCGTACATTCTACCATTACCTGTAGTTAGCTATATTCACGACTGTCGGGCTTAGTTGAAGCAGAAACGCGAGATATCCGATTTAAGGAAAAGAACTGATCAGCCGCTGTAGAGTGCTTCATACTCTGAAATTATTGAATTGTTTTAATTCTGGACTTCTTTCTGATTGCTGTTTACCGACACTCCATCCATTTTTGGTTTTTTTAATTGTGCATTTTAGCTTAATTGACATCTCTGGCCCCAATCGTATTTAATTTGTTTGTATTTTATCGACCCCAAACATGGTCATCAACCATCTTACTATTAAAGAACATTGAAATAGTTAGGAATTTCGCTTCACAGTTATGAACATCCAATATCAATATTTTACCATCCTGTACGTATCATCATCATGATTACTATGTCATAAAGTCAGGCGTAGAGTAAAAAAACTGAACCCGTACACTAATTTCTGTTAGCGATAAAGTTTCCTTTACAGGGAGTGTAGTGGAACTGGCATTCAGATCATGGTCTGATTACATCACTGTTCATACTGCTGCACTCTTCTGAGCTCTGCATGCGTGAGATCCTTGCAGGCCGCAGGATCAACTATAATTCCCCAAAACACTCACAGAGCATCCTTGCGCAACTGTGGTAGCAAGGTAGAGCAGGACCAGTCTCACACATGTTAGACTTGTACCAAGTTATCACCATATCAAGTCCTCAGGCCTTTCTATCTATTAATCGTTTCCAGCAAACTTTCGATAAATGGTTCAAATGGCTCTGAGCGCTTTGGGACTTAACTTCTAAGGTCATGAGTCCTCTAGAACTTAGAACTACGTAAACCTAACTAACCTAAGGACATCACACACATCCATGCCCGAGGCAGGAATCGAACCTGCGACTGTAGCGGTCGCGCACTTCCAGCGCCTAGAACCGCTCGGCCACCCAGGCCGGCAAACGTTCGATAAATTCTGTTTTCCATTTTGATTATTTTAATCCTACATATGTTTCGTGTTTGATGATTCAGGTTGGATGTGCACATCTGTGTAGTACCAACCACCACATGGGCCTTGAGTGTATTCTGTTTCCCCCTAGAAGACTGACTGCTCGATACATTCCCATCTCACTGACAAGGGAAGAGTTCCAGATGCAAACAACTGCTCTTGATGAAACTTGGTGGGTATGATGGGTCAAAATAATGCAATACATATTATTTCGGTTTTGCCCAATTTTCCCTTTTAAGGGTTAAAACACACGCATATTTGGTTTACAGGGAATATCTTGGAAACCATCATATAAAACCAATTTGTTTCATATAAAATCTGAAATGAATTCAACGTTCTTGAAAACTGTATAATCAACTGTCGTAATGATTTGGAATTTAGGAAAATAAACCATAGCCAGCAGTTTATACTGGAAAATAAAAACTTTTGTTAGAATATTAATTAAAGAGTCTCTCCCTTCACATCCATTCACGTGTAATAAAGATAGTTTCAGAAATAACGATTTTGGAAAATAAGTTGTGTGCAGTGTGCTGTTGGAGTATTTTCAACGTTCTTAATTAAAATGTCTAAGGTTTCATTATTATTCTAATAATCTATTATACTTATTTTTCTTTTATGTTTTAAACTGTGATATTACGTTTTGCACTCCAGTTTTTTCATTTTACAATTTCACGTAATTTATGTGCATTTTGTTAACTTAAAATATAGAGTAACTTATTATTATGATACAAAATCATGGAAAAAATAATAAGCTGTATAGAAGAACTTAAAAAGTAACGTTTTTTACACACCATGCACATAAAATGAACGAAATGTCTTCACTTACAACGCACAACAGATAACACAACATCAAACAAAATTCAGTAGGATTCGAAATTGTTCCATAGTTGTAAAAGAAAGTAATGGAGAGTTTGGACCGAGAGTTGAAGGATCTCTTTTTGAAACCCAAAATGTTCTTGACACAGTAACGAAATGTGGGAAACTAACGTCTGACCACCTCAAAAGATATTGATACAAGTTTTCTGTTCCCAATGTGGAAGCTGAAAAAATCTGACTTATGTCAACCTCTACCTGCGAAACAATGTAATCAAGCTCCAGTCTCTATTATGTAATCAATTCTTTTCGCTACGCTTTGCCAATGTACTGATATATGCCTGATTCAAACCAGGAAATTTAGAGGATCGCCCACTACAATGTGTTGTCAGTCGTATGTATTACATGAAGAAATTTCGTTCTTTTTATGTACAAGGTAAAAAAGTAATCTTTTAATAATTTATATACAAATTATCGTTATTGTAATGATTTTGTGTCGCTGTAATGAACTACTTATTACTTTTAATTAATGAAATACACAAAACATAAAACTAAATACATAATTAGAATAACAATGAAAGTTTAGATGTTTTAAGTAGGTAATATTCCAACAACACATCGTGAACAGCTTATTTTCCAAAAATGGTATTTCTGAAACCAACTCCATGACATATGGATGACTGTGGCATGAAAGCTACTTTAATTTATGCTATAACAAAAGTTCTCAATTTTCAGAATTA
Organism: Schistocerca cancellata; assembly: GCF_023864275.1. Classification (NCBI taxonomy): domain Eukaryota; kingdom Metazoa; phylum Arthropoda; class Insecta; order Orthoptera; family Acrididae; genus Schistocerca; species Schistocerca cancellata. The sequence goes on along the minus strand of NC_064629.1, from coordinate 235,036,124 downwards.
ATTGTGTTTTCAGGAACGTTAATTACATTTCAGCTTTTATATGAAACACAATTTATATGTATCATGGTGTTGCATTGTATTGATGTGCCTACGATACACACCCGCCGAGATTCATCAGTGTTTATTTACGCCAGCAAATATTCTGTTGTGAGTGGAATGTATAAATAGAGGCCTGCAGACTGGAAATTGTTATAATAGGTTGGGATGAAGTTATTTAGCCTTCAGTAAATATGGTGCACTTAGATATTTGTCCTTCTGAAACCCTCTTCCAATCGAAGTGCATGCTGGTATGTAAATACTATGTAATTTCCTCATGCAGTTTTCAGCTGCGCAAATGATTGTGTGTGAGAGACCGAGAGCTTATTACTTTTACTAAATTATTCATGTCCCTCAAAGAACCTGTACTGACGTCAAATATAAAGACTGCTTAGTGAAAATCTCATTTCATCTGAAAGAACCATAGTGATAAGATTTCTCTCCTGTTTGCTCTGAGAGAGAAACACTTGCCTGTTAATAAAAGTCTGTTTAATAGAACATGGTTAATTTTTCTTCTTTGCTCCAGACTTATTCCGTCGAATTCCTATCTTCCCTGTGAAATCTCTGATAATTAAAGGATTCGGCTCATTAAATTTGTGATAAAAGTATAATAAAACCTGTTCCCTATATGATCACGTCGAAGTCTCCATATTAATTTCCACTGCGCGTTCAGTTAATTTACAGGGTCAATAAACTAAATTTTCATTGGAAATTCACATGATATTGTACACAGTGGGGCTGGAGTACATAAATGCTGTTTCCCACCTTTACAGGAGTTGCAAAACTCTAAAGAATTTCTAAATATATGGCGCAAGTAGTGTCCCAGAAAATAGTCTCACAATATGACTAAGGGTCAAGAGTAGGGATAAAAATTTAACAAAGAATAGGGCCCCTTTCAGTCTGTGATCCTCCCACGTAAATGACTTTTTTAGACGAAATTTAAAACGTCACGTTTCACTTGTCTTCTGTTGCCATATGGGACAGGTTGTTGACTGACAGACGACCGCACCACTTCTCAGTAGACATCACTCTGTTCAGCATTTTCTACTTCTATTATTACTTCACAAGCCCACCCAGGTACTATACCTACATTAACACACTTCAATCCATTAGAAGTCTTTTTACATGTAGTGGTACACAGCACGGACTAGCTGCTGTGTCTTATATAAACACACGCAGTTCCATGCCCCACCCCCGCCGCCCTGGGAAGGGTGGTGGTGGTGGAAACTGCTACTGACCAGTTCCGCTATTAAACATGACATAGCGGTGCTCTCTAGATAATTTAAATGATCGTGGTGGGTCCCATCTGGTGGCTGCAACAGCTCCAACATTGGGGGCTCTATTGTGCTCTTACGGTTAGTGCTCGCAAGTGTTGAAGGTGCATTGCACATTAAGTGTGCTGAAATTCGTGGAAAACAGATAAAATTTAAGAACGTTACACATGACGGGATTCGAACCCAGAACCTTCAGAACCTTCCGCTTGCACTGCCTAAGATAAGTGGCCTAGATTTGTCATATTGGAATGGGAGTGGGGAAAAGGGAAGGAGTGGAGGTAACGATGTCATAGTGGGTGGGGAGTAGAGGGAAAGATAAGCGCAGCGTGGGGTGAGGGTATAGTTACAATGTTATCTTGAAATCCGTAATGTAGTAACGTAGATGGTCTCCCAAGTGCACCAGTGTCGGATTTCATCCACTAATCATATTTTCCCTGTTAGGGGTCCATAAAGGTTTTGATGCTAGTGATGTTAAGGGATGGTGCAGAATCTGCCATGTGGTTAATAATGTTTTAGAGATGTTAATGAAAATGTCCTCCTGTGACCTTAATACACAATTATTATCTGTGTGCTAGTGGTTGTCCAACACTCTCAAAACAACGAGGAGTTTCACGAATAGTGGCTGCAGCTTCAGCCAAACTGGGAACCAGCTCTGCTTGGTGTCTGTCGGTGTCTCCTACTGCAAACACTTCATCTCCGCCTACAAAAAGAAATCCGTAGAAGGTCGGAAACTTATTAGAACCATAGTCATCACACAGCAGTTAGAACAACGTCTCTGAACATTGTTAGTGGGGAACCGGTGCATCTATGACTTGTTTCTCATTTAGAAAGAATTTTTTTAATCTCTTCTAAAAACTCTAAAATTTGAGTAAGTAAGTTTTTACACCCAATATAAAATATTTCTTAGGGAAGGGTCAGTAGTACTCTAAGATTATTTCCTGGTATGTTTTTGTCCACACATGAACGTATCGTCGCTGCGTTATTGTAGGACTATGCAAAAAGACTTTGATAGTGTTTTCATATCGTGCGCTAAATGACAGCACTCCTTACATGAAGATAAATACAAGACAACGCCGATAAAAAATATAACATGCCCAATAGTACCAAATGATAAAGTTATTAGTACAACTCAGGGGATCGCATCAAGAATCAAATGTTTATCCTACGAAGCGATGTCAAATGAAACAAACACACGAAATAAATGTGAAGAAACCGAATGAAACCTTAGAGATGTTCCGGTGTTACCACCTGCCACACCATACAGCAATCTTTTCTAAATCGCTTTGTAACTGATACTGGTCATCGGATGACCTTACCAGACGGTAAATTACAGCATCTGCGAACAACCTAAGAGAACTGCTCAGATTGTCACCCAGGTCATTTATATAGATCAGGAACAGCAGAGGTCCCAGGACGCTTCCCTGGGGAACACCTGATATCACTTCAGTTTTAATCGATGATTTGCCGTATATTACTACGAACTGAGACCTTCCTGACAGGAAATCACGAATCCAGTCGCACAACTGAGACGATACCCCATAGGCCCACAACTTGATTAGAAGTCGCTTGTGAGGAACGGTGTCAAAAGCTTTCCGGAAATCAACTTTAAATCCCCTGTCGATAGCGGCCATTACTTCGTGCGAATAAAGAGCTAACTGCGTTGCACAAGAACGATGTTTTCTGAAACCATGCTGATTACATATCATTAGATCGTTCCCTTTGAGGTGATTCATAATGTTTGAATACAGTATATGCTCCAAAACCCTACTGCAAACCGACGTCAATGATCAATGATATAGGTCTTTAGTTCTATGGATTACTCCTACTACCCTTCTTAAACACTGGTGCGACCTGCGCAATTTTCCAATCTGTAGGTACAGATCTATCGGTGAGCGAGCGGTTGTATATGATTGCTAAGGAGGAAGCTATTGTATCAGCGTAATCTGAAAGGAACGTAATCGGTATACAATCTGGACCTGAAGACTTGCCCGTATCAAGCGATTTGAGTTGCTTCGCAACCCCTAAGGTATCTACTTCTAAGAAACTCGTGCTAGCGGCTGTTCGTGTTTAAAATTCTGGAATATTCCATTCATCTTCCCTGGTGAAGGAATTTCGGAAAACTGCGTTCAATAACTCCGCTTTAGCGGCACTGTCGTCGGTAACAGTACCATCGGCACTGCGCAGCGAAGGTATTAACTGCGTCTTGCCGCTTGTGTACTTTACATTCATCCACAATTTCTTCGGATTTTCTACCAAATTTCGAGACAATGTTTCGTTGTGGAACCTATTAATGGCATCTCACATTGTAGTCCGTGCCAAGTTTCGCGCGTCTGTAAATTTTAGCCAATCTTCGGGATTTCGCGTTCTTCTGAACTTCGCATGCTTTTTCCGTTGCCTCTGCAACAGCGTTCGGAGCTGTTTTGTGTACCATGGGGGATCAGTTCCATCTCTTACCAATTTGAGGTATGAATCTCTCAATTGCTGTTGCTGCTATATCTTTGAATTTGAGCCACATCTCATCTACATTTGCATAGGCAGTTCGGAAGGAATTGAGATTCTCTTAGGAAGGCTTCTAGTGACACTTTATCCCCTTTTTTAAATAAAAATATTTTGCGTTTGTTTCTGGTGGATTTGGAAGAAACGGTATTGAGCCTATCTACAACGACCTTGTGATCGTTAATCCCTGTATCAGTCACGATGCTCTATCTATTAGCTCTGGATTGTTTGTGGCTAAGAGGTAAAGTGTGTTTTCGCAACCGTTTGCAATTCGCGTGGGTTCGTGGACTAACTGCTCGAAATAATTTTCGGAGAAAGCATTTAGGACAATCTCGGAAGATGTTTTCTGCCTACCACCGGTTTTGAACAAGTATTTTTGCCAACATATCGAGGGAAGGTTGAAGTCCGCACAAACTATAACCGTATGAGTGGGGTATTTATTTGTTACGAGACTCAAATTTTCTCTGAACTGTTCAGCAACTATATCATCGGAGTCTGGGGGTCGATAGGAGCCAATTATTAACCTCCACCCATACCAATTCGCACGGAGTATCTACTTCTACTTAGACTTCACTAAAAGATAAACCACTGACAGACACACTCCACCACCAATTCTGCCTAATCTATCTTTCCTGAACACCGTCTGAGACTTCGTAAAAATTTCTGCAGAACTTGTTTCAGGCTTTAGCCAGCTTTCTGTTAGCGCTTGGAGCTCAGGGACTTTCCCAGCACAACTACAGCCATTTAAAATTACAATTCCTACTGTTCCTTGATCCAAGCACGTCCTGTATTTGTCATGCACCCTTTGAGATTGCAGCCCACCCCGTACTTTCCCTAGGCCTTCTAACCTAAAAAACCGCCCAGTCCACGCCACACAGCCTTCCCCCTGTGGGTCCGGGGTAAGAATAGGCCCGAGGTATTCCTGCCTGTCGTAAGAGGCGACTAAAAGGAGTTTCAACCGTTTCGGCCTTCAGTGTGATGGTCCCCCTTGGGGTTTGACCTCCATTTTTCAAAATTCTACAGAAGTACGAGCCTTTTGGGGAAGGACGCCTTACGTGGTGTACCACTGGTCCTCAGTGCACTAAGACCTTGGCACTCAGCATTGTAACGGCGTTTTCATCATACCCACTATTCCTCAAATTGGGCCTAAACGCCTGATGGGTTGTACAAGTTATGCCCATAGTGCGTCCCCATCTGCACCTACGATCATGATGGACTTTCCATGGCACTCGAAATCCAGCACGGTAGCCAGCCCATAGTGGTGGGGTCGTCATGTACCCTCTAGGTTGTAGCCCCCTGACAACACAGGAATTATACTGCCGATACCTGAGCTGCACCCTCCCCACGTCGGCCATGGAGTAGATGCCCGTCTCCTTAGGGCATCAGGACTCCCGGCAACAGTCATCCTGCCAGGTGGCCCTTGCTGAGGCTGAGTGGCGCCCGTGGGGAGAGCCCCTGGTCGGAGTGGGTGCTATCGGGGCGGAAGTTTCACAGATGAAACGTCAACACGTATCAGGTCGCTCTGCGGCCGAGTCTTTCAAAAGGAAAGTTACTGTCTCTGGTTCTGGTTCTCCTGCCTTTTCCCCTTGGCCACTCCCTGGGAGGAGGGACAGGCCCGCCGGCTTGGGGCGAAGTACTTCCCCCGCTATTTGGTCTGTTCTCGAACCGATGGGGGGACGTTCGCCACCTCCAAGTCCATGTTCTTTGTTCAGCACATCGAGGACATCTTCAGGGAAATCAAGGCTCTCAGTAAGATGCGTTCGGGGTCCATTCTTATAAAGACCACCTCTGCCACACAGTCAGCGGCGCTCCAGGCATGCACCGACTAGGGGACATCCCAGTGTCCATTGTCCCGCATCTGGCACTGAATAGGACGCAGGGGGTTATTTTTCATCGGGACCTCCTGCTGCAATCTGATGAGGAGCTCAGGGTCAACCTGAAGCGCCGAGGCGTGCATTTCGTCTGGCGAGTCCAGCGCGGCCCCAAAGACCGTCGCATCGACACCGGGGCCTTTATCCTCGCCTTCGAGGGGGACGTTCTCCCGGAGAAGGTAAAGGTGATGTGCTACCAGTGCAACGTGCGACCTTATATCCCGCCTCCTATGCGCTGTTTTCGGTGTTTGCACTTTGGGCACATGTCGTCACAGTGTGAGGCTGAGCCCCTTTGTGGCGATTGCGGACGTCCTCTTCGTGAGGAACATACATGCACCCCACCACCTCGGTGCGTTAATTGTCCTGGCATCCACTTGCCTAGATCCTTAGACTGCCCCGCGTGTCAGAAGGAGAAGAAGATTCAAGAACTCAAAACTTCGGATCGTCTCTCTTATTCTGAGGCCAGGAAGAAGTATGACCGCCTCCATCCCGTGACGTTGACCACTTCGTTTGCCTCAGTCGTGTCCACTCCTTCCATGGTATCCTCACTCCTATCCTGTCCCCCTCCACCTCCTCCCCCCATCCGGGGTCTCTGCCTCTGCCTCCACCTCCCAAATCCCTCCCTTCCAAATCCTCCTCCCCTGCGGCCCCCGCCCCCTCTGCCCCAGGGGCCACCCTTCCTCCTCCTCCCCCCCCCACCCGCCGCCTGAGAAGCGATCCTGTTCTCAGGTGTCCATCGGGGAAACGTTCCGGACCCCAGCTTCCAAGGTGTGGCGTTCAAAAATGGACCCCGCGCGTGAGGACCTTCTTTGGGTCCAGCCCACTATCCCTGTGCCTCCTAGGACTTTCAAGAAGGCCTCCAAGAAGACGTCTCTATCCCCCTCTCCACCCCAGCGCGTTTAGTCTGATGCTCCATCCGTGAGTCGCTGCTCCCGGCCGTCCTCAGTTTCGCCGGGATGCTCTGCTGCCAGGTGCTCAGCTGGCCTCTCGCCGGCAAATGATGCTGCCCCTCCTACACAACCCGGGACAGCGGCCGCAGCTGGCGACGACTCGATGGAACAGGATCCGCCTCCCGCCGGTTGTAGCGTTGTTCCCTCGAAACCTGGCCCTCCGCGGCCGTTGAGGTGACCAGCTCTTCCCCCGTCTCGTTCCCCCCTCCTTTTTGACTAGCGATGGCCTTGTTACATTGGAACATAAGAGGTATTTGATCTAATCGGGAGGAATTGAAACTGCTCCTCCGCCTGCACTGTCCGCTCGTCCTTGGTCTCCAGGAAACCAAGTTGCGCCCGACTGACCGTATTGCCTTTACCCACTATACCTCGGAGCGGTATGACCTCACCCCTGTGGACGGTATCCCAGCTCATGGTGGGGTCATGTTGCTCGTTCGGGACGATGTCTATTACCATCCCATCGACCACCCCACTCCAAGCAATAGCTGTCCATATTACTCTTTCTGCTTTTCCTTTTTCACTTTGAACCATCTACACTCCATCGTCATCCGCTGTTAGTCGGGCTGACATGATGCACCTGATTGTTCAGCTTCCTCCACCGTTTTTATTGTTTGGCGACTTCAATGCCCATCATCCCCTTTGGGGCTCTCCTGCATCCTGTCAGAGGCTCACTCTTGGCGGATGTCTTCAACCATCTCAATCTTGCCTGTCTCAATACTGGCGCCCCGACTTTCCTCTCGGACTCTACTCATACCTACTCCCACTAGGACCTCTCGATCTGTTCTATCACTCTTGCCCGTCAGTTCGAGTGGTATGTCCTTTCTGACACCTATTCGAGCGACCACTTCCTCTGTGTCGTTAGTCTCCTGCACAACACCGCATCCCTATGTCCTTCGAGCTGGAACATACCGCAAGCTGACTGGGGACTTTACTCCTCCCTGGCGACCTTTCTGGACCACGATTTTCCCAGTTGTGACAGTCGGGTCGAATACCTCACGGCTGTTATCATCAATGCTGCCGAACGTTCCATTCCTCGTACTACCTCTTCTTCACGTTTCCGTCCCCTGGTGGAATGAGGCTTGTAGAGAAGCTATCCGTGCTCGACGACTTGCTTTACGCACCTTTCGCCGCCATCCTTCGTTGGCGAATTGTATTGGATACAAATGACTCCGAGCGCAATGCCGTAGAATCATCAAAGATAGCAAAAAAGCTTGTAGGGCCTGTTTCACCAGCTCCTTTAACAGTTTTACTCCCTCTTCTGTCGTCTGGGGTAGCCTGCACCGGCTGTCGGGCATTAAGGCTCACTCCTCGGTACCTGGCCTGACCTCAGGTAATGAGGTCCTTGTTGATCCTGTGGCTGTCTCCAACGCCTTCGGCCGGTTTTTCGCGGAGGTTTCAAGCTCCGCCCATTACCACCCTGCCTTCCTTCCCAGGAAAGAGGCAGAAGAGGCTCGGCGACCTTCCTTCCACTCGCTGAATCTGGAAACTTATAATGCCCCATTTACTATGCGAGAACTCGAACGTGTGCTTGCACTGTCCCGGTCCTCTGCTCTGGGGCCAGATGCCATTCACGTTCAGATGCTGGCACACCTTTCTCCGGCGGGCAAAAGCTTCCTTCTTCATACCTACAATCGCATCTGGACTGAAGGTCAGGTCCCCATGCGTTGGCATGACGCCGTCGTTGTTCCTATACCCAAACCCGGGAAGGATAGACACCTTCATTCTAGTTACCGCCCCATTTCTCTTACAAGCTGTGTCTGTAAGGTGATGGAGTGCATGGTTAATGCTCGGTTAATCTGGATTCTTGAATCTCGACGGCTGCTTACCAATGTCCAATGCGGCTTTCGTCGCCGCCGCTCCGCTGTTGACCACCTTGTGACCTTGTCGACATTCATCATGAACAACTTTTTGCGAAGGCGCCAAACGGTAGCCGTGTTCTTCGATTTGGAGAAGGCTTATGATACCTGTTGGAGAGGAGGTATCCTCCACACTATGCACAGGTGGGGCCTACGCGGTCGCCTGCCCCTTTTTATTGATTCCTTTTTAACGGATCGAAAGTTTAGGGTACATGTGGGTTCCGTATTGTCCGACGTCTTCCTCCAGGAGAACGGAGTGCCTCAGGGCTCTGTCTTGAGCGTAGCCCTTTTTGCCATCGCGATCAATCCAATTATGGATTGCATTCCACCTAATGTCTCAGGCCCTCTCTTTGTCGATGACTTCGCGATCTACTGCAGTGCCCAGAGAACATGCCTCCTAGAGCACTGCCTTCAGCGTTGTCTAGACAGCCTATACTCATGGAGTGTGGCAAATGGCTTCCGGTTCTCTGAAGAGAAGACGGTTTGCATCAACTTTTGGCGATATAAAGCGTTCCTTCCGCCATCCTTACATCTCGATCCCGTTGTTCTCCCATTCGTGGAAACAACTAAGTTTCTAGGGCTCACACTGGACAGGAAACTTTGTTGGTCTCCGCACGTCTCTTATTTGGCGGCCCATTGTACACATTCCCTTAATGTCCTCAGAGTTCTTAGTGGTTCATCTTGGGGAGCGGATCGCACTGTCCTGCTTAGCTTGTATCGGTCCATAGTCCGACCGAAGCTGGATTATGGGAGCTTCGTCTACTCGTCTGCTCGGCCATCCCTCTTACGCCGTCTCAACTCCATCCACCATCGGGGGTTACGTCTTGCGACCGGAGCCTTCTACACTAGTCCTGTCGAGAGTCTTTATGCTGAAGCTGCCGAATTACCATTGACCTACCGGCGCAACGTACTGCTGTCGGTATGCCTGCCGGCTGTTGTCAATGCCCGACCACCCCTCTTATCAGTCCTTCGCCGATTCTCTCGTCCGTCAGTAAGGGTTGTATGTGTCTGCCCTGCTGCCCCCTGGAGTCCGCTTCCGTCGCCTGCTTAGACAATTGGATTTTGCCCTCCCTACCACCTTCAGACAGGGTGAGAGCCCGACACCACCTTGGCTCCAGGCTCCGGTTCATATTTATCTCGACCTCAGCCCACTCCCGAAGGAGGGTACTCTGGCTGCAGTGTATTGCTCACGGTTTGTCGAACTTTGTGCTCGACTTGCCGGTCACACCTCTATTTACACCGATGGCTCCAAAACTGACGATGGTGTCGGCTGTGCCTTTGTCGTCAGGGCCGCCACCTTTAAATACCGGCTCCTCGACCAATGTTCCAGCTTTACGGCCGAGCTTTTTGCTCTCCATCAGGCCGTTCAGTATGCCCGCCGCCACCGCCATTCATCGTATGTACTCTGCTCTGACTCACTCAGTGCTCTTCAGAGCCTTGGAGCTCCCTATCCGGTCCATCCCTTGGTTCAACGGATCCAGCAGTCCCTCCATTCTTTCGCTGATAATGGTTCTCCTGTCAGCTTTCTGTGGGTTCCCGGACATGTAGGAGTGCCTGGGAATGAGGCTGCAGATGCTGCAGCCAAGGCTGCAGTCCTCCTGCCTCGACCAGCCTCCCATTGTGTCCCGTCATCTGACGTTAATGGGGTTGTTTGTAAGAGGCTTGTCGTTGTGGTGGGATGCTTGGTCATCCCTCCAAGGAAACAAGCTCCGGGCAGTAAAACTGCTCCCAACTGCTTGGACAACCTCCTCCCGACCATCTCGGCGAGAAGAGGTCCTTCTGACCAGGTTGCGGTTTGGGCATTGCCGGTTTAGCCACCGTTACCTGCTCTCCGGTGACCCAGCCCCACAGTGTCCTTGTGGTCAAGCATTAACAGTGCGCCATGTTTTATTGTCGTGTCCCCGCTTCAGTCAATCTCGTGTTGTCCTGTCCCTGCCATCCACTTCACTGGATATTTTAGCTGATGACGCTCGAGCAGCTGCTCGTGTTCTGCGTTTTATAACTTTGACTGGCTTGTCCAAAGACGTCTAACTTTTTTACTTATTTTATCCGCATCTTTGTCAGGACTTTCTGGTGTCCCCCCCCCCCCCCCCCTCCCCTTGAGCTTTACTAGATTCCATGTGCTCTAACAACTGTGACTGGGCGCTAATGACCTCAGTAGTTGAGCGCCCTTAAACCCCACCAAAAAAACCTAAGTCACAGACCGGGCACTAATGACCATAGCAGTTTTGCGCCCTAAAACCATAACAAAAGAACCCTTGTCCAATCGCGGATTGACGATGGGAGTGTTGTTTATGGTTCGGCAGAGCCCTTATTGTAGCATTCACGCGACCCTGTGCAGCACTGCGGGGTTCGACTAGCGACAGGAGCTTTTAGGACGAGTCCGGTGACGAGTGTACTGGTGGAGGCTGGGGTCCCTCCATTGCAAATCAGACGAGCACAACTACGCGCCAGTTATGCTGCACACATTCGTAGTTCTCCTGAGCATCCGAATTACCGTCTCCTTTTCCCGCCCGCGGCAGTCCATCTCCCGCACCGGCGGCCCAGGTCGGGGCTAACGATTGCGGTTCGCATGCGGTCCCTTCTCTCCGAACTGGAGTCCTTCCGTTTACCACCTCTACTTGGGGTCCGTTCACGTACACCTCCATGGTGTGCGCCTCGGCCACAGCTTCGTCTGGACTTTTCCCGTGGCCCTAAGGACCCAGTTAACCCTGCGTCTCTCCACTGTCACTTATGAGGCTCTGAAGTTGTTTACACCAACGGTTCGATGGCTGATGGTCAAGTTGGCTTTGCCTACGTTCACGGCGGCCACATTGAACAGCATTTCTTGCACGATGGCTGCAGTGTATTGACTGTAGAGATGGTGACCATTTCTCGTGCACTTCAGTATCTCCGTTCACGCCCTGGGGAGTCTTTCCTTTTATGTACTGACTCCTTGAGCAGTCTGAAAACTATGGACCAGTGCTACCCTCGTCATCCTTCGGTAGCGTCCATCCAAGAGTCCTGTCCGTGTGGACCCCTGGTCACGTCGGAATCCCAGGAAATGAACTTGATGACAGGCTGGCCAAACAGGCCACATGGAAACCACTTCTGGAGATGAGCATCCCCGCAACTGACCTGCGTTAGTTACTACGCCGCAAGGTGTTTCAGCTTTGGGAGACGGAATGGCAAAATCTCAGTATGCACAAGAAGCTGCGAGACATTAAGGGGACCACGAATGTGTGGAAGTCCTCGATGAGTGCCTCTCGCAGGGACTATGTGGTTCTCTGCCGGCTCCGCATTGGCCATGCCTGGGCGACCCACGGCTACCTCCTGCACCGTGAAGACCCGCCTGAGTGTCGGTTCGGCGCCCGGTTGACAGTGGCACTTTCTTCTGTATGTCCTTTGGCTGCCCTGCGATATCTTCGCTTGCCGGACTCATTACCATTGATTTGATCTGACAACGCCGCATCGGCTGATTTGGTTTTACTTTTCATCCTTGAGGGTGAGTTTTATCATTCGATCTGAGTTTTAGCGCATGTTCTTTGTCCCTCTGTGTCCTCCACCCTAGTGTTTTTAGCGTGGAGGCTTTGAGTTGCAGGGTGGCTGGCTTCTCCTTTTTATATTCGTGGTGGGCCAGCCACTGTAATCTGCTTCCTTGTTGTACTCTCTTCTGGTCCTTGGATTTGTTTTCTTGTCCTTTTGTTCCTTTTAGTGGTCGTTGCCTTTCCTTCGTTTCGTGTTGTCTCGTTTGTTTTATTATCACACTTCTGGCCTTGTTTTATCAGGACCAAGGGAACGATGACCTCGTAGTTTGGTCCCTTTTTCCCTCTTTTGAACCAACCCTTCTCGTTCTGTATGTATACAAAAGAACTTCGCTCAGCTCGTGTTAAGATATTCCAGGTATTTTCAGTCTAATTAATGACAGTTGCTAGCGAGTGTTTATCGTAAATACGGTTCTATAAATTCAGGCTGAGAAGCGCTTAATTTGTATGTTAGTAACCTTCGAAGAGGAAATTGGAAAGAGGTTAGATTGGTAAATGCAGCTTCTTGCTGCAGCTGCTGCTGCCGCTGCGACTCTGTCGTTGACAGCATACTGAAAAACCGTTTAGACCATAGTGTAGTCAGCTGGTGGGAATTAATGAATAACCAGGAAATTATCGCAGTTCGCATAATTTTTACGGTTTGGATGCATAAATCCTTAACATCCAGGAATTGGTGGCACTGCTACAGTGACCTGACCTTAATGGAGCCGCTTAAATGACATCCCCAGTACACAATGGAAGATGGGTATCAATGTCTAAAGGAACAAGGCTGAGCATGTTAGTGATTTGCTGTATTGCATTGCATGATTTTCTGTACAGGTATCTGTAGTTTCATAACATCAAAGTGACCTTTCACAGACAGCCAATTTAAGCCTTTCTGCTTCTTCAGATGTTGAGTGCAGAGGCTGAGGTGATGCATTAGATACCTTCAAGCTGTGAAAAACATGGTAGCAAAGTATAGTAGATAAATCAAATCAAGTGTTGGAACATATATTGACAGTATATTTGTGGTAGGCTAAACAGTGTGGTACACAGTTAACAGCTCTGGCTGTTAAGCTTTTTCAAATCTCCACTTTACAGCAAATAAGTACTCACTTAATAAACCGAAAAAAACTCCACTACATGAACAGGAGTTCAATGTTCTGTTCACTCACATAAGACAAATGGACAGGATGTAGAACAGTCAGAAGATTTACATTAATTCTGCCCATAAGCGTTTTTTGGGTTAGTATTGGTAATACATCTCTATTCCATGTAGTGTTAACTCATTGGGAAAAGAAATGACAGACGTGTCCGCACATCGCCGCCAATGGTTCATACGGCGAACTGCGGAAGGGTCGGTATAGCTGCGTGAAATGGCCTGTAGTCGTTTATAATGACGTAGTGCGGTAAAGAGGATGATTTGCATTCTTGCTTGTCAGTTTTGGGGACCTATGGAGGTGGACAGTAAAAGACAATACAGCGACCTACGTACCTCATCAACTGCATCCCTGCACTTACAGCCAGTTCCACTCCCAGAACACACCATACTCCTTAATAGGGTTCTGCTGCACTTAGATGTGGCATAAACATTTATTATTTTTTCTTAACACACGTAATTTAATGTTAATTTTGTATCAATATCTGTTTCTAAATACCTGCGATTTGTCATCCTTTGGAACGCGAAAACTTAATTCTGGAGAAAAATGTATAGAACTTACATTGTAGGAAATGTAATATAGCTCAATTCTGTAGTGCGAAACTATGACAGCCCAGTTCTCGAGATATCAAAGAAAAACCTAATCTGAGCTGTCATCACAACCCATTGGTCAAAAATTTAAGTATATTCATCACTAAGCTACCCTGCCTGCCTCCCTCCCTCCCTCTCCCAGCGAAACGCTCCTAACGAGAAGACTCAATTCCCTAAATGCCCACTTATTCCGTTCATGCTGAGTGTCCTGTTGTGTACTCCCTTCGATAAAATTCGGAAGTTCTGGCCCGTTGCGTTACATCTGTATGGTAGCAGTCCAGTGTTCATAGTTAATGAGAACCAAATATTGGGTGTAACAATGCAGTTCACTTCCTCATTGTAGAGCCGTGTGGCCTTGTTTTCACCCTTCCAGTGGGATGCTCCATACTGCTAATGTGTTCAGTCCCATGAGGACACTAGGGTATTAAAACAGTTGCTGAGGAGGAAAATGAAACGCTCTAGTAACTTGGATATTAATTTTAATTCTACTTCCACTCTTCAACAAAAAGCTTGTAGTGAAACTTCAAGCTTTTTGTCAGGTGATGTCATAAAAATTGTAGTTACGGATATTTTACGGATTTTGAGGAAGGGTTGGGCGCCGGGGGCAGGAGGTGGGGAGACACTTCAGGCGGCTTGCCAGCCATTTTTCTTCGCGCTAGCATTACGCAAATGAAACTGGAAGAGGCATAGTTACGTTGCTACACTAAGTACTCCACCACACACAAGGTGGCTTGCAGAGTTCAGCTGTAGAGGTGGACAGACGTTGAAACTTCCGTCAGGAAGTCAACTGGACGTTCATTAATATTTGCGTAGGTCGTCATAAAATTCTCTTGATGCTGATGGAAACTTTATCGTAGAGTCTGTTAATTGGATCAGTATTTGGAGGTTGGCCAAGGAATGCTTGAAGTTCGTCAGTTATAGTTCACTTAATTTTTAACATATGTTGAAAACACGTAAGAGGCATGAAGATGGTCAGAAATTCGAATGAATGTCGGTGGTCACACATAGTTTTACTATTGTTGATATGTTCATTCCTAGAGCCATTTATGCTTCATAACGCTTCGGTTTTGTAATGAAATTCAAAGAAGCAAATGAAGCTACACGAATTACTTTATCTGCGTTTCCAGTAAGCCATGTTACGATTTATTGCTAAGTCTGCATACGGACCACTATTCATTTTCCTGTTACTTTAAACGTGCGCTCATTTTAGGACTTAGGCTGAATGAGATGGTGTGCAAATATTCAAATACGATTGGGTCAAAGGAAAAGAAATTTTCTCACTTACAAAGCCATCTACATCGTTCATGTTTAGGCAAACAAACAAGCAATACGCTAAAAAACTATTGTATATAACGTAACTGTTCACTAATTTACTTATAAAAGACTGTCGAGTAATATTTCCACAAAGCGCGATTTTTCAAATTCACAGCCCCAGGAGACATCGGATCTACGCAACGAGACGTCTAAAATGCCGCCGTTAGCGACCTCCAGCCCACTGTCATCGATGCGGAATTCATTTTTGTGCAGCCCCTCGTTCAATGAATCGACGTTGAGGTCACAATCTTTCAACGAATCGACGTTGAGTACGCCCCCATTCGGTGATTCGACGTGGAGATCGCCCTCGTTCAACGATTCGACGTGGGGACAGCACGCACAGTGCGTTCCCAGACGGCTACCCATCACAGTACAGGCGGCACCACAGGCCTCGCTACTACAGATGCAGAATCCTTGCAACCAATCCCAGGCAGTGAGATGCTACGCTCCTCAGGGGTTTCAGTACCAGGTGATGACACAGCACACAGTTACGACGACGACGACTACAACAGAATTCCGGGTGATCTCTGGGGTCCAGTCATCACAGATTTGTCCACATCAGTGGATGTGACTTCTGCAGCAGTTAAAAATTTCTACAGGTAATGGTGGTGGTCTCCTCACCGTCCCTCTTAGTGGCTAATTAGTCCATGTTAAGTACCTGTGTAGTGCTAGATTGTCATCTTGAGCTTCGTGTACGTTCTGTTACTTGCACCTTTGATAAAAATAAGAATATCCGCCGTTGAATGCCAAGGCAAAAAACGTAACGACACTGTAGTTAATCGTTCGGTGTGGCCATCGTTGAACTGGTACCTCTGTAGAGAATGGAAGCATGTCTGTCGATGACAATTACTACATGGGAAGTTACTGTAGGCTGAATCATTGCTTTAATGCCTTAATATGCGAAATATTAGGCATTTCAGGTCTTGGAGCGATGAGACAGATAATTGGTCTAGACACTGTGAAATCTCATCCAGTAGTATGCACTAAAGTTATGGAAACGTAGGGGGGTTAGGGGTGGGGTAGGAAGGAGCTGCGCCAGAAACGGGTAATTTTATTTCACCTTAAAGCAGGCATTTCAGATGACGTCTCGAAAATTCAGGTTCTTCGCCCAGGATAGTCAGCTTCCTCACATTGCTCTGCAGACTGCCAATGTAACATCCGTAATGTGTGCTGGAGACTGATCAGCTAGTATTTAATCCTTAAGGATGTATTGTTGCACCGAGATTAGAGCACTCCCTACACTGCTGTGCAGTAGGTCGACAATCACATAAAGCAGTCAACATCGACCTGGAAACATTCTGCCTCACCCGGCCACAAATACAGAACCATTCCAGCGTGACCTGCTTATATTGGGCGTAAAGGGATTTGCAGATGTCAAAAGTTCAAGTTAGCTACATGAACGAGGTGGTAGAGTAAAAGCTCGGTTTCAACAAGGAGGGGATAGTTAGTCAGTGTCATCAAAGGAAACAAGGTGATAATTATATCCAGTGTCTTTGAAACAGCCCGGGAAATTAGAACTGAAGTGGGTGAGACCCCATAAGAAGAGAAATCAGCAGAGTTTCACGATTCTGCTAGTTGAGCAAACAACTGAAGTCCATGTAACCAGTCCAGGAAAGCAGATGGGAATGTGAGACTGTTAAACGCCCATTCCGGTATTTACCTTAAGCGATTTAGGGAAATGACTGAAGAAAGCGGATAGAAATACCTCATAGATCACGTCGCCAATTGCGATGAGTTCCAGTACACCAGCGGGGCCACTGCAGAGTAATCTATATGAACCGGCTTAGCACAGCACCCTTCAGTTTTAGACAGAAAAGTAATAAGCTAAGACACACTAGCCGTTTCGTACTAGGCGGAATAGTTGGAACATTAGTACATACGGAATGCCATAGGCATACACAGTGCCAGTAAACAAATAGGCACAAGAATGTAGGTGTATTACAGATATATTGCTGGAGGAAATTCTTGCTAACGGCATTGACAGTGTGGTATAAATCCGGCGTTCAGAATACGGGAGATACACGCAAAGCTACGTTGGAATCACACTTTATCTCGAAAAACTTCGTTCCTCTACAGAAAAAGAATACCCTAGAGAAATCGTTTTGTGAGCAAAGGTGTGATGAGTGCGTGGCTACAAACGATAAGTTAGTATATCGTTGCTAATATTCCATTGCTTGCTTCACTTTTTCTTCACAAAATATTGAAGCGTGCCAAAGTAGATCTGTATTGCAGTGAAATCTCTGATCATTGTGGCTCGCATTCTGCAGCAAAAAACTAGGTTCAAAAGCTGTATGAACTAACACAACCCTTACTTTCTCTCCCTTACATAGTTAGGTACTAATTTAAACTTCACTTCGCAGTTCAATTAAAACTTTGTGAACTGCAGTTGATGGGGTGGCTATATTAGTGCTTTACAGCCCTCCTTGAAGTAGTTGCTGTGGTGTCTGGTGCATAAAGGGCAACGACACTCTTATTTTTACTTAAAGAGAATCCCTATTAGTTAAGGGGGGCATCAGTCGGCATGGATGGACACATTTATCGCCTTAGCGGCAGGGCTGTAAAGTCAACTAACCACTAGCTATTTGTTACGAACAACTTAAACTGGGAAAAAACATAGAAAATGTTGCGAGGAAGGCGAACCAAAGACTGAGATTTATTGGCAAAACACAAACAAGATGCAACAGGTCTACTAGACTGCAAACAATACGCTTGTTCGTCCTCTTTTGGCGTACCGTTGGGCGGGGCGGAGTTCTTAGCGGATTGGATTAACGGAGTACCCTGAGAAAGTTAAGAGGAACAGGTTTTTTATTATAGAAAAATAAGGTGTGTGTCACGGACATAAAATTTGGGATCGGCATCATTAACACAAAGCCGTTTCTTGTTGCGGCTGGATCTTCTCCTGGATGTCGATCACCATCTTTTTCCTCAGTGCGAAAATATTTTGTTGACGTCCTAAGTTGGGAGAAACGATCGGCATAATAAAGTGAGATCAGAGCTCGCAAGGGAAGAAACATGTTTTTTCCGCTTGCTGTTGGACTACTGGATTATTGGGAAGGTGGTTCGATGAACGCTCTTCCAGGCACTGAAGTTGATTTGCAGAGTACCGATGTAGATATAGACGCAGACGTCAATGTAGACGAAGAATAAGAAAAGACGCCGGTTAGAACAACATATAAAACGACGTTGTGGGCCGTCAACCATATATAACAAATTGGTGCCAGGATTGTCTTGGCTGAAGTGCCAGGACACATCAAACAAGTAAAAGAAGTTCGGGGCCACATCTTCGGTCACTATACCGCTCGCTGCCAGAGAACGCTGTTCCGGGATACTGCAAATCCACTCCCATCGAACAATGCTTCCATCTTGGCGGCGACAGCAGTGTCCGTCAGAAACATTGCCAAAACTCAGCGGAGATTTGTTTGGATGTAGACATTACTTCGTATTAAATCGTGTACAGGAGAACACTTCTTTAAACTTACCGGAATCGGCGGTACGAGTGCGGTGGGTCTGACGTTAGCGCGATGCATCCATCTCCATGAAAACTTGTCAAGTGGTCGTTTGCAACTAGCAGCCCTGTTATCAGTGTTTCCAGCTTGGTGGGTGATGCTCAGATCAGCTTAAGTTGTATCCTACTCGTTCCCTGCCTAATGGCTCTGCTGTAAATCCGCTACCCAGTGGTACACGATGCTATACTGTGCTGGCGGGAATGGCCACTCAGAGATTCGAAATCCACATGCGGTGTCTATTGCTTGCAGATACTACAGTTCGGACATAGTGGATTTATGAGGTGGGGATCAGGGGGGTGGGATCATAGTGGAATGCTGTACTGAAGCCTAGGACTGAGAGGCCATCCAACACAGAAAGGAATCACAGGATGTCAAAGACAGTAGACATGGGGATGAAGGCATGGATCACTGTGTCAGATTGAAAATTAAGATACTTCACGGAAGATTTATTCTGCCATATTGTCATAAAATGCTACTTCCCTTTACACAACGGACTCCTTGCAAACTGGAGCCATATCAGTATATTGTAAAAAAATACTTCATAGCTTGACTAAGAGGAAGAAAATGTCCCACTTCAGTTGCTCGTTGTTTTTCTGACACTTCCTCTACAGCCACAGAAGAGTGACAGATGTTAAGAAGTGCTGTCCTTGGCTCTGTAAGGGGTGTCTGGCATACACAAAGCTGAAAGACTCTGCCAGATTAGTTTGAGAGCACTTCAGCGTGGTGCTGAAAAACCTTACCATATCTAAGAAAAAAGGATCTGATGTTAGCCAGGAGTCTGGCACCTCGGGAATACAGAGAAACATATGGAGGCCTTCTCAGTTGTTTCTCATAACTGTACACGTAAGGGACTATTGAAAAGTCTTCTGTGAGTCTGAAAATGCTACCTGCCTCCCTGTGTTCTACGATGGCCACTGTCTAGGAAGTGTTCGAAGAAATATCGGGTTTTCGCACTTGGCTTCCACCTTATGGTGACTTTATTTACATAATATAAAAAATTCTACAAACATCTGTCGAAATATTGTAGCAATTTCACAACCCCACATTCCTGTATCTGGGCTAGTGCATACTTCGCAGCATCTGCAAAGTGGCAGCTCCTAGGTGCCATCTGTCGCACTTCTGTGGACACTCTCGCATGGTATTAACTTCTCACCCTTGAACTGCGGGCAGTACATTTGTCGCCGTACAGTGGTCCAACCTGATCTGGAGCTCTAACTCGATGGTTAGTTATGGGTCCCACATTTGTTTGTGGGGGGCTTTCTTTTTGGCGATGGTAATGGACTTATTCGTACCTGACATCCAGCATGGTGGTCAGTCTGTTGTGGTGGGGCCCCAATGTACATGTTCATTGTAGCCCCCTGACCACACAGGGATCGCTTTGCTGATAACTACCCTGCTACCTCCCCATGTATGCCAAGGGGTAGATGCCCATCCTCCTGGGGATTCGAGACTCCAGCAATGGCCATCCTGCCAGGTGGCCTTCGCTGCAGCTGGGTGGCTACTGTGGAGAGGGCCCCTGGTTGGAGTGGGTGGCATCAGGTTGGATGACACACGATGAAGCATAGTAAATAGTCTCTTGCTGGTGGTCAAACGAGTCTCGAAGCGTTCTGGGCTCAATCCAATGCACAGAAGTAAGACCCCCAAATTTTTCCCCTCCCTGGCCACACCATGGGAAGAACGTCAGGCTAAGGATGGCAGCAGATCTTATTTGCCCCAGTACCTTGTATGTTAGAGACCTGATAGGGAATCTTTCATGATGACGAAGCCTGTTTTTTGTTGAGCATTTAGAGGTCAAGTTTCGGGAGGTGGAGGGCTTGTCCAAAATTAGATGAGGGTCAGTCTTGATCAAAATAGCATCCTCAGCCCAGTCATGGGCGTTACTCAGTTGTGACAAATTGGGATTTTGCTGTAACTATCACACCCCAGAAGAGCTTAAATATGGCTCAGGGTATCATATTTTACAGAGGCCTTATTTTGCAGTCTGATGAGCTGCGTGTCAATTTAGAGCGACGAGGTGTACATTTCTTTTGGCATGTCCACCAGGGTCCAAGGGATAGTCAGGTTGCCACCAGTGCCTTCATCTTGGAACGAGGGTGATGCATTGCCGGCCGCAGTGGCCGTGCGGTTAAAGGCGCTGCAGTCTGGAACCGCAAGACCGCTACGGTCGCAGGTTCGAATCCTGCCTCGGGCATGGATGTTTGTGATGTCCTTAGGTTAGTTAGGTTTAACTAGTTCTAAGTTCTAGGGGACTAATGACCTCAGCAGTTGAGTCCCATAGTGCTCAGAGCCATTTTTGAGGGTGATGCATTACCCAAGAAGGTCAGGGTGATGGTCTACCACTTTGATTTAAAGCCCTATATCCCTCCACCAATGTGGTGCTTTAAATGCTGGAAGTCTCGCGATATGTCTTCCCACCATACTTCCAGTGTCACATTGCGAGATTGTGGATGCCCATCACATTCCGATACTCAGTTAGCCCCGCCTCCCATCTGTGTCAACTACAGAGAGCACAATTCGCCTTTCTCGCCAGACTGCGGGATTATCAAGAAATAAAGGAAAATCATGGGGTAAGTGACCTTGGTTCCACTGGCCTACACTGAGGCTAAGAGGAAACTTGAATGCCTATGCCCTCTATGTTTGACATAACCTTAGGCTGACACTACAGCAGTTCTAGCCCCATGAGCTCTGCCAGCCCTAGTCAGCTCTCGGAGCTAGAAGACTACACCTGTGCTCTTGATGGTGTTGATGGTGGGGGGGGGGGGGGCGGCGGCGGCGGCGTTTCCCTCCCTGTTGCTCCTGCACCATGTACTTTGGGAGCAACACCCCTCAAACCATTGGGGACATCTGTCCCCACTTCTGAGCCAGAGAAGTGAAAGCCTTCTTTGGCTTATCTCAGCAGGAATGGGTCCCTTGAGTCACTCCCCTCCCAGGTTTCTGCTATTGGGAAAAATAACACCAGTTGCTGAAGAGCCCAAAAGCAGCTGGTTGTAGGGCTTCACACTCCTCAGTCCTGGAGACTGGATCAGTGAAGTCCTCAGAGCCAGGGAAACCCAAGGAACAGGAGAGATCCAAAACGAAGATCCCCAAGACCAAGGGACTTCCGGTGGCACCCACACCACTGCTACCTTCAAGCTCTGTGTCTGTGAATGAGATGGAGATTCTGGCGTCTGCTGAGGACCTAGATCTCGCTGGGCCCTCACACAATGGATATAGACTGCTCAGGCAGTAAGTCAGTGGCAGCAGGTGACCCTGAGGTGTAAACTGCCTCATTGAATGCTCCATGCCTTCCCAGTTCCAAGATGAAGACGTCCTCCAATTGAATTGGGGCGGTTTTTTCCACCACCTGGGTGATGGCAACTGTTAAGCTTTGCACCTGCTATCTGCATTGCCCTGCAGGAAACGTGGTTCTCAGCAACGTGGACCCCTGCCCTCTGCAACTATAAGGGATATTACAGGCACTATAGCGACTAAAATAGTGTCTGGTGGAGTTTGCGTTTATGTCCTAAACGCAGTCTGTAGTGAAATTGCCCCTTCAGACCCCTCTAGAAGCTGTGCCTGTCACAGTAGGGATGACACAGGAAAGAACTGTCTGCAATGTATATCTTCATACAGTACCCCTGAATGTAGTAGTTGCACTGATTGGGCAACTCCCTAAACCTTACCAACTTTTGGGAGATGTTAACGCCCATAGCCCCTTTTGGGGTGGCACCTTGCTTACTGGCAGAGGCAGAGATGTCGAAACTTTACTGTCACAAGTCAACCTCTGCCTCTAACACTGGGGCTGGCACACATTTCAGTGTGGCTCATGGTAGTTAGTGGGCCATTGATTTATCAACTTGGAGCCCAGAACTTCTCCCATCCATGACTTGTTGCAGTGACCACTTCACCATCTTCCTGTCATTGGCCCAGCATCAGGCCCACAGACGGCTGCCTAGTTCTGCTGTCAGCGCTGACTCTCCCCCACACAGTAACAAGGATGTGATGGTTGAGTGGGTGACTACAAGAATCGTTTATGCGTTAAAAACGATCCCTCGCTGTTTTGGGTGCCCTGGCGAAAGGCAGTCCCTTAGTGGTCGCTGGAAGTCTCTGAAGCAATAAAGGAGCGTCAGCGAGCTCTAAAGCAGCATAAGTGGCACCCTTCCCTGGAGCACCTCATAGCCTTTAAGCAGCTCTACTGGCGTTCGCCAACATAACTAACGACGGAAGCAGGAGTGTTAGGAGAGATACGTCTAGACCATTGAGTGCCATGTGTTACCTTCCCAAGTTGGGGCAAAGATAAAATGAGTTTCCAGCTACCAGGCGCCAACTGGTGTTCAGTGTTAACATAAATGGCGTGTTATCTACTGACGCAAACGAAATTGCCGAGCACTTAGCTGAGCAATGTGCTAGAGCATCTGCATTGGAGAACTACCTCCCCAGCCTTTGGCACTCCAAACGGCGGATGGAAGGGAAAGTCCTCTCGTTCACTACACACCACAGTGAATCCTATAACGCCCCATTTACAGAGTGGGAGCTCGTCAGTGCCCTAGCGCATAGGCCTGACACAGCTCCTGGGCCAGATGGGTCCACAGTCAGATGATTAAAAGTATCTCGTCTGACTAAAAGCGATATCTCGTCTTCAACCAATTCTGGTGTGATGGTGTCTTTCCATCTAAATTGTGGGAGAGCAGCATCATTCTGGTGCTCAGATCCGGTAAAAACCCGCTTTATACGGAAAGCTATTGGCCCGTGAGCCTTACCAACTTTTTTCGTAAGCTGCTGGAACAAATGGTGTGTTGGCGGTTGGGTTGGGTCCTGGAGTCAGGTGGCCTACTGTCTCCATGTCAGGGCGGCTTCCACCAGGGTCGCTCTACCACTGACATTGTCCATAAAGTCTCCCATCCGAACAGCCTTTCCCAGATGACACCTGGTTATTTACGAAAAGCATATGACAGGACCTGGCAACATAATATTCTTGCCATATGAGTGGGGTCTCGGAGGCCCGCTCCCGATTTTTATCCACAATTTCCTGTCGCTTCGTACTTTCCGTGTCCGTTTCTGCCTCCCATAGTTACCCCTATAGCCAGGAGTGGGGTCCGGCAGAGCCCTGTATTGAGTGTATCTCTATTTTTAGTGGCCATTAATGGTCTTGGTGCAGCTGTAGGGCCGTCTCCCACCTTCTGTATGCAGACGACTTCTGCGTTTCGCACTGCTCCACCAGTACTAGAGTTGCTGAGCGCCGCCTACAGGGAGTCATCCACAAGGCGTAGTCACAGGCTTCAGCCCACGGTCTCCAGCTTTCGGCCGCAAAGTCGTGTGTTACGCACTCCTGTCGCCGTCGTACCGTTAATCCGGAACTGTAACGTCACCTTATTGACGAGGCTCTCCCTGTAGTGGAGACCTATTGAGTTTTAGGACTGGTTTTCGACGCACGATTAACTTCGCTACCTCACTTTCTTCAGCTTAAGCGGAAGTGCTGGCAGCACCTCAATGCCCTCTGCTGCCTGAGAAACACTAACTGAGGTGCAGATAGCTCTACGCTGCTACAGCTCTCAAGAGCCCTTGTTCAATCCAGCCTAGACTATGGGAGTCTGGTTTATGGTTCGGCGGCGCCCTCAGCGTTGCGTTTAGTCGACGCAGTCCTCCACTGAGGCGTTTGCCTAGCGACAGGAGCTTTCAAGACGAGTCTGATGAACAGCGTCCTGGTGGAGCCCAGTCCCCCCATTAAAAGGTTAGGCGTGCACAACTGCTGGCCAGTTACGTTGCACACGTTCGTAGTAATCTTGCGCATTTGAATTAACGTCTCCTTTTCCCACCCACGGCGGTGCATCTCCCACATCGGCGGCCCAGGTCAGAGCTTCAAATTACAGTTTGTGTCCAGTCCCTTCTTTCCGAACTGGAGTCCTTGCCTTTACCACCAATAGTTAAGGTCCATTCATGTACACCTCCATGGTGTATACCTAAGCTGCGGCTTCACCTAGACCTTTCACATGGCCCTAAGACTCTGTTAACCTTGCAGCTCTCGGCTGCCACTTCTCGATTCTTGACATGTACTGAGGCTATGAAGTCGTTTACACCGACGGCTCTATGGCTGATCACGTCGGCTTAACATGTATCCATGGAGGACATACTCAACAGCCTTCCTTGCCTGATTGCTGCAGTGTTCACACTGCGGAGCTGGTGGCTATATCCTATGCTCTTGAGCAAATCCGTTCATGCCCTGCGGCGCCGTTTCTTCTGAGTACTGACTCCCTGAGCAGCCTTCAAGCTATCGACATGTGCTATCCTCGTCATCCTTTGGTAGCAACCATCCAGGCGCCAGCTACGCCCTGGAGTGGTCCAGTCGTTTAGTGGTGTTTGTCTGGACATCAGGTCATGTTGGGATCCCAGGCAACGAACTTGACGACAGGCTGGCTAAACAGGCTACGCAGAAACAGCTTATGGAGATCGGCTGCTCTGCAATTGAGCTGGGTTCAGTACTACGCCGCAAGGTTTTGCGGCTTTGGGAGACAGAATGGCATAATCTTCGTATGCACAACAAACTGCGTGCTATTAAGGAGGCTACGAATGTGTGGAAGACCTCCACGTGGGCCTCTCGCAGGGGCTCTGTGGTTCTTTCAGCTCCGCATAGGCCACGCTTGGCTGACACACAGCTACCTCTGGCACGGTGATGACCTGCCTCAGTGTCGGTGCAGTGCCTGGCTGACAGTGGCCCATTTCTTTGTGAGCTCTCCTCCTTTGGCTGCCCTGAGACGGACTCTACAGTTACCAGACTCGTCGCCATTAATTTTAGCTGACAACGCTTCATCGACTAATTTATTATTACGTTTTATATGTGATGAAGGGTTTTATCATTCTACAAAAGTTTTCGTGCATGTCCTTCGTCCTTTTGTGTTAAGCACTCTAATGCTTTAAGGTGGATATTTTAATGTGTCGTAGTGGTTGGCTTTCCATTTTATTCTCGTGGTCAGCCAACCATGGTCATCTGCTCTCTTGCTTTTTATCCCTTCTACATGTTTATTGCTTCTCTCTGTGGTTTTCTTTTCCTGTTTCGTCCATTGTAGTGTTGACTGTCCTTCTGTCATTCTTCTGGTTCTTCGTTTCTCCTGTTATTGTGCTGTACGTCTCCTTTTCTTCTTTCCTTGTGTAAACATTTTATTGGGAAAAGGGGACCGATTATCTCGGTTTGGTCCCTTCTCTCCCCCTCGTCAAAGTTTTAAACCAACCAATCGGATACGTCTGCACATACCCAGGGGCCCTTTCAACTGAAATAGCAAATGGTCTCCAAACAGATTACTATCAATGTTCTTAAAACATTAAGAAAACTAGCCTTGTAATTATTTCTAGGCTCCAATGAATGCTTAAAGCTTGGCGTTTTCTTTCACGCCAGTGAGTTCAGGGAACCAGACTGTTTTTCTGAATGTGACACTTTCGCAGCGCAATTTTCTTAAGTGCGTACGCATCAAACCGTAAATAAGGTCTCATCTTGGTCTGTTATTGCGGGCGGTGTACAGTCAAGCCTACTTGAAATGTGAGGTCTGAAATCCTTGCTGGGCGGTCTAATTGTCGTTCCTGCACTCATTTTTCCTTCTTAAATGCATGAGCAAGTTTCAAACCGAATAATGGTTCCAGGCATGTCACTGACGTATTTTAGAGTAATACGCCAAGTCTCTACTTTGCGTTCAGTTGCATTGAAAACTGTTCCATCTGATAAGAAAACGTGATTTTCGAAATTTGACTACTTGTACTACTTTTTTCACGTACTACACGCTTGTAGCCCCCCCCCCCTGGGCCGCCGCCCCCCCCCCAAGCTCTTCAGTGGGTTCGTGTGCGCCATGCACAGGTCCCTGAGCTATTGGAACCTTTCTTTTCAGGACTCTTGTACCTTTCCCTATATGTCCTTACTCCTTTCCCTTTGCTCCTTTATTTTCACCTCTTGTTATTTCTGTCTTGGCATCCTCCTGACCTTGCTTCATTTTGAGGTTTTGGTTTGTTTTCCTCTTCAGCTTTTTGTTTCTGGTCCACTTTCTGATACCGGTAGTGAGAACCAGGTGGGGAAGAACTCCACCCTAGAGTCTTTGGCGAAGGAGGGCCAAGCTTGCTGGCTTAGGGTGAAACTTTCTAGTCTGCACCAGGAATGATCACCAAAACTGTTACTTCTGTTTGTGCAATGCATTGTGGAACAGTTCAGGCCTTCTGCAAAATGAGATCTGATTGCTTTCTTACATAGGCAACTCTTGGCAGCCAATTGGCCTCCCTGAATGCCTGTGATCTCTTAGGGGACAGCCCAGATACAGGATGTTGTTCCCCAGAGGCAAGAGGGACCTTAACCTCCAGTACAATGATGAACTCAAAGCTAATCTGGACGAAATGGCGCTCATTTTGTGTGACGTGTCCAGAGAGATTATAGGACAATCGTGTAGTCACTGGGGCTTTCATCCTGGCCTTGGAGAGGGTGCCCTATCTGACAAAGTTAAGATGATCATATACAGATAGGTCAAACCATTCATTTAACCACCCATTTGTTGCTTCTATTGCCTCAAGTTGGGCCACATGCCCTCACCATGGGTGCCACTCCCATCTATGGTGACCAGCCACCATCTTCATGTGGGGAGCCCACGAACCCCATGTTTATCTGTGTAAACTGGAACGAAAACGAATGCAGAAAATAGATCACTATTTGTCTGTTACTCTAAAGCTTAATAGTAGTTTGACAAGACTTCACTCAAATTTCTTGTCAACACCTGGCAAAATATGTAGCCTTTGGTAGGCATGTGCATGAGGCCGCATCCTTCTCCCCATTGTATCAACTGCAATAGCGACCATGCCGCCACATCTCGAGTATGTGCAATTTATCTTGATGAGTGGGATGTCCAGATCTGGGTCAAGGAAAGTGTTTTACCTGGTTATTGGATAGTTGCAAACCCTGCGTTCTACCATCTGGTAGTTACATCACTGTTCCTCCATCTCGCTCCATGAAGGACATGGCCATGCAGACAGGCGACCTCAAATTCAGCAATGTGGTTGTTGTGAAATCGCAAATTGTCATGTAGCATCGCTGTCTCCTCATCCAGCTGTGCAACAAGCCACCACTCGCCTCCTGGGGCGAAGTCACCTGTTACGCAGCTGGCTGGTCAAATGGTTCAAATGGCACTGAGCACTATGGGACTCAACTGCTGTGGTCATAAGTCCCCTAGAACTTAGAACTACTTAAACCTAACTAACCTAAGGACATCACACACATCCATGCCCGAGGCAGGATTCGAACCTGCGACCGTAGCGGTCGTGCGGTTCCAGACCGTAGCGCCTTTAACCGCTCGGCCACTCCGGCCGGCGCTGGCTGGTCAGATAGGACAGAATGAATACTCGCTGAACACTTCCTATGTGCCTCCAGCCAACATACATGCCTTCCTCTGTGAACCTGAAAGGCTCCAAGAAGTCAAACCAAGGCAAATGGTATTCTGCTTCACCAACTTGGAGATCCTCTTGCATTTTGTTGCCACGAGATATCCTCGCCCAGCCGACCTACCTGTCTCTGGTGCACACTGCCAACCGTTTTTCTGGCCTGTACTCTGCAGATAGACAGGATGACAGCGGCTCTGTAGATCCTCCAGCCTCCGCACCCTGTATCAGTAAGTCTTTGAAGGCTGATACTAGGTAGCTGTCGAGGTGATACCGTCATTTTTTTCTCTCCTCCCCTTTCCTTGTCATGACTCTTTTAATGGAAGACTGTTGGCCTTCGATCAGAGGATTCATGGCTGGTCTCAGAATCAGTGTCTGCTTGTTCTGTTTCCAGGAAACAATAGTCCCCATGACCGCTTTGAGCTCGCCTTTCTTTCCAGTCCGTTTTGACATCCAGTCGTCCTCGTCCTCGTCCTCGTCCTCGTCCTCGTCCTCCTGAGGAAGACATTCCATCTCACAGGATGACGCTCATAGTCAGCCCATCTCCCTGACTACCAGCTTTCAAGCTGTTGCACTTTGCCTTTTCCTTCCTCACTTGACCTTTCCTCTCTTATTTAGATCCATCTGTCGTTCAGTATGACCAGGGAAGACATCCTCCACCTCATTGGGCAACTACATCACCCATTTCTGCTGGTAGGTGACGTTAATGCGCACCATCCTCTTTAGGGTTCTCCCAGAACCTGGCGGAGAGGCGCTGTCTTGTCTGACCTTCTAAACCAAATAAACCTCCCTTGAATTAACGCAAGAGCACCCATGTTCCTTCGACTCGACGCACACCTATTCCCATTTGGACATCTTCTGCACTGCCCAGCTTGCCCATCATCTTGAGTGGTCCATTCTGACATGTACTCACGTGACAATTTTCTTTGTGTGATCGGATTGCTGACTACTACTTTGAAAGACAGTGGCGTTTCTGGGCTTGATCTGACTTGGTTACCACATCTTAGTGACCTGAAAAAAACGGTCACTTAGTACTTAAAGTACTTCCAAATGTCTTGGCCACAATACATGGGAGCAGACATGACTTGCCCGTTTCAGTTTTACAGGGCATTTGTGCCATCCCGGCTCAATTATGCGTGCACAGTCTATTGGTCTGTGAGACCGTTGTATTTAAAGATTGTGGGCGTCGTGCACCATGAAAGGATTAGGTAGGTCACTGGGGCATTCAGAACACCTTACCAAGCCTCTGCACAGAGGCTGGTGAACCGCCACTGCACGTTAGTTGGTGGCTACTTAGGATGCGCCAGGTGTATAAGACGGTCCACACCATACACAACCGCCTACCATACTGTTCCTCAGTCTTCACTGGAAAGGTTTTTCCATAACCGGCAACAGACAGGAGGTGCTATGGGATACGTGCACAGGATTGCCATCTAGACACAAGTGCAGCCAGTCGTAATGTTTCACATCGCGGTGGGCGCAGATTTCCACTTTGGCTTCTACAGAGGCCCAGACTTGTTTTAGACTTGACGAATTTTGAGAAAGATCATGTCAGATTTTACATTTAAACATGTTTAACATTGAGATATGCATCACGGTTTCATAGTAGTGTAAGCTGATGGATCCAAACAAGAGAATCCCCTTGGCTACTCCGTCGTGTTCCCTGACCATGTCACCAGGATGCACATTCTTGACAATTATACACTTTCCACAGCGGAGCTACATGCGATCCTGAAGGCACTACAGCAGATACGTTGTATTCAGGGCAAACGGTTTCTTATTCGCTCAGATTCCCTTAGTGCCTTAAAATCGTTATAGAACCTGTACCCAGCTGAGGAGTTGGTCTAGCTGATGTATGACCAACTGTACTTGATCAAACAGCAGGGTAAGGTGGTGTCACTCTGCTAGGTGCGAGAATATGAGGAAATTAAGAGGCTGATCAGGTTGCCGAAGTGGCTTGCTGAGGACAGGCTGTGGCGGTGTCCTATTCCCTTGCAGGATGTTTCTGCACTACACAGGAAGTGTGTGCGGTTGTGGGATGAGCAATGGCTGGCAGTGACGGCCAATAAGCTTCCCTTCGTGAATCAACAACCTGGCTGTGGCGTTTCTCCTGCCAGTTGTTCAGGTGGGATGAAGTGACCCCTCACACATATTAAATGGGGCCCTGCCACAGATAGCTTTTTATTACAGGGAGAGGATCCCTGTGTGGTGATTGTGTCGTGCATCTCTATCCGCCATATGTTAACGGAGTGCATTTAAAATCTTGATGCAAGGGCAGAAGCAACTATTGGTGGGCTCTGCCCTCTATTTCAGCTGATGACAAGAGTGTGACAAAGGTTTTAAAGTTTTGAGATGTGTGGACTCCGGTCTAATCTTCAAAGATCGGGGTTTTAGTGTGTTGCAGAGTGGCTGGCTTCACCTTTGTTTTATTCTTGAGGTCGGCCTGCCACGTCCATCTGCTATATTGTTCCAGCTCTTTACAACACTTAGTGTCACTGATATTTCACTTCTGACGCAATACTTTGTTCTGTGCAGGTATGCACATAGTTATTCAAATTTTGAGTTTTAAGTGCTCTTTTATCTTCCTGTTCTGTGTATTTTACTAACAGTCATCTCAATCTGTTTCCGTGCGGGCGCTAAAAACCTTGCTACCTTGCACTCCACAAACATGTCCACATCATATGGGCCAACCTCACAACTCTCTGGGACCAAGATCTATTCCTTAGTTTCTGGCTTGATAGTACCAGGTGATGTTATCGTGGACCCTATTGCTATATCCATCTTGGGTCGCTATTTTGAGATTTCGAGCGCCTCCCACTGTCATGCTGTCTTCCTCCATTGGCAACGACCTGAGGCGCCTCAATCGATACCTTTCGCTTATCATAATCGTGCCACAATTCTGCCCTTACTGCGAGGGAGCTAGATCATGCTGTCAATTCATTCAGATCCTCCGCCACAGGGCCAGATAACATTGAGATGTTGCAGGACATTCCTCTGGTGCACACCCACTTCTTGTTTCATTTGCGCATCATCTGGACAGAGGGACGTTTCCTACATATTGCCATGAAGCCACTGAAGTACCCATACCTAAGCCTTTTAAGTATAACACCTGCCTTCTAGCTGTTGCCCAATTTGTCTCAATACCTATTTTTGCAAGGTAATTCAAATGATTCATGCCTAGTTGGTATAGTGGCTCAAGGCTCTCACTTCCCTAACCACTACAGTGTGGATTTCGAGCGTGCCGTTCTGCATTTGACCCTCTTGTCACTTGGTCAATCCAGTCATGAATGGTTTTCTGCGGAAATCCCAGTTCGTGGCCGTGTATTTAGATTTGTAGGAAGTGTAAGACACATGTTGGAGGACTGGTGTCCTCTGTACTACATATATGTGGGGCTTCTATGACCTCGTGCCCCATTTTTTTGAAAGACAGAGGTTTCAAGGTACATGTGTGTTCTGCCTTCCACACTTTTATCCTCGAAAACGGTGTGCTTCAAGGTTCCGTCTTCAGCTTCCTCTTCGCTATAGCCATTAATCCTATAATGACTTGTCTCCCACTGGGCATCTACAGCTCCAATTTCGTTGACGTTTTTGCCATGTTTCTGTTCTCCATGGACTTGCCTCATTCAGCGGAGTCTCTATCGATGTCTCGATAGTCTTCACTTAGGGAGCCTCGACAATAACTTTAGTTTCTCCAGTGACAAAACAGTTGGTATGAATTTCTGGCGACGCAAGTGCTTCCTTGTACTGTCTTTAGATCGTGGGCCTGTGCTTCCGTTCGTGGAAAGTAAGAAATTTCTGGGACTCCTGCTCGATAGGAAACTCTAGGTCCTCCCACATATCTTACCTGGCAGTCCATTGTATGTGGTCCCTCAGTGTCCTACATGTCCTACTCAATGGTACTTCCTGGGGAGCAGATCGAAACACCCTCATCAGTTAGAACCGGTATCTTGTCTGTTCGAAACTAGACTGCAGGTGTTTGTTTATGCGTCTGTACGTCTGTCCCCTTACACCGTCTCAATACTAGCCACCATCGTGGCATCCGTTTGGCCACTGGCACATTTTACATTAGCCCTTTTGTGTCTGCATACAGAAACTGTCGAACTACTGCTGTCCTACCGCCGTGACTCTCCTCAACAGATATGCATGCCGTTTGTCTGCCGTGTGTGGCCACCCATCCTATGCCTCCTTTGATGTGCCTTTGATCGGCTGTACGGTGGCGCGTCCCCCCAGGGGGGTCCACAACTCTTTTGTGGATACGTGCGTGGCGAGCACGGGGCCCCGAGCCATTGCAGCCTTCTTTCTCTCCAGGGCTGCATTTCCTTTCCCTTCCCCTCCTTGCTCCTTACCCCTCGCCCTCTCCTCTCCCTCTCTTGGTGTCCTTGCTTATGTTGGCCCCGCTATCCTCCTGGTTCTGTTGGTTTTCTAATTCGGCTTTGTTGCATAATCATCTCCTTTTGGCATTCCTTGGTCCCCCTCTGGGGTTTGACCTCCATTACAAAATTTCTCCTCCGTAGTGTGAGCCATTTGGGGAAGAGCACCTTGCCTAGTTTCTCCGACGTGCGCCCTCCTAGTACATTCCACCTTTTCTTTCATGTCGTTATCTGATACTAGGGTGCATAGCCAGCACAGTAGCCAGCCCGTGTGGTGGGGTCGCTATGTACCCTTTTGGTTGAGCCCCCTGAACACACAGGGATCACACTTCTGATACCTGAGCTGTGACCTCCTCATGCATGCCTTGGAGTGGTTGCTCGTCATCCTGGAGCATCGGAACTCCCGGCAATGGCCGCCGTGCCAGACTGCCCTTGCTGTGGCTGGGTGGCGTCCATGAGGAGACCCCCTGATTGGAGTGGGTGGTATCAGGGCGGACGCTATGCAAATGAAACGCATACGGTTCCAGAACTCTGGCCGTTCTTCTGCTGCCGTCTCTCTGCGTGGAACTGATTCCTCAAGTGCTGCTTCTCTTGCCGCTTCGGACTTCCCTTCCATGGCTACCCCCTGGGAAGAGGGTCAGGCCCGTGGGCTAGGGGCAAAACCTTTCCCCCGTTACCTAGTTTGCACCAGGACTGATGGAGATACTTTCACCAATACCAAACCTTTATTCTTTGTGGAACACATTGAAGACAAGTTTGGCGAACCCCCCTGCGGGTCCGGGGATTAGAATAGGCCCGCGGTATTCCTGCCTGTCGTAAGAGGCGACTAAAAGGAGTCCATCCCCCTCAAGGGGGTAGTTAGCGCCTGCGTCCGGAGACGGACGGTTCCACGACCTATAATTGTGGTCTTCTTGGTTTTTCACTTCTCGTTCCTTCCTTCCTTTTGTTGGTTCCTTTCTTTGCTCTTCTCCACCTCACTGTCTTCCTTACTCTTTCCCTTGACTTTTCCTTGCCTTCTCATTGCCTTCTTCTCCTTGCCTTCTCATTGCCTTCTTCTCCTTGCCTTCTCATTGCCTTCTTCTCCTTGCCTTCTCTGGTCTCCGCCTCGGCGTTTGAGACAGTCTGTCCTCTTTTTCCCCTCTCTATCTTCTTTTTCCTCTTCTTCCTTCCTCCCTGTGCGTGCCTGAAGGCCGACCCACGCGTTCGCACGCGTAGCCGGTGACGGGGTAACGCGTAAGTCCCCGCCCTGGGTAGACATGTAAGGCACGCGCGTACCCCCTGGTAAAGGCCAGGCCCGGGGAGGGGTGATTGCCTGAGCTGATACCTTCTGACCATGCCGATTGGTCCCTCCGTCTGTTTCTCGGGAGGTGTGACCTGAGGTGTAAACATTCACCTAAGGCGGGAGTGCCCTCTGAGAGGGTCCCCACAAGGAAGGAGCGCGCCATCGGAGACGCTGGCAATCATGGGGGATTCCTCCGCAATGGATTCTACTCCATCTCTCTAGACTTCTGCCCAAAAACGGAAACGTAACCAGCCACCAGTGACAAAAGTACTACCGCCTGCCCCACAGTTCCTCGTAGTTTCTCGATCTGAGGACGGAAAGGATTTTTCCTCTGTCAACCCTTTCGTTATCCAGAAGGGCGTAGATGCCATAGCCGGATGTGTCAAATCTTGTACCAGGTTGCGTAACGGTACCTTATTACTAGAAACTGAGTGTGCCTTTCAGGCACAAAAACTGCTTCGGGCCACACTCCTGTACACGTTCCCTGTCCGGGTGGAGGCTCACCGAACTTTGAATTCGTCTCGTGGTGTAGTCTATACTAGCTCCCTCGATGGATTGACTGACGAGGAGATTCAATCTTTCCTCGCTGAGCAGGGCGTGACGGCTGTCCATAGGGTCATGAAAAAGTCAACAATGACCTTGTACCGACCCGGACACTTTTCTTGACCTTTGATAGTGTTAAGCTGCCATCGCGCATCAAGGCCAGGCTACGAGGTTATTTCTGTTCGCCCCTATGTCCC
Organism: Schistocerca cancellata; assembly: GCF_023864275.1. Taxonomy (NCBI): domain Eukaryota; kingdom Metazoa; phylum Arthropoda; class Insecta; order Orthoptera; family Acrididae; genus Schistocerca; species Schistocerca cancellata. The sequence goes on along the minus strand of NC_064629.1, from coordinate 235,001,795 downwards.
GACACCTACGCGCTGCTACCAGTGTCAGCGTTTCAATCACACTCGACAGTCTTGTTCCAATGCGGCTAAATGTGTCACTTGTGGCAGGGATGCCCATGAGGGTGACTGTCCACCTCCGTCTCCTCGTTGTGTGAACTGTCAGGGTGACCATGCCGCATCGAAGACCCCGAAGTCAGATGCACGGGCCTTCAAGAAGGAACCATCCCGTGCAGACTTCCTACGTACCTCGACCTCCCAGCCTTCGACCGGTACTTCCACCAAACGTCCTTCCAAGAAGGCTCATAGGAAGCACAGTTCTCCTTCTCCGCCACGGCGCATTTCTTCTCCTGCGCCACCCAGCGGTTGCCGCCCCAGGCCGTCATCCGTTTCGCCTGGCCGCACCGCTGGTAGCCGTACATCTGGCCGTTCACCGGCGGAGGAAGCTCCCCCTCCCGGCCATCCTCCCGAGATGGCCGATGAACCTATGGACCCAATGGACGATGACTGTCCGCCTACTGATAGCGGCGGCGGTGCTCGCTCGAAGCCATGCCCTCAGCGGCCTTCGAGGTGACCCCTTCTCTCATCTTCCTTTTCTTACGATGGCACTTATTCACTGGAATATTCGTAGCATTCGCTCCAACCGAGAGGACTTGAAGTTGCTGCTCCGCTTGCACCGTCCGCTTGTCGTAGCCCTCCAGGAACCGAAGCTACGCCCATGCGATCAAATTGCCTTGGCACACTACACCTCTGTGCGTTTTGACCTACCCCCTGTGGTAGGTGTCCCAGCTCATGGAGGGGTTATGTTGCTGGTCCGGGATGATATTTACTACGATCCCATCACGTTGCACACCGGCCTGCAGGCAGTTGCCATCCGCATTACTCTCCCAACGTTTACGTTTTCCTTTTGTACCGTTTACACTCCATCGTCATCTGCCGTTACCAGGGCAGACATGATGCAACTTATTGCTCAGCTACCTGCACCATTTTTGTTAACTGGAGACTTCAATGCCCACCATCCCCTATGGGGCTCTCCAGCATCCTGCCCGAGGGGCTCCTTGTTAGCAGACCTTTTCAACCAGCTCAATCTTGTCTGCCTCAATACTGGCGCCCCTACTTTTCTTTCGGACACATCTCACACCTATTCCCATTTAGACCTCTCTATATGTACTCCCCAACTTGCACGCCGGTTTGAGTGGTATGCACTTGCTGATACATATTCGAGCGACCACTTCCCGTGTGTTATCCATCTCCTGCAGCATATTCCCTCTCCGTGCTCCTCTAGTTGGACCATCTCCAAGGCAGACTGGGGGCTCTTCTCTTCCAGGGCGACCTTTCAGGATCAAACCTTCACAAGCTGCGATCGTCAGGTCGCACACCTCACGGAAGTCATTCTCGCTGCTCCTGAATATTCCATCCCTCACCCTACTTCTCCACGTCGCGTACCGGTCCCCTGGTGGACCGCAGCATGTAGAGACGCTTTACGTGCTCGTCGACGTGCTTTACGCACATTTAAACGCCACCCTACAGTGGCGAATTGTATCAATTATAAACGATTACGTGCTCAGTGTCGTCGTATTATCAAAGAAAGCAAGAAAGCCAGCTGGGCTGCTTTCACAAGCACCTTCAACAGTTTTACTCCTTCTTCTGTTGTCTGGGGTAGCCTGCGCCGGCTATCTGGCACTAAGGTCCACTCCCCAGTTTCTGGCTTGAAGGTCGCGAATGACGTCCTTGTGGCCCCTGAGGCTGTCTCCAATGCCTTCGGTCGCTTTTTCGCAGAGGTTTCGAGCTCCGCTCATTACCACCCTGCCTTCCTCCCCCGCAAACAGGCAGAGGAGGCTAGGCCACCTAACTTCCGCTCCTGGAATCGTGAAAGTTATAATGCCCCATTCACCATGCGGGAACTCGAAAACGCACTTGGCCGATCACGGTCCTCCGCTCCAGGGCCTGATTCTATTCATATTCAGATGCTGAAGAACCTTTCTCCTGCGGGTAAAGGTTTTCTTCTTCGTACATACAATCGCATCTGGATTGAGGGACATGTTCCCGCATGCTGGCGCGAGTCTATTGTTGTCCCGATTCCTAAGCCGGGGAAGGACAAGCACTTGCCTTCCAGTTATCGACCTATCTCGCTTACCAGCTGTGTCTGTAAAGTGATGGAGCGAATGGTTAACTCTCGATTGGTTTGGCTGCTCGAGTCTCGACGCCTACTTACCAATGTACAATGTGGATTTCGTAGGCGCCGCTCTGCTGTTGACCATCTGGTTACCTTGTCGACCTTCATTATGAATAACTTCTTGCGGAAGCGCCCGACCGCGGCTGTGTTCTTTGATTTGGAGAAGGCTTACGACACCTGTTGGAGGGCGGGCATTCTCCGCACCATGCATACATGGGATCTTCGCGGTCGCCTCCCTCTTTTATTCGTTCCTTTTTAATGGATCGACAGTTCAGGGTACGTGTGGGTTCTGTCCTGTCCGACACCTTTCGCCAGGAGAATGGGGTGCCACAGGGCTCAGTTTTGAGTGTCGCTCACTTCGCCATCGCGATCAATCCAATAATGGATTGCCTCCCAGCTGATGTATCAGGCTCCCTTTTTGTGGACGATTTTACCATCTATTGCAGCGCGCAGTGTACACGTGTCCTGGAGCGCTGTCTTCAGCGTTCTCTTGACCGTCTTTACTCCTGGAGTGTCGCCAATGGCTTCCGTTTTTCTGCCGAGAAGACGGTCTGTATTAACTTCTGGCGCTACAAAGAGTTTCTCCCACCGTCCTTACTACTCGGTCCCGTTGCTCTCCCAATCGTGGAGACAACCAAATTTTTAGGCCTTACATTTGACAGGAAACTTAGCTGGTATCCACATGTGTCATATTTGGCCGCCCGTTGTACCCGTTCTTTAAATGTCCTCCGTGTTCTCAGTGGTATGTCGTGGGGAGCGGATCGAACCGTCCTACTTCGTCTATATCGGTCGATCGTCCGCTCCAAGCTGGATTATGGGAGCTTCGTATACTCCTCTGCACGGCCATCCATCTCACGCCGCCTCAACTCCATACAACATCGGGGCTTACGACTTGCGATCGGAGCATTTTATACTAGCCCCGTAGAGTCTTCATGCTGACGCTGGCGAATTGCCACTCACCTACCGGCGCGATATACTGCTTTGTCGGTATGCCTGTCGGCTACTGTCAATGCCCGACCATCCGTCTTATCGTTCCTTTTTTGACGACTCTCTCGACCGTCAATACGGGTTGTATGTCTCTGCCCTGCTACCCCCTGGCGTTCGTTTTCGTCGCTTCCTTCAACACCTTAATTTTTCACTCCCTGCAACCTTTCGAGTGGGCGAGAGCCACACGCCACCTTGGCTCCAGGCTCAGGTCCGCGTTAACCTTGACCTCAGCTCGCTCCCAAAAGAGGTTACCCCCGGTTCGGTCTACCACTCCCGTTTTTTGGAACTTCGTTCGAAGTTCATCAACACGACTTTCATTTATACAGATGGCTCTAAGACCAATGACGGGGTCGGGTGTTCCTTTATTGTCGGGGCACAAAGTTTCAAATACCGGCTCCATGGCCATTGTTCGGTCTTCACAGCTGAGCTCTTTGCCCTTTACCAGGCTGTTCTTTACATCTGCCGTCACCGACATTCTGCTTATGTCATCTGCTCCGACTCCCTGAGCGCCATCCAGAGCCTCAGTGATCCGTACCCGGTTCACCCTTTCGTACACCGGATCCAACGCTCTCTTCAGCAGCTGGTGGACGTCGGTTCTCCGGTTAGCTTTATGTGGGTTCCTGGCCATGTCGGTATCCCTGGGAACGAAGCTGCAGATGCCGCGGCCAAGGCTGCGGTCCTCCAGCCTCGGACAGCTTCTTGTTGTGTCCCTTCGTCTGAATTTAGCAGGGTCATTTGTCGGCGCATTGTGTCGCTGTGGCATGCCGATTGGGCTACACTTACAGACAACAAGCTTCGGGCCTTAAAACCTCTTCCCGTGGCTTGGACGTCCTCCTCACGCCCTTCTCGGCGGGAGGAGGTAGTTTTGGCCCGGTTAAGAATTGGACACTGCCGGTTCAGCCATCGCCATCTGCTGACGGCTGCGCCAGCGACGTTCTGCCCATGTGGGCACTTGCTGTCGGTTCAACACACTTTAATGTCCTGTCCATATTTTAACACACTGCGACTAGATCTTAACATGCCAAGTACTTTCGATGCCATTTTAGCGGATGACCCACGAGCAGTTGCTCGTGTTCTTCGTTTTATCAATTTGACAAACCTCTCTCAGGACATTTGATGATGCTGTTTTTTAATCCTATGCCTGTCAGTCTGTCTTTTATCGTGTTTTGCCTTTTAGTTGTTGTTGTCCACTTGTGCCTCGCGGTGCATTCTTAGAGTAGTCAGGGCGCTAATGACCATTGAAGTTGTGCGCCCTAAAACCACAAAAAAAGAAGTTTGGCGAAGTGGACTCCCTGAGCAAGATGTGGTCGGGTTCGTTGCTGATAAAAAACTGCTTCCGCTGCCCAATCTGCGGCCCTTCGTTCCTGTACCCATTTTGGCACAGTACCTGTGTCCATTACCCCCCACCAGTCTCTAAATATGGTACAAGGTGTGATTTTTCACAGGGACCTCATCCTTTAAACTGATGAGGAACTTCGGGACAATCTCGGATGGTGGGGTGTTCACTTTGTTCGGCGTGTTCAGAAGGGTCCTAAAGACAATGGTATTGATACTGGTGCCTTTATCCTGGCCTTTGAAGGGGATACCCTCCTTGAGGAAGTTAAGATTATGGTCTATCGCTGTGATGTGAAGCCATACATCCCACTTCCTATGAGGTGTTTTAAGTGCTTGCGTTTTCGACACATGTCTTCTCGCTGTTCACAGGCCCCTCTCTGTGGTGAATGGACGTCCACTCCATGAGGGGAGTCCCTGTGTTCCTCCTCCTGTCTGTGTAAATTGTCATGGTAGTCATTCTTCACATTCGCCAGACTGCCCAGCATATAAGAAGGAAAAAAGATACAGGAGTAAAAGTCCGTCGATCGTTTAACCTACACAGAGGCCCGTAAGAAATATGCAAGACTCCACCCTTTGTCCATGACATCTAGTTACACTGTGGTTACATCTTCACCCCTTCCTCCCCCTTCCTTACCCCCATCCCGGACCCCTGTCCTCCCCGCACCCCTGCGGCTCCCACACCTTCTCCTATGGGCGCTGCTCCCCCTCCCCAGCCGGAGAAGTGTCCCACTCCTTCGGCGTCTGCCTGTCAAGGGCGCCTCTCCCGGGATGCCCCTTCCCGGTACCTTCCAGGCCACAAGTCTGCTGCCGCGAGACGACCGCGAGAGCCGCGGTTTGTCGGCCCCCAGGTCGCCCGGTCTCTCTGTTCCTGATCTTGCTGCAGCTGGCTTCTTCATGCCACACAGCCCTCCTCGATCTCAGCCTGAACGGAAGAAGAAACATAAGTCCCAGGACAAAGAGCCTCTGGTGTCACCGGAGGTCCCTTCTCCGACTTCACAACCGGATTCTGACCTGTCCTTCATGGATGTCGCCCCCTCCTTGTCGGTTACGGCTGGGGACCCAGCGGTATGACTGGATTTAAAGTGTTCAGCCCCCATTTAAACCATCGTTCTGTGGTTCTCCAATGGAATTGTAATGGATACTATCGTCACCTTCCGGAATTGAAATCCCTTCTTTCGTCCTACTCTGCAGCTTGTGTGGTTCTCCAGGTATCTCATTTTACTGATGCTCACTCACCGACCCTCCGTGGGTTCCGTGTTTTCTGTCGAAATCGGGTCGGACCCCTGCGGGCTTCTGGTGGCGTTTGTACATTGGTCCGTACAGACATTGCTAGCACGTGGATTCCTCTTCAAACTACATTGGAAGTGGTTGCTGTTAGGGTCCACTTTGACTCTGCAATCACAGTTTGCAATCTTTATCTCCCTCCTGACAGGACTCTTACACCTGCTACCTTAACCGCCCTTCTTCAGCAACTCCCTCCTCCCTTCCTCCTCCTCGGGGATTTTAATGCTCATCATCCTTTGTGGGGCAGTGCCTTTCCATCTAGACGAGGTCTTCTTATAGACCAATTTATTGCAGACCACGACCTGTGCCTTCTTAATGATGGCTCCCCTACTCATTTCAGTGCCGGTCATGGTACCTTTTCTGCCATTGACCTTTCTTTCTTCTCCCTCTCTCCTCCCTTCATTACACTGGTCCCCACACGACGACCTTTGTGATAGTGACCATTTCCCGTTGATTATCACGCTCCCTTCCCGCTCCCCGATGGACAGGTTACCTCGTTGGTCTTTCCAACGCGCCGATTGGCCTCTATACACTGCACAGGTCGCGTTTTCTCCCTCTTTGTCGGGTTGTATTGATGACGTCCTAAGTGACGTGTCTGCCAGAATTGTTCGCGCTGCTAGCCTTGCTGTCCCGCGCTCATCTGGACTATTTCGTCGCCGGCAAGTCCCGTGGTGGAGTACGGCTATTGCCATTGCCATCCGGGATCGCTGTCGAGCTTTGCAACACTTTAAGGGGCACCCATCCATAGCCAACCTTACTACCTTTAAACGCCTTCGTGCTAAAGCCCGTTCTTGAATCAAACAGAGCAAGCGGATATGTTTGGAACGATTCGTTTCTTCCCTTGGTTCTACTGTCCCTCTGTCACGGGTACGGGCTACACTTCGCTCTCTCCAAGGTTGCCATCGGCTGTCCACCCTCGCAGGCCTCCACCTCCCAGATGGCATTTGTACGGACCCATTAGTTCTTGCAGAACAACTAGCGACCCATTTTGCAGTGGCATCAGCGTCAGCCTCCTATCCAGCTGATTTCCTTCATCAAAAACAGCGGGCTGAAGCTTCCACCTTATGTTTCACCCCTTGTGAGTCAGAATCTTACAACGAACCTTTCACTGAATGGGAATTTCTTTCTGCTCTATCTTCTTCTCATGATACGGCCCCTGGCCCAGATTCCTTTCATAACCAACTGCTTCAACATCTCAGGGCTCCACAACGGCAACATCTTCTTCGGGTGTTTAACCGTATCTGGCTCCAGGGTGACTTCCCTTCTCAGTGGAGGGATAGCATTGAGGTTCCTGTCCTTAAACCTGGTAAGAACACCCCCTATCTGTTGACACCTATCGGCCAATTAGTTTGACCAATGTTGTTTGTAAGTTACTTGAACGGATGGTAGCCTGTCGGCTCAATTAGGTCCTCGAATCTTGGGATCTATTGTCCCCTTACCAGTGTGGCTTTCGAGAGGGACAGTCTCCAATCGATCATTTACTCCGCTTGGAATCCGCAGTCCGGCAGGCTTTTTCCCAGCGCCGCCATTTGGTTGCAGTGTTTGACCTTCGCAAGGCCTATGACACGGCCTGGCGCCATCACATCTTACTTACCCTTCATCAGTGGGGTCGTGCACAAATGACGGACGCCACATTTATTTACACCGACGGCTCGAAAACATCGTTAGGTGTATGGAGTGCCTATATTGTTGGCGACACCCCAAATCGCTTTCGGCTTCCCGACCAGTGTTCGGTTTATACTGCTGAGCTTTACGCTGTTCTCCAGGCTGTCCACTACATCCGCCGCCATCAGCGGATACAGTACGTTATCTGCTCAGATTCTCTCAGCTCTCTCCTCAGTCTCCAAGCTCTTTACCCTGTGCATCCTCTGGTCCACCGGATTCAGGACTGTCTGCGCTTGCTCCACCTGGGGGGCGTCTCGGTGGCGTTCCTCTGGCTCCCGGGACACGCTGGTATCTGTGGGAATGAGGCGGCCGATATAGCGGCCAAGGCTGCAGTCTCTCTTCCTCGGCCAGCTATTCAGTCGCTTCCCTTCACCGATCTACGGAGCGGTTTATGTCGCAAAGTTGCTCATTTATGGCATGCGCATTGGTCAACACTTCCCCGTAATAAATTGCGGGAAGTGAAAGCCCTTCCTTGCGCTTGGACCTCTTCCTCCCGAACGCGTCGTCGGGAGGAGGTAATTTTAGCTAGACTCCGGATAGGGCACTGTCTTTTTAGCCATCGACATCTTTTAAGCGGCGATCCTCCCCCACTCTGTCTCCACTGCTTTCAGCTGTGGACGGTAAGACACCTTTTAATTGAATGCCCCTATTTTAATCCGTTACGCTCCCGTCTACAGCTATCGCCTGATCTATCGTCGATTTTAGCAGATGACACGCGCTCAGCCGACCGCGTTCTCCAGTTTATTAGTGACAGTGAAATGACGTCAGTCATTTGAAGCTTTTTTTTTTGGGACAACCACCCCCTTTCTGTAGTGGATTTTTAAGCATGCCTTCTATTTTTAGTTTCTCCAATTTTATGACTTTGTTCCCATTGCTGCTGGTTTTCTATTTCGGTTTTTTACTGTCTTAAGTCACGGGCTGGGCGCTAATGACCATAGAAGTTTTGCGCCCTAAAACCAAAAACAAACAAATCAGTGGGGTCTTCGGGGCACACTCCCGATTTTTATCCGCCAGTTCCTGATCCATCGGTCATTCAGAGTCCGAGTTGGTACTGCTTTTAGTTCTCCACGGACCCAGGAGATGGGCATCCCACAGGGTTCTGTCTTGAGTGTCCTTCTTTTACTCATTGCTATCGATGGACTTGTGGCCTCTGTCGGTTCCTTGGTCGCCCCTGCCCTGTATGTGGATGATTTCTGCATTTGGGTTAGTTCCTCCTCGATGGCATCTGCAGAACGGCAGCTCCAGGTAGCTATACGGCGTGCCTCTGCATGGACCCTCTCACACGGGTTTCAATTCTCTCCTTTAAAATCGCGAGTGGTCCACTTCTGTCGCCGTACTACGATCCACCCTGATCCAGAGCTCTATCTCGCTGCACAAAGATTGCCTGTGGTCCCACAGTTTCGTTTCTTGGGTCTTCTTTTCGACAACAAGCTCACTTGGCTGCCCCATATCAGACATCCTGAAGGTAGGATGTTTCCGTAAACTCCATGTCCTTTGCTTCCTTGCCCACTCCTCTTGGGGTGCGGAGCGTTCCCTCCTCCTCCGTCTTTATCGTGCTCTAGTTCTGTCTCGCTTGGACTATGGTTGTCAAGTTTATGGTTCAGCTGCTCCTTCCACACTGCACGTTCTGGATCCAGTCCACCATCGTGGTATCCATTTGACCACCGGTGCCTTCCCTACTAGCCCTGTTGATAGTCTCCTGGTTGAAGCTGGGATCCCCCCCCCCCCCGCCCCGTTCTGTTCGGCGGTCCCAGCTTCTGGTGTCTTATGCACTCAGTATCCGTTCCTCTCCCACTCATCCTTCCTATTCTATCCTGTTCCCAGACCATGGACGTCACCCACCCGACTCCCGCCCTCGGGCGGGTTTACCGGTTGGGCTGCCCCTTGCGTCTCTTTGCCGTGATTTTCAGCTTCCTTCTTTGTCCTGTCTTCCTCGCTCCCTCCCCTCTACCCCTCCTTGGTTAGTTCCTCGGCCTCTAATTCGGATTGATCTCCGCCGAGGTCCGAAAGATTCCATCCCCTCGGTGGTGTTCCGTTCCTTTTTCCGCCAAATTTTATGGGAGCTTCGGGATGCTGTTGTTTTTTTACACTGATGGCTCTAAATCTGCTGATCATGTTGGGTATGCCTTCACGTCCTCTGTTGGAACGGAAAGTCATCTGCTGCCACCTACATGTGGGGTGTTTACTGCGGAATTGATGGCAATTTCCCGGGCCCTTACCGTTATTAAACAGTCCCAAAACAACCGCGTTTTGTTATGTACGGACTCGATGAGTGGCCTTCCTGCTATTGACCGGTGTTTTTCGCGCCATCCCTTGGTCTCTGCCATCCATGACCATCTCGCTGATATTCACCGTGCTGCTTGTTCCATTGACTTCCTTTGGGTCCCGGGCCATGTGGGTATCCCGGGTAATGAGCTCGCTGATCGTTTGGCTGGGGGAGCAGTTACTTACCCCCCGTTTTCTGTAACACCTCCTGCAGCGGATTTACGGCTTCACATCAAATCCCGCTTCGCACAGTCATGGGCCAATTCTTGGGAGGCTACTCCCATGTCTAATAAACTTAGTGCAATTAAGGTGGCACCAGGCCCGTGGAGTTCTTCCTTTCGCCTCTCCCGAAAGGACTCGACCACACTGTGTCGTCTCCGCATTGGCCATACCAGGCTGACCCATGGTTTCCTTTTGTGTGATGAGCCACCCCCACTATGTGGTTGTGGAGCCTTCCAGTCAGTAGCCCACATTTTGGTTGAATGCCCCCTTCTTTTGGCTCTGCGTGCTACGTGCAGACTCCCCCGAACTTTACCTTTGATGTTGGCTGACGATTCCCGGATGGTCTCCCTGGTTCTCGGTTTCCTCCGGGAAAGTGGTTTTTATTCTCAGTTTTAAGGTTTTAATCTCTCTCTGGTGTTGGGGCAGGGCGGTGAGTGTTTGGGTGTCTCCCGCTGTAAGCAGTGTTCGGAGATTCCCGATTCCCCTCCCAGACCGAAATCCTCTTTTCTTCCCCTTTTACTCTGTTTTTACCCCTTTTTTTTTTAAGGCTTGGTTAGTCTTTCTATTCCCATACGTACATTCTACATTCTAGCAGTTGTACCTTTTACGTCACAGGTGGTCTTGCCTATGCTGCTTCAGCAGTGTTGGGTTTGTTCTCTTGCCGACTTCCCTCATTTTGTTTTTTACCACTGACAACATGACTGCCCATTTACGTTTTTACCTTTTTCCGCTTTATTTTTCTGACTTTACTGAGATGTCCCATTAGCGGAATGGAGCCTATTTGAAGCAAGGGACTGATGACCTTGCTGTTTGGTCCCTTAAACTTCAACCAACCAACTACACTGATGATGGCTGAGTGACCGTCGTGTCGGGTGTGCATTCGTCATCGGCACCGACGTTTCTCGGTATCGGCTCCTGAAAAACAGCTCAGAATTCACAGCAAAGCTCTTGGCCCTGTATAAGGCCACGCAGAACACCTGACGACACAGCCTTTCCAGTTGTCCTCTGTTTAGACTCTCAGCGCCCTTCAGTCTACGTGCGCTGTACGCTGCCCATCCCTTAGTGCAGGGGGTCCAGGAAAACTTATTCGCTCACTCTTGGTGGAGCCAGTGTGATGTTTCTGTGGGTTCTTCATGTCGGTCTGCCAGGAAACGAGACTCCTGACGCTGCTGCCAAGGCTGTAGTCCTCGTACCTCTGCCTGCTAGTTCTTTCATCCCTTCAATGATGTGCGTGTTGCCGTCTGTCAGCAGGTGGTGTCACTTTCCTTCATGGAACAAGCTCCGGGGAAGTAAGACTCCCAGCGGCTTCGGACGACCTCCTCTTGGCCCGAGATCATTTTAGCTAGGTTGCGTATTAGGCACTGCCTTTTTAACCATCACCATTTAGGTGGTGGTCCCCGCCAATTCCCGATGGACTGCTCTTTAACCACTTGGGAACTCGTTTGTGTTGCCGTCTGAGTTATTGGCGCTTTTAGCGAACGACGCACGGGCTGTATTGTGTGTTCTCTTTCTATCCGTCTTAGCAATATGGCGAAGGCGTTTTGTTAGTTCAGGACCTCGGTCTCTGTGGCGTATTTTAGACCCTCCTACAACTACACTTTTAGCTAGATTCTTTTCCGTTGATTGCGATTAACATGTAGTTGTTTTAACTCCTTGTTGTCTTCGTCCTCCCCATTTCTGACGTGGGAACGTATAACCATAGTTGTTCAGGCGTCCCAAAACAAAACCGCTCAGTTCTGTTCTTTCTCTGGGACTAAAGTCATTAGGGTATCCCAGGGAATGGTTGGTTGGTTGGTGTGGGGAAGGAGACCAGACAGCGTGGTCATCGGTCTCATCGGATTAGGGAAGGATGGGGAAGGAAGTCGGCCGTGCCCTTTCAGAAGAACCATCCCGGCATTTGCCTGCAGTGATTTAGGGAAATCACGGAAAACCTAAATCAGGATGGCCGGACGCGGGATTGAACCGTCGTCCTTCCGAATGCGAGTCCAGTGTCTAACCACTGCGCCACCTCGCTCGGTTTCCCAGGGAATAAACTGGATGACAGTTTGCCTAGAGGCATATACTAACCATTTCCTTTCATCATTCCATGTGCAGAAATGCAGATACACGTAAAACTGCTCTCTGCCCAAAAGAGGAATGACATCTGGTATGCGACTGGCCACAGTAGTACACTATGTAGAATCAAGGATACTGAAATAGTTTTGTGGTCTTCCTTTAGAGGGTAGTCCAGTGTCTCACTCCGTCTATGTATAGGTCGTACTAGCCTCACCCATTGTTTCCTTTGTAACGAGCCACCCCCACAATGTGGCTGTGGATCTAGACTAACTGTATCCCATATTTTGGTGAAATGTCCCTTCTTTTGGCCCTTGGTAGTAAGTATAACCGTCCAGATTCCTTGTCTTAAGTATTAGCAGACAATTTATAGAAGGTTGAACTGGTCCTGAGTATCCTACTTGATAAACCCTTTCTCCAACGTGAAAACACACAAATCAGATTATCGTACGTGATTGTGCTTGAATGGTAATGTGATGAATACTTGCTAACAACCTTTCGAAAAGTTCGTTGTTCGTCATAATGGTATATGTGCAGACGACTGTTTGAACAGTGACTGGACGTACATCTTGTTCACAGCACTGGCAACACCTCAGGCCCTGCAGCTCCACGTATGGGCCGTGCTCTTCAGTGTGAGGGGTCATAATCCTCTTGAGGTGGTCAAACTGCAACTACTTGGATACATCGATCAACGCCAAGGAACTAGATGGGTTTCCCAACAGCTTCCTAGAACATCTACCCAATGCAGAGCAGTAGCAAAATTAAATTTTAAATGATTTCATATAATTTCATGATTTTTCTCGTGTTAGTCGTAAAGATAGACCAAACGTCAGTGGAAAATGTTTAAGAGCGATTCATTTATAGTTTTGATAATTTGCCAGGAAATCAGTAACTTTAAAATAAATTAGACTGATTATGTAAGTTTTATTTTCATGTTTTACTTTCATCTTGTGAATTAAATTAAGCTGTAAAAAAATTTAATTGCAGGCAATGTATTTTATTGTAGCCACATGAATTTTTAGTCTAATAAAGCTTATTTGTATAAATTTTCTTAGATGTTAAATTTTCCAAATATAATGTTCACTTCCGCAAAAGAAGCGTAGTCTCACGTCAGGGAAACAATGATAAGCTGCTCTGTAGCTGTGACTGCGTCCTGTTTTTAGTGCTGGCATTATGGGCAGGGATTAAATATCCTAAATACTTAATGCTACTTCTATTAGACCATCAACCATACCAAAATTCCCCAGTTCGTCGTCTAACGACGAGTGAGCGAATTCAGAATCGATGCCATGCCTATCGAGAATGTAAGGTTTCCTAGGCCACACGTAAAACATGTTTTGACAGTCTGAGGACAGTGGGAGGCTCGGACTGTTACGGCTTGGCAGTAGGCTGTTCAGCAAACGGGTATACCATTATATTCATAGATAGCAAAAGTGTAGTCTTGTGATGCATTGTAGGCCTACCAAACTTTGATCATTTCTGTAGTTGTATCATTAATTTGGCTTAAATCGGAAAGAGCTGTACTGAACAAAATACTTCCAATAAATAAAAGGCGAACAGGAGAAAGTCGCGTGAACATATCACTGAGGTCTGTAAAATAACATGAAATATTGCATTTGTTCACCGTGAAACACTTTAAAAAAGCGGAAGTACAATGACATCAGCCATTCGAAGACGGACGAGGAATGTTAAGGCACCAACTAGCAGCACTAATTCAACACTTTCTATTTGAGGAGAAACCAATTACTTTTCCCTGCAAGTGGGTAATTTTTTTTTTTTTTTGCATCTACGTCTGATTCAAAAATTTTGTCGTAGTGGTTTGCATTGAACTAGCTTTGTTTGTAGTAGCCTAATGTAATTACTTCCTCATCTACCTCTAAGTTACCACGTGCACTAAATGTAAGATGCAGTTCAGCACATACCTAGGTATTTGAAACTCGGTAGGTTACAAATCAGTTTGCCCTCGAGGTGCGCTACAGAAAGGCAATGCCGTAGTGTTTACTCTGTGAACCAGTCAAAACTTTTAAGATCAACAGATGATATTCGGATACTCTTGACAGTGCAGTAAATTTCACGTGCTATGCAGATTGAGACTGTTTCTACAGTACAGGCTGAAAATTCAGAATTACCTACAAAATACACAGAACTCAATGAACACATTGCTTTTAGTAATACTAAACAATCACAAACTATTTCCAGATAAGAACTTCTCAAAGGATTTGTTACCACTTCCCCACTGCCGGTATTTTCAAAGTTTCCAGAAATTGCTTGATCACACAATTCTCATCTAAAATATAACTTCTGGTGCAATGCACTCAGACGTCTATAAAAATAATTCAACGGGAGACTGCAGTGGAAGAGGCGGTGTATAGTTCCCTTGCTCAATGGAAATTGTATATCGCCGTCCAGAGCCGCTTGCGGTCAGATTTCGCTCACATCCATCGTATTCACAGCCCTGCATGCCGATCGACTGTTAAATCAATGGAACTGGTCCAGTAGGATACTCGTATCATGCTCGCAATGGATATCTAGGATCAGCATTCCCCAAATACTAGACAGGCAGTGTAGGTGAGGAGGGTCAGGAAGCTGACGTCATGAGCAGGTGCGAGTTTTCAAGTTACCTTTCAAAAAACCTTTCCCCTCAAGACACATCGATAAGCGATCTTGCTGCTGGTACTTCGAAGACTCACATTGTCTGGATGTGGGAGACAGGTTGAGCTACTAAGATATGATAAACTACTGGATATTGACTAAGCATGAGAGCTTTATTCGGAAGTTAGTTACCAAAATACATAAAATATGGGGTATGGCCCCACTATATATGGACACAATGCGAGAAATTTTCATTATCACTTAATGAGCACTTCATGAAATGGCAGGAACACAAGGAGTAACATAACAGTCCGATGTTCAAGAATGGCGAAGCAATGTAGAATTAAGAGTGTAGAAAAGCTTAGTCATCCACAGACACAAGTAAGGTCCCAAAAAACTACATTTCTACTGCACACTAGCTTAATGAGGCTCGAAGAATAGGATGGTTCAAGCATGTCTGATAAGCTGAGACGAATCTATGACAATCACGTAAAATACGACAAACATACAGAAACCGGTGACCAATGGAAATTTCGGACATCTATATGGACAACGTACTCATTGTTTGTGGGTTCCTGGTCACCTCGGTCTGACAGGAAACGAGGCCACTGATGCTGCTGCCAAGGCTGCAGTCCTCGTTTCTCGGCCCACTAGCTCCTCCGTTCCCTCTGATATTTGTGTTGCCATCTGTCAGCAGGTGGTGTCTGACAGTGCCATTGGTCCAATCTTCATGGGAACAAGCTGCGGGGAATTAGGCCTGTCCCTGTGGCTTGGACGACCTCCTCTCGGCGCTTTCGCCGTGAGCAGATAATTTTACCTATGTTGCTTAATGGGGACTGTCTTTTTAGGTACCGCCATTTATGTGGTGCTCCCCGCCACTTCGTGCTCATTGGCCTCAACCTTTGACGGTTCGCTATTTCCTGACGAAATGCCCTTTTTTAACCACTTACGTTCTCATTTGTTTGCCGTCTGAATTATTGGTTGTTTCAACGAATGATGGGCGGGCTGTCGATCGCGTTTTTGTGTGTCTATGGTGAAGGATATTCAATCTCTACTTCAGCACCTCTGTTTCTGTATGGTGTATTTTATGGTCTTCGCTAAGTCCCTGTTTCTAGCTCTTCCCTTCCGCCGATTGAGCTTTACGTGTAGTCGATTTTAACTCGTTTTTGTCTGTGTTCTAAGGTTTTGACCCTAGTTCTTTTTGCGTCCCAAGACAAACCCACCCTAAACGTAATTCCCTACGCACTCGGGGGCGCTGGCAAATAAATCATGTGGTCCTATTATTTCTACAATGAAACACACATTTCAATTTACGGTGAAATTTTACTTAACCACTACCAGTGACTTAAATCCGTACTTCAGTATTAAAAACCTACATCTACTCTCAAAGAAAAAATTCAAATGGTGAAAAATTGGTTGAGAAATGTCTTGCAGTGTAGCCAAATTCAAGAGTAAACCTTAAGTGCTTAATTCCCCATCGATGCTGACTACTGGACGACTCCTAAGCGTTTCACAAGCCTGAGAGCACCTCCCCTTTCTCTACGTTTTCGAAGAGAATTTAAAATATTTGTATTTTTTTCGTCGATCCAGCTGAGCCCATATACCGTTCGGCAACTCGTTACCATATTTGGTACAGTGACTGGCCACATGTTTCGCTGGTTGTGGAAAGCTCTTCCGAAAAAAAAAAAATGGACGTCTACCATAGCTTCCAAGGGCTGCATGAACGCCTGATATGTCAGCTGGACATGTCTGTGAAATGGAATTTCGGTAACTTGGTCGATACGGTCATACAGCAAATAGGTTGCTGCCTTTCGAACTCGCATGGAATCGAAAGAGAATCCCTAGGCACATACCCACGGCCTCTCCGACACCACATCCCCCATTTAGAGGCTAGTGCTGCGTGTGTGGTCTCTATGCAAAGCAGAATTTTTCGAAAGCTGGTATCGTACATAGTAGTGCCAAAGTACTTGGGTTATAACGTACTTAATCTGTCGTACAAAGTTCATTTTACTCAGCCCGTTTGGTTTACAGTGAGCTGGTTGTTCAGCCGAGATGACTCAGCTCCACCACTTCTTCTTGCGTCCAGAGACCAACAATAGTTCAGTTCGGTTGAAGTCTTGGTGGCTAGTAACCGTAACACACAACTCGCAGCACCCGAAAAAAAGGCTGTAGATACTCCAAACTATTAAAATGGAAATAAGTCGGCTGGACATATGGACAGCTGTGGCCGAGCGATTCTAGACGCTTCAGTCCGGAACAGCGCTGCTGCTACGGTCGCAGGTTCGAATCCTGCCTCGGGCATGGATGTGTGTGAGGTTCTTAGGTTAGTTAGGTTTAATTAGTTCTAAGGCTAGGGACTGACGAAAACACTCAAATGACTTCAAGCACTGTGGAATTTAACATTTGTCATCAGTCCCTAGACTTAGAACTACATAAACCTAACTAATATAAGAACATCATATACATCAATGCCCGAGGCAGGATTCGAACCTGCGACCGTAGCAGCCTATTGGTTCCGGACTAAAGCGCCTACAACCGCTCGACCACAGCGGCCGGCGGGACTGATGACCTCAGATGTTAAGTCCCATAGTCGTTAGAGCCATTTGAACTTTTTTTACCCATAGACACACCATCACTGAAACACGCCGAGAAACCTTAGAGGTCATGCTCATGGCATGCACTTCAGTCAGGAATATTCGCTTGAAAACTGGCTACGATGGGCTTGTATCGACTGAAATTAGCAATTTCTGTCTGATTTGAAACATGGTTACTGACGGGGTGCAACAGAGGTCTCCGGTAACACTACTAGTCATTTTCTTTCCGATTCCACTTGCAGATGAAGTGAGAAAAACAATAAGCCGGGCAACTTACTCGGCGTGGTCATGGAAATGTCCAAATATGTTTCCACCTTTCTGTCTCTAAATGTTGGTACGTCTTACTGCGCTGATACGTATTATAACGCTTCGGAAACGGAAAGAGCACGGGGAATCGGTAAGAGAATCCGAACGGAAGTCTTCTTTCCATTGTTTGGAGTCTTTCAAAAGACGTCGAAAGAGTTAACATACACGCAGTTACGATCCTGAAGGTCTGTAGAGATCATGGGATTGTGCAACGCAGAATCGCGGTGGACATCAGTGTGTTTGGTAGAAATGACTGGTCTCCCAGATCATGTCCGAATTTGGAGAACAGATAATTGATATGAGCTATGCAAGAATTAAGCCATCTCCGTTGTGTATCTTGGATACAACTTATCGAGCGAGTGGAAGTTCTGTCTCAGGTTTTACTCCTGAAAATGTAGCCGCATCTTTCAGCCGCACCCGCACCTTCCTTGGCTCTGAAAACGTACATCGGTTCAGTCACTTAGTCTCACCTAACGAAAAATAAGTGTTTAATTTCCTATCGATAACGAAGTCATTAGAGACGGTTTTACCTACCAAGGAAGCGCAATGAATTCATTCTTATGAAGAAATGTTCGTTGTGTCCAACCATACACATTACTATGTTTCATGGTTCCCCTAAATCGATGGATGTGAATCCCTTGTTTCCTATCCTGCCCAAGCTTGTACACACTCCAATAACCTCTTAGCTGACGGGAATGAAACTGCAATCTTTCTACTAGATAGATAAGCATTTTTATTTAAAATGAAGAACCACATCCAGTCCTGTAAATATGCTGGAAAGTTTTCTAGATGTTTTCAAATTCCTGAAGTCCTCAGTCTTTTACTTAACTCTTGAATCATAAAGTCGGAGCAGCAGTGTCGTCGTAAATATTGTCTGCAGCTTGAAATTACAAACATGTACTCATGTCCAAAGGAACTTTGCATCGTGATTCAGAATAACACAGGCACTGCAATATCTTACCGTATCAAGCAGCCATTTTCTATACTTCATAATTTCGTTTTCTGTGTCGTAGGGTGGAAGTTACTGTGTTCCGTAGCATTAAATGTGTTAACACTGTTATCAGAGTGACTTCTTATTCACAACAAAAAGTAACTGTATGGTGAGACAGTTAATGTATTAAATAAGAGCCAAATTCTTAATGCTTTAACGCAAAATTAAACATACAGCAAATGACGTAAAAAGTTTGAGTATCAGTGATTTCCAGTCAGCGCTGATTAGTGTGTCCACCAAATTATTTCGAATATTTCTGTACATTATTCCTTTACTTCGTGCATCAAGGTTGATTGTAGTGGGTGGATCAGCAGAAAGCACTATTTCTGGTTTCATTGTGAGACAGGTGATATATAATAGCAGTCAGATCATTAATTATTAAACGTTAACACACTTCGAGCAACTGGTCACCACTCAAAAGATGTTCAAGTAACTTCGGACATCCAACATAGCAGTATGGTCTCTGGTAAATATGAAGTGTCCCGCTTGCTCAGTGTACCTTGAAAGCCACCGGGTTCGTTTCTGCAATCGAATTTTGCAATTTGCACTACGGAATGCGTTACAGATCCCAAAAAACCATTCAGTCATTTTAATACCTGCCTGTTGTAATGGTCGCCTGGTCGTAGATATTGCTAATTGCTATAATCGCACTATTTCACTCCCATTTACGGAGCTTGTTAGCACTTGATGTTAGGTTGGCGCCATTAAAATGCACTGTGTTGTAGTAATCGCTGCTACTTGCTGGATCGCTGCTGTCTCTCGATGCTGATGCTGGCTCTACATCTGGTTGTCTAGGGTTAAAAACATGGTCCCGTGTTTTTTATGTGCTTTTGATGATAAAGAACGAGCGAAACCAACAAATATGTAAACTTCAAATATTTATTACTCTGGTGCCCATCTTAATTCCACTGTCCACCAAAGACCATGACTCAACACAAAGTAGTACTTCCGTTACATGTTCCTTGCATTGTTTATCCACCTCAAACAATAACACACAAACACACTTTACCAAGGTGACATTCAGACTGCCTTCTCGACCCTTCTTGCTGCTCGTATTTATAACATTGTCAAAGAACTACTAAAAAGAGATATAGTTTATAAGTCACATGTACATCTGTTATCATAATTTGTGCAGACAAGTTATTAATTTGCATCGAGTGACATAAGTTAACATGTTATTAAAATGACAGAATTATTCTGTCAAGTCAACAAATCTGTCTTTGTTACAAAAAGGCCGTTTTTTAGAAGTTTGTCAATTGACTTCTCTAATTTGCATAAATAAGTAAATAACATGAATTATTAAGAATTACATTGGTTTTCGTCTAAAATAGGATTGCTTACGTGAATACTGAGTGAAAACGCTCCTAGTGAACAAATAGGTTTCACTGGGTGATTTTTATTTAAGGAGATCCAAACTACCTAAGTTGGCCACTATTTGTCGTACTTCATATTAATTATTTAAGATGAACTCAGTGTTTTTACATGATGACATTTGCTGTATCAGTGATAAAGTGATATAAACTTTTGTGTGGGTCAGTTATTCAGTATAACTTAATCGGTTGACTGTTTATGGAGACATGTTGTGCAATCATTGTTAACATACACAATAACTTTTCTATAATCATAAATACTCGTTAAACTGGTTGAATTTGGAGGGTATCGCATACTTCGGTACAGTACAGCCTTAAATATGTTCCGTTACACGTACATACGAGAGATAACTGGCCAAATAGAATCATAAGGTGAGGTGAATTTGGTTGTATAGGTATACAGCACCAGGGCCGAAGGATTTCCGAAGCTGGTCCAGTTAGGAGACTGGTATCAGCCAGCAGGGTATGAAGACATGCAGCGTGGCCAGAAAAGAGGAAAATCCCAGATGGGGGACTGGACGGTAGGTGCTCGCTTTGCAGAACGCGGAATGCACCGAACCAATCTGAAAGATGGCTACGTTACAGCTCTTAAAATTTCGAGAATAAACAATATTTACATAGTAAAGCAAATCTGAATACATCTGTGATCTCAGAAAAGTCAGGCACATCCAATGACAATATTTTTAATGTGTTTAAAACTACAGAAATTATTAGTTTACACTGAGTAAAATTTTCACAATAACCCTCTGAAATAACATTATTATCTACTTGTATAACATTTTTTACCAAAACACCTACTGTTTTATCTACGTAATCCTTCAGTGTATAAAATGTATTGCATAACAGGTACTTTTCAGTTGCCGTTTTAAATAAGTGTATTTTTTGCAGCTTCTATAATATCTTTTGGTAACTTGTTGTGCAGTTTTATTCTTTGGCAGAAAATGCTGTTTTTAGATTTATGTTTATTTCTTTCTTGGTAAATGTAAGTTGAGTCTAGCTCTTGTTCCATGGAGATGGACGGAGCTGTTCGTGCGGTAATTACCAATGTTATGGAGTGTAGCCATGTATGGAAGTGAGACATGGACGATAACTAGTTTGGACAAGAAGAGAATAGAAGCTTTCGAAATGTGGTGCTACAGAAGAATGCTGAAGATAAGGTGGGTAGATCACGTAACTAATGAGGAGGTATTGAATAGGATTGGGGAGAAGAGAAGTTTGTGGCACAACTTGACTAGAAGAAGGGATCGGTTGGTAGGACATGTTCTGAGGCATCGAGGGATCACAAATTTAGCATTGGAGGGCAGCGTGGAGGGTAAAAATCGTAGAGGGAGACCAAGAGATCAATACACTAAGCAGATTCAGAAGGATGTAGGTTGCAGTACGTACTGGGAGATGAAGAAGCTTGCACAGGATAGAGTAGCATGGAGAGCTGCATCAAACCAGTCTCAGGACTGAAGACCACAACAAACAATTGATGTGTACAACTGACTGATAAATGTATCCACACAGAGTAGTTAAAATCCCCAGTCGTTTGAACAGATCTTTACAATGACCTCGTCTACTATTTTTGTTTATTATGGTTTGGCTCTTTTCTGGTGTTTGAAAACTGTGTTCATACTTTATGCATTTGTCCCCCACCCCCAATACCATAAAGAACTGAGTGTACATATGAATAGTATGTAACTAAAGGACACTGCATGTTTCACACTGATGATAGGATTCTTATGGCATGATGACATTCTGTTTGCAAGTACCTTTGTGTATTCACGCCACTCCAACTGAGAATCAATATTCATTCCTAGAAATCTGGCATTTGTTACAGAGTACAGAGATGCATGCTACATTCAATTTAACATTGCCATTTTCCATCTTCATAATGAAATTCGTGGCATTAGTTTTCTTCATGTTCGATGTCACTTTATTGCTTATTGACCAATTGTAACTTCATTCAGAGTTTCATTTGCTTTCTCTGCAAGGAGTTCTCTTGTTTTCTTAGTGACTGTAAGATTGCTGTCATTGGCGAAGATAATTTTTGCACCATGAGTAACACTACTGGGAAAGTCATTGATTTATATCTTGAATAGTTCCTAATATGCTACCTTGCGGAACCTCTATATTAATGTATTTGGTTCCGACAAGTGTTTTACTGAAGGTTTAAATCTGTTTGAATTATTTGTTATCTCTACTCTTTGTAGCCATTTAAGTTCCTGTATTCTGCATTACTTTTGTTAAGCAAAGGTACAACTCTTGCCTGTTACAACTGCTCTGGAAATGTCCCTGATGTGAAGGATCCATTTATTATATTTAAGGGGCCTCGTATGATTTATATGCATTGTTTCAGTACACACATTGGTACTTCGTCTAAGCCTACTGACTTTATTATTTAGTTTTTGAACAGTATTACTGATTCATTCTCTGTGGCTAGAGGTAACATCACTGAATTTAGAGCAACATTATTTACAGGTGATATATTTGTTTTGGGATTTTTTCTGTAAGTTCTGTGAAATACTTGAAAAATGCTTGTTTACATAGTTCGCAATGATATAAATTTAAGAATTCTTGATAATTGCGACTGTTGTTTGTCACGGAACTGAGGTATTTAATTAAGTGTTGGGAGGACTGCTTAATTCTTGCTGTTATACGTCTGTTTTTGCGAGATAATACAGACATGCATACTTTTCGAAACGTCTTTTAAAAGTTCAATTTAAATAATGCGGAGAATTTAGAGAATTTCATATTCATATTGGTTTCCTTATACACATCATCCTAGCTTTGTTTTGCTAGTCCTTTTCAAAAATCTTTTATTTTGATTGATGTCGTTTGTGGGGTTGTAGTTTAGGGAATGGTTCGATGCCTGATATTACTGTTATTTGAAAGAGATGGTCTGATAGAGATCTTTCACAGCTCCATCACATTTTCCCTGTCCATGTTTGTGGCCTCATGGGCAATTACTGATGCAGTCATTGTAGTAACCTTTGTTGCACTATTGACCAATAGGGACGTGCCAAAACTTTGAATGCAATTTATGAGGGTGCTGCTGGATTCATTTATGATAATGTTGTTAATGTCCCACAAAGAATTATGTTGACCTTTGTACTTGACTTTATCTAGAACTTTTGTTAATTTATTGAAAAAAACACTGCTACTGGGATATCTATATACACACAAAATGAATTATTTGGCGATATCAAGCCCTGTTAATTCAATAGCTGATGTTTCAGAGTGTTTGTCTTCACTGACTGTACTGATGTCATGTCTTCGTTTGAAATGTGTTCCTTTTCTGTCATAAATGGATGATCCTCCACCCGTTGAAGCAGTTCTGCAGTAAGAGTTTGCAATTTCATACAATGGTAATACTACATGTAGAATTTCTGAGTCACTACGCCAGTACCCAGTAACACCAACTACTTTGAAGTTCAAAGATTGGCGCTCAACTTCTAGTAGATGTATTTTATTTTTTTATTGATTGCATGTTTTGATGGAGGATTGTTAAGTCTGTGAAATGCCCCATGTTACTCTTTCCAATGGTTTTTTTCTTTGAGACATGGTACGTGTGATGTTTGGAGTGTTAAAATCTGTCTTGTGAATTACTGTTTCAGTATTTTGCATGGGTGTGTGTTGTTCTTAGCATAAATTAGTTTAATTCAGCGTAAGTAGTATGTAAGTCTAAAGAGCGATAACCTCAGCAGTTTGGTCCCTTACGAATTCGCACACAAGTACTTTTTTGTGTGTTTGCGACATATCTCAGTGGGGTAGCTTTGGCAACATAAACCCAATATAAATGCTTAAAATCTTTACTTCAATAATGTGGCTAAGATTCAACACATTAATGCACTCAGATTAGCAAAACGTTAAGAAATTTTAAATTCCAGTCTTTGTCTGCCTAATTTTTGTCGCTTAAATTTACATAGATGTATGATACAGCCATACTGTGAGAAAGTACTGAGCGAATATGACGAAATTTAGGCCGTGCCCTTTCAGAGGAACCATCCCGGCATTGGCCTGGAGTGATTTAGGGAAATCACGGAAAACCTAAATCAGGATGGCTGGACGCGGGATTGAACCGTCGTCCTCCCGAATGCGAGTCGAGTGTCTAACCACTGCGCCACCTCGCTCGGTGAATGGCATAGCTAACCTGCTATGCACACGTCTAAATGTACGTTACATGGTCTACACTAGCATCTGCAACTGCTGGAAAGTATTGCCACATCAACTCCTTTGTTCGGGCCCACAATGTTACAAAATCACATGGAAGCCTGTTGCCCATCTCATATCAACTGCTGTCAAAAGCTACGGTCAAGTCACTGTTGTTATTACTTTCAACGACTGCTTCCACACCAGTATCTTTCATATCTTACGG
Source organism: Schistocerca cancellata (assembly GCF_023864275.1). Taxonomy (NCBI): domain Eukaryota; kingdom Metazoa; phylum Arthropoda; class Insecta; order Orthoptera; family Acrididae; genus Schistocerca; species Schistocerca cancellata. Next base: position 234,977,620 of record NC_064629.1, on the reverse strand, counting down.
CGCTGCATCAACAACAGCGGAGTAATTCTGAGCGCTAACTAGTCTAACATTTGCAGAAAACATTCCATATGTATCTGCATTAAGAGCTCTATGTGAGGAACGAAGAAGAAAGAAGCTGCCCTGTGTTTACAATTGTATGCAGACTATGATTAAAAAAATGGCTCTGAGCACTATGGGTCATCAGTCTCCTAGAACTTAGGACTACTTAAACCTAACCAACCTAAGGACATCACACACACACACACACACACACACACACACACACACACACACACACACACACACACTATATATATATATATATGCCCGAGGCAGGATTCGAACGTGCGACCGTAGCGGTATAGCGGTTCCAGACTGTAGCGCCTAGGATCGCTCGGCCAATACGGCCGGCAGACTGATTCACTAGCACAATCTGTGTGTGTGTGTGTGTGTGTGTGTGTGTGTGTGTGTGTGTGTGTGTGTGTGTGTGTGTGTGTGTGCGTGTGTGAGTTTTTTTTCAATGAATCAGACTTTTTCACACTTCTCCGTGTGCACGGCAACAAACAGCGAAATACACTAATCCTGTGTACCACATGCCTTCTTGAGCCAATATGCAGGATTTTTATGCACTGTACCTTCAAAGTCTGAGGTCTACTCATGTTGCACCTAAGAAAACACGAAGACTTCACCAAAATGTCACTCTGATATGAAACACGAGCATCATACACAAAACAATATAAAGGGTGGCAAATTTAACGTGAGCCATCTTGCAGTGCATTCAGCACAAAAGGTAAATCTCTCGTGCTCAAAAGTTTTTGTATTAATGGTGAGTACTTGACGAATCTTTCATGTTTCATAACAGCTATAAGCAACATCACGATCTCAAGGTTTTCAAGACAGTTTAAAACACTTACCTTCAGATTGTCCCCGTGTTATAGACACCATTACAAAGGGAAGATTCGAAATATTTATATTGTATTTTTGTCCAAACACTGTTTTTTTTTTCTCCCATAAAATTCAATCCATATACCCTTTGGAAACTTCACGTGCCCTGTTTTGGCAGAACAATGACTGGCCTCGTGTTGTGCTGATTGTGAAAACCACCTCCGAGAAATGACGTGTAGCGCAGGTTCCCTGTCCTGAATGATCACCTGGGATGTCGCCAACTGACATTTCTGAAAAATGGCTCATGCCTAGGCCCCCTCTGACTCTACATCCCTCCTTTAGAGGATAGTGCGACGTGCGGGGTCTTTACGGAATGCTGACTTCTCAGTCAGGGATGATTTGCAGTTCTGTATACCCACTGATCAGTAGATTATAGAGCACATAATTTTAATATAACGTTAATTTTACTCATCTGTGTCACTCAAGGTCTTGCAGTTTTCACAAACGTAGATGTATATCACAATGCCACAACAAAGAAAGCGCGTGAGAAACTAGGCATAATAGAAGGCGGCTGATTAGTTGTTGGAAGACCATGTTATTCATAGTCCACCTTTCATCTAGCGGAGCTTATCCAACTTCTGAACATTGCTGGAACTCTACTCCTGCGATCTCGCAGACTTTCTCATAGTGTTTGATTAATACTGTACTTTCTGTTGTTCAGCCGTGGTGGATCAGCTCCGCCATAAGAAATGTTGACTATAAATAGTCATCGAATACAACCAATATGGTGGCCGAGCGGTTCTAGGCACTTCAGCCTGGTTCAAATGGCTCTGAGCACTATGGGACTTAACATCTGAGGTCACCAGTCCCCTAGAACTTAGAACTACTTAAACCTAACTAACCTTATGACATCACACACATCCATGCCCAATGCAGGACTCGAAATACGACCGTAGCGGTCGCGCGGTTCCAAACTGAAGCGCCTAGAACCGCTCGACCACACCGGTCGGCACTTCAGCCTGGAACAGCGCGACCGCTACGCTGCAGGTTCGAATCCTGCCTCGGGCATGGATGTGTGTGATGTCCTTAGGTTAGTTCGGTTTAAGTAGGTCTAAGTTCTAGGGGACTGATGACCTCAGGTGTTAAGTCCCATAGTGCTCAGAGCCATTTGAACCAACAAACAATAGCTCAAAGTTTGATTCGAGTCCAGGCAGCGAGTACACATAGCGTACCTCGCAACACCTGAAGAAAACGAATTGCTTGCTCGTAGGAACATAAAGCACAAAATGGAAATAACTGGGTTGAATATTCGCTCGAAAACTGTCTGAGACGGAAGTGCATTCGTTGACATCAGAAATTCATGTCGCACACAAAGGAATTAAAGACAGTAGCAGCGATTGTGCTTTGGTTTAAGTCAATTAAGGAAGTTGAAAAATCGGCTTTGACGGCGGGCGTGCTACGGTACTCTATGAAGCTGCAATGACCACTGTGTCCAGATGGCGCAGTGGTCAACACATCTGCCTAGTAAGCAGAAACTCTCTAATACTGGTTTGGCATAAATTTTCAACTTTTCCCAATGATTGAAATCAACTCCCCTTGGCAGCTGATTTCTTTAATTCCTTCATGTCTTTCTTCATAACGGCTGCAAGATTAAGATGGAGTCTGTTCTTTCGGACATTTTCGAAGTCCTAAAGAACACACAACATACGTAATTGCTGTAGGGTTTGAAAATGATTGACATTAACAAGGCGTGGCAATAGTCTCTAGTTTCTTTCGATTCAGGACTTTTTGCGGCCACTGTTCTCACGCCGTGTTTTATGACTGTGACTTGTGTAACATTCCTTGTTAACAGACTGGGCAGTCTACGTTAATACATCAGCAGTTCTGGCACGTCCAAACACCAGGTCTCGCGTCTACCCTTCTTTCTCTTCCACGTCGATCGATCTCAGTGCGCTGACTTCATGTAACTGAGTGACATACTACTTCACTACAGTGACTTTCGTAAGTGGTGGAAGGGCATATGACAGTATGCTACCAGCTGCAATTAACGTACAGGCATCCGACGCGATCAATGTGTTCCTCTAATCATTGGAGTCCAAACAATATAAAAAAATTAAAGTTTTGTCATAAAATTGGACTGACATTCGTGCAAATATCTCAATGTACCACCAGACTTCACTTTCTTACAATGACATTGGTGGTTTCACACGAAGGGCAGTGGTACTCCAAATAAATAAACCCAAGGGGTTGTGTGTTTTACAAACAATTTTTTCCATGAGCTTATATACGCTTTGCACCGATAAATAGGTGAATTACCCCTATACTACCAGGTTACACGGACACTGGCAAATTTCTGTATCCTGCGACTTTGTTTAAGTCCTAGTAATTATGCTACGGAACCATGGTAATGAAATAAACACATGGAATCGGGAAGAGATAATTCTAACGGACGGACGTCTTCTGTTCATTGTTTAGAGCCCTTCAGATTACGTCAGAGGAGCTCTGTTTTTTTTTTTAATTTTTTTTGTTTATTCATCTACAATATCCTCCATTACTATATTTGTAATATATGTTCACCGATGAGACAAAACATAATGAGCGTGTTGGTCAACTTTTAAACACATTACAGCAGTGATTCTACTTAGCATGGATTCTACAAGTCATCGATAAGTTTCCAGAAGTATGTGGCACTAGACACCTATTCACATGTCACTAAATTCTCACAAATTACGGGACGGTGTTTTTGTGGACATGCAGCTGTCGCCCGACATGTATTCTAGTCGGTACAGATTAGGGGCATTTTCTGGGTAAGAAACCAATGTGAGGTCTCAATCATGATCCCCAAACCACGCTGTATGATTCAGGCCTCGTGTCGCGGAGAGTTATCTTGATGGAAGACGTCATCACCATCGGAGAAGACTGCAAACATGAAGGGATGCAGGTGGTCCACAGTAATGTTCACGTAGTTCACTGCTGACATGGTGTGCTCCATAGGAGCTCAATGTACCCTATAACATAATTCTGCTCTCACCAGCCTGCATCTGTGATGCGGTGCACATTTCAAGCAGCCATTCGCCTGTAAGGACCCAACCATCGACCTGGCGTAACAAGAAATGCGACGATGTCGTCAGGTAAACATAGGAACACGAAGGGGTCATGTGATGTGGAGCTCTATGTTCAACAATGGCTTTTAAACGGTGGTTCCGAAACACTTTTGCCCACACCAGCATTGTATTCTGACGTCAGATATGTCAGCGTTCGCTGCCCATCCTGGATTACACAGTGGAGGATCCTCCGACCTCTACATTTTGTGGTGAGACATGGTCGTCGTATAACATACAGCCTAGTCAGTATTTCACCACCCTTCAACCACTTTCCACAGGTGCTCACGACAGTAGTGTGCAAACATCAGACCAGCTTCGCAGTTTCAGACATTCTCGTTTCCAGCTGCCGTGCCACAACAATGTGCGCTTTGTCAAAACCACTTATATCAGTGGACTTTCCCATCTGCGGCCCATATCTTTGCTGTAATGACTGACTATTCGCCTCTCTTCCGCTTACATTCATTCCTTACTACGTCAAGTCCCCGCAACGCCACCGGGAGGAATTCAGTGCCGCGGTGGATAGTGGTCATTATATTCTGGCTGATCTGTGTATGGAGTGTGGAAACAGCACCAAGGGGTCACCAAGCTTAACGTGCCGTGACGGACGGATCACTATCATTAGTGACGGATGCCCTCAGTTCATGAGAGACTGGAAAGATTTTGTATCGAAACCAAAACATTGCCAAAAAGTCTTGTGATCAGGAACCTTATGCCACTACTTCTCCTGTCCCTGCGCGCCACCTACTAGGTGTGAAAATTTTTCCACCGCCATGTTTCGAACCGGCATATCCTGGGGTATGGCGCCATGGTGCAAGTTTGCATTTTATTACCTTCATTTCGTCCGTTTCGTGGCATTTGGTCTGGGGGATATAGCATGACACCCATACAAGTTCATCATTGGTTCCTTCTCTCAATTTTTTTTTTTACAGTAGGTAGCCAGCCAGCCCTCTGACTGAACACGCTGAGCTACCATGCTGGCAACGACATCGGCCATGTAGGTGGGTTGAGTTCAAATATGTGCAATCAGGGTCACGACGTCCTGTACAGCCCATACAAACTTTTAACGCAGATTCTCGACGAGTCTCAGTATACACATTCGTTAGAAAGATGACTTAATTCCCCCAGATCTTGTCAGATTATTTTGGAGAACATAACTGAGCTACAGCTCCATGGATGAAGCTAGTTCGGTATACATCTCGGATACAGACTGTACTAAGATAAAAGGGATTAGTGTGCAAACGGAAGTATACTTTCACTGTTTAATTTATTTACAGGGTTTCAGAACATGCCAGTGTAGCCATCTCAAGATTGAAAATATTGTACCGTAGTTTGTTTTTGGCAATTCAGAGTATACATTACTTTCATTCGTATCCTAGTAGGAAGTTTCACTCTTTGTTCTCTTGCACCATAAGCCAATAGAACATGGGTGGACAAGAATTAAGATAGCAAGCCTTGCCCTGGCCCGTGTGCCATAGTGCTCATGAGAACATGGTAAGTGCCGCCACTCAATTTTCCAGAAACTTCTCTCAGTGGAAGAGTCGTCAAAATAAGTGAACACAAGTCTCGGCTTATCCTTAGATACTCCATTTCTGTAATAAAGGTAGTAAAAGTTTTTAAGATATTTTGCAGGTACTTTAATGCCTTCTGTTGGAACACTTTTATTACTTTCATTTATGTTTTTCATTCGTATACCGATAACTACATGAATATTTTCCTGTGTATACTGATATAATATTGCCCTTAATTGTCAACTACATTTACGTCAAACGAATGAATTTAAAAAAAAATGAGAAAATTACTTGAAATTTTTTCGGTGACATTTCTGTAGCATATCTTGATTCATAATCAACTACAAGCACCACCATTCAGGAAAATGAGCCGTTATGCAGGATTATCTGTGAAATTATTGCCTACACACGAAACTTTCTTTGGGCATAAGTAGATAAATGAAAACAGTGAAAATAAATTAAAATAAATAAAAACACCCATGGGATTATGAAAATGCAGCGAAAAATTAAAACGCCGTGATGTTAATCACTGATCCACGATTGCTCCTGGTGACAGTGAGCTGTAGAAAACACACACCCTTGTTATTTGGCTACTGTAAGGCTCTACGGGTTGCACGCAGCTGTGCGGTACATTAACACGCTCTCGCCAGCCGGCCTAACTGGAATGCTGACGATTTGCTTGGTCAGCAGATGCGCGTCTGGCCGCACCGCAACAGGGGTACGCCACTGGCCGCTGTTTGGCAGCGGGCAATATTAACTAGCGCAGACGCGGGCGCGAATGTGTCTTTTCTTAGCTCACCATGGAGCCTTTAGATACGAACGTAATTAGCCGGTGTTAGGATGTCAGACACAGTGATGATGGGTGCCCTTAGCGTGCGTGTTTTATAATCCGCTTTTGTTAATAAACTGTTTAAACTTGCTTCTCGTGTTAGTGTATTACCGTACCTCAAGGACCCACTGCTTACAAATCATCTTGTAATCATCATCTGGGGGCAACAACACAGACTAAACCCCTTATAGAAGTGGTGTCAGCATGGGGATAATTATGGAAAATCTACAGTCCTGAAGAGGCGCAGTACAATGTGAACTTCGAGCAACAGCAGCGTTAACATCTTCCGACTACGTGGGGACATCCAATGCTGGAATCCAGGTTGGTCTACTCCAGTTTGGCTAGGAAACGAAAGCCAGTGATGGAGTTTTATTTTATACTTGAGTGACTCATTGGTGTTAAATTAGACGAAATGTCGCAATCTAGTCAGAGTAACATTGTCGATCTACAAACTGTTATTAATGAACTGCAAGAAGAGATTCGGCAGTTAAAAGCAGAAACAAGCGAGCGTAACATTCTGAGAGACTTGTCAAATGATAGTTGATGCAGTACAACTACGATAGTGAATTTTTCATTATTGTCATCAGTACCAGTGTTTAGCGGGAAACCCGAAGATGATGTGAAAGTGTTTTACGGTAAACTTGAAGGTGCCGCCCTGTTAGGATCATGGAGAGATTCCGATGAACTAGTGGTCACCAAATTAACAGTTCAGGGAGCAGCACAAGATTTCATTAGCGCAGAGCCTACTTGTGTGAAAACAGAAGATAACAATGAGTTTAGAACCATTGTTGTTCAGAGATTTAAATGTAAAAACGCGATCAGATTTTACAGAGAGCAGCTTCACAGTTTGCGAATGCAACGAGATGAATCTATCGAGCAGTTTGCCAACAGAATTCGAAACATCAACGCTCAAACGTACGAGTTAGTAGAAGATGAAAATGAAAATCGCATTCAGTTGTTTGAAGCTGACCAGAGAGCCTTCGACACATTCATGGGTTGCATGGGGAGGAAGTAAGCAAAGCTGTTAGATTGGCGCGATGTAAAACGTTTCAGGAAGCAATAGACTCAGCTGTTGGTTTCGTTGAAGCACTAAGACGACCGAATGAGATGCAAAAACAAGAGCGTAGAGTTTTCAACACAACAGTACAATGCTACAGATGCAATAAGCTGGGTCACAAGCGTAAGGATTGTAAAGAGAATCGAATCTGCTATCATTGAGGGATGCAAGGTCATATTTCGAGAGATTGTCGCAACAAGAAGAAAGGCAATGATAACAACAGACAATCTGCCAGATCTTTAAACGAGTACGGGGACATACGGGCCACCACTCCGTCCACCCCTTGCCAGAGACAGTGATTCCTGTTAGTTCCAGCGAAAATCAGACCGAAAATGACTTCGTGATAGGTGCTGTAAATCGTGGGAGAAACATGACACAGCACAGACCTCAATGTGGTGTTGCATAGATAAATGGGATAAATTGAAACCGCCGCCATTAAAAGTGCGAGGATTAAACGGAGGAAAGCTACGTAACTACGTAGAAGTTGACGTAGAATTAATTCTTGGCCAAGGCCAAGATGAAAGTGAAGGTGAAGGTGAAAATAAGTACACACCAAGGGTGCAAGTAGTTTCAAATAACAAATGCGTTATGGCGGTGTACTTGGTTTTGATTTCTTGTCCGCGAACGAGGCAGAGATAATTGTCGCAGAAAGAAATATCAGACTATGCCATAGTAACTACAACCTAGGAAATCGTGCTTCAGATCGTACTCAAAGGAGCAGCAATACTGACGTCGTGGGAATGGACCGCCCAAACGATGCATCAGTTCAAACCGTCCGAGACGATGTCAAATTGATCAGCATCAGCAAATTCCCAAGGGAGCAGGAAAGACAATCTACGTTGAAGTTAAGTCGCCCCGATGCATGAAAGGAACTTTGTTATTAATTGAGCGATCCGAGAAAAGTGAGTTATTGGGTACAATGCATTGTTATGTTGCTGGAAGTGTAGGTGTCGCTACAATGGTGAGACAGAATGTCACAAAAGTCCCGGTTACAATAAAGAATATGAGCAATGAGGATGTTTTGCCAAGAGCAACGTAAGTTGCTGAAGTGTCGAGCATAAGTAAAAATGACGTCATACAGATTCCAGATGAAGTAACAAACGCCGCAGTTATAAACACAGATTTTTGTAACATTACCACAAAACTGTAACATGGAGACGAAGTTAATAATGAACTGAAGCGCAAGATTTGGGAAAAGATAGAACATTTGACAGTTGATGAACAGAAGATTTCAGTGCCTGTTTTGCTGGAGTATGCAGATTTATTCAGAGAACGTGCAAATTTACCTGTCATTTAGTTCAGCATCATATTCAAACAGGGAATGCTGCCCCAATAAAAAAAATGGTTCAAATGGCTCTGAGCACTATGGGACTTAGAACTACTTCAACCTAACTAACCTAAGGACATCACACACATCCACGCCCGAGGCAGGATTCGAACCTGCAACCGTAGCGGGCGCGCGGTTCCAGACAAGCGCCTAGAACCGCTCGGTCACTCCGGCCAGCCACTGCCCCAATCACACAGAAACCTTACCGAATACCACTTAGTCAAAGAGAGTTGGTAGAAAACATGGTTAAAGAACAATTAGAAGCCGGAATTATAAAACCAAGAGATCCTTCAGACCCACCGTGGTGTTTACCTCTTTTAATTGTAAAGAAGAAATCAATTTCAGGAGAACCACAGTTCCGTTTTTGTGTTGATTACCAATCTTTGAATGCTGTGACCATACCTGACATTTACCCCTTACCGAATTTAGTGGAAACCTTGGATCACTTGGACAGATGTCGAATTTTTTCAGCATGTGATTTAACAAGTAGTTATCACCAGGTAACAGTGCATCCAGATGATCAAGCAAAAACTTCATTTGTAACAGCAACAGGAGTATACAAGTATCTTCGTCTGCTGTTTGGACTTCGTAATGCTCCATCTACATTTCAACGCCAGATGAATTCAGTTTTACGAGGGCTCACCCCAACACAAGCACATTTTTACCTTGATGACGTAATAATTTTTGGTGAAAACATGAAACAGCATACTGAGAGACTACAAGCTGTTTTTGAGCGTATAAGAAGTGCAAACCTGTCTTTATCAATAGATAAATGTCATTTTGCACAAAGTAAAGTTCACTACCTTGGTCATGTTTTAAACAGTGAAGGTGTTCGATCTGATCCAAAATTAATCGAAGATGTAAAGAATTTTCCTGGACCACAGAATTTGAAAGAAATAATCATTTCTACAGACGATTTATAGCCGGTTTTGCGAATATAGCACCTCCAATGACACAGCTGCTGAAGAAAGGAGTCACATTTAATTGGTCAACAGAACGCAAAAATGCAATGGAAGAGCTTAAAACTGCTCTAACCACAGTTCCAGTGTTAGCCTATGTGGATTTCAGTAAACCTTTTATTCAACCGAGGCATCCAATTTTGCCATAGGTGCAACCTTGTCTCAAGAAGTTTGTCATGAACATCCAATCTCATTTGCTTCCAGACAAACAACAGAATGTAATTATACTACTACTGAGAAGGAGCTTTGTGCTTTGGTTTTTGGTGTAACACAACAGATGTTTCTTAACAGGAAGAGAATTTACAGTTATTACAGATCATCCCACACTTTAATGGTTTTTGAGCTTACAGGATCCAAGTTACAGATTAACAAGATGGGCATTAAGACTGAGTGAGTATCAATTGAAGGTTATTCACCGACCTGGTAAACAACATATGAATGCTGATGCAATGAGTCGAAAATTCAATATTTGTGTTACAATAAGTCGAGAAGAAGAGTTAAAGGCAGGTCAAGAAGAAGATCCACAATGCAAATTATGGAAAAATGATTAACGTTTTGTCGAAATACACTCCTGGAAATGGAAAAAAGAACACATTGACACCGGTGTGTCAGACCCACCATACTTGCTCCGGACACTGCGAGAGGGCTGTACAAGCAATGATCACACGCACGGCACAGCGGACACACCAGGAACCGCGGTGTTGGCTGTCGAATGGCGCTAGCTGCGCAGCATTTGTGCACCGCCGCCGTCAGTGTCGGCCAGTTTGCCGTGGCATACGGAGCTCCATCGCAGTCTTTAACACTGGTAGCATGCCGCGACAGCGTGGACGTGAACCGTATGTGCAGTTGCCGGACTTTGAGCGAGGGCGTATAGTGGGCATGCGGGAGGCCGGGTGGACGTACCGCCGAATTGCTCAACACGTGGGGCGTGAGGTCTCCACAGTACATCGATGTTGTGGCCAGTGGTCGGCGGAAGGTGCACGTGCCCGTCGACCTGGGACCGGACCGCAGCGACGCACGGATGCACGCCAAGACCGTAGGATCCTACGCAGTGCCGTAGGGGACCGCACCGCCACTTCCCAGCAAATTACGGACACTGTTGCTCCTGGGGTATCGGCGAGGACCATTCGCAACCGTCTCCATGAAGCTGGGCTACGGTCCCGCACACCGTTAGGCCGTCTTCCGCTCACGCCCCAACATCGTGCAGCCCGCCTCCAGTGGTGTCGCGACAGGCGTGAATGGAGGGACGAATGGAGACGTGTCATCTTCAGCGATGAGAGTCGCTTCTGCCTTGGTGCCAATGATGGTCGTATGCGTGTTTGGCGCCGTGCAGGTGAGCGCCACAATCAGGACTGCATACGACCGAGGCACACACGGCCAACAGCCGGCATCATGGTGTAGGGAGCGATCTCCTACACTGGCCGTACACCACTGGTGATCGTCGAGGGGACACTGAATAGTGCACGGTACATCCAAACCGTCATCGAACCCATCGTTCTACCATTCCTAGACCGGCAAGGGAACTTGCTGTTCCAACAGGACAATGCACGTCCGCATGTATCCCGTGCCACCCAACGTGCTCTAGAAGGTGTAAGTCAACTACCCTGGCCAGCAAGATCTCCGGATCTGTCCCCCATTGAGCATGTTTGGGACTGGATGAAGCGTCGTCTCACGCGGTCTGCACGTCCAGCACGAACGCTGGTCCAACTGAGGCGCCAGGTGGAAATGGCATGGCAAGCCGTTCCACAGGACTACATCCAGCATCTCTACGATCGTCTCCATGGGAGAATAGCAGCCTGCATTGCTGTGAAAGGTGGATATACACTGTACTAGTGCCGACATTGTGCATGCTCTGTTGCCTGTGTCTATGTGCCTGTGGTTCTGTCAGTGTGATCATGTGATGTATCTGACCCCAGGAATGTGTCGATAAAGTTTCCCCTTCCTGGGACAATGAATTCACGGTGTTCTTATTTCAATTTCCAGGAGTGTAGATGGATTATTGTACAAAATCACTAGTAAAGGAAACGGCCTAGTTATTCCAGAAATCGCGAGAGAGCAAATCGCGAGAGAGCAAATCGCGAGAGAGCAAATCGCGAGAGAGCAAATCGCGAGAGAGCAAATCGCGAGAGAGCAAATCGCGAGAGAGCAAATCGCGAGAGAGCAAATCGCGAGAGAGCAAATCGCGAGAGAGCAAATCGCGAGAGAGCAAATCGCGAGAGAGCAAATCGCGAGAGAGCAAATCGCGAGAGAGCAAATCGCGAGAGAGCAAATCGCGAGAGAGCAAATCGCGAGAGAGCAAATCGCGAGAGAGCAAATCGCGAGAGAGCAAATCGCGAGAGAGCAAATCGCGAGAGAGCAAATCGCGAGAGAGCAAATCGCGAGAGAGCAAATCGCGAGAGAGCAAATCGCGAGAGAGCAAATCGCGAGAGAGCAAATCGCGAGAGAGCAAATCGCGAGAGAGCAAATCGCGAGAGAGCAAATCGCGAGAGAGCAAATCGCGAGAGAGCAAATCGCGAGAGAGCATCACGATTCTTTATTATCAGGACATTGCAGTAAGAAAGCGACAAACATTAAAATAGCTCGAATGTTTTGGTGGCCAAGTCGCAAAGCCGACGTTTTCGAGTTTGTTTCACAATGTTATTTCTGTAACAGACGAAACAATGTAGGAAAAAGTAGAGCGCCATTGCAAGAACTGCCAGAAACAAGTGGACCATTTGAACGAGTAAGACTAGATGTCATAGGACCGTTGCCTAAGACTAAAGATGTAAACAAATACATATTGACAATGTTCGATCATTTCTCTAGATACCTTCTCATGATAGCAATACCTCATCAGAGAGCTGAGACTATAGCTAAAGTTTTTGTAAAAGAATGGCTTCTTAAGTTTGGATCACCATTAAGTATAATCAGCGATCAAGGAACGAATTTTATAAGTGAATTACTTAAACAGACTTGTAAACTCATGCAAATAACTCAGTTAAGGACTACACCAGCACACCCTTAAGGAAATGGAAGAGTCTAGCGAGTCCACAGAACACTAATCAAAATGGTTAGCCACCATGTGAGCACCAAACACAATTGGGATGTCTGTTTACCATACTTGGTAAGTTGTTACGATGCCAAAATGCACAGCTCAACTGGCTTAAGTCCATATGAGATCGTCTATGGAAGAAGAATGTATTCACCCTTGGACTTTGCACGATCGACTGCCGGAATCTGCAATGAACAACTAAGGGATCTAGCACGCAAGCTAAAGGAAGCATGGAGGGGAGTGAAACAGTGGAATCATCGATCCTTTCTTCAGCAAAGCAAGACAACAAGACCGCCAAACAGCAGTGCCACAGTATCGAACTGGAGATACTGTGTATCTTAGCAACGTGGTGTTAAAGAAGAGTCAAGTCAGAAAGCTTAAGAAGTTTTGGAAAGGACCATATCCAATCTTGGAGGTGTTGTCGCCAGTCACTTAAGCTCCACCTGCCCTTTCGTTCGATTGTCGTTCATGTCAATCGTGTAAAGCCATTTCTGTGTAGATTTCCTATAGTATCTCAAGACGAGGACCAACCGAGAGGCACACCTGCTGTTCTCAGACCCAGGAAGCGAGAATCGCGAGGTCGCAGTCTTGACTTCGAGGCCGAGGCATCGCCACGTTCTGAGCAATCCTGTTCCAGACACCCCTACAATCTCCATAAATGTGTGTAGTGTGTGAAAGCGCAATGCGTGTGTTTATTTCAGCCATGTGCTTATGTGAATATGTTGTGAAAATTTAGTATTGAAGCTATTACACGAGTGCACAAGTGAAGCTAAGCCCTTTATTCCACAGGTTGCGACAAGCAATTCATTTATTTTATGTTCATTGTTAACTAGTATTTAGAACTAATTAACCATGTTCATTTTTATTCTAATGTTTGCTATGAGAGCATATTCTACTAATGCTGTAGTAATAGTACCACAGAGTACAGGTGTTTTGTTTGAACCACGATCAGACATGGTAGTTTCAACAAGTAATGCAAAACTTGTACTCAAGTGCAATCTGAGTGAAATCCAGCAACAGTTCAGTTCTGTAAAGAAGCAAATTTATCTAATTCGTTCTGTTAAGGGTGATGATACAATTGGGAAATGGGTACATCTTGGTATAATAACTATCACAGCCAAAATGCAGGTAGAGTCTACATTTGCTGATTGTGAGCAAGAGATTTACTGTTTTTTTAAAGCTTTTTACCACACAAAAATTTAATTAGGCGTAAACGTGCCTGGTTTGATTTTGGAGGGAGCATCCTTCATACTGTGTTTGGTACTTTAACTATTCGAGATCTACTGGAAGTTAAAGGCAAAATATTAGCGCTTGAACGACAGTCCAGTACAAATTCAACCAACATCCCTAATCAAATTATACTATTAAAGAATATGCAAAGAACCATTTCTAACCCCACAGCTTTCATTGAACTGACTAAAGCAATTTATCTCACATTTCCACTTAATTCGTAATGAAACAAACGCAAACATCCAAGAACTATTCCAAAGATTAAATGCTGCGAGTGCACACTCAGATTTAAATACTCTTTTGTTAAGGGTTATTGATAGCTTGTCAAATGCTAGAATTGATGCCTTAACTTAAAAACAGCTTTAGAAAGTAGTTCAAGTGATTGAGCAGCGTACTACTACATACAGAACAATTTTTTCAGATCCTACTATCAGTTGAACGAAAGCTAGATGCAACATATACCATGGTTTACCCTGTTAATTCCTACAATTTATATGCTTACTATAAGTTAACCACCACACACTCCTTAATGATTCAAGATGAATTAACTTGTTTCTACTCCCATTGCTAGATCAATGCACATTTTTGAAATGTATAAGCTTTATACTTACCCTGTGAAATGGAGACCGGCAGTATGTACTGAATGATTATCTACTGATAAGCAAGGATCGAAGATTTTTGTGTCCCTAAATGAAAGGGATTTGCATATGTGTAAACGTAGTCATAAGTTAATTTGCCCTGAATCGGCAGTATTCTTAGACACTAGAGTGTACAGCTCTGAGAAAGAATGGTTTATGAATCCTCCCCAACAGATGACTGCCCTAGAATTTTAACGCATCTTTATCAGCCAATTCTTAAACGATCATCTGAAGGTATACTTTTTTCATTTAACTCCACCCTTCATGTCACATTTACATGTAAAAACTATGATACACCTGGGCTACCCTTCACACTAAAACTGAATAGTGGATTAATCTTGAATGGCACACATTGAGATTTATCATGTGAACTATTTGATATGCCTAGTGTGTTGCCAACTACATTTCATTTCATGTAATTGGACATTTGCCATTATCTAGAATGCTATCTAGTTTATTACAATGATTCTTACATATTTACATATGGAAAGCATCCCTTATCAAGTTTTCTAAAGACAATTTGATTAAGGACATCCATGAAAATGTAATCTCTTCCAATAATTTCATTGAAGCAGCAAATACAATGAAGTCCTTCGATTCCTCCAGTAATGTTAACACTTATCAGTATTGTGTTTTTATTGCTTTTATTAGTCTTGTCAACAGCATTTGTCATGTATGGAACTGTGTCTGCAAATGATATACATGTTGCAATGCCTTCTGATGCCACAAATGGCGAAATAGATTCATAACGTCCAGGAGATCGTTTTGAGCCACTTATGGTTGCTCTTTTTCTCTGGGGAGAGTGATGTAAGCGTCTACATGTTGCACACAGCTGTGCAGTACGTTAACACGCGCTCGTCAGCTGGTCTATCTGGAATGCTGACAATTCCCTTTGTCAGCAGACACGCATCCAGCCGCACTGCGAAGGCGGTACGTCACTGGCCGCCGTCGGCTGCGAGCAGTATTAACTAGCGCGGTCTCGGGCGCAAATATGCCTCTTTCCTTAGCTCACCATGGAGCCTTTAGATACGATCAAATTAGCCGGTGTTAGGATGTCAGACAGCAATGATGGGTGCACTTAGCGTGCGTGTTTTATAATCCGCCTTTGTTAATAAACTGTCTAAACTTACTTCTCGTGTTCGCTTGCGTCACCACCTGGTCGTCACCACCTGGTCGTCACCACCTGGTCGTCACCACCTGGTCGTCACCACCTGGTCGTCACCACCTGGTCGTCACCACCTGGTCGTCACCACCTGGTCGTCACCACCTGGTCGTCACCACCTGGTCGTCACCACCTGGTCGTCACCACCTGGTCGTCACCACCTGGTCGTCACCACCTGGTCGTCACCACCTGGTCGTCACCACCTGGTCGTCACCACCTGGTCGTCACCACCTGGTCGTCACCACCTGGTCGTCACCACCTGGTCGTCACCACCTGGTCGTCACCACCTGGTCGTCACCACCTGGTCGTCACCACCTGGTCGTCACCACCTGGTCGTCACCACCTGGTCGTCACCACCTGGTCGTCACCACCTGGTCGTCACCACCTGGTCGTCACCACCTGGTCGTCACCACCTGGTCGTCACCACCTGGTCGTCACCACCTGGTCGTCACCACCTGGTCGTCACCACCTGGTCGTCACCACCTGGTCGTCACCACCTGGTCGTCACCACCTGGTCGTCACCACCTGGTCGTCACCACCTGGTCGTCACCACCTGGTCGTCACCACCTGGTCGTCACCACCTGGTCGTCACCACCTGGTCGTCACCACCTGGTCGTCACCACCTGGTCGTCACCACCTGGTCGTCACCACCTGGTCGTCACCACCTGGTCGTCACCACCTGGTCGTCACCACCTGGTCGTCACCACCTGGTCGTCACCACCTGGTCGTCACCACCTGGTCGTCACCACCTGGTCGTCACCACCTGGTCGTCACCACCTGGTCGTCACCACCTGGTCGTCACCACCTGGTCGTCACCACCTGGTCGTCACCACCTGGTCGTCACCACCTGGTCGTCACCACCTGGTCGTCACCACCTGGTCGTCACCACCTGGTCGTCACCACCTGGTCGTCACCACCTGGTCGTCACCACCTGGTCGTCACCACCTGGTCGTCACCACCTGGTCGTCACCACCTGGTCGTCACCACCTGGTCGTCACCACCTGGTCGTCACCACCTGGTCGTCACCACCTGGTCGTCACCACCTGGTCGTCACCACCTGGTCGTCACCACCTGGTCGTCACCACCTGGTCGTCACCACCTGGTCGTCACCACCTGGTCGTCACCACCTGGTCGTCACCACCTGGTCGTCACCACCTGGTCGTCACCACCTGGTCGTCACCACCTGGTCGTCACCACCTGGTCGTCACCACCTGGTCGTCACCACCTGGTCGTCACCACCTGGTCGTCACCACCTGGTCGTCACCACCTGGTCGTCACCACCTGGTCGTCACCACCTGGTCGTCACCACCTGGTCGTCACCACCTGGTCGTCACCACCTGGTCGTCACCACCTGGTCGTCACCACCTGGTCGTCACCACCTGGTCGTCACCACCTGGTCGTCACCACCTGGTCGTCACCACCTGGTCGTCACCACCTGGTCGTCACCACCTGGTCGTCACCACCTGGTCGTCACCACCTGGTCGTCACCACCTGGTCGTCACCACCTGGTGGCAACAACACAAACCCCCTTACACTACACTGCAATACATTTCTCAACCAATTTCTCACCATTTAAATTGTTTTCTTTGAGAGTAGATGTAGATTTTTAATACTGAAGTACGGATTTAAGTCACTGTTAGGGATTGAGTAAGATTCCACTGGAAACTGAAATGTGCGATTTATTGTAGAAATAATACAGCACATGATGTATTTGCCAGCGCCCCGAGTGCGTAGCGAATTACGTTTAGGGTGTGTTTGTTTTGGGTCGCAAAAAGAACTAGGGTCATAACCGTAGAAGAGACAAAAAAGAGTTAAAATCGACTACACAAAGCTTAATCGGCGGAAGAAAAGACAGCTGGGGACAGGGACTACTCAAAATTCATAAAATACACCATAGAGAAACGGAGGTCCTGAACTAGAGATTGCGTTTTTTTTATATGTATGGTGAAGGACGTTCAATCGACAGCTTGTACATCGTTAAAACAGCCAGTAACTCAGACAGCAAACAAATGTAAAAGTAAGTGGTTAAAAAATGACTGTCAGGGAACAGCGCACCGTCAAAGGTTGAAGGGAATGAGCATGAAGTGGCGGGGGAGCACCACAGAATTGGCGGTAGCATAAGAACAGTCCCCAATACACAACGTGGCTAAAATCTCTTCCCACGCCTGGGTTCCTGGGTTCGAGTCCCGGCGGGGTCAGGGATTTTCTCTGCCTCGTGATGACTGGGTGTTTTGTGATGTCCTTAGGTTAGTTAGGTTTAAGTAGTTCTGAGTTCTAGGAGACTCGACCTCCGATGTTAAGTCCCATAGTGCTCAGCCATTTGAACCATTTTTTTAAAATCATCTGCTCACGGTGCGAGGGCCGAGATGAGGTAGTCCAAGCCACAGGGACAGGCCTAATTCCCCAGAGCCTATTCTCATGAAGAGGGAACCAGTGGTAATGTCAAGGTGACACTACCTGCTGACAGATGGCAACACAAAGATCAGAGGGAATGCAGGAGCTAGTGGGCCGATGAACGAGGGCTGCAGCCTTGGCAGCAGCATCAGTGGCCTCGTTTCCAGTCACACCGAGGTGACCAGGAACCCACATAAACAATGAATACGTTGTCCATGAAATTTCCGGTGGTCACCGGTTTCTAAATGTTTGTCGCATTTAACATGATTGACAAATTCGCCTCAGCCTATCACACATGCCTGATCCATTCCTACTCATCTAGTCTTAAGCTGGTGTGCAGTAAAAAAAATGGGCTTATTGGGACCTTGCTTGTCTCTGTATATGGCTAAGTTATTCTACACTCCTAATCCTACATTTCTTTGCCATTCTTAAACATCTGACTGCTTTATAATATTATTCCCTGTGTTCCTGCCCTTTCATGAAGTGCTCATTAAGTGATAATGGAATGATTTCTTCCCTTGTGTCCATATATAGTGGAGCCACACGCCATAGTTTATGTATTTTGGTAAATAATTTGTGAATAAAGCTCTCGTGCTTAGTGAATATGCCAGAAGTTTATCATATCTTAGTCACACAACCTGCCTCCCACATCCATGCAATGTGAGTCTTCGAAGTACCAGCAGCAAGATCGCTTATTGATGTCTTGAGGAAAATTAGGTTTTTTGAAAGGCAACTTGAAAACTCGCACCTGCTCATGACAGCTTCCTGCCCCTCCTCACCTACACTGCCTGCTAGTATTTGGGGAATGCTGATACTAGATATCCATTGCGAGTAAGATAGGAGTATCTTACTGGACTAGTTCCATTGATTTAACAGTCTATGGGCATGCAGGGCTGTGAATATGACGGACGTGAGCATAATTTGACCGCAAGCGGTTCTCGACGACGATATAAAATTTTGCGTTGCGCAAGGAAATTTTACACCGCCTCTCCATACTTCAGTCTCCCGTTAAATTATTTTTACGGACGTCTTAGTGCACTGCACCAGAACATATTTTAGGTGAAAACTGATCAACTTCTGGAAGTTGTTCACCTAAAAGTTTTGACTGGTTCACAGAGTAAAATTACGGCATCGCCTGTCTGTAGCGCACCTTTATGACAATGATTTGTAACCTAGGAAATTCCAGAAACCCAGGTACGTGCTGAACTGCTGTACGTGATAACTTGAAAGTAGGTAAGAAAGTTATTACAGTAAGATACTAAAAATGAAGCTAGTCTAGTGCAAACCACCCATGACAATTTTTGATTGCGACACAGATACAAAGAATGTTACTCACTTGCAGGGGGAGTCATTTGTTTCTCCTCAAGTAGAAAGTGACGAATTAGGTCTGCTAGTTTAAGCCTTGACCTTCCTCGTCGGTCTTCGAACGGCTGATGATGCTATTGTACTTCCGCATTCATAAGTGTTTTACGGTGAACAGGTCCAATATTTCATCTTATTTTACAGACCTCAGTGATCTGTTCATGCCACTTTCTCCTGTTCGCCTTTTATTTATTGGAAGTATTTAGTCCAGTATAGCTCTTTCCGATTTAGGCCAAATTAATGATACAACTCTACAGAAATGATCGAAGTTTTGTGATGCATTGTAGGCCTACCAGACTACACTTTTGCTATCTATGAATATGATGGTATACCTGTTTGCCAAACAGCCTACTTCCAAGCCGGAACAGTCCGAGCCTCCCACTGCCCCAAGACCGTCAGAACGCCATGTTTTACCTGTGGCCAAGGAAACTTTACATTCTCGATAGGCATGGTATCCAATCTGAATTTGTTCACTCGTCGTTAGCCGACGAACTTTGGTATTTAACAGGTGATGAATGTACGGTTGATGGTCTAATAGAAGTAGCATTAAGTAGTAATGATACTTAACCCCTGCCCATATTTCCAGCACTGAAAACAGGACGCAGTCAGCTACAGAGCAATTCTCATTGTTTCCCTGTTGTAATACTACGCTTTTTTGTGGAAGGAAACATATTTGAAGAATTTAACATCTAAGAAAATTTATAGAAAGAAGCTTTATTAGACTAAAAATTCATGTGGCTACAATAAAATACATTGCCTGCAATGAATTTTTTAAGGCTTAAATTAATTCACAATATGAAAGTAAGACAAAAATACATTACAAAATCAGTCTCATTTATTTTAAAAGTTACTTATTTCTGGCAAATTATCAAAACTATAAATGAATCGCTGTTAAACATTTTCCACTGACGTTTGCTCCATCTTTACTACTAATACGAGAAAATCAAAATTATATGAAATCATTTAATATTTAATTTTGCTACTGCTCTACATTGGGTAGATGTTCTAGGAGGCTGTTGGGAAACCCATCTAGTTCCTTGGCATTGATCGATGTCCAAGTAGTTGCAGATCGACTACGCAAGAGGATTACGACCCCCACACTGCAGAGCGCTGCCCACACGTGGAGCTGCAGGGCCTGAGGTGTTGCCAGTGCTGCGAAAAGATGTACGTCCAGTCAGTGTTCAAACAGTCGTCTGCACATATACAATTATGACAACGAACATTTCGAAAGGTTGTTACGAAGTATTCATAACATTACCATTCAAGCACAGTGATGTACGATAGAGTCCTTTATGTCTTTTCACACAGAAAATGAAACGTTTGGACCCTCTCTTAATGAGGACCTTTGTCTTCCCAAGCCTTCTCCCATCAAATACACTCCTGGAAATGGAAAAAAGAACACATTGACACCGGTGTGTCAGACCCACCATACTTGCTCCGGACACTGCGAGAGGGCTGTACAAGCAATGATCACACGCACGGCACAGCGGACACACCAGGAACCGCGGTGTTGGCCGTCGAATGGCGCTAGCTGCGCAGCATTTGTGCACCGCCGCCGTCAGTGTCAGCCAGTTTGCCGTGGCATACGGAGCTCCATCGCAGTCTTTAACACTGGTAGCATGCCGCGACAGCGTGGACGTGAACCGTATGTGCAGTTGACGGACTTTGAGCTAGGGCGTATAGTGGGCATGCGGGAGGCCGGGTGGACGTACCGCCGAATTGCTCAACACGTGGGGCGTGAGGTCTCCACAGTACATCGATGTTGTGGCCAGTGGTCGGCGGAAGGTGCACGTGCCCGTCGACCTGGGACCGGACCGCAGCGACGCACGGATGCACGCCAAGACCGTAGGATACTACGCAGTGCCGTAGGGGACCGCACCGCCACTTCCCAGCAAATTACGGACACTGTTGCTCCTGGGGTATCGGCGAGGACCATTCGCAACCGTCTCCATGAAGCTGGGCTACGGTCCCGCACACCGTTAGGCCGTCTTCCGCTCACGCCCCAACATCGTGCAGCCCGCCTCCAGTGGTGTCGCGACAGGCGTGAATGGAGGGACGAATGGAGACGTGTCGTCTTCAGCGATGAGAGTCGCTTCTGCCTTGGTGCCAATGATGGTCGTATGCGTGTTTGGCGCCGTGCAGGTGAGCGCCACAATCAGGACTGTATACGACCGAGGCACACAGGGCCAACACCCGGCATCATGGTGTGGGGAGCGATCTCCTACACTGGCCGTACACCACTGGTGATCGTCGAGGGGACACTGAATAGTGCACGGTACATCCAAACCGTCATCGAACCCATCGTTCTACCATTCCTAGACCGGCAAGGGAACTTGCTGTTCCAACAGGACAATGCACGTCCGCATGTATCCCGTGCCACCCAACGTGCTCTAGAAGGTGTAAGTCAACTAACCTGGCCAGCAAGATCTCCGGATCTGTCCCCCATTGAGCATGTTTGGGACTGGATGAAGCGTCGTCTCACGCGGTCTGCACGTCCAGCACGAACGCTGGTCCAACTGAGGCGCCAGGTGGAAATGGCATGGCAAGCCGTTCCACAGGACTACATCCAGCATCTCTACGATCGTCTCCATGGGAGAATAGCAGCCTGCATTGCTGCGAAAGGTGGATATACACTGTACTAGTGCCGACATTGTGCATGCTCTGTTGCCTGTGTATGTGCCTGTGGTTCTGTCAGTGTGATCATGTGATGTATCTGACCCCAGGAATGTGTCAACGTTTCCCCTTCCTGGGACAATGAATTCACGGTGTTCTTATTTCAATTTCCAGGAGTGTAGGTCCTTTTTTTCAGAAATTTGCACCTCTAGGTAATTAACTATGGACATAAGGCACATCATGCCATTTTCGTATTTCAACTGGATTTTTATTGATTTTACTGAGGTTGCAGAGAAACACTGATGGTTTGCGGAACAACTGAACTATACCAGGAGATAGCTTCCGTGGGATTATCCGCGCTTGTGGCGTACCATTTGGTGCCTGTAAGCCGGCGGAAATTAGAAGCGCCTCACCATGTGAAGGAGTATGTTGTAACCTGACAAATCTTATGATCCAGAGACTGGACAACTTAAATTACACAGTAACAGGAGTAATTCGACCCGAACCTGTAGTCTAGCACATTAAGCAACCACCTCTGACACCAGGAGACGCGCAAGACTGACTGCGGATGGAATGCCAACCAGCCTTGACGCAGTTTCTATGCCGTTTTTGAAGTCCATTAAGGTAAACGCTGGACTGACATCTTGTCTCAGATGCATGATACTCTATTTTGTAACGTCGTATCACACTTTCCTATACAATTACATTGAGAGAGGGGGTAGCAGAGGGGGCAAGGAAAAAAGGAAAACAAAAAGGAAAAACTGGAGAAGACGACCAAACAATAGCCACCCTACTCCTGTGCAGGAGTGAAGCAAAGCCTTTTGATTGGAAATAATTTTCACGTAGGATATTGAGGACCAGTTCAACGATCTATGAATCATCTGCTAATACTGAAGGCAAGGAATCTGGAAGGGCCAAAAGAAGGGACACTCCAATATATGCAATACAGTCAGTCTGGATCCACAGCCACATTGTGGGGGTGGCTCGTCAGAAGAGAAAAGAACGGGTGAGCCTAATATGACCTATGCGTAGACGGCATACGACACTTAACTACCTCCGAGAGGGAGACCACGAAACTATTTCAGTCTCCTTGATTGTGTATAGTTTACCACTGCGGCCATTAGCGCACCAGATGTCTTCCCACTTTTTGGCAGAGAGAAATTTGATGTGTATCCGCATTTCTATACCTGGAACGATCAAAGGGAATGGGTAAGTATCTGCCTCTAGAAAAACTGTCAGCCAGTTCATTCCCTTGGATGCCCTCATGACTTGAGACGCAGAGAATGGACAGAATTGAGCGGCTTTTTATTTTAGGGCGCAAGAACTACGGTTATACGTTCCTACGTCGGAACTGTAGATGACTACACGTTAATACCAATCAGCGGAAGAGAATGTAGTTAAATCAGGGAGTTTGAGAAAGGTCTAAAATACGCCTTAGAGGAACAAAGGTCCTGAACTAAAAATTTAAACGCCTTCGCCATATTGCTACGACGGATAGGCAGTAAAACACAGGATACAGGTTGTGCGTCGTTCACTGAAAGCGCCGATAACTCAGACGGCAAACACAATGTCTTAAGTGGTTAAAAAAGGCATTCCATCAAGAAATGGCGGGCTGTAACGTGTTGAGGGCAATTAGAACAAATTGGCGAGGGAGCACACTTAAATGGCGATGGCTAAAAAAGAGTGCCCGATACACAACCTAGCTAAAATGTTCTCACGACGAGAGGGCCGAGAGGAAGTCGTCCAAGGTGCTGGTAGAGGCCCAAGGTGGAGCTTATTTCCGTGAAGGGAAGACCATTGGCGATGCCAAAAGGACACCACCACCTGACATGGCAACACACAGCATCGGAGGGAATGGAGGAACTAGTGGGCCAAGGTACGAGGACTGCAACCTTGGTAGAAGCGTGAGTAGCCTCGTTTCCTGGCAGACCGAAATGACCAAGAACCCACAGAAACATCACACTGGTAACCACCGTGAGTCAGCAAGTGAGTTTTCCTGGACCCACTGCACAACGGGATGGGCGGTGTAAAGCGCACAGCCACAGTAATTTCGTAGCTTCAACGGACGGAAGAACAGGCCCACGATCGAAAGACGTTGCAAGGCACTTGCGTCGCCAGAAATTCAACGGTTTTGTCTGTGGAAAAACTGAAGCTGTTGTCGATGTTCCACAAGAGAAGACGATCGAGACATCGCTAAAGACACCGCTCAATGAGGCGAGTCCTTTGAGAACAGCATCAGACGGCAAAAACGTTCACGAAAACAGAGCTGTAGATGCCCAGTGGGAGACAGATCATAAGATTAATGGCAATAGCAAGGTGGACGACACTCAGGACAGAACCGTGAGGCACACCATTTTCCTGGATAAACGCGTCTAACAACGCGAAACACACATGTACCTTGACAGCTGTCTTTCAAAAAACCCTGGAAGGAAACGGGGTACGAGGCCATAGAAGCCCCACATATATGGAGTACAGAGGACACCAGTCAAACAGATGACTCACACTTTCTCCAAATCTAAATACACGGCCACTATCTGGGATGTCCACAGAAAACCATTCCTGACTGTGGGTTGACCAAGTGACAAGAGGGTCAAATGCAGAACAGCGCGCTCGAAATCCACACTGTGTAGTGGTTAGGGAAGTGAGAGCATCGAGCCACTATACTAGCCAGTCAATCATTTTCCATTACCTTGCAAAAACAGCTGGTGAGAAAATGGGCAACAGCTAGAAGGAAGGTGTTTGTCCTTACTGGGTATAGGTATGGGTACTTCAGTGGCTTCATGCCAGCACGTAGGAAACGTCCCTCTGTCCAGATGTTGTGCATATGAAGCAAGAAGTGGGTGTGCATCAGAGGAAGGTGCTGCAACATCAATGTCATCATCTGGCCCTGAGGCGGAGGATCTGAATGAAGTGACAGCATGATCTAGATCCCTCATGGTAAGGATAGAATTGTAGCAAACACGATTCTGAGAAGCGAAAGGTATCGCCTGAGGCGCCTCTGCTCGTTTCCAATGGAGAAAGTAGGATGACAGTGGGAGGCGCTCGAAATCAAAATAGCGACCCAAGATTGATACAGCAATAGCGTCCGTGATGACATCACCTGCTTCTATAACGCCAGAAACTGACGAATGGATCTTGGTCCCAGAGAGCCATCTGAGGTTGTCCCACATGACGGACACGTTTGTAGGGGCACGACAGGGTTTTTAGCACACGCACGGAAACAGATTGAGACGGGCGTCACTAAAATAAACAGAACAGGAAAATAAAACAAAACTTAAAACACCGATGACAAACGTTGAAAAACTGTATGTACACCAGCACCGAACCACAGGACGAAGTATTGCGTCATAAGTGAAACATTATGAACACAGAGAAAGTGGTGTAAAGAGCTAAAACAATACAGCCGATGGACGTATCAGGCCATCCACAAGAATGGAAAGGATAAGCCAGCCACTCTGCAACGCACTAAAACCTCAATCTTTAAATTTTAGGCCGCAGTCCAGACATCACAAAACTTTAAAACCTTTGTCACACTTATCAGCTAAAATAGACGGCAGAGCCCACCAATAAATGCTTCTGCCCTTGCATCAAAATTTAAAATGCACACCATTAAAGTATGGCAGATAGAGATGTGCACACTACAAGCATCACCAAAAGGGGTCCTCTCCCTGTAGTAAAAAGCCATGTGTGAGGGCAGTGCCCAATTTAAGATGCATGAGGGTAACTTCATCCCACCTGAGTAACTGGCAGGAAAAACGCCACGGCCAGGTTGTTGATTCACAAAGCTCAGCTTATTGGCAGTCACCGCCAGCCATTGCTCATCCCACAACTGCACACACTTCCTGTGAAGTGTAGAAGCAGCCTGAAAGGGAATAGGACACTGCCACATCCTGTCCTCTGCAGGCCACTTTAGTAACCTGATCAGCGTGTTCATTTCCCCATATCCCTACATGACCTGGCACCTAGAAGAATGACACCTGCTTACCCTGTCGTTGGCGCAAGTACAGTTGGTCATATCAGCCAGACCAACTCCTCAACTGGGTACAGGTTCTGTGACGATAAGGCACTAAGGGAATCTGAGCGAGTGAGAAACCATTTGCCCCAAATACGACGTATCTGCTCCAGTTCCTTCAAGATCGCGTGGTCAGGGAACACGACGGAGCAGCCAAGGAAATTCCCTTGTTTGGTACGATCAGTTTACCCTACTGTGAAACCGTGACGCATATCTAAATGTTAAAAACAGATTAAAGTGTAAATTCTGACAGATGACCTTCCTTAAAATTCGTCGTCTAAAGCAAGTCTGGGGCTCTGGAGAAGGCGGCGTGGAAATTGCTCCCACTGCTATGTGAAAAATTAAGACTGGCTATACCTGTGTCTACTTGGCAATCCTGTGCACGGATCCCATAAGGCCTCATTGCCTGTTGCTGGTTATGGAAAGGCCTTTCCAGTGGAGGCTGAGCAACAGTATGGTAGGCGGGTGCGCATGGTGTAGACCGTCTTTTATGCCTGGCGCATCCTAAGTAGCCATCGCCTGACGTGCTGTGGCGGTTCACCAGCTTCTGCGCAGAGGCTTGGCAAGGTGGTTTTCTGAATGCCCAGTGGCCAACCGAACCCCTTCATGGTGCACCACGTCCAAAATCTTTAAATACGACGGTCTCACAGACCAATTGACTGTGCACCTATAATTGAGCCTAGATCGCACGAATGCCCTGTAAAACCGAAGCAGGCAATTCATGTCTGCTCCCATGCACTGTGGCTAAGCAATTTTGACGTACTTTAAGCACTAAGTGACCGTTTTCTCAAGTCACTAAGATGTGGTAACGAAGTCAAATCAGGCCCAGAAACGTCACCGTCTTTCAAAGTAAGGATTGTGTCCCTCATCCTTAACTCAGCAAAGTTAAATATGGAACGATAACAAGAACAGACTTCTTGGTGGAACACTAAGAACCTCTCCTCTGAGCCCATTCATCCAAAAGTCTAAGTGTTATTTGCGAGGCGGCTATCTGTTTCGCCTTGTGACATACAGCAGAGTACTGTAATAGATCCTGTAGTGACCAGGGGATATCACGAGCCGCCTACAATGCAGAATCTAGCTTCTACATGGAAAATGGGCACCTGCGATCTTCGGAGGTAGACCCAAAGTACAAGCCATACCTCTCAGCAATCGCTCTATGGCGTTGGATATCTGGATCCTGACTGGCTGTTGCAGTAACTGGAAAAACACACCGCCATAGTCTCGGCAATGTCTCGCGGATTCGTTTGGAGAGTGTTGTGCCCATAACAGCAGCCCTGGGGCACCTGCCTCCTCTCCCAGAAATACTCCTGATGGTCTCCCACACAACAGAACTTTTGTTGGAACGATTGATGGTGTTAAGGCACTGTTGCCACCTCTCCTTGCTCTCTAGAATGATCCAACGACACTTTGCCCTCCCCACTCAAAAGGCTGCGAGATTCTCTGCACATGGCCGAAACTTGAACCTACATGGAGCTGCACGCCTGGTCTGGATTGCAGCGGCATTCAGCACTGCACCAAGGTACAGGTGACCTCTTCTGTTGTGGACTGCGGAATGGACGCTGCAGTGGCGTGGTGGATCATTCTGATATGATCCACACATGCCTCAACATTCGCACAATGTTCGAACTGGGCCACCTAGCTATGCAGTGTCCAGTTGGCTCTACCGATCACCCATCGCGGTGGGTTCCTTGTGGGTTCCATCCCCTCTGGCAGGTGAATCCAGATCGGGACGTGATCACTTCTGTGGAAGTCATCGACCACTTCCCACTTCCCAGCGAGGAAAAGCTGGAGAACAAAACAAGAGGTCAATGGCAGAGAACGACCCAGTTTCTTTGCAAATGTGAGTGCTCTGTCCCGCATTCAGCACGTATGTACATGACACGCGAAGCCTCTCAATTCCTTTACACCTAGGGCAGTTAGTTGCAGAGCCCGAAAGCATCATCACAGATGATGAAGGGGGCGGGGAAGCTGTGTAGTGAGGTGTTAGGGCCTTTTCAAGTGTCATGTTTGGCCAAGTGAACAGTATATTGTCAACCAATAACACATGCACTGATACAGTAACTGCTTGTCAAGTCTTGAGTGGCGACGAGTGGTGGTCTGTACTGACAAAATACCTTTCCCTCCTTTAGCTCTCTCCACTTACGTCGTCCTCGTAGCTCAGTGGTGTACAATTTACGAAAACGAGTCTCCTAGAGACCCACAGTGGTCTACCCTGAAATAAGAGATGGAGTTCCTCTTCATGCGTCTTTTTTTGTTTTAGGGCGCACACCTACAGTGGTCATTAGCCCCCAGACTAAATTATGAATGCACTGCGAGGCACAATGTTAAAACAACTAAAAAGGACAACATTATAAAAGGCACATTAACAGGCAAGGGATTAAAATAAAACCGCATAATCAAATATCCTTAGACAGGTTTGTCAAGTGGATTAAACGAAGAATGCAAGCAGCTGCTCCTGGGTCATCTGCTAAAATTTCATCCAGAGTACATGGCAGGCCAAGATCAATGCGCAGTGTATAGAAATACGAACAGGACGTTAAAATGTGGCGTACCGTCAGCAATTGCCCACATGGGCAGAACGGCGCCGGCGCAGCCGTCAGCAGATGGCGGTGGATGAACCAGCAGTGTGCAATCCGTAACCGGGCCAAAACGATCTCATCCCACCAAGAAGGGCTTTAAGAGGTCGAAGCCGTGGGGAGAGGTTTCAAGGCCAGAAGCTTTTTTTCAGTGAGTAGACCAATCGGCATGCCACAGGGATAAAAATGCGCTGACAAATGACCCTGCTAAAATCAGATGAAGGCACACCACAAGCTGTCTGCGGCAATTCACCGGCTTCAGCATGAAGACTCGACGGAACTAGTATAGAACGCTCGGATCGCAAGACGTAACCCCCGATGTTGTATAGAGGCGGCGTAAGATGGACGGCCGTGCAGAGGAGCTCCCATAATCCAGTTTGGAGTGGACGATCGACCGATGTAGGCGAAGTAGGACGGTTCGATCCGCTCCCCACGACATACCACGGAGGACATTTAGAGAACGGGTCCAACAGGCATCCAAATATGACATGTGGAGACCACCTAAGTTTCATATCAAATGTAAGACTTAAAATTTTGTTGTCTCCACGAATGGGAGAACAATGGGACCGAGTCGTGAGGACGGTGGGAGAAACTCTTTGTAGCGCCAGAAGTTAATACAGACCGTCTTCTCGGCAGAAAAACTGAAGCCATTGGCCACACTCCAGGAGTAAAGACGGACAAGACAACGCTGAAGACAGTGCTCCAGGAAACATGTACGCTGCGCGCTGCAGTAGATGGTAAAATGGTCCACAAAAAGGGAGCCTGATACATCAGCTGGGAGGCAATCCATTATTGGATTGATCGCTATAGCGAAGAGAGCGATGCTCAAAACTGAGCCTTGTGGCACCCCAGCCTCCTGGCGAAAGGCGTCGGACAGGACAGAATCCACACATACCCTGAACTGTCGATCCATTAGAAATGCATGAAGAAAAAGAGGGAGGCGACCACGAAGGCCCCATGTATGCACTGTGTGGATTTTTTTTTTGTTTGGAGTTTAAGGGCGCTCAACTACTGAGGTCATTAGCGCCCAGTCACAATTGTTAGAGCACATAGAATCTAATAAAACTCAAGGGGGGGGGGGTGGGACACCAGAAAGTTCTTACCAACAGGCAGATAAAATAAGTGAAAGAGTTGGATGTCTTTGGACAAGCCAGTCAAAGTAATGAAACGAAGAACACGAGCAGCTGCTCGAGCGTCATCCGCTAAAATATCCTGTAAAGTAGATGGCAGAGACAGGACAACACGAGATTGACTAAAACGGGGACACAATAAAACATGGCGCACTGTTAATGCATGACCACAAGGGCACTGCAGGGCTGGGTCACCGGAGAGCATGTAGCGGTGGCTAAACCGGCAATGACCAATCCGCAACCTGGTCAGAAGGACCTATTCTCGCCGAGATGGTTGGGAGGATGTTGTCCAAGCAGTTGGGAACTGTTTTACTGCCTGGAGCTTGTTTCCTTGAAGTGAGGACCAAGTGTCCCACCACAAGGACACAAGCCTCTTACAAACAACCCCACTAACTTCAGATGACGGGACACAATGGGAGGCTGGCCGAGGGAGGAGGACTGCAGTCTTGGCTGCAGCATCAGCAGCCTCATTCCCAAGCACTCCTACATGGCCAGGAACCCACAGAAAGCTGACAGGAGAGCCACCCTCAGCGAAAGAACGGAGGGACTGCTGGATCCGTTGCACCAAGGTGGATGGTCGGGCATTGACAGTAGCCGACAGGCATACCGACAAAGCAGTATATCACGCCGATAGGTGAGTGGCAATTCGCCAGCGTCAGCATGAAGACTCTACGGGACTAGTATAAAATGCTCCGATCGCAAGTCGTAAACCCCGATGTTGTATGGAGTTGAGGCGGCGTAAGATGGATGGCCGTGCAGAGTATACGAAGCTCCCATAATCCAGCTTGGAGCGGACGATCGACCGATATAGACGAAGTAGGACGGTTCGATCCGCTACCCACGACATACCACTGAGAACACGGAGGACATTTAAAGAACGGGTACAACGGGCGGCCAAATATGACATGTGGAGCTAAGTTTCCTGTCAAATGTAAGGCCCAAAAATTTGGTTGTCTCCACGATTGGGAGAGCAACGGGACCGAGTTGTAAGGACGGTGGGAGAAACTCCTTGTAGCGCCAGAAGTTAATACAGACCGTCTTCTCGGCAGAAAAACGGAAGCCATTGGCGACACTCCAGGAGTAAAGACGGTCAAGAGAACGCTGAAGACAGCGCTCCAGGACACGTGTACACTGCGCGCTGCAATAGATTGTAAAATCGTCCACGAAAAGGGAGCCTGATACATCAGCTGGGAGGCAATCCATTATTGGATTGATCGCGATGGCGAAGAGAGCGACGCTCAAAACTGAGCCCTGTGGCACCCCATTCTCCTGGCGAAAGGTGTCGGACAGGACAGAACCCACACGTACCCTGAACTGTCGATCCATTAAAAAGGAACGAATAAAAAGAGGGAGGCGACCGCGAAGGCCCCATGTATGCATGGTGTGGAGAATGCCCGCCCTCCAACAGGTGTCGTAAGCCTTCTCCAAATCAAAGAACACAGCCGCGGTCGGGCGCTTCCGCAAGAAGTTATTCATAATGAAGGTCGACAAGGTAACCAGATGGTCAACAGCAGAGCGGCGCCTACGAAATCCACATTGTACATTGGTAAGTAGGCGTCGAGACTCGAGCAGCCAAACCAATCGAGAGTTAACCATTCGCTCCATCACTTTACAGACACAGCTGGTAAGCGAGATAGGTCGATAACTGGAAGGCAAGTGCTTGTCCTTCCCCGGCTTAGGAATCGGGACAATAGACTCGCGCCAGCATGCGGGAACATGTCCCTCAATCCAGATGCGATTGTATGTACGAAGAAGAAAACCTGTACCCGCAGGAGAAAGGTTCTTCAGCATCTGAATATGAATAGAATCAGGCCCTGGAGCGGAGGACCGTGATCGGCCAAGTGCGTTTTCGAGTTCCCGCATGGTGAATGGGGCATTATAACTTTCCAATTCGAGGAGCAGAAGTTAGGTGGCCTAGCCTCCTCTGCCTGTTTGCGGGGGAGGAAGGCAGGGTGGTAATGAGCGGAGCTCGAAACCTCTGCGAAAAAGCGGCCGAAGGCATTGGAGACAGCCTCAGGGGCCACAAGGACGTCATTCGCGACCTTCAAGCCAGAAACTGGTGAGTGGACCTTAGTGCCAGATAGCCAGCGCAGGCTACCCCAGACAACAGAAGGAGTAAAACTGTTGAAGGTGCTTGTGAAAGCAGCCCAGCTGGCTTTCTTGCTTTCTTTGATAATACGACGACACTGGGCACGTAATCGTTTATAATTGATACAATTCGCCACTGTAGGGTGGCGTTTAAATGTGCGTAAAGCACGTCGACGAGCACGTAAAGCGTCTCTACATGCTGCGGTCCACCAGGGGACCGGTACGCGACGTGTAGAAGAAGTAGGGTGAGGGATGGAATATTCAGCAGCAGTGAGAATGACTTCCGTGAGGTGTGCGACCTGACGATCGCAGCTTGTGAAGGTTTGATCCTGAAAGGTCGCCCTGGAAGAGAAGAGCCCCCAGTCTGCCTTGGAGATGGTCCAACTAGAGGAGCACGGAGAGGGGGTATGCTGCAGGAGATGGATAACACACGGGAAGTGGTCGCTCGAATATGTATCAGAAAGTGCATACCACTCAAACCGGCGTGCAAGTTGGGGAGTACATATAGAGAGGTCTAAATGGGAATAGGTGTGAGATGTGTCCGAAAGAAAAGTAGGGGCGCCAGTATTGAGGCAGACAAGATTGAGCTGGTTGAAAAGGTCTGCTAACAAGGAGACCCTCGGGCAGGAAGCTGGAGAGCCCCAAAGGGGATGGTGGGCATTGAAGTCTCCAGTTCACAAAAATGGTGCAGGTAGCTGAGCAATAAGTTGCATCATGTCTGCCCTGGTAACGGCAGATGACGATGGAGTGTAAACGGTACAAAAGGAAAACGTAAAAGTGGGGAGAGTAATGCGGATGGCAACTGCCTGCAGGCCGGTGTGCAACGTGATGGGATCGTAGTAAATATCATCCCGGACCAGCAACATAACCCCTCCATGAGCTGGGATACCTACCACAGGGGGTAGGGCAAAACGCATAGAGGTGTAGTGTGCCAAGGCAATTTGATCACATGGGCGTAGCTTCGTTTCCTGGAGGGTTACGACGAGCGGACGGTGCAAGCGGAGCAGCAACTTCAAGTCCTCTCGGTTGGAGCGAATGCTGCGAATATTCCAGTGAGTAAGTGCCATCGTAAGAAAAGGAAGATGAAAGAAGGGGTCACCTCGAAGGCCGCTGTGGGCCTGGCTTCGAGCGAGCACTGCCGCCGCTATCAGTAGGCGGACAGTCATCGTCCATTGGGTCTATAGGTTCATCGGCCATCTCGGGAGGATGGCCGGGAGGGGGAGCTACCACCGCCGGTGAACGGCCAGATATACGGCTACCAGCGGTGCGGCCAGGCGAGACGGATGACGGCCTGGGGCGGCAACCGCTGGGTGGCGCAGGAGAAGAAATGCGCCGTGGCGGAGAAGGAGAACTGTGCTTCCTATGAGCCTTTTTGGAAGGACGTTTGGTGGAAGTACCGGTCGAAGGCTGGGAGGTCGAGGGACGGAGGAAGTCTGCACGGGATGGTTCCTTCTTGAAGGCCCGTGCATCTGACTTCGGGGTCTTCGTCTTAGCAGAAGCTGATGAAGGGGCTGGTGTCTGTGGGGTGATGGGAGGAAGAGGAGACGTCGACCGCGCGATCTTAGCACTGGCCGAACGGACGACCGTGGTGCTGAAGGTCAGATCGCATGTCTGGGTTGCTACCTCCCTGGTAGTCCGAGGAGAGGCGAGGACAGTACTGTATTTCCCCGCTGGGAGCAGCGTGGGCTTCCTACTAGCCAATAGCTTGCGAGCAACCGAGGTGGACACTCTCTCTTTGACCCGAATTTCTCGGATACATCGTTCTTCCTTATAGACAGGACAGTCGCGGGAGGATGCAGCATGGTCACCCTGACAGTTCACACAACGACGAGACGGAGGTGGACAGTCACCCTCATGGGCATCCCTGCCGCAAGTGACACATTTAGCCGCATTGGAACAAGACTGTCGAGTGTGATTGAAACGCTGACACTGGTAGCAGCGCGTAGGTGTCGGGACATAGGGGCGAACAGAAATAACCTCTTAGCCCGCCTTGATGCGCGATGGCAGCTTAACACTATCGAAGGTCAAGAGAAGTGTCCGGGTCAGTACAAGGTCATTGTTGACCTTTTTCATGACCGTATGGACAGCCGTCACGCCCTGCTCAGCGAAGAAAGATTGAATCTCGTCAGTCAATCCGTCGAGGGAGCTAGTATAGACTACACCACGAGACGAATTCAAAGTTCGGTGAGCCTCCACCCGGACAGGGAACGTGTACTGGAGTGTGGCCCGAAGCAGTTTTTGTGCCTGAAAGGCGCTCTCAGTTTCTAGTAACAAGGTAC
Source organism: Schistocerca cancellata (assembly GCF_023864275.1). NCBI lineage: Eukaryota > Metazoa > Arthropoda > Insecta > Orthoptera > Acrididae > Schistocerca > Schistocerca cancellata. The sequence goes on along the minus strand of NC_064629.1, from coordinate 234,943,454 downwards.
CGTTACGCAACCTGGTACAAGATTTGACAAATCCGGCTATGGCATCTTCGCCCTTATGGATAACGCAAGGGTTGACAGAGGAAAAATCCTTTGTCCTCAGATCGAGAAACGACGAGGAACTGTGGGGCAGGCGGTAGTACTTTTGTCACTGGTGGCTGGTCACGTTTCCGTTTTTGGGCAGGAGTCTAAAGAGATGGAGTAGAATCCATTGCGGAGGAATCCTCATGATTGCCAGCGTCTCCGATGGCGCGCTCCTTCCTTGTGGGGACCCTCTCAGAGGGCACTCCCGCCTTAGGTGAATGTTTACACCTCAGGTCACACCTCCAGAGAAACAGACGGAGGGACCAATCGGCATGGTCAGAAGGTATCAGCTCAGGCAATCACCCCTCGCCGGGCCTGGCCTTTACCAGGGGGTACGTCGATGCCTTACATGTCTACCCAGGGCGGGGAATTACGCGTTACCCCGTCACCGGCTACGCGTGCGAACGCGTGGATCGGCCTTCAGGCACGCACAGGGAGGAAGGAAGAAGAGGAAAAAGAAGAGAGGGAGAAAGAGGACAGACTGTCTCAAACGCCGAGGCGGAGACCAGAGAAGGCAAGGAGAAGAAGGCAATGAGAAGGCAAGGAGAAGAAGGCAATGAGAAGAAGTCAAGGGAAAGAGTAAGGAAGACAGTGAGGTGGAGAAAAACAAAGAAAGGAACCAACCAAAGGAAGAAACGAGAAGTGAAAAACCAAAAAGACCACAATCATAGGTCGTGGAGCCGTCCGTCTCCAGACGCAGGCGCTAACTACCCCCGTGAGGGGGATGGACTCCTTTTAGTCGCCTCTTACGACAGGCAGGAATACCTCAGGCCTATTCTAATCCCCGGACCCGCAGGGGGGACCATCGTAGGCTGGCGTTTGAAGGTGCGTAAAGCACGTCGACGAGCATGTAATGCATCTCCACGTGCTGCAGTCCCCAGGGGACCGGTACACGACGTGGAGAAGTATGAGGGATGGAATATTCAGCAGCAGTTTGAATGACTTCTGTGAGGTGTGCGACCTGACTATCGCAGCTTGCGAAATTTTGATCCTGAAATGTCGCCCTGGAAGAAAAGAGTCCCAGTCTGCTTTGGAGATGTCCCAAATACACTCCTGGAAATTGAAATAAGAACACCGTGAATTCATTGTCCCAGGAAGGGGAAACTTTATTGACACATTCCTGGGGTCAGATACATCACATGATCACACTGACGGAACCAAAGGCACATAGACACAGGCAACAGAGCAGGCGCAATGTCGGCACTAGTACAGTGTATATCCACCTTTCGCAGCAATGCAGGCTGCTATTCTCCCATGGAGACGATCGTAGAGATGCTGGATGTAGTCCTGTGGAACGGCTTGCCATGCCATTTCCACCTGGCGCCTCAGTTGGACCAGCGTTCGTGCTGGACGTGCAGACCGCGTGAGACAACGCTTCATCCAGTCGCAAACATGCTCAATGGGGGACAGATCCGGAGATCTTGCTGGCCAGGGTAGTTGACTTACACCTTCTAGAGGACGTTGGGTGGCACGGGATACATGCGGACGTGCATTGTCCTGTTGGAACAGCAAGTTCCCTTGCCGGTCTAGGAATGGTAGAACGATGGGTTCGATGACGGTTTGGATGTACCGTGCACTATTCAGTGTCCCCTCGACGATCACCAGTGGTGTACGGCCAGTGTAGGAGATCGCTCCCCACACCATGATGCCGGGTGTTGGCCCTGTGTGCCTCGGTCGTATGCAGTCCTGATTGTGGCGCTCACCTGCACGGCGCCAAACACGCATACGACCATCATTGGCACCAAGGCAGAAGCGACTCATCGCTGAAGACGACACGTCTCCATTCGTCCCTCCATTCACGCCTGTCGCGACACCACTGGAGGCGGGCTGCACGATGTTGGGGCGTGAGCGGAAGACGGCCTAACGGTGTGCGGGACCGTAGCCCAGCTTCATGGAGACGGTTGCGAATGGTCCTCGCCGATACCCCAGGAGCAACAGTGTCCCTAATTTGCTGGGAAGTGGCGGTGCGGTCCCCTACGGCACTGCGTAGGATCCTACGGTCTTGGCGTGCATCCGTGCGTCGCTGCGGTCCGGTCCCAGGTCGACGGGCACGTGCACCTTCCGCCGACAACATCTATGTACTGTGGAGACCTCACGCCCCACGTGTTGAGCAATTCGGCGGTACGTCCACCCGGCCTCCCGCATGCCCACTATACGCCCTCGCTCAAAGTCCGTCAACTGCACATACGGTTCACTTCCACGCTGTCGCGGCATGCTACCAGTGTTAAAGACTGCGATGGAGCTCCGTATGCCACGGCAAACTGGCTGACACTGACGGCGGCGGTGCACAAATGCTGCGCAGCTAGCGCCATTCGACGGCCAACACCGCGGGTCCTGGTGTGTCCGCTGTGCCGTGCGTGTGATCATTGCTTGTACAGCCCTCTCGCAGTGTCCGGAGCAAGTATGGTGGGTCTGACACACCGGTGTCAATGTGTTCTTTTTTCCATTTCCAGCAGTGTATTTAAGCATGGAGATCGTGTATGATGCACGAGATGGATACCACAAGGGAAGTGGTCACTCAAATACGTATCAGAAAAAGCGTACCACTCAAACCGGCGTGCAAGTTGGGTAGTACATATAGAGAGGTCTAAATGGGAATATGTGTGAGTTGTGTCCGAAAGAAAAGTAGGGGCGCCAGTATTGAGGCAGACAAGATTGAGGTGGTTGAAAAGGTCTGCTAAGAGGGAGCCTCTCGGGCAGAATGCTGGAGAGCCCCAAAGGGGATGGTGGGCACTGAAGTCTCTAGTCAACAAAAATGGTGCAGGTAGCTGAGCAATAATTTGCATTATGTCTGCCCCAGAAATGGCAGGCGGCGATGGAGTGTAAATGGTACAAATGGAAAATATGAAAGTGGGGAGAGTAATTCGGACGGCAACTGCCTGCAGATCTGTGTACAATGTGACGATCATAGTAGATATCATCCCGGACCAGCAACATAACCCCTCCATGAGCCGGAATACCTGCCACAGGGGTAGATCAAAACGCAGAGGCATAGTGTGCCCAGTCAATTCGATCACACGGGCGTAGCTTCGTTTCCTGGAGAGCTGCTACGAGCTGACAGTGCAAGCGTAGCAGCAACTTCAAGTCCTCTCGGTTGGAGCGAATGCCGCGAATATTCCAATGAAGAAGTGCCATCGTGAGAAGAAAAAGGAGAAGCAAGGAGGGGTCACCTCGAAGGCCTGGCTTCGAGCGAGCACCGCCGCCGCTATCAATAGGTGGAGAATCATCGTCCATTTGTTCAATAGGTTCGTCGGCCATCTTGTTAAGATGGCCGGGAGGGTGAGCTTCCTATGCAGGTGAATGGCCAGATGTTCGGCTACCAGCGGTGCGGCCAGGCGAAACGGATGACGGCCTGGGGGCGACAACCGCTGGGTGGCGCAGGACAAGAAACGCGCCGTGGCGGAGAAGGAGAACCGTGCTTCCTGTGAGCCTTCTTGGAAGGTCGTTTAATGGAAGTACTGGTCGATGGCTGGGAGTTCGGGGTACGTAGGAAGTCTTCACAGGACGGTTCCTTCTTGAAGGCCTGTGCATCCGACTTCTGGGTCAGAGACTTGGCAGAAGCTGATGAAGGTGCTTGTGTCTGAAGGGTGACGGGTGGAATAGGAGACGCTGACCGGGCGATCTTAGCACTGGCCGAACTGTAGCACTAAAGGTCAAATTGCATTTCTGTGTCGAACCTCCCTGGTAGGCCGAGGAGAGTACTGTATTTCCCCGCCGGGACTGCTTGCGAGCAGTCGAGGTGGACACTTTCTTTTTGACCCGAATTTCTTGTGTACAGCGTTCATCCTTTTCGATGGGACAGACGCGGGAGGACACTGCATGGTCACCCTGACAGTTCACAGAACGACGAGACGGAGGTGCACAGTCATCCTCATGGGAGTCCCTGCCACAAGTGACGCATTTAGCCGCATTAGAACAAGAATGCCGGGTATGATTAAAACGCTGACACTGGTAGCAGCGCGTAGGTGTCGGGACGTAGGGGCGAACCCAAATAACCTCATAGCCCGCTTTGACGTGCGACGGCAGCTGAAAACTATCAAAGTGTCAAAAGTGATAAAAGTGTCGGGTCGGTACAAGGTCGTTGTCGACCTTTTTCATGACCCTATGGACAGCCGTCACGCCCTGCTCAGCGAGGAAAGACTGAATTTCCTCGTCAGTCAATCCGTCGAGTGTGAGTAGATACCACACCGCGCTACGAATTCAAAGTGGGGTGAGCCTCCACCCGGACAGGGAATGTATACAGGAGGGTGGCTTGAAGGAGTTTGTGCCTGAAAGGCACAATCATTTTCCAACAAGAAGGTACTGCTACGCATCCTGGTACAAGACAGGTCCAGCTATAGCATCTACACCATTCTGAATAAAGGGTTGACAGCTGAAAAATCCTTTCCATCCTCAGATCTAGAAACTATGAGGAACTTTGGGGCAGGCGGTAGTACTTTTGTCACTGGTGGCTGGTCAAGTTTCCGTTTTTGGGCAGAAGTCTAGAGAAGAAGATAAATCCATTGCAGATGAATCCCCATGATTGCCAGCTTCTCCAATGGCGCGCATGTTCCTTGTGGGGACCCGCTCAGAGGGCGTTCCCGCCTTAGGTGAATGTTTACACCTCAGGTCACACCACCTGAGAAACGGACGGAGGGACCAATCGGCATGGTTGAAAGGTGTCAGCGCAGGCTATCACCCCTCCCTGGGCCTGGCCTTTACCAGGGGGTACGTGCGTGCCTTACTTGTCTATCCAGGGTGTGGAATTACGCATTACCCCGTCACCGGCTACGCGTGTCAATGCGTGGGTCGGCCTTCAGGCACGCACAGGGAGGAAAGAAGAATAGCAAAAAGGGAGAGAAAGGACACTGTCTTAAACGCTGAGGTGGACCATAGGGAGGAGAAGGCAAGGTAAAAAGTAAGGAAGACTTAAGAGGGAGAAGCACACAAAGGGAAGGCAAGGAAGGAAGGAATGAAGGAAGGAAGGAAGGAACCAGAATAAGCAGAAAGCCAAAATGACTCCCTTGAGGGGGGACGGACTCCTTTTAGTCGCCTCTTACGACAGGCAGGACTACCTAGGGGCTATTCTTACCCCAGACCCGCAGGGGCACGAAGTTTTCGAGACAGTGTGATTCAAACATACCTTTGCGTGTATCTCCCGTATTCTGAACGACGGATTTATACCACACAGTCAATGCCGTTAGCAACAATTTCCTCCAGCAATATATCTGAAATACATCTACAACCTTGTGCCTATTTGTTTAGTAGCACTATGTATGCCTATGGCATTCCGTGTGTACTAATGTTCCAACTATTCCGCCTAGTACGAAACGGCTAGTGTGCCTTAGCTTATTACTTTTATGTCAAACTGAAGGGTGCTGAGCTAAGTCGGTTCATATGGATTACTCTACAGTGACCCCGCTGGTTTTTTGTTTTTGGTTTTAGGGTACAAAACTTCTATGGTCATTAGCGCCCAGCCCGTGACTTTAGACAGTAAAAAACCGAAATTGAAAACCAGCAGCAATGGGAACAAAGTCATAAAAGTGGAGAAACTAAAAATAGAAGGAATACTTAAAAATCCACTACAGAAAGGGGGTGGTTGTCCCCAAAAAAGCTTCAAATGAGCAACTTGGCGACATAAACCGCTCCGTAGATCGGTGAAGGGAAGCGACTGAATAGCTGGTCGAGGAAGAGAGACTGCAGCCTTGGCCGCTGTATCGGCCGCCTCATTCCCACAGATACCAGCGTGTCCCGGGAGCCAGAGGAACGCCACCGAGACGCCCCCCAGGTGGAGCAAGCGCAGACAGTCCTGAATCCGGTGGACCAGAGGGTGCACAGGGTAAAGAGCTTTGAGACTGAAGAGAGCTGAGAGAATCTGAGCAGATAACGTACTGTATCCGCTGATGGCGGCGCATGTAGTCGACAGCCTGGAGAACAGCGTAAAGCTCTGCAGTCTAAACCGAACACTGGTCGGGAAGCCGAAAGCGATTTGGGGTGTCGCCAACAATATAGGCACTCCCTACACCTAACGATGTTTTCGAGCCGTCAGTGTAGATAAATGTGGCGTTCATCATTTGGGCACATAGAGCAGCAAATGTCCGACGATAAACAAGTGTAGGGGTACCATCCTTGGGAAATTGACAAAGGTCACGGAGCAGGCAGATCCGGGGACGGAGCCAAGGCGGTGCTGTACCCCAAGTTGTCAAGAAGGTTTTAGGAAAGCGGAAGGAAAGAGAATGGAGCAGTTGACGGAAGTGGACTCTCGGTGGTGGTAGGGAGGAGGGGCAGCCTGCATACCCTACATCAAAGGAGGTGTCGAAAAAAAAAAAAAAAGTCATGGGCTGGATTAGCAGGCATGGAAGACAGATGGCTAGCATGACGACTCAGGACAGCTCGCCGATTGGACAGCGGAGGTTCAGCAGTCTCAGCATAAAGGCTTTCCACAGGGCTAGTGTAAAAAGCTCCAGACACTAAACGTAATCCACGGTGGTGGATAGAGTCGAGACGCCGAAGAATAGACGGCCGAGCAGAGTAGACTATGCTTCCATAGTCCAATTTCGAGCGCACTAAGGCGCGATAGAGGCGGAGATGGACCACTCGGTCCGCTCCCCAGGAGGTACCATTCAGGACACGGAGGGTGTTAAGCGATCGCAGACAGCGAGCCGAAAGATAGGAAACGTGGGAGGACCAGCACAGTTTTCTGTCAAACATAAGACCCAAGAATTTAGCGACGTCCGAAAACGGAAGGTTGACAGGACCTAGATGTAAGGAGGGTGGAAGAAACTCCTTACGTCGCCAAAAATTGACACAAACGGTCTTACTGGGTGAGAAACGGAAGCCGGTTTCGATGCTCCACGAGTGGAGGCGATCGAGACATCCTTGAAGACTTCGTTCAAGAAGGCTGGTCCGTTGAGAGCTGTAGTAGATCGCAAAATCGTCCACAAAGAGGGAGCCCGAGACATCAGGAAGGAGACAATCCATAATTGGATTGATGGCGATGGCAAACAGTACAACACTCAGCACGGATCCCTGGGGTACCCCGTTTTCTTGGTAGAAAGTACAGGAGAGAGTAGTGTTCACCCGCACCCTAAAAGTGCGCTCTGCCATAAATCCGCGAAGAAAAAGGGGCAGCCGGCCTCGAAAGCCCCAAGAGAACAGAGTGCGGAGGATGCCTGTCCTCCAAGTATCGTATGCTCTCTCCAGATCAAAAAATATTGCTACTGTTTAGCGTTTCCAGAGAAACTTGTTCATGATATAAGTGGAGAGAGCAACAAAATTGTCAACTGCAGAACGATGCTTCCGAAATCCGCATTGGGCTGGTGTTAAAAGACTGCGGGATTCCAGCCACCAAGCTAAACGGTAATTCACCATACGCTCCAAAACCTTACAGACACTACTCGTGAGAGAAATGGGGCGATAGCTAGAGGGGAGATGTTTGTCCTTTCCAGGTTTCGGAACGGGAACGACAATAGCTTCCCGCCACCGTCTGGGAAAGGTACTGTCTGTCCAAATTCGATTATAAAGGCGAAGGAGGTAACGCAGACTATGGGTTGATAAATGCAGCAACATTTGGACATGGATACCATCCGGTCCTGGGGCGGAGGAGCGAGAAGAGAGGTCATGTTGGAGTTCCCGCATGGAGAAAGCAGTATTGTAGCTTTCGCGATTTTGAGAGGAGAAAGGAAGAGGTCGCACTTCCGCTGCACGTTTCTTCGGGAGAAACGCTGGCGGGTAATTTGAAGAGCTCGAAATCTCTGCAAAGTGCTGACCCAACGAGTTAGAAATTGCGACGGGGTCCACTAAGGTATCATGCGCGACAGTGAGCCCAGAGACCGGGGAGAAACTAGGCGCGCCTGAGAACCGTCGAAGCCGACTCCAAACTTCCGAGGAGGGAGTGAAGGTGTTAAATGAGCTAATAAAGAATTTCCAGCTTGCCTTCTTGCTATCGCGGATGACGCGACGGCATCGCGCACGGAGCTGCTTATAGCGGATACAGTTGGCCAAAGTAGGATGGTGACGGAAAATGCGAAGAGCACGTCGCCGCTCACGTATTGCGTCACGGCATGCTTCGTTCCACCAAGGAACTGGGGGGCGCCAGGGCAATTCGGAGGTGCGTGGTATTGAACGTTCCGCAGCTGTAAGAATAACATCGGTAATATGTGTGACCTCATCGTTGACGCTGGGAAAGCGACGGTCATCGAATGTCGCTAGAGACGAGAAAAGTGTCCAATCGGCTTGGGCAAATTTCCAGCGTCGCGAGCGCATATATGGCAGTGGAGGCTGCAGTCTAAGGACACATGGAAAGTGGTCACTCGAGTGTGTATCATCAAGGGCGAACCATTCGAAGCGCCGGGCTAGCGGAACAGTACCGACCGCAAGGTCCAAATGAGATAAATTTTTCGTGGAGGCAGACAAAAACGTGGGGACCCCAGTGTTGAGGCAAACTAGATCCGCTTGGTGGAAGACGTCTAGCAATAGAGAGCCACGTGGACAAGGATGTGGAGATCCCCAAAGCAGGTGGTGGGCATTGAAGTCCCCAACCAGCAAATAGAGGGCGGAAGCTGACCAAGAAGATGAAGGTGATCAGCTCGTGCCATTGGTGTGGATGATTGAATGTATACAGTACAAAGAGAGAACGTGTATCCAGAAAGGGAAAGACTGACAGCGACAGCTTGGAAGGAACTGTTTAAGGGGATTGGGTGATAATGGAGAGTATCATGGAGAAGAATCATGAGTCCTCCATGGGCTGGAGTGCCTTCAACAGAGGGGAGGTCATATCGGACGGACTGAAAATGAGGGAGAACAAAGCGGTCATGGGGACGCAGCTTTGTTTCCTGAAGACAGAAGATGACCGGCGAGTAGGATCGTAAGAGGATCGACACTTCATCCCTATTGGCTCGAATGCCGCGGATATTCCAGTGGACAACGGACATAGGGTGAACAGAAAATGGAGGAATGTGACCAAGGGTGCTGTCAACTCTACAACTGCTCAGAGCTTGCGACCGACAGCATGGAATGGCATTCAGCCGAAGGCAGAAGATCCTGATCCATAGGTTGGTCAGGAGCAGTCCCTGCCACCAGCGATCGGCCGGTTGACCGGCCACCAGCAGTGCGCCTCGGCGACACAGAAGACGGCCGAGGGCGATTTCCGCCAGGTGGTGCTGTAGATGGGACACGCCTTGGCGGAGAAGGAGAGGAACTGGGTTTCTTTGTAGCCTTCTTGGAAGAATGATGTTTAGATGAAGGAGGAACCGATGGTTGTGAAGTTGCGGTACGTAAAATCTCGTCACGAGTATGCTCTTATTTCGAAGACTTGGCGTCTGACTTTTGGGCTCGAGATTTAGCAGAACCCGACGAAGGGTGAGCCATAGAGTGGCCAGGCGAAAGTGGTGAGGTTGAACGAGCGATCTTTGCGCTGGCCGATCTGACGACCGTGGCACTAAAGGTGAGGTCGCAAGTCTGCGTGGCCGCCTCCTTTGTTGCCGAGGAGAAGCAAGGACACTGCTGTATTTTCCTGTCTGAGGCACGGTGGGCTTGCGACTGGCGAATAATTTTCGAGCAGCAAAGGTCGACACCTTTTCCTTCACTCTGATTTCCTGAATGAGCTTTTCGTCCTTAAAAACGGGGCAATCTCGAGAGGAAGCAGCGTGGTCACCCATACAGTTGATGCAGCGAGGGGATGGAGGTGGACAAGCACCCTCATGGGCATCCTTGCCACACGTAACACATTTGGCCGGATTGGAACAGGACTGGCTGGTGTGATTGAACCGCTGACATCGATAGCAACGCGTAGGGTTTGGGACGTAAGGGTGAACGGAAATTATCTCATAGCCTGCTTTGACTTTCGATGGGAGTTGAACTGTGTCATATGTCAAGAAGACAGTGCGGGTTGGAATGATGTTCGTGTTAACCCTTTTCATAACTATGAACAGCCGTTACGCCCTGGTCAGACAGGTAGTGCTGAATTTCTTCGTCAGACAAACCATCAAGGGAGCGTGTATAAACGACTCCACGCGAGGAATTTAAGGTACGGTGCAGTTCCATCCGGACAGGGAAGGTGTGCAGCAGAGAAGTACGCAGCAATTTTTGTGCCTGGAGGGCACTGACTGTTTCTAACAACAGGGTGCCATTCCGTAATCTGGAACAAGACATTACAGGACCTGCAATTGCGTCGACACCTTTCTGAATAATGAAAGGGTTGACCGTGGAGAAGTCGTGACCTTCGTCAGACAGAGAAACAAGGAACTGTGGCAACGATGGAAGAACTGTCTGTGGCTGAGACTCAGTATACTTACGTTTGTGAGCAGACGTAGTGGAAGGTGAGGAAACCATTGCGGAAGAATCCCCCATGATTACCAGCGTCTCTGATGGCGCGCTCCTCCCTTGTGGGGGCCCTCACTGAGGGCACTCCCACCTTAGGTGATTGTTCACCCCTCAGGTCACACCTCCCGACAAACGGACGGAGGGACCAATCGGCACTTTCGGAAAGTATCAGCTCAGGCAATCACCCCTCCCTGGGCCTGGCCTTTACCAGGGGGTACGTACATGTCCTACCTGTCTACCCGGGGTGGGGAATTACGCGTTACCCCGTCACCGGCTACGCACAAAAGGCGTGGGTCGGCCTTCAGACACGCACAGGGAGGAAGAAAGAGAAAGGGAAAGGAAAGGAAAGAAGAGAGGTCTCACACGCCGCAGCGGAGAAAAGGGTAAAGAGAAGAGGTAAGGAAAATGACGAAGGAAGAAGACATAAAAGCAAGGAAGGCGAAGAATGCAGTACATTTACGAGCGTCCGTCTCTGGACGTAGGCACAAACCATACTCCCAGATGGGGAGAAAGGGAAGGAAAGAGCCAGAGGTGAGGGGAGGAGAGGAGGAGCGAAGATAAGGATGGGGAAGGATGCAGAAAGGGAAGGTATGCAGCCCGGAAAGGAAGGAAGGCCATATTAGCTCAGGGTCCTGTGCTTGCTACGCACGTATCCACAAAAGATTTGTGGACCCCTGGCGGGGACCCCACTGGTATACTGGACCTCATCGTAATTGGCGACTTTATCTATGAGGTATTTCTATCCGCTTTCTTCAGTCATTTCCCTAAATCGCTTAAGGTAAATACCGGAATGGGCGTTCAACAGTCTCACATTCCCATCTGCTTTCCTGGACTGGTTACATGGACTTCAGTTTGCTCAACTAGCAGAATCTTGAAACTCTGCTGGTTTCTCTTCTTATGGGGTCTCACCCACTTCAGTTCTAATTTCCCGGGCTGTTTCAAAGACACTGGATATAATTATCACCTTGTTTCCTTTGATGACACTGACTATCCCCTCCTTGTTGAAACCGAGCTTTTACTCTACCACCTCGTTCATGTAGCTAACTAACTTTTGACATCTGCAAATCCCTTTACACCAAATATGGGCAGATCACGCTGGAATGGTTCTGTATTTGTGGCTGTGCGAGGAGGAATGTTTCCAAGTTGATTGCTTTATGTGATTGTCGACCTACTGCTACTGCACAGGAGCATAGGGAGTGCTATAATCTCTGTGCAACAATACATCCTTAAGGGTTAAATACTAGCTGATCAGTCTCCAGCACACACATTACGGATGTTACATTGGCCGTCTGCAGAGCAATGTGAGGAAGCTGACTATCCTGGGCGAAGAACCAGAGTTTCCGAAACGTCACCTGAAATGCCTGCTTTAAGGTGAAACAGAATGACCTGTTTCTGGCGCCCCTCTTTCCTACCCCCACCCCAAACCCCCTATGTTACCACAACTTTAGTGCATACTACTGGATGAGATTTCACTAGACCCATTATCTTTCATGGCTCCAAGACTTGAAATGTCCACTATTTCGCATATTAAGGCATTAAAGCAATAATTTTCATCGACAGACATGCTTCCATTCTCCCACAGAGGTACCAGTTTAATGATGGCCAAACCGAACAATTAACTACAGTGTCGTTACGTTTTTAGCCTTGGCATTCAACGGCAGATATGTTTATCGAAGGTGCAACTAATATAAGGTACACTAAGCTCAAGGTGACAATTTAGGACTACACAGGTTCTCAGCAAACTCTTTAGCCACTAAGTGGGACGGTGAGGAGACCACCACCACCACCACCACCACCACCACCACCACCACCACCACCACCACCACCACCACCACCACCACCACCACCACCACCACAATTACCTGTAGAATTTTTGAATTGGTGCAGAAATCACATCCACTGATGTGGACAAATCTGTGATGACTGGACCCCAGAGAACATCCGGAACTCTGTTGTAGTCGTCGTCGTAACTGTGTGCTGTGTCATCACCTGGTACTGAAACCCCTGATGAGCGTAGCATCCCACTGCCTGGGATTGGTTGCAAGGATTCTGCATCTGTAGTAGCGAGGTCTGTGGTGCCGCCTGTACTGTGATGGGTAGCCGTCTAGGAACGCACTGTGCGTGCTGTCCCCACGTCGAATCGTTGAACGAGGGCGATCTCCACGTCGAATCACCAGTTGAGGGCCGTGGTAAGACCTTGATGGGTAATCTCCTGCGAACGCAATGCGAGTGCGGTCTGCACGTCGAATCACCGAATGGGGGCGTACTCATCGTCGATTCGTTGAAAGATTGTGACCTCAACGTCGATTCATTGAACGAGGGGCTGCACAGAAATGAATTCCGCATCTTTGAGGACAGTGGGCTGGAGGTTGCTAAAGGCTGCATTTTAGATGTCCCGTTGCGTAGATCCGATGGTGTCTCCTGGAGCTGTGAATTTGAAAAATCGCGCTTTGTGAAAATATTACTCGACAGTCACTTATCAGTAAATTAGTGAACAGTTACGTTATGTACAATGGTTTTTAAGCGTGTTGCTTGTTTGCCTAAACATGAACGATGTAGATGGCTTTGTACGTGAGAAAATTTCTTTTTCTTTGACCCAATCGTATTTGAATATTTGCACACCATCTCATTCAGCCTAAGTCCTAAAATGAGCGCACGTTCAAACAGGAAAGTGAATAGTGGTCCGTATGCAGACTTGGCAATAAATCGTAACATGGCTTACTGGAAACGCAGTTAAATTAATTCGTATAGCTTCATTTGCTGCTTTGAATTTCGTTATAAAACTGAAGCGTTATGGAGCATATATGGCTCTAGGAATGAACGTATCAACAATAGTAGAACTGTGAGACCACCGACATTCATTCGAATTTCTGACCATCTTCATGCCTCTTACGTGTTTTCAACATACACGTTAAAAATTAAGTGAACTGTAACTGACAAACTAGAGCATTCCTTGGCCAACATTCGAATACTGATTCAATTAACTGAATCTACGATAAAGTTACCATCAGCATCAAGATAGTTTTATGACTACCTACGCAAATATCCGTGAACGTCCAGTTGAATTTCTGACGGAAGTTTCAACGTATACGTCCAGCTCTACAGGTGAACTCCGCAAGCCACCTTGTTTGGTGAGTGTTCTTGGTGTAGTAGCAACTCTTTGCCTCTTCCAGTTTCAGTCGCGTAATGCTAGCGCGAAGAAAAATGGCTGGTAAGCCGCCTGAAGTGCCTGCCCACATCCTTCCCCTGGCGCCCAACCCTTCCCCCAAAATCCGTAAAATACCCAAAACTACAATTTTGATATCACCTGACAAAAAGCTTGAAGTTTCACTACAAGCTTTTTGTTCAGGATGGGAAGTAGAATTAAAATTAATATCCAAGTTACTAGAGCGCTTCATTTTCCTCAACAGCTGTTTTAATACCCTAATGTCCTCATGGTACTGAACAGATTAGCAGTATTGAGCATCCTACTGCAAGGGTGAAAACAAGGCATTGTTGCTCTGCAATGGGGAAGTAAACTGCAATGTTACGCCCAACATTAGGTTCTCATTAACTACGAAAACCAACGACTGCTACCATACAGCTGTAACGCGACGGGCCAGGACTTTGGAATTTTATTGAAGGGACTACATATCAGGAAATGCAGCATGAACGGAATAAGTGGGCATTTAGGTAACTGAGTCTTCTAGTTAGGAGCGTTTCGCTGGCAGTTTTGAGGTTTGTCAAATGCGTTATTTTACAAGTAAACGACCACCTGTAGTCGATTCAACGAAGAAACTTTATAAGCAAAATTCGTGTCGTCGCAAACTGTACAGAGGCCATGGTTTTGCGGGGGGGGGGGGGGGGGGGGGGGGGGCGCGTCGGCGAGAGCCATGTGTAGTCATGAACATACTGAAATTCTTCACCAATAGGGTGTGACGATAGCTCGGGTTTTTCTTTGGTATCTCGAAAACTGGGTTGTCTGACGGAAGTGTTTCGCACTACAGATTTTAACTATTACATTTCCTACAATATAAGTTCTATACATTTTTCTCCAGAATTAGGTTTTCGCGTTGCAAAGAATGGCAAATCGCAATGTGTTTAGAAACAGATGATATAAAATTAACATTAAATTACGTGTGTTAAGAAAAAATGTTTTGCCACATCTAACTGCAGCAGAAGCCTTTTTCAGGAGTAAGTTGTGTTCTGGGTTGGAAGTGGCTGGTAGTGCAGGGATGCAGTTGAGGTAGGTAGGTCGCCGTATTATGTCTTGCACTGTGGACGTCCATAGGCCCCCAGAACTGACAAGCAAGAACGCAAATCATCCTCCCTACCGCACTACGTCATTAGAAACAACTACAGGGTATTTCATGCAGCTATACCGACCCTTAAGCAGTTCGCCTTATGAATCATTGGCGACAATGTGCGGACAGGCCATTGTGATTTCTTTTCCCAGAGAATTAACACTGCATCGAAGAGAGATGTATTACCAGTTCTAACCCAAAAACGCTTATGGTCAGAGTTAATTTAGATCTTACGACTGTTCTACATCCTGTCCATTTCTCTTATGCAAGTGAACAGAACTTCATTGAACTCCTGTTTATGTAGTGGGGTTGTTTCCAGTTTATTAAGCGTATACTTATTTGCTTTCAAGTGAGATTTGAAAAGCTCAACAGCTAGAGCGGTTAATTGTCTCCCACATTGATTAGCCTACCACAAATATACTGTCAATGTATGTTCCAACAATGTTGATTTGAGTCTTTGGGCTTTCCCGGCGATCTAATGACATCTTGGGTTGTCGGGTGTTCTGCCTGATATCAGCGTCGTACTTGCACGATATTTCGGTCACGTAGCTCGTGACCATCAGGTGCGACCTGAGACTGCTCCTCGAGTGGACCTGGTTCAGTATTCATGCCTATGGCATTCCCCTCCGCCAACGGCTGCAGGTGCATCCTCTGTGGTCCGCGCCCATTCCCTGCGACCTGCTGGAGCCTTGCTCCTCCGTTTTCCGTCCGCTGCGGTTCTGTGTGTTCCCTCTGCGGTCCGCGCCCACCAAACCCGCTCCTGGGGGTTTCATCTACGGTCTGGGGTACCAAGCGTTTCCCCTGCGGTCCGCGCCCGCTCACCACGACCTGTTGGAGCGATGCTGAGTAAGCGATGCAGTGCAAGCAGGACCATGCTACTCAAGCGAAGGGTGTGGCAGATCGCCGCCAGGCGGGACGGGCTCGGGCGACCCAGTCCGCCCCGTCTGCGGCCCCATCCGGCCTCCCACGTATGACGACGCAGCAACCGACAATGGACCACGAGACGGCATATCCTAGGGAAACAGGCCCGCTTACAGCGGCGCAATTGTACGTCATCCTGCACCGAATGTCACTGGATACTGATTACCGGGAACGAGCAGCCGACGAACGAGCTCTCCACTTGTTCCACCAGTACCTCAAGTCACTCTGTTGCGTGGTCAATGAAGAGGAACGAGTACCGCCGGGAGCCCTGGCAGGCGTGTTGAATACAAACGACACTGTTCTGTCAGCGGCGGCCCCAATGAGTGTTCCGCCACCAGTCCCAGTTCCAGAAGAAACTGGTGCACTGCTGGCTGCCACTCCAGTCTCTTCCAGTGAAGAGGTCACAGATATACCGAAAACTGTACCGCCAGGGGTGACGAGAGAAGACGTCACCGTCCTGCCCCGTGACGACACTATCATAGAGGCCAACCTTGGCGACCTGCTCGAGGCAGAAGCCATGGCAACACCGCAGCCCTCCAGGAAGAGGCCGGCAGCAATAGAGGACGACTCCACATTCTCTCAGTCTGCTTGCAGGAGAAGCCAGAAGCAGAAGGTGGCAGACGACCCTGCCCCCACTGAGGCAGACCAGACACCAGACGACCGGTTCACCGTCCCGAAGCAGCGGCACACTGCTCGGGCCAAACTGCTCCAAACAGTGCAGCAGATTCCGACGACAAACTCATCGATGTGGACGAGCCAGAGGCCATGGAGGCCACTGAGCCACCCAAGAGGCGGGCACCCGCCCCACCGCCGGTAACTGTCATGGACGGCCACTTACAAGTCCGTCCTTGATAAATTTGAGACAGTTGCGTCCGCTGCCAAGGTCAAATGTGTCGGGCGAGACCTATACCGGGTTTCGACCGCCACCATGGATGACTACTGCGCAGCCATGAACATCGAGACTGACAAGCTACACTGCTTTACACATAATGCGGAGCCCGTGAAGCAGCTTAAGGTGGTTTTCCGCCGCCTCCCACTGAAAATGGAGCCCTCGCACCTCAAAGAAGAACTGGCGGGGCTGGGCTACATGGCCAGCTCCGTGACCATCATGAAGTCGCCCAGGACGAGGCGAGACATGCCTCTTTTCCTAGTTGTCCTCCCAGACAACTTCGAAACCCGAAAAATCTTCCAGCTGCAGGTGATGGCCCGAATTGGGGTGGAAGTGGAGCCGCTCAAGGCCAAGGGGAGGCGCGCCCAGTGCTTCTCCTGCCAGTGCCTTGACCATGTGGCTCGCTGCTGCTCCATGCCGGCCTGCTGTGTCAAGTGCGCCGACTCCCACCGGAGTCGGGACTGTACGAAGAAGAGAGGAGGCGCCAAAGTGCTGCAATTGTAGCGAGCCACATGTGGCGAGCTACAGAGGCTGCACTGCATTCCGCCGCCGCCCACGGCAGAACGGACGATCAGCACCTGCCAAGAAGGTGCAACCTGGCACCAGCTACGCCTCCGCCACCAATGGGGAGTCCGCTGACGCCACCACGAGACAAGCGGCCTTCCCGCCACTTCCGCCACGGGACTAACGAGACCGCACCATCCACTGCGCCTGGCTCGTCAGCCCCACAGGCTGCCTCCCAGGCCGACCACCACCAGGGTGGACGACACTGCCCGCCCACTCAACACTCCCGCGCCGCAGGCTGCTGGGCGCACGGTCCAGCGAACAGACGCGACGGCGACGCCGCGGCCGGCCGTCCCCGCGCCCGCCGCTGCAGCTGTACCTGCACCAACAGGACCAGGAGCCGCAGACCTGGGAGCCCTTCTGGGCGCTCTGCCCTGCTCCAACAACTGCCTGTGTTAGTCACGGCAGTCACGGACGCCCTCCAGGCTGCTACCGTCACCATGAAGCTGCACCGTGGATAATCCACTCATCCATGGCCTGACCGTTTCAACGCGAACAGCCTGTTCCCAACAAGGTGAGTTTCGCCATTTCATGCAGGACGAGACCATTGACCTCTGCCTGGTCGGCGAAACTCACCTTAAACCTGGCGTCCACGTGCGTGTAGCAAACTATGTTTGCTACCGCAATGACAGGCCAACAGCTGGCGGTGGCACCGCCATCTATGTACGTGCTTCACTCAGGCACCACCAGGTGCAACTTCCGGACCTGGCAACCCTGGAAGCCACTGGGGTGACTCACCACGACAGCCGGGCAGATCACGTTCGTGGCAGCATACAGGCCACCATGCGGACACCTCCAGGAGGCGGACGTCGACGCGCTGCTGACAGTTGGAGGAGGGTGTTCATTGCGGGTGACTTCAATGCGAAGCACCCAGAATGGAAATCACGCCTCACGAATGTCAGTGGCCGCCGACTTTCCCGCGCTGACGCGAGGAACGGCGCCCTGATCCTGGGCCCACAGGAGCCCACAATCTACCCAGCCAGGGGACGGCCGGACATGCTCGATGTAGCAGTCATAAAAGGCATCGGGCACCACACGACCGCCTCCACACGGTGTGCACTGTCGTCAGACCACCTGCCGGTGGTCTTCGCCATAGATGTCGCCGGAGCCACGCTGCCACCACGCCGACAGACGTACCGGCGCATGGACTGCGAGCGCTTCCAGGAGAGAGTCCTGGAATCGATCGCAGACACACCCGATCCCGACGCCGTGGGCGCGGACGCCGCTCTGCGTGTCCTCTCCCGCCAGCTACTGCACGCAGCCGACGCAGCCACCCCCGCCCCCCCCCCCCCCCAGCCACAGGGGCCCAGGGACTTCTCCCGCAACCTACCGCCTCCGATACGGGAAGCAATCAGGGATAAGAACAGGCTGTCCCAGGAGTGGCAGCTCACCCGCCAACCCACGACGAAGCGACGCCTCAACTGCATGCAGAGAGAAATCAAAGCAGCAGCTGAGGTGCACAGGAACATTGTGTGGTCAACCTTCGTCGCCTCCATCAACCCAGAGGACGGCAGCATCTGGCGCACAGAAGTCGTTCCTGCGCTACCACCAATACTGGTTGGCAAGACGACGTCCGCAGCCCCGACAGCAAAGCAGGTGTCCTGGTGGACCAGTTCTAATCGTCATTCACCCCAGTGGACGACAATCTGGATGAAGACCACATCAAGCAGGTAGCCAAGCAACTCCCAGTGTTCCTGGAGGCAAGGGACGATGGGGACGTCATCGAAGCCATCTCTGAGGCGGAGATGGCCGCACAGCTGAAGGCGCTCAATACTACGAAGGTCGGAGGCGCTGATGGGGTCACCAACCACCTGCTGAGGAACCTTCCAGCAGGGGCCCATCTGCTGCTGGCGGGTATCTTCAACCAGGTCCTTCACTCTGGTGTCTACCCCTCTGTGTGGAAACATGCAGAGGTGGTTGCCATCCCTAAAGCGAACAGGGACCGCGTGACGCTGCCAATTACAGACCCATCAGTCTGCTACCGGCCCTCTCCACGGTGTTCGAACGCCTCTACGCCAGGCTCCTGCTTCGCCACGTGACTGCAGAAGGAGTGATCCCAGATGAGCAGTTCGGCCTCCGGAGGGGTCACTCCACGGTCCATCAGCTGATGCGGCTGGTGGAAGAGGCCATGCGCGCCCTGGAGATGCGGGAATACCTTGGGGCGGTGTTCCTCGACGTCTCCAGGGCATTTGACTCCGTGTGGCACGACAGCCTCGTGTACAAACTTTTTGTGCATGGGGTCCCGACGTCGCACGTGGTCCTACTCCGGTCGTATCTGGCTGACAGGACTTTCCACGTCCGCCTGGACGATGGGACGTCCACGCACTGACCCATCCGTGCTGGAGTGCCGCAGGGGTCCTTTCTCGGCCCCCTGCTCTACTCATTCACGGCCGACGCTCCGCGCGTGGCGCCGGTGAACTTGGCACTATACACCGACGACACGGCGCTATTCGTGCGGAGTATAAAGGCAGTCGAGATGCGCCGCCTGCTCCAGCGTGGATGTGAGGCCCTTTGTGCTTGGTCGACGAAGTAGCGCCTGAAACAGAATGCGGGGAAGAGCCAGGCAGTGGTGTTCACACGAAGACCACTGCCACCAGATCTTCCGCCAGTCACCGACATGGGAAGCCCCGTCCCATGGAGCAGGACTGGCCGCTACCTGGGCGTCACTCTCGACCAGAAGCTAACGTGGAAAGCCCACATCGAGGACGTCAGGGGCAGAGCAATAGGGCGCCTACACGTTCTGTACCCTCTGCTCAGCCTGTCGTCAGCCTTGCCTCCCCACCACAGCATCACGCTGTACCTGGCGCTGGTTCTTTTTTTTGTTTTGGTTTTAGGGCGCAAAACTGCTAGTCATTAGCGTCCAGTCTGTGACTTAGGAAACAGCAAAAAACCGAAAATGGAAACCAGCAGCAATGGGAACGAAAGTCAAAATTGGAGAAACTAAAAGCAGAAGGAAGTCTTAAAAATCCACTACAGAAAGGGGTTGGTTGTCCCCAAAAAAGCTTCAAATGACTGACGTCATTTCACTGGCACTAATAAACTCGAGAAAACGATCGGCTGAGTGCGTGTCATCTGCTAAAATCGACGATATATCAGGAGGCAGCTGTAGACGGAAGCTTAACGGATTAAAATAGGGGCACTCAATTAAAAGGTGTCTTACCGTCCACAGCTGAGAGCAGTGGGGACAGAGTGGGGGAGGATCGCCGCTTGAAAGATGTCTATGGCTAAAAAGACAATGCCCTACCCGGAGTCTAGTTAAAATTACATCCTCCCGACGACGCGTTCGGGAGGAAGAGGTCCAAGCACAAGGAAGAGCTTTTACGTCCCACAGTTTATTATGGGGAAGTGTCGACCAATGTGCGTGCCATAAAAGACCAACACGACGACATAAAACGCTCTGTAGATCGGCGAAGGGAATCGATTGAATAGCTGGCCGAAGAAGAGAGACTGCAGCCTTGGCTGCTATATCGGCCGCCTCGTTTCCACAGATACCAACGTGTCCTGGGAGCCAGAGGAACGCCACTGAGACGCCCCCCAGGTGGAGCAAGCGCAGACAGTCCTGAATCCGGTGGACCAGAGGGTGCACAGGGTAAAGAGCTTTGAGACTGAGGAGAGAGCTGAGAGAATCTGAGCAGATAACGTACTGTATCCGCTGACGGCGGCGGATGTAGTGGACAGCCTGGAGAACAGCGTAAAGCTCCGCAGTATAAACCGAACATTGGTCGGTAAGCCGAAAGTGATTTGGGGTGTCGCCAACAATATAGGCACTACGCCTACACCTAACGATGTTTTCGATCCATCGGTGTAAATAAATGTGGCGTCCATCATTTGGGCACATAGAGCAGCAAATGTCCGACGATAAACAAGTGTAGGGGTACCATCCTTGGGAAATTGACAAAGGTCACGGAGCAGGCAGATCCGGGGACGGAGCCAAGGCGGTGCTGTACCCCAAGTTGTCAAGAAGGTTTTAGGAAAGCGGAAGGAAAGAATGGAGCAGTTGACGGAAGTGGACTCTCGGTGGTGGTAGGGAGGAGGGGCAGCCTGCATACCCTACATCAAAGGAGGTGTCGAAAAAAAAAGTCATGGGCTGGATTAGCAGGCATGGAAGACAGATGGCTAGCATGACGACTCAGGACAGCTCGCCGATTGGACAGCGGAGGTTCAGCAGTCTCAGCATAAAGGCTTTCCACAGGGCTAGTGTAAAAAGCTCCAGACACTAAACGTAATCCACGGTGGTGGATAGAGTCGAGACGCCGAAGAATAGACGGCCGAGCAGAGTAGACTATGCTTCCATAGCCCAATTTCGAGCGCACTAAGGCGCGATAGAGGCGGAGATGGACCACTCGGTCCGCTCCCCTGGAGGTGGGCACTGAGGGTGTTGAGGGATCGCAGACAGCGAGCCGAAAGATAGGAAACGTGGGAGGACCAGCACAGTTTTCTGTCAAACATAAGACCCAAGAATTTAGCGACGTCCGAAAACGGAAGGTTGACAGGACCTAGATGTAAGGAGGGTGGAAGAAACTCCTTACGTCGCCAAAAATTAACACAAAAGGTCTTGCTGGGAGAGAAACGGAAGCCGGTTTCGATGCTCCAAGAGTGGAGGCGATCGAGACATACTTGAAGACGTCGTTCAAGAATGCTCGTCCGTTGAGAGCTGTAGTTGACCGCAAAATCGTCCACAAAGAGGGAGCCTGAGACATCAGGAAGGAGACAATCCATAATTGGATTTATGGCGATGACAAACAGTACAACACTCAGCACGGAGCCCTGGGGTACCCCGTTTTCTTGGGAGAAAGTACGGGAGAGAGTAGTGTTCACCCACACCCTAAATATGCGCTCTGCCATAAATTCGCGAAGAAAAAGGGGCAGCCGACCTCGAAAGCCCCAAGAGAATAGTGTGCGGAGGATGCCTGTCCTCCAACAGGTATCGTATGCTCTCCAGAACAAAAAATATTGCTACTGTTTGGCGTTTCCGAAGAAAATTGTTCATGATGTAAGTGGAGAGGGCAACAAGATGGTCAACTGCAGAACGATGCTTTCGGAATCCGCATTGGGCAGGTGTTAAAAGACTGCGGGATTCCAGCCACCAAGCTAAACGGTAATTCACCATACGCTCCAAAACCTTACATACACTACTCGTGAGAGAAATGGGGCGATAGCTAGAGGGGAGATGTTTGTGCTTTCCAGGTTTCGGAACAGGAACGACGATATCTTTCCGCCATCGTCTGGGAGAAGTACTGTCGGTCCAAATTCGATTATAAAGGCGAAGGAGGTAACGCAGACTATGGATTGATAAATGCAGCAACATTTGGACGTGGATACCATCCGGTCCTGGGGCGGATGAGCGACAAGAAGAGAGTGCATGTTGGAGTTCCCGCATGGAGAAAACAGTATTGTAGCTTTCGCGATTTTGAGAGGAGAAAGCAAGAGGTCGCACTTCCGCTGCACGTTTCTTCGGGAGAAACGCTGGCGGGTAATTTGAAGAGCTCAAAATCTCTGCAAAGTGCTGACCCAATGAGTTAGAATTTGCGACGGGGTCCACTAATGTATCATGCGCGACAGTGAGCCCAGAGACCGGGAAGAAACTAGGCGCGCCTGAGAACCGTCGAAGCCGACTCCAAACTTCCAAGGAGGGAGTGAAGGTGTTAAATGAGCTAATAAAGAATTTCCAGCTTGCCTTCTTGCTATCGCGGATGACGCGACGGCATCGCGCATGGAACTGCTTATAGCGGATACAGTTGGCCAAAGTCGGATGGTGGCGAAAAACGCGAAGAGCACGTCGCCGCTCACGTATTGCGTCACGGCACGCCTCGTTCCACCAAGGAACTGGGGGGCGCCGGGGCAATTCGGAGGTGCGTGGTATTGAACGTTCCGCAGCTGTAAGAATAACGTCGGTAATATATGTGACCTCATCGTCGACGCTGGGAAAGCGACGGTCATCAAATGTCGCTAGAGACGAAAAAAGTGTCCAATCGGCGTGGGCAAATTTCCAGCGTCGCGAGCGCATATATGGCAGTGGAGGCTGCAGTCTAAGGACATATGGAAAGTGGTCACTCGAGTGTGTATCATCAAGGGCGAACCATTCGAAGCGCCGAGCTAGCGGAACAGTACCGACCGCAAGGTCCAAATGAGAAATTTGTCGTGGAGGCAGACAAAAATGTAGGGACCCCAGTGTTGAGGCAAACTAGATCCGCTTGGTGGAAGACTTTTTTTTTTTGTGGTTTTAGGGCGGTTGGTTGGTTTGGGGGGGATTAAAGGGACCAGACTGCGACAGTCATCGGTCCCTTTTTCCAAAAAAAAAGGGAAACCACCCAAAGAGAATAAAAAAAAACGAACAGGAAAGACGTAAGACGACACAGGACAAGAAATACTCCTACAGAGATCAGACGAAACAAAATCACACAGAGTGTGACAGTGGTTGGCCGACCATAGAGATAAAAAGGAAAAGCCAACCACCGAGAACACATTAAAAACTCAGCGTAAAATCGTAGGCCAATGGCCAGAATCAACACAAAAGAACAGAACAAACACTCAGAGTAAATAATAAAAACCCCCTGCCCGAATAAAACGGAAAACTAAGTCAGCCATACCAGGGTCATCACATAAGAGGGCAGGGAGCGTATCAGGCAGCGCAAATGTCTGCCTGACCACAGCTAAAAGGGGGCAGGCCAACAAAATGTGGGCCACTGTCAAAGCCGCCCCGCAGCGACATACAGGAGGGTCCTCCCGGCGCAGTAAATAACTGTGTCAGGTGGGAGTGGCCAAGGCAGAGCCGACAAAGGACGACAGAGTCCCTGCGGTTGGCTCGCAGGGATGACCGCCACACAGTCGTCGTCTCCTTGATGGCACGGAGTTTATTGGGCATGATCCGATTGCGCCATTCAGCGTCCCAAAGCGCAAAAACTTTTCGGCGGAGGACTGCCCGCAAATCAGTCTCTGGGAGGCCAACGTCCAGAGACTGTTTACTCGTGGCCTCTTTCGCCAGGCGGTCAACATGTTCATTGCCCGGGATACCGACATGACCGGGGGTCCACACAAAGACCACAGAGCGGCCGCAACGCGCAAGAGTATGCAGGGACTCATGGATAGCCATCACCAGACGAGAACGAGGAAAACACTGGTCGAGAGCTCGTAAACCGCTCAGGGAATCGCTACAGATAACGAAGGACTCACCTGAGCAGGAGCGGATATACTCTAGGGCACGAAAGATGGCGACTAGCTCAGCAGTGTAAACGCTGCAGCCAGCCGCCAAGGACCGTTGTTCGGAATGGTCCCCTAGAGTTAGCGCATACCCGACACGACCAGCAACCATCGAACCGTCGGTGTAAACAATTCCAGAGCCCTGATACGTGGCCAGGATGGAATAAAAGCGGCGGCGGAAGGCCTCTGGAGGGACCGAGTCCTTCGAGCCCTGTGCCAAGTCGAGCCGAAGGCAAGGGCAAGGAACACACCACGGGGGTGTACGCAGAGGCACCCGGAAAGGAGGTGGAACTGGGAAAAACCCAAGCCCGCAGAGAAGCTCCTTGATGCGTACGGCGATCGGACAACCCGACCGGGGCCGACGGTCTGGCAGATGGACGACCGACTGCGGGAATAGGACACGATAATTTGGATGCCCGGGCAAGCTAAAAACATGGGCAGCATAAGCGGCCAGCAAACGTTGGCGTCGAATCCGCAGTGGAGGTACACCTGCCTCCACTAGGACGCTGTCCACAGGGCTGGTGCGGAAAGCACCAGTGGCAAGGCGTATCCCGCTGTGGAGAATTGGGTCCAGCACCCGCAACGCAGATGTGGATGCTGAGCCATAAGCTAGGCACCCATAGTCCAGGCGAGACTGGATTAACGCCTGGTAAAGCCGCAACAGGGTAGATCGGTCGGCGCCCCAGCGGGTGTGGCTCAAACAACGCAGGGCATTGAGATGCCGCCCACACGCTTGTTTAAGCTGCCGGATATGAGGCAGCCAAGTCAACCGGGCATCAAAAAGGACACCCAAAAACCTGTGGGTCTCCACCACAGCAAGAAGTACGTCGGCAAGATAAAGCCGCGGCTCAGGATGGACCGTTTGGCGCCGGCAGAAATGCATAACGCGGGTCTTGGCAGCCGAAAACTGAAAACCACGCGCTACAGCTTAAGACTGCGCCTTGCGGATTGCGCCCTGTAGCTGACGTTCAGCTGCTGCAATGCTAATAGAACTATAGTAAAGACAGAAGTCGTCAGCATACAGGGAAGCGGAGACAGAATTTCCTACAGCCGCAGCGAGACCGTTTATTGCAATTAAAAACAGGCAGACACTGAGGACAGAGCCCTGGGGTACCCCGTTCTCCTGGACGAGGGAGGAACTATACGAGGCCGCGACTTGCACGCGGAAGGTACGATACGACAGAAAATTTCTGATAAAGATCGTCAGAGGGCCCCGAAGACCCCATCCATGAAGCGTAGAAAGGATGTGATGACGCCATGTCGTATCGTACGCCTTCCGCATGTCGAAAAAGACAGAGACCAGGTGCTGACGGCGGGCAAAGGCTGTACGGATGGCCGACTCAAGGCTCACCAGATTGTCGGTGGCGGAGCGGCCTTTATGGAACCCACCCTGAGACGGAGCCAGAAGGCCCCGAGACTCCAGCACCCAATTTAAGCGCCGGCTCACCATCCGTTCAAGCAACTTGCAAAGAACGTTGGTGAGACTAATGGGACGGTAGCTGTCCACCTCCAGAGGGTTCTTTCCAGGTTTCAAAATGGGGATGACAATACTTTCCCGCCATTGCGACGGAAACTCACCCTCGACCCAGAGACGGTTGTAAAGGTCGAGGAGGCGTCGCTTGCAGTCCACTGAAAGGTGTTTCAGCATCTGACACTGGATGCGATCTGGCCCGGGAGCGGTATCAGGGCAAGCGGCAAGGGCACTCTGAAATTCCCACTCACTGAATGGAGCGTTGTAGGGTTCAGAAGCGTTGGTGCGAAAAGAAAGGTTCCGACGTTCCATCCGCTCTTTAATGGAGTGGAAGGCCTGGGGGTAATTCGCAGAAGCGGAACTCATAGCAAAATGCTCTGCTAAGCGGTTTGCAATGACGTCGGAGTCAGTACAAACTGCTCCATTCAGTGAGAGCGCAGGGACGCTGGCAGGGGTCCGATAGCCGAAGACCCGTCGAATTTTGGCCCAGACCTGCGATGGAGTAACATGGAGTCCAAAGGTGGACACATACCGCTCCCAGCACTCCTTCTTGCCTTGGCGGATAAGGAGGCGGGCCCGCGCACGCAGCCGTTTGAAGGTGATAAGGTGGTCCATGGAGGGATGTCGCTTGTGACGCTGGAGCGCCCGCCGGCGATCTTTAATCGCTTCAGCGATCTCAGGCGACCACCAAGGCACAGCCCTCCGCCGAGGGGACCCAGAACAACGGGGAATGGCAGACTCGGCGGCAGTGACGATGCCGGCGGTGACCGATGTAACCACCGCATCAATGGCATCAGTTGAGAGAGACTCAATAGCGGCAGTGGAGGAGAACAAGTCCCAGTCAGCCTTATTCATAGCCCATCTGCTAGGGCGCCCAGAAGAGTGACGCTGTGGTAGTGACAGAAAAATCGGAAAGTGGTCACTACCACACAGGTCGTCACGCACACTCCAGTGGACAGATGGGAAGAGGCTAGGGCTACAGATTGAAAGGTCAATGGCGGAGTAGGTGCCATGCGCCACACTGAAGTGTGTGGAGGCACCATCATTCAAAATCGAGAGATCGAGCTGCGACAATAAATGCTCAACGGTGGCGCCTCGACCTGTTGCCACTGACCCACCCCACAGAGGGTTATAGGCGTTAAAGTCGCCCACTAATAAGAAAGGTGGCGGCAATTGGGCTATCAGCGCAGCCAGGACATGCTGCGCGACATCACCCTCCGGTGGAAGGTAAAGACTGCAGATGGTAAGAGCCTGCGGCGTCCACACCCTAACAGCGACAGCCTCTAAAGCTGTTTGTAGAGGGACAGACTCGCTGTGAAGAGAGTTAAGGACATAGATGCAGACGCCACCAGACACCCTTTCATAAGCTGCTCGGTTCTTTTAATAACCCCGATAGCCACGGAGGGCGGGGGTGCGCATTGCTGGAAACCAAGTTTCCTGCAGAGCAATGCAGAGGACAGGGTGAAGGCTGATAAGTTGGCGGAGCTCAGCTAGATGGTGGAAGAAACCGCTGCAGTTCCACTGGAGGATGGTTTTGTCCATGGCTGAGAAAGGCGCGCCGGGACTGGGACGGCAGATTACGCCGCTGGGTCACCTGCTGCCTCCGATTGAGCACCCGTGCTAGTGCTATTGCTATTCACGGCGTCTGAGGGACCGGTGAGATCGAGGTCCTCAGCGGACGCCAGAATCTCCACCTCGTCCGCAGACGCAGAGCTAGAAGGTTGCGATGGGGTGGCTACCACCGCGCGTTCCTTGGGCTTAGAGCTGCTCTTCTTTGATTTCTCATGCTGCTCCTTGGGTTGAACTGGCTGGGAGGGCTTCACCGATTCAGTCTCCGGGACTGAGGAGGATCGGGAAGCCCTTCGACCTGCAGATTGTGGGCACTTACGCCACTGTCGATCGTCAGCCTTCCCGCCGGTGGAGACCTGGGAAGGGAGGGACCCAAGGGACCCCTTGCGAGCGTGAGAAGCCGAAGAAGTTGGACACTTCTCCGGCTTAGAAGCGGGGACCGACGTCCCCGATGGGGGGGATGGTGTTGCTCCTGAGGTAGGTGGCACAGGAGCAATCCAGTGGGTAGAGCCCCCCACTGGCAAGGGGGCAGGAGGAGTTGTACCACTCGTCGATCCGGCCGGAAGGCGCGAAACTGATGGGGCTAGCACAGGTGTTGTAGCAGCGGCGTAGGAAGTTGTCATTTGCACTGGATGTAATCGGTCGTATTTCCGTTTGGCCTCAGTATAAGTCAGTCGGTCCAGGGTCTTATATTCCATGATTTTGCGCTCTTTCTGGAATATTCTGCAGTCTGGCGAGCAAGGTGAATGGTGCTCCGCGCAGTTGACGCAGATGGGAGGCGGGGCACATGGAGTATCGGGATGAGATGGGCGTCCGCAATCTCGACATGTGAGGCTGGAGGTGCAGCGGGAAGACATATGGCCGAACTTCCAGCACTTGAAGCACCGCATCGGGGGAGGGATATAGGGCTTGACGTCACATCGGTAGACCATCACCTTGACCTTTTCCGGTAACGTATCACCCTCGAAGGCCAAGATGAAGGCACCGGTAGCAACCTGATTGTCCCTCGGACCCCGGTGAACGCGCCGGACGAAATGAACACCTCTACGTTCTAAGTTGGCGCGCAGCTCGTCATCAGACTGCAAAAGGAGGTCCCTATGGAAAATAACACCCTGGACCATATTTAAACTCTTATGGGGAGTAATAGTAACGTTAACATCCCCCAACCTGTCACAAGCAAGTAACCTGCGTGACTGGGCGGAGGATGCCGTTTGTATCAGTACTGAGCCAGAGCGCATTTTAGACAAGCCCTCCACCTCCCCAAACTTGTCCTCTAAATGCTCGACGAAGAACTGAGGCTTTGTGGAGAGAAAAGACTCCCCATCAGCTCTCGTGCAAACTAAGAATCGGGGCGAATAACTGTTACCGCCATCCTGGGACTTACGCTCTTCCCACGGCGTGGCCAGGGAGGGGAACGTTTTCGGATCGTACTTCTGAGCATTAAATTGAGCCCGAGAACGCTTAGAGACTGCTGGCGGCTGGCCGCCAGCGAGAGATGATGTACCACGCTTCATTGCGGGTCATCCGCCCTGATGCCACCTACTCCAACCAAGGGCCCTCCCCACGGGCGCCACCCAGCCACAGCAAAGGCCACCTGGCAGGATGGCCGTTGCCGGGAGTCCTGATACCCCAGGAGGATAGGCATCTACTCCTTGGCATACGTGGGGAGTTAACGGCGCAGGCATCAGTAGAGCGATCCTTGTGTTGTCAGGGGGCTACAACCAAGAGGGTACATGGCGGCCCCACCACAACGGACTGGCTACCGTGCTGGATCTTAGGTGCAAAACTGTCCAAGGTCGTCGTCGCAGTTAAAAGAAACACTGCAGAGGGCAGCGTGGTAATCGCACCCAGGGACGTATCCCCGCCCTAAAGATCGAAAACGAGCGGGACATCATTGCAACGACGTGAAAGCCGGCTAAAGGTCTAATTGCACGACGGATACAGCGCACCATGTAAGGCGCCCTTCCCCAATTCGCTTGCTCTTCGGAATAATTTAGAAAGATGGAGGTCAAACCCGAGAGGGGACCATCACATAAGGCCAAAACATGTGAGACTCCTTTTAGTCGCCTCTTACGACAGGCAGGAATACCGCGGGCCTATTCTAACCCCCGAACCCGCAGGGGGGGGGTTTTAGGGCGCACAACTTCAACAGTCATTAGCGCCCAGACTATCTTAGGAATGCACCGCGAGTCAAGTTTAAAATAGCAACGAAACGGAAAACACCATAAAAGAGACTGAAGCATAGGATTAAAAAAAAGGAAAACAGCATAATCAAATGTCCTTAGAGAGGGTTGTCAAATTGATAAAATGAAGAACGCGAGCAGCTGCTCGTGGGTTATCCGCTAAAAGGGCTTCTGGAGTACATGGCAGGCCAAGATCAAGACGCAGTGCGTTAAAATCCGGACAGGACGTTAAAAGGTGGGGGACCGTCAGCAATTGCCCACATGGACAGAACGGTGCCGGCGCAGCCGTCAGCAGATGGCCGCTAAACCGGCAGTGTCCAATTCGTAACCGGGCCAAAACTACCTCCTCCCGCCGAGAAGGGTGTGAGGAGGACGTCCAAGCCACGGGAAGAGGTTTCAAGGCCCGAAGCTTGTTGCCTGTAAGTGCAGCCCAATCGGCATGCCACAGCGATAAAATGCGCCGACAAATGGTCCTGCTAAAATCTGACGAAGGGACAACAAGAAGCTGTCCGAGGCTGGAGGACCGCAGCCTTGGCCTCGGCATCTGCAGCTTCGTTCCCAGGGATACCGACATGGCCAGGAACCCACATAAAGCTAACCAGAGAACCGACGTCCACCAGCTGCTGAATAGAGCGTTGGATCCGGTGCACGAAAGGGTGAACCGGGTACGGATCACTGAGGCTCTGGATAGCGCTCAGCGAATCGGAGCAGATGACACATGCAGAATGTCGGTGGCGGCAGATGTAAAGAACAGCCTGGTAGAGGGCAAAGAGCACAGCTGTGAAGACCGAACAATGGCCATGGAGCCGGTATTTGAAACTTTGTGCCCCGTCAATAAAGGAACACCCGACCCCGTCATTGGTCTTAGAGCCATCTGTATAAATAAAGGTCATATTAATGAACTTCGAAGTTCGACAAAACGGGAGTGGTAGACTGAACCGGGGGTAACCTCCTTTGGGAGCGAGCAGAGGTCAAGGTGGACGCGAACCTGAGCCTGGAGCCAAGGTGGCGTGTGGCTCTCGCCCACTCGAAAGGTTGCAGGGAGTGAAAAATTAAGGTGTTGAAGGAGGTGACGAAAGCGAACTACAGGGGGTAGCAGGGCAGAGACATACAACCCGTATTGACGGTCGAGAGAGTCATCAAAAAATGAACGATAAGACGGGTGGTCAGGCATTGCCAGTAGCTGACAGGCATACTGACAAAGCATTATATCGCGCCGGTAGGTGAGTGGCAACTCACCAGCGTCAGCATGAAGATTCGACGGGACTAGTATAAAACGCGCCGATCGCAAGTCGTAAACCCCGATGTTGTATGGAGTTGAGGCGGCGTAAGATGGATGGCCGTGCAGAGGTGGAAGACGTCTAGCAATAGTGAGCCACGTGGACAAGGATGTGGAGATCTCCAAAGCGGGTGGTGGACATTGAAGTCCCCAACCAGCAAATAGGGGGCGGAAGCTGACCGAGATGGAGATCAGCTCGTGCCATTGGTGTGGACGATGGAATGTATACAGTACAAAGAGAAAAGGTATATCCAGAAAGGGAAAGAGGGACAGCGACAGCTTGGAAGGAAGTGTAAGTGGATTGGGTGACAATGGAGAGTATCATGGAGAAGAATCCTGAGTCCTCCATGGGCTGGAGTGCCTTCAACGGAGGGGAGATCGAATTGGACGGACTGAAAATGGGGGAGAACAAAGCGGTCATGGGGACACAGCTTTGTTTCCTGAAGACAGAAGATGACCGGCGAGTAGGATCGTAAGAGGATCGACATTTCATCCCGATTGGCTCGAATGCCGCGGATATTCCAGTGGACAACGGACATAGGGTGAACAGAAAATGGAGGAATGTGACCAAGGGTGCTGTCAACTCTACAACTGCTCAGAGCTTGCGACCGACAGCATGGAATGGCATTCAGCCGAAGGCAGAAGATCCTGATCCATAGGTTGGTCAGGAGCAGTCCCTGCCACCAGCGATCGGCCGGTTGACCGGCCACCAGCAGTGCGCCTCGGCGACACAGAAGACAGCCGAGGGCGATTTCCGCCAGGTGGTGCTGTAGATGGGACACGCCTTGGCAGAGAAGGAGAGGAACTGGGTTTCTTTGTAGCCTTCTTGGAAATATGATGTTTAGATGAAGGAGGAACCGATGGTTGTGAAGTTGGGGTACATAAAAAATCTTCAAGAGTATGCTCTTTTTTTCGAAGTCTTAGTGTGACTTTTGGGCTCTAGATTTAGCAGAACCCGATGAAGGGTGAGCCAGAGTGGGCAGGCGAAAGTGGTGAACGGACGATCTTTGCACTGGCCGATCGGACGACCATGGCACTAAAGGTGAGGTTGCAAGTCTGCATGGCTGCCTCCTTTGTTGGCCAAGGAGAAGCAAGGACAGTACTGTATTTTCCTGTCTGAGGCACGGAGGGCTGTCGACTGGCGAATAATTTTCGAGCAGCAAAGGTCGACACCTTTTCCTTCACTCTGATTTCCTGGATGAGCTTTTCGTCTTTAAAAACGGGGCAATCTCGAGAGGAAACAGCGTGGTCACCCATACAGTTGATGCAGCGAGGGGATGGAGGTGGACAAGCACCCTCATGGGAATCCTTGCCACACGTAACACATTTGGCCAGATTGGAACAGGACTGGCTGGTGTGATTGAACCGCTGACATCGATAGCAACGCGTAGGGTTTGGGACGTAAGGGTGAACGGAAATTATCTCATAGCCTGCTTTGATTTTAGATAGGAGTTGAACTTTGTCAAATGTCAAGAAGACAGTATTGGTTGGAATGATGTTCGTGTCAACCATTTTTTTTTGTGGTTTTAGGGCGCACAACTTCAATGGTCATTAGCGCCCTGACTAAGAATGCACTGCGAGGCACAAGTTGACAACTAAAAGGGAAAACACGATAAAAGACTGACAGGCATAGGATTAAAAAACAGCATCATCAAATGTCCTTAGCGAGGTTTGTCAAACTGATAAAACGAGGAACACGAGCAGCTGCTCGTGGGTCATCCGCTAAAATGGCATCGAAAGTATTTGGCAGGTTAAGATCGATGCGCAGTGTGTTAAGATCTGGACAGGACATTAAAATGTGTCTAACCGTCAGCAAGTGCCCACATGGGCAGAACGGCGCCGGCGCAGCCGTCAGCAGATGGCGATGGCTGAACCGGCAGTGTCCAATTCTTAACCGGGCTAAAACGACCTCCTCCCGCCGAGAAGGGCGTGAGGAGGACGTCCAAGCCACGGGAAGAGGTTTTAAGGCCCGAAGCTTCTTGTCTGTTAGTGCAGCCCAATCGGCACGCCACAGCGATAAAATGCGCCGACAAATGACCCTGCTAAAATCGGACGAAGGGACACAACAAGAAGCTGTCCGAGGCTGGAGGACCACAGCCTTGGCCGCGGCATCGGCAGCTTCGTTCCCAGGGATACCGACATGGCCAGGAACCCACATAAAGCTAACCGGAGAACCGACGTCCAACAGCTGCTGAAGAGAGTGTTGGATCCAGTGTACGAAAGGGTGAACCAGGTACGGATCACTGAGGCTCTGGATGGCGCTCAGGGAATCTGAGCAGATGACATAAGCAGAATGTCAGTGGCCGCAGATGTAAAGAACAGCCTGGTAGAGGGCAAAGAGCTCAGCTGTGAAGACCGAACAATGGCCATGGAGCCGGTATTTGAAACTGTGTGCCCCGACAATAAAGGAACACCCGACCCCGTCATTGGTCTTAGAGCCACCTGTATAAATGAAAGTCATGTTGATGAACTTCGAACGAAGTCCCAAAAAACAGGAGTGGTAGACCGAACCGGGGGTGACCTTTTGGGAGAGAGCTGAGGTCAAGGTGAACGCGGACCTGAATCTGGAGCCAAGGTGGCGTGCGGCTCTCGCCCACTCGAAAGGTTGCAGGAAGTGAAAAATTAAGGTGTTGAAGGAGGCGACGAAAGCGAACTCCAGGGGGTAGCAGGGCAGAGAGATACAACCCGTATTGACGGTCAAGAGAGTCGTCAAAAAAGGAACGATAAGACGGATTGTCGGGCATTGACAGTAGCCGACAGGCATACCGACAAAGTATATCGCGCCGGTAGGTGAGTGGCACTTCGCCAGCGTCAGCATGAAGACGCTCTACGGGACTGGTATAAAATGCTCCGATCGCAAGTCGTAAATCCCGATGTTGTATGGAGTTGAGGCGGCGTAAGATGGATGGCCGTGCAGGCGTATACGAAGCTCCCATAATCCAGCTTGGAGCGGACGATCGACCGATATAGACGAAGTAGGACGGTTCGATCCACTCCCCACGACATACCACTGAGAACACGGAGGACATTTAAAGAACGGGTACAACGGGCGGCCAAATATGACATGAGGAGACCAGCTAAGTTTCCTGTCAAATGTAAGGCCTAAAAATTTGGTTGTCTCCACGATTGGGAGAGCAACGGGACCGAGTCGTAAGGACGGTGTGAGAAACTCTTTGTAGCGCCAGAAGTTAATACAGACCGTCTTCTCGGCAGAAAAACGGAAGCCATTGGCGACACTCCAGGAGTAAAGACGGTCAAGAGAACGCTGAAGACAGCGCTCCAGGACACGTGTACACTGCGCGCTGCAATAGATGGTAAAATCGTCCACGAAAAGGGAGCCTGATACATCAGCTGGGAGGCAATCCATTATTGGATTGATCGCGATGGCGAAGAGAGCGACGCTCAAAACTGAGCCCTGTGGCACCCCATTCTCCTGGCGAAAGGTGTCTGACAGGACAGAACCCACACGTACCCTGAACTGTCGATCCATTAAAAAAGGAACGAATAAAAAGAGGGAGGCGACCGCGAAGGCCCCATGTATGCATGGTGCGGAGAATGCCCGCCCTCCAACAGGTGTCGTAAGCCTTCTCCAAATCAAAGAACACAGCCGCGGTCGGGCGCTTCCGCAAGAAGTTATTCACAATGAAGGTCGACAAGGTAACCAGATGGTCAACAGCAGAGCGGCGCCTACGAAATCCACATTGTACATTGGTAAGTAGGCGTCGAGACTCGAGCAGCCAAACCAATCGAGAGTTAACCATTCGTTCCATCACTTTACAGACACAGCTGGTAAGCGAGATAGGTCGATAACTGGAAGGTAAGTGCTTGTCCTTCCCCGGCTTAGGAATCGGGACAACAATAGACTCGCGCCAGCATGCGGGAACATGTCCCTCAATCCAGATGCGATTGTATGTACGAAGAAGAAAACCTTTACCCGCAGGAGAAAGGTTCTTCAGCATCTGAATATGAATAGAATCAGGCCCTGGAGCGGAGGACCGTGATCGGCCAAGTGCGTTTTCGAGTTCCCGAATGGTGAATGGGGCATTATAACTTTCACAATTCGAGGAGCGGAAGTTAGGTGGCATAGCCTCCTCTGCCTGTTTGCGGGGGAGGAAGGCAGGGTGGTAATGAGCGGAGCTCGAAACCTCTGCGAAAAAGCGGCCGAAGGCATTGGAGACAGCCTCAGGGGCCACAAGGACGTCATTCGCGACCTTCAAGCCAGAAACTGGTGAGTGGACCTTACTGCCAGATAGCCAGCGCAGGCTACCCCAGACAACAGAAGGAGTAAAACTGTTGAATGTGCTTGTGAAAGCAGCCCAGCTGGCTTTCTTGCTTTCTTTGATAATACGACGACACTGGGCACGTAATCGTTTATAATTGATACAATTCGCCACTGTAGGGTGGCGTTTAAATGTGCGTAAAGCACGTCGACGAGCACGTAAAGCGTCTCTACATGCTGCGGTCCACCAGGGGACCGGTACGCGACGTGGAGAAGGAGGGTGAGGGATGGAATATTCAGCAGCAGCGAGAATGACTTCCGTGAGGTGTGCGACCTGACGAACGCAGCTTGTTAAGGTTTGATCCTGAAAGGTCGCCCTGGAAGAGAAGAGCCCCCAGTCTGCCTTGGAGATGGTCCAATTAGAGAAGCTCGGAGAGGGGGTATGCTGCAGGAGATGGATAACACACGGGAAGTGGTCGCTCGAAAATGTATCAGGAAGTGCATACCACTCAAATCGGCGTGCAAGTTGGGGAGTACATATAGAGAGGTCTAAATGGGAATAGGTGTGAGATGTGTCCGAAAGAAAAGTAGGGGCGCCAGTATTGAGGCAGACAAGATTGAGCTGGTTGAAAAGGTCTAACAAGGAGCCCCTTGGTCAGGATGCTGGAGAGCCCCAAAGGGGATGGTGGGCGTTGAAGTCTCCAGTTAACAAAAATGGTGCAGGTAGCTGAGCAATAAGTTGCATCATGTCTGCCCTGGTAACGGCAGATGACGATGGAGTGTAAACGGTACAAAAGGAAAACGTAAAAGTGGGGAGAGTAATGCGGATGGCAACTGCCTGCAGGCCGGTGTGCAACGTGATGGGATCGTAGTAAATATCATCCCGGACCAGCAACATAACCCCTCCATGAGCTGGGATACCTACCACAGGGGGTAGGTCAAAACGCACAGAGGTAGTGTGCCAAGGCAATTTGATCGCATGGGCGTAGCTTCGTTTCCTGGAGGGCTACGACGAGCGGATGGTGCAAGCGGAGCAGCAACTTCAAGTCCTCTCGGTTGGAGCGAATGCTGCGAATATTCCAGTGAATAAGTGCCATCGTAAGAAAAGGAAGATGAAAGAAGGGGTCACCTCGAAGGCCGCTTAGGGCCTGGCTTCGAGCGAGCACTGCCGCCGCTATCAGTAGGCGGACAGTCGTCGTCCATTGGGTCTATAGGGTCATCGGCCATCTCGGGAGGATGGCCGGGAGGGGGAGCTTCCTCCGCCGGTGAACGGCCAGATGTCCGGCTACCAGCGGTGCGGCCAGGCGAGACGGATGACGGCCTGGGGCGGCAACCGCTGGGTGGCGCAGGAGAAGAAATGCGCCGTGGCGGAGAAGGAGAACTGTGCTTCCTATGCGCCTTTTTGGAAGGACGTTTGGTGGAAGTACCGGTCGAAGGCTGGGAGGTCGAGGTACGGAGGAAGTGCGCACGGGATGGTTCCTTCTTGAAGGCCCGTGCATCTGACTTCGGGGTCTTCGTCTTAGCAGAAGCTGAGGAAGGGGCTGGTGTCTGTGGGGTGATGGGAGGAAGAGGAGACGTCGACCGCGCGATCTTAGCACTGGCCGAACGGACGACCGTGGTGCTGAAGGTCAGATCGCATGTCTGGGTTGCTACCTCCCGGGTAGTCCGAGGAGAGGCGAGGACAGTACTGTATTTCCCCGCTGGGAGCAGCGTGGGCTTCCTACTAGCCAATAGCTTGCTAGCAGCCGAGGTGGACACTCTTTGACCCGAATTTCTGGGATACAGCGTTCTTCCTTATAGACAGGGCAGTCGCAGGAGGATGCGGCATGGTCACCCTGACAGTTCACACAACGAGGAGACGGAGGTGGACTGTCACCCTCATGGGCATCCCTGCCACAAGTGACATTTAGCCGCATTGGAACAAGACTGTCGAGTGTGATTGAAACGCTGACACTGGTAGCAGCGCGTAGGTGTCGGGACATAGGGGCGAACAGAAATAACCTCGTAGCCCGCCTTGATGCGCGATGGCAGCTTAACACTATCGAAGGTCAAGAAAAGTGTCCGGGTCGGTACAAGGTCATTGTTGACCTTTTTCATGACCCTATGGACAGCCGTCACGCCCTGCTCAGCGAAGAAAGATTGAAGCTCCTCGTCAGTCAATCCGTCGAGGGTGCTAGTATAGACTACACCACGAGACGAATTCAAAGTTCGGTGGGCCTCCACCCGGATAGGGAACGTGTACAGGAGTGTGGCCCGAAGCAGTTTTTGTGCCTGAAAGGCACTCTCAGTTTCTAGTAATAAGGTGCCGTTACGCAAGCTGGTACAAGATTTGACAGATCCGGCTATGGCATCTACGCCCTTCTGAATAACGAAAGGGTTGACAGGAAAAATCCTTTCCGTCCTCAGATCGAGAAACTACGAGGAACTGTGGGGCAGGCGGTAGTACTTTTGTCACTTGGCTGGTCACGTTTCCGTTTTTGGGTCGAAGTCGAGAGAGATGGAGTAGAATCCATTGCGGAGGAATCCCCCATGATTGCCAGCGTCTCCGATGGCGCGCTCCTTCCTTGTGGGGACCCTCTCAGAGGGCACTCCCGCCTTAGGTGAATGTTTACACCTCAGGTCACACCTCCAGAGAAACAGACGGAGGGACCAATCGGCATGGTCAGAAGGTATCAGCTCAGGCAATCACCCCTCCCCGGGCTGGCCTTTACCAGGGAGTACGCACGTGCCTTACATGTCTACCCAGGGCGGTGACTTACGCGTTACCCCGTCACCGGCTACGCGTGCAACGCGTGGGTCGGCCTTCAGGCACGCACAGGGATGAAGGAAGAAGAGGAAAAAGAAGAGAGGGAGAAAGAGGACAGACTGTCTCAAACGCCGAGGCGGAGACCAGAGAAGGCAAGGAGAAGGCAATGAGAAGGCAAGGAGAAGAAGGCAAGGAGAAGAAGGCAATGAGAAGAAGGCAATGAGAAGGCAAGGAGAAGAGTAAGGAAGACAGTGAGGTGGAGAAGAGCAAAGAAAGGAACCAACAAAAGGAAGGAAGAAACGAGAAGTGAAAAACCAAAAAGACCACAATAATAGGTCGAGGAACCGTCCGTCTCCGGACGCAGGCGCTAACTACCCCCGTGTAGGGGATGGACTCCTTTTAGTCGCCTCTTACGACAGGCAGGAATACCTCGGGCCTATTCTAATCCCCAGAGCCGCAGGGGGGGGTGTCAACCATTTTCATAACTATGAACAGCCGTTACGCCCTGGTCAGACAGGTAGTGCTGAATTTCTTCGTCAGACGATCCATCGAGGGAGCGTGTATAAACGACTCCACGCGAGGAATTTAAAGTGCGGTGCACTTCAACCCGGACAGGGAAGGTGTGGAGCAGTGAAGTACGCAGCAATTTTTGTGCCTGGAGGGCACTGACTTTCTAAGAAGGTGCCATTCTGTAATCTGGAACAAGACATTACAGGACCTGCAATTGCGTCTACACCTTTCTGAATAATGAAAGGGTTGACCGTGGAGAAGTCGTGACCTTCGTCAGACCGAGAAACAAGGAACTGTGGCAACGATGGAAGAACTGTCTGTGGCGGAGACTCGAACTTACGCTTGTGAGCTGACAGTGGAAGGTGAGGAAACCATTGCGGAAGAATCCCCCATGATTACCGGCGTCTCCGATGGCGCGCTCCTCCCTTGTGGGGGCCCTCTGAGGGCACTCCCACCTTAGGTGATTGTTCACACCTCAGGTCACACCTGACAAACTGACGGAGGGACCGTTTGGCACTTTCGGAAGGTATCAGCTCGGGTGATCACCCCTCCCTGGGCCTGGCTGTTACCAGGGGGTACATACGTGTCCTACCTGTCTACCTGGGGGCAGGGAATTACGTGTTACCCCGTCACCAGCTACGCACAAAATGCGTGGGTAGACCTTCAGACACACACAAGGAGGAAGAAAGAGAAAGGGAAAAACAAAGAAAGTGAAAGGATAGAAGAGAGGTCTCAAACGCCGCAGCAGAGAACAGGATAAAGAGAAGAGGTAAGGAAAAGAGAAGGACAAAGGAAGGATGAAGACAAACAGAAGGCGAAGAATGCGTTACATTTACGAGCGTCCATCTCCGGACGTAGGCACAAACCATACTCCCAGAGGGGGAGAAAGAAGGAAAGAGCCAGGTGAGGGGCGGGGGGGGGGGGGGCGAAGATTGGGGATAGGGAAGGATGTGGAAAGGGAATGTATGCAGCCCGGAAAGGAAGGAGGGCCACATTAGCTCGGGGTCCCGTGCTCGCTACGCACGTATCCACAAGAGTTGTGGACCCCCCTGGGGCGTTGCTGTTGCTGACGCTGAATGAGGACTACCAGCACCCAGCGCCAGCCGCCGAGCAGCACAAACGCTCAACGTCAAGGTATCGACATGCATGATACCCACTACTAACAAAGCCTATCCTTGCACAACCTATCGCAGGCAGCAAGACAACCACTACTGCTCTTACCACGCGACCTAACTTTCGCAGAGGTTTTTTCCCTTGGCTCTTGCCTTGGCACTTTTTCCTCTGCCCTTCAAGCCGCTACCCTTTGCCAGATTTCCATCAATATCTTCAGATGAGCGCGTGTTAATGGTTAATCCTAACCAGACGTACGCAAACATCGCAGTACCCACATCCTGCGACACCTCACTTTAGTGAATACTAACCCTTATGCAGAGATGGCATTAGATCTTTTGTGTTGGCCATCATGCCGGTGTGGGCATAGAGGGGCTCCACCTCAAAAAAAACTCTAGCAGTGTCAGGTCGCACCTGATGAAGGTCACCGTCTACGTGACCGAAATATCGTTCAAGTACGACGCTGGTATCTGGCAGAACACCCGACAACCCAAGACGTTAATGTTGATTTGATATCTCTCCTGTACTTTGCTACCACGTTTTTCACAGCTTGAAGGTATAATGCATCACCACCTCAGCCTCTGCACTCAGCATCTGAAGAAGCAGAGAGGCTGAAATTGGCTGTCTGTGGAAGGTCACTTTGATGTTATGAAAGTACAGATGTCTGAACAGAAACGAAGCAATGCAATACAGCAAATCATGTTTTAAACTAACATGCTCAGCCTTATCCCATTTTGCATTGATACCCATCTTCCACAGTATATTGGTGATGTCAATTAAGCGGCTCCATTG
This sequence comes from Schistocerca cancellata, assembly GCF_023864275.1. Lineage (NCBI taxonomy): Eukaryota > Metazoa > Arthropoda > Insecta > Orthoptera > Acrididae > Schistocerca > Schistocerca cancellata. Next base: position 234,903,335 of record NC_064629.1, on the reverse strand, counting down.
AGGTTAGGTCACTGTAGCACTGCTACGAATTGCTGAATGGAAGATATTTATGCATCAATCCGTAAAAATTATGAGAAGTGCGATAACTTGTGCAGTCAACGACAGGGCGGCGATTGCAGCGGCAGCAAGATGCCTCATTTACCAATCCAACCTCTTTCCAATTAACTCTTCGAAGGTAACTGGATTCAAATTAAGCTCTTCTCATCCTGTATAGGATCGTATTTTGCATAAAAGCTCGCTAACAACTGTAAATAAATAGACTGAAAATACCTGGAATATCTGAACACGAGCTGAGCAAAGTTCATTTGTCTACATACGTAACAGAACTGGAGAGGAAATGCTGGAGAGCTATCCCAACTGAAAAAGCAAGTAGTGCTGGCGGTAGAAGTTTCCCTTTCTGCGAGAACGGCACTATTTAGAAGGATGTCTAAAAATCAATTTCCCTGTAGCCGCAAAATAGTGTGCAGCGATTTACATCTAACCTGTCCACAAACATTCCTTCCGTAAATGTTAGCAATTCGTATCTGTATCCCATGCAGCGTCAATGCTCTTTGTGCAAATTAATTATCCGACTGGCGCGTCCGCGCACACTCATCAGTGATTCGCAGGGCGAGCTGCAGAAGGGTTAGTTTATCTTTGTGACAAACCCAGTAGTTGCTTTTTCTGACGTGCGGTAGGACTGGGGAACTGCCTGCTCATTTTTCCTTTTGCAGACCTATGAAAGAAACAAGTGATGACAGCAATCCGGCAACCTACCTACTCAAGCTTTGTATCACCTCCCTTTCCATATCACGCCCCCAGAACACACTTCACCTTTTATTACAGTCTTCCTGCATTTAGATATGGTACAAACCATCAATATTCCTCCTTAACCCACTTTATTCAACAATAAACAAATTTTATAATATTAGAACTATTTTTAGTAAGCGATTTTCCGTCTTCTGCAGCATTGTAACTAGAATTAGAGAGACTAGGACCTTTTTGTAAGACACTTATTGAAGCATAATTTTGTACTGGAGATGGCTGTTGCTAGAGCACGCGGTTTACGAGTTATTCAATAAAAACATGAATGAGCTTCAAACACCCAACACACATTCTAAGGGTGGGATTTTAGGATGTCGCTCATGACACTTCCTACCACTACAAAAACTTGCGATTTAACTCAGTCTTTCCCCAGTTGACATGTTTTTCGTCTTCGTTCTTAATACATGAAATCCGTAACATGGAAATAGGCTACCTCAGTTTATTTCGATATAGCTCCTTGCATAATGCAGTATCCTGTCGAAGTTTCACTAGTCTAACGCCCACGACAGGCTTTATTTCTGAGACTTCATACGACAGCCGGAAAGAAAGTTGCATTGGGGCTAAAGCTGATACGAGGTAGCATCCTAATCGTCTCATTACGTGACTTCCGGAGGGACATGACTGATTTAAGCATGACCTCAACACGAAAGTAGTTAAGGATACACAAGAACGTATCACAAACATTCCATTCGATGTTACCGTATCTTAAAGGCAATTAGAAAGTTGTTCCAAAATGACTTCTAAAGGGGTTGACATTTTAAACATTATAAACATGAGCCTCTTAATATTAAACACCCTCAGCGCAGGTGTTGTCACCGTTTCTCAGACAGTGTCGTCGTCGATAGTTTTCGTTCCGTGCGTTTTCCTATACGACTTCTGTTCTATGCAGCGTACACGATGGAAGTGGTAACAACAAAAAGGAGGCCGTGTCTTATCAAGGATGGTCATCGCTACCGTATTTATAGGAGAAATGAATATACGAACTGGATGTGCGTCAATTATGAACGGAGTAGGTGCAAAGGCCGTTTAAAAATTGCAAATTGTGAAAGCTTTGCTCAACAGCAACATTCTTGTCCATCTGACAAAACATATGGAGATAAAAGCCTACATAATTGCAGTAAAAGAGTTCGTGAAGGAAAGACAGTGCCTATAGCCCAAATTTTTAAGCAGGAATTTCAAGATTTGAAAGATAAAGGATTAGAATTCGTGGCATATATTCCGAATTATGACAGCTCCAAGACTCATTTGTGTAAGGCGAGAAGAGGAGTTATTGGGACAACCCAGAACCCTGGCTCTAGTTCGGAAATTCACCTTAGCGAAGACCTTTTGAAATTAATGGAAGTTAATAGTTTTTTGAAGATTGATGGCTCCAGGCAAGAGGCTTCTAGTATTTGCCTGTGAAGAAGCAGAGAAAATCTTTGGTGACAATGGAACTGTGCTTATGGATGGGACATTTGACAGCTGTTCGAAACAGTTCAAATAATTTTACATAATCCATGTCGACATCGGAAGTACAGAAGAGGCAACTAAGATATTTCCTGTTTTATTTGATTTGGTGCCAGACAAAAGTCAAAATTCATACGAAAGACTTTCTGGATTGAAATCTAAGATGCCTGGGTGGTCACCAAAAACTGCAATGCTAGATTTTGAAGTGGCTACAATTAAAGCCACGAATTCAGTGTTTCCTGAAACAACTTTCCGGTTATAATGTTCACTAACTAGTGCCTGTGGAAGATACAGGAACTTGGATTAACGGAAGACTACAGTGATAGGGCGGAAGTCCGATTGTTTTGTCGCATGTGTGCTGCAGTGGCACATCTTCCACTTAACACTGTCGATGAAGCGTGGATTTTAATAATGGAACAAATGCCCAGTGGAGAGAAGATCACAGCATTTGCTGACTATATGGTTGATCAGTGGATGGAAAATCCTAATATACCTATTGAAATGTGGAATGTTTTTAACCAACGACACAGAACACGAATACTGTGTAAGGTTGGCATAGAAAACTCAACTCAATAAATCAGAAACATTCAAATGTTTACTTTGTGATTCAAAAGCTGAAGGAGGTAGTGAATGCTATAATTGAAATTAAAAGATCCCATTGGCCTACCTCTTCAAAAAAGATGAGGTACATAGATCTTCACATATGAAGAGTCTTGAGATTTAAAAAGGTTTAAAATCTCTAGCCTTCTTACAAAAAATTGAAAAATTACGATTGATAAGGAAAAATGGTTATCAATTTGCTACTGTGATGTTGAACAATAAAAATAAAACGAAAAAATTTAAACATGCCTATGTACTACGTGCATAGCCAGTCCTAAGCCTTGATAGAATATGAAGGAATGTTCTTATTTTCACGTCAGTCTGAATGTTCACAGTTACAGTATTTTAGTCTAACACGAGCGTCACCTCGGAGGAGGTCTAGAGATTCGAAAAGTTAGATAAATTTACCATGATGTGTGAAAAATTCTGGTATTTACTGTGGTCCTTAAAAAATATTGTTTCAAGACCGTATGTGTAAATGCAGCACACATTTTACCAGAATCAATTTCACAAAGTTAACTTGCCGATTCTGGAGTTTCGTCATGTCATACGAAACTATTTGTATTTGGTAGATCTCATTCACGAAAGTACGCATTTAACGGTATTTCTAAAGTTCTAATACAAAATCTGCTATTTATTGAATTTTTAACAAAACAAATTTTACTTGGTAAATTTCTTACATAACATGGTCACTCGTCCTGTGAAGCTTCCAGAATTTTTGGTGAGAAAGGCGGGATGGTGACTCAGCTGGTTGCCCACTTTTCTGCCAGAGTCTTAAACACGATCATATTTGCCTTTATTGTGCTCAAACACCAGCATTTTTAAACTGGTTATTATGTAGTTCATTTTATAAATATGAAATTCCAACTAGATGAACTTTGGTGGAGTCATCTATATTAAGCAACGAATTTTATCATCTGTAGGCATCAAGAACAACACTAGTTATCGAGACTTTATACACCGCATCTAACCATAGGAAAATATTCTGTAATTTCTTTCAGATGAACACGACCATTGTCGCGTAAATCTTTAATAGTAAACCCGGCGTTGCCCAGATATTTATTCATCCCAGTTCATCCCCTCTTCCCTCATGTCTTGTCCATTTAGTCCTATCTCGTCTATCCACCTGCTCCTTCCGTTCTCCCTCCCCATCCATCTTCCCGTCTGACAACCTCCTCCGCTTTTTCTAGTAGTACATCAAATTCACAATAACTAATTTATGTATCTATTACAGTGTTCCATTAGTCATTCACCATCTTCCCCTTTGTTTACCTGCTGCTCCCTCTTTCTTTTAATCTGCTTCTCTTACGTCTCTGGATGCACACCCTCCCCGCCCCCATCACGTTTTCCTCTCCGTATATCTGCTCCTCTGCCTGTCATGCCATCTCCTCCTTCCCCACCTATGAAAAAATAGGTATATCTGCTAACTTTCTTCCCACGCCCGGGTTCGATTCCCGGCGGGGTCAGGGATTTTCTCTGCCTGGTGATGACTGGGTGTTGTGTGATGTCCTTAGGTTAGTTAGGTTTAAGTAGTTCTAAGTTCTAGGGGACCGATGACCATAGATGTTAAGTCTCAGTGCTCAGAGCCATTTCAACCATTTGCTAACTTTCATGCTCATTGACGAAACTGTCGCATTTATTTAAAGGTAGGACAACCCTCCGCCATCCAGCATACGTTGGCTTGTATAAATGCCTTCACCACGAAAACATACATGCATGAGCCAACTCCCAAGCTGATCAAACGGTGTTTAATTTTTTTAAGGTACCCTCTGCCATACACCTTATGAAATTTCACGTAGATGGTGAGGTTCCCCTTGTTTTGAAGATCAAATGTACAAATTTTCATCAAGATTGGAGCAGCACTGTGGCTTTTGTTGAAATCCGTAAGCAACGTACCCTCCACCATGCACTGAACAAAGTTTTATGTAGACAGTGACCTTTTTGGTTTGGGAAATAGGGATTAATTTTTATACACACGCCGACTTAATTGTGGAACATAATAGATTAGAACAACATAAATCCTGTAATGATTTGTCTTATAAGGGGCAACAGCTATTAAATAATAGCAACGAGATTACGAAAGCAATCACTTTCAGAGTTACGTAAAATGACGTTATACCTTGTAAATTATGACACAAAATGAAGATAAGCGATGTGGGACTTCCGTTTGCGTTTGAAACTCTGAGAACTCCTGTGTGGTGAGGAGGGTGGGAGGGGGCAGCAAGGGGAGCCTCAATTTGTTTTGCCGGCCTGGGCCTCTGACAGGTTTAGTGCGCCGCTGCTCGTAGGAAACCCCACGACACCCTCATTCCCTCCCCTCTCCCCAATCAAATGCCACCCCTATAAGGTTTCAGTGGCGTTACGGTCCCGAACCCATCCGCGCCGAACGATCTGTTAGTCGCGGATACTAACTACCTAAATGCAGACGCCTAGAGACATGCACTACTGAAACGTTTTTATTTACTTATTTGTCTAACTCACTCTTACATTAATCATACATTTAGATATTAGGTTATACCTGTCACCACGGTTTTAGCTATTCGATTTCAATTTGCGTTTTAGAAAAAGGAGTTTTTACATTCCAACAAGTTATTCGACGAAGTATTATAGTAAGTAGATTCAATGTACCTCGAAGAAAAAATTTATCACTAACGTATACCGACCTAAGGAAAGAGCTTAAGAGCAAAGTCATTTTAGGCTAGCGATCTTGTGGCATGATTAGAATATTTCGACATCTGTTCTGGATAACGTGAATGGGTCTTTCGTAATCTGCGAACTGATTCTTGGAAATTCTGACACTGCGAAGTTTAATTTCCATTGGATTTTTAAAAATGATACCTAGCTCTATTCATTTAGAATCTTTAAAATGACAAATCCATTGCCGACCTCACCAATGATGGAATTAAATCTCGAAAATTGTATTTCCATGTATTTATTTCAATGTGCAAGCCCTTAGGAAGTAACATTTCCCCTGCTTAGTTACAATTTAAACAATTTTAGTTCCCACCAGAATCAACTAACATCCGTATACCTATCACATAGTGCGTTCTTTCCTTGACAGTGTAAACTGGGATCATGTAAATGATTTTTAAAATTATTGGAAACGCTGATTCTGATCAAATGAATCCTTCACCTCATCAAATTCTGCACTATCTGCTTCAACCTCCCTCTTTCAAAAATAAGATTCTAACTGCACGAAAGCGAGTTAAACATTTACCTGTACGCAACGAATTTCGCGATGAAACATTTCTCCGTATTAACCATTAATTTCTTCCGAAAAATGATTCGAGGGAACATTGATGGCTTTCGTCAGCGCATTATATCGGTAATTTTCGTTACAGCTCACTGGACAGCAGTGACTTCCTCGTGGTGCTTGCTGATGGGTAACGCAAAGAAATTTTACAGTACTCCGTCTTAATTTAGCAAAGAAATCATTTTCGCTACCGACCACAGCTTCTGCACCATCGACACTGCAGAGCATTTTTTTAAAGTCAGTTTCGTCAACATTTAACTACTTCAATTATCCAAAACTGTTCTCAGCTTCGCAACTAACGCTCACTGGAGGGGAGCATGCTGCGAACCTCGCTTTGCCAGCCATGATTTGGGGGAAGGAAACCTGAATTTGGGTGTCTTGACAAAGGTCTGAAGCCTGCCACCAAATCTTACCTTAACCGATGCGCAGGCTACGAGTCTTTCACAAATATTATGCAAACAGTTTCTGGAAGTTTTGTAAGTCTCACAATCCGCCCACAACCGCAGAAAGTTGTTGAATATTATCCTCTGCGATCGTTGCTGTGCCTTGGCCGTCTACATGATTTTTCCTTTCCCTACAATTCCATGGATCATTTTTCAATCTGGGGAACTGAGCGGGACTGAATTTGACACAGACAATGCGGAAACTAATTTTCGTAACGGCGGCACGCGTCCGTAATGTGAGATCTATACATGCGGTGGATGTTTAAATGAAAGAACTGGAATAACACCTCGTTAAATTGTTCCATATGGTTTCAGTTCTATTAAAATAGGTTTTATAACGCCTATGTTTATAACGTAGCTTCATTTTGAACACTACGTGGACGGTTTCACTCAAGAACGTGAAGAATGACCTGAAATAGCAGGTATACTAAATTACTGAGAAAATACGAGAGAGGCTATCGGCATTTAACGTCGAATGAAATATGACATGGTGTGACATGGGAGAACTTTATGTTACCATAAATTAAGTATTACGCTTGGTACAGAACGGCCCATTCGTTTTATCATTACCAAAATGAGATGAGAACCCAGTTAATATCTGGGCAGCTCTAAGAACCACGTTCGCCTATTTACTGCGGACTCTAGGTTCGCGCCAAAAACTGCACAGGAAAGTTAACGATTGAAGCCGATGGTACAAAACAGCAAAATCAGTTCTGTAGCTATCCTTTGGTTTATAATGCCCGAAGTATACCCAGTTTTCATGAATGTGGAAGGGGCCATATACCTCGCAGTAAATAACACGGCTCTAATATGTCATCTTGAACCAAGGATGAAAATTTAAGAGAAATTCACCTTGCAGTGAGAATGAAATCTTCCAGTGAAGAAGATTTTAGCAAAAATTAGCCAATTACAAGGATACGGTGAACGCGTTAAGCCTAATGACATCATGGTATGTTGATAAATTTTACTTTGGGACCGTCGAAATACAACATGCAAAATTTTTGTGCCATGTGTGTATCGCATCCCGCCTCTTTGCAAGGAGTCTTCAGCGGCCTGATACACGTACAAATTTTTGGGTTTACCTTTTAGTTTACATTTAGAACGTATATATGGGCTATGAAGAGTTCCGGCAATTTGTTTTTCTATGACGTAATAATTTAAAGTTATACTCACAGGCATCGTTAAGGTTGTTCTACACGTGTTCTGTTCCTCAGTTGGCATTTTTCTTAACGAAATCAAACGGCTTTGACTGTTTATAACCAATATATAACGTAAATGTAAATAGTATAAACAATATGTAAACATTCCAGGCAATTTAAGGTGCCTTTCAAAGAACTGTTTCAGTCCTAACTGGACAGTCCCAAAGAGAAAATGCAAGATACGGTAGTATACGCAACTGAGGACGATAGGACTACAAAAACGATGTAATCTGAATGAAATGTGGAAGCACTAAGAAAATTACTACGTGAGGAAGTATAATAAAGTCTATCACACGTAACAATGTAAGTTTGTAAAAGAAAGTTCCGTGTTCTGGGACTTATGGACCAACAGAGACTGACCGTCGTATCACCCATGTAATCGGAATGGGATGTGCAGCCAGCACACCGCTTTCTCAGCGTTGGTTTTAACCTTTGAGCCGCTTCTCGATTACCTTGCTACTCAAATAGCACCACAAGGCTTAGTGCAAATCTTTCCGGTCCTCCCACCAAGTAATCCTTTGCAGTACCAGGAATCGAACCCAAATACTCCGTATAACAGCCAGAAGCTGACCACTGAGCTATGAGGCAGTTGAAAGGTTGTGTGAAGTCAAAATTCTGTAGGTGATGAGCGAAAGGTAGAATAAATAAAAAAGCACTTCGTCTTCAGGCCACGAGTGGTCTACCGGGACCATCTGACCGTGTCATCCTCAGTGGAGGATGCAGATAGAGGCGTGGGGTCAGCACACCACTCTCCTGGTCGTTATGATGTTCTTGACCGAAGCCGCTACTATTCGGTCGAGTAGCTCCTCAATTGGACGAGGCTGAGTGCACCCCGAAAAAATGGCAACAGCGCATGGCGTCCTGGATGGTCACCCATCCAAGTGCCGACCACGCCCGACAGCGCTTAACTTCGGTGATCTCACGGGAATCGGTGGATCCACTGTGGCAAGGCCGTTGCCCGAGCGAAAGGTAGAATAAATGGAAATGTAAAATAAGCTCATCACTTTCCAGGAATAACGATCTGAGCTGCCTCGTGAAATTTGTGGGTTTGCCAACTGAGAAACATCACCTTTCAACCTGACCTACACGTCGTGTTACGCTACAGCAGCCACCCCAGCCTACAACCGAAAAAAATTCGTATAATCAATAGTCTAACCTATGTTTTCGCTTTCAAATAGCTGCTCGCGAAGAAATGTGTTGAGGTGTACTATTTGTGCTAGTTGCTAGTTTATCAGGACAAAGCGTTATCGCTGTCCTATCTCACTCCTCCGATTCTTTTTAACGCAACATATGAGCAGACGAGGAGAAAGCAATATGCTCACTGTACATGTATATCGGACATGCAAACTCTTGTATTTTAACAGAGTCTTTTACACTATCTTTTCGTAATTAATGAAGGATTTCGGTCGACAGTGCTGCACCACAAATTTAGTAATCGAACTGTCACCTACTGCCACATAAACGTCTTTTGGAAAGACAAATACATCGCCGAACATATCACTGCGAGTGTAGCGTCGGTTCCACCCACATTGAGTATTACGGCCATTTGCATTTCCTCATTATGAGGACTGAACATACCATCTGAGCATTGTCATCCGTCTAACGACATGTTGAACAGTTATAAAAACATGTTAAAGGTAGGAGCGAGATGAGAGTTCGACCGCGTACAATCTCAATGCCTGTAAACAGAACAGGCCCAAAGCTGTTTGTAATTAATGCTACTTTGGTGAAATTGTTACGCAGCCCTGCTTCCACATGTCCCGAAGGGACTAGGAATGCCGTTCAGTTATCCAAAACTGTTCAATTATCCACAAGTTGATGATACACAAGCAATTAAAAACATTTAACAGTAATTTACGTTACCTGTTGCAGTTACGACGATAATGCGCAACGTTACCATAACACTTCAGTTAACGTTCCAGGAGCAACAAATATGCACTATTTTATTTTATTGCTGTATGATCTTTGGGAAGTATCACAACACACGATTTCCATTCTCTATGAGAATGCATAGCTTTCAACAGAAAACAGAACTGGTCTTTGAATAGGGCATTGCACTTTGCCTTTCCCACGCCCACAAATTTCCCTAGACGAAGAGGGTCAGGCTATCACCTTACTAAAAATTTACGCCAGTTTACTATAATACTTCGCAACAAGAGAATTATAGTAGCTTAAAATAACTTTTACGAAAGCAGTTACCGCTGCTTAAATCACCAGGCTCAGAAGGGAAAGCAATCCACATCACACTTTATTCACTACTACGATTTCCTAACATTGCACAAAACTTTAAAAATAACATTTTATGAATTTTCCGGCATTAACTTTATATTCAATCACAAAATTAAACGGAATTACTTTGACAAGCCTACAGAACTTACCACAAAGAAACAAAGTTTTAGTCAAGGCTGATGCGTCCCCGTCTCTCCTTTAACAGCTACTGCCAACGTCTTACTTGTTGACTGGAGGGAAGTTCTGTCAAAGATTACTATTACTATGCCTTCACGTGGCAAAGATTATATTTGGCCTCCGTTAATATAACTGTTTGGCTCGTAATTAGAAACAGCATGACCACTCACATATGCACGTAAATAAGTCTGTTTATTCTTCTTCTTCGCGGATGGATCACTTAGGACCACGCGTAATCAACATTTGTTGGCCTTCCTTTTCGCCCAGTATTCCTTCATAAACAACGAATGGGCTAGCTTTCGTTGCGTAGACCATGTATGTCGGTTAGTTTTTCTCTCTTCTTCCTCAAAACCCCGTGTGTTTGTGATTTTCTGATTTCATTTCTATCATGTAGATTTGGAGACCCTACTTCTCTCAGGTCTTTTTCCGTCTGTTTGTACTAGTTCGGTCTTGTAGTTCTGTTCTTTAAAAGTGTATGGATTTTGTGCATTAACCTGTTTGAGTCCATTCTTTCTAAGTGCCCCATGAATTGGATTCTTCTCATGCGCATTGTGTCTGTTATTTTGGAGATATTTTTATATATTTCTGCATTGGGTTTTGGATAATGTACCCCATCTTTAGTTCTTGGTCCTAGGATTTTCCTCATTATCTTACGTTCTTTCACTTCTAATTCCTCTTTTAGTGTTCTGTGTTGAAGGTTTAGTGTCTCAGATGCGTAGAGAGCTTCGGGTCTAATTACTGTTGTGTAGTGTCGTATTTTGCAGTTCCACGAGAGACTCTTTTTGTTGTAAATGTTTTTTGTTAACTGAAACGCCGTCTCCATTTTCTGGACTCTTGATCTGACAGATTTCTTTTCATTACAATTTTCCGCAATCCATTCACCTAAATATTTAAATTCTTTTACTCGAGAGATGTAGTTATTACCAATTTTGAGATCAGAAGGTGCATCTTTGACGTCAGTCATAAATGTTGTTTTTTCAAATGAAATTTGTAATCCTATTTTAGCTGCCTGTTCTTGTAATAATTCTAGCTGTTTCTGTGCATCGGCAATGTCTTGTGCGTTCAGTGCCATGTCATCAGCAAATGCTAAACAGTGTAATTCTATGCCCTTATGTCTTGGTCCCAGTCTGTGTGCTGGTGCACCTGCTTTTTTCCATTCTCTAACAACTTTTTCAAGAGCACAATTGAAGAGCACTGGGGACAGTCCATCCCCTTGTCGTACTCCTGTGTCTATTTCAAATTCTGTGCTCAATTCTCCCATAAATTTTACTTTGGATTTGGTCTCCGTGAGTGTTTCTTTTATGATGTTTATTGTCTTTTGATCTAGTCCAAATTCTGCTAATACTTCAAAAAGGGATTCTCGGTCTATACTGTCATATGCTTTTTTAAAGTCGACAAACGTGATGACATAACTTTTGTTTGAAGTACTATGTAAATATTTCATTGAGTTTTTCAAGTTAAGGATTTGTTCTACGCAAGATCGACCTTTTCTGAACCTACCTTGGTATTCGCCTAGTTTTGAATCCAGCTGAGGTTCTGCGCGGTTTAGTAGGGCCTTAGACAGAATTTTGTATGTTATTGATAATAAAGAGATTCCACGATAGTTGTTGGGGACTGTTTTACTTCCTTTTTTGTACAGAGGATGTATGATTGCAGTCTTCCAATCTGTGGGGATTTTTTCAGTTTTCCAGATTTCATGTATAATTTCTTTGAGTTTTGCAATAAGATTTTCTCCTGCATTCTTCCATAGTTCTGCGATGATTTGGTCTTCTCCTGATGCTTTGTTATTTTTCAGTGACTGAATTATCTCTTTAATCTCTTATAAAGTTGGTGGCTTTGAGTCTGGGTTTCGTTGTGTACGATTGAACTCAAATTTTTCTGCAGGCTTTTCACAATTCAGTAATTTAGAAAAGTATTTTGCAAGAATTTCACAGTTTTCGGTGTTGGTATGAGCAATTTCCCCATGGTCATTTTTGAACTGGAGTGATGGAGGAGAGTACTTTGTTAATTTTTGTTTGAATACTCTGTAGAAATTTCGGGAATTGTTTTTCTTGAAATCATTTTCTATGTCTTGCAATTTTTTGTCTTCGTGTTGTTTACGCACTGTTCGTATTGCTTTTGTGACTGTTTTCCTGGTATCTTTGAGATCTTCCAGGGTCTTTTGATTTCTGTTGCCCAACCAATTTTGCCACGCCTGTTGCCTGAGATTTATCAGTTGGTCACACTCATCTGTCCACCATGGGTGTTTACGTGTTCTTGTTTGCGGTGCTACAGTTTCAGCTGCATTTAAAAGTCCTGCTTGCAGTTGTTGCCAATTTTGTGGTTTTAAATTTTGCGTTTCTTTTGTAAATTGTTCATTGCCATTTATCTTTTGTACATCATATTTACGGTGTGGAGATTTCTTAGTGAATTTTCTTTTTTCTGGAATGACATCTGGGGAGAATTTTGTTGGGTAATGGTCGGAATCTAGATCTAGTCCATTAAGGACTTTAAGTTTCATAATGTCTACTGTATTTACGCGGGAGATCATTACATGATCCAACTGATATTCACCTAGTAATGGATTAGGTGAGATCCAAGTTTTCGTTTTCGAGGCCCTTTTCTTGAAAAATGTTGATTTGAAAAATAGGTCATGGTTTTTGCAGATTTCAATGAGTCGCATGCCATTCCGGTTGGTCTGTGTATGCCCTGACCATTTACCTACCCAATATCGATATTTCTTTTCTTTACCGATTTGTGCATTGAAATCGCCCATAAGTATTTTGACATGGTTATTTGGGATATTTTGGAGAATATTATCTAATTGGTTCCAGAATTCTTCTACTTCTTCTATTATGTTTTTGTTAGTGATGTTAGTTGGTGCAAGTCCGTTGATTAGGGTGTATATCTTATTAGCTGATTTTATTGTCATCGTGGAGAGCTGACCCGAGTAAGATTTGAAAGTTGCGACTGAATCAAGTATTGATGTATCTACTATAAATCCAGTTCCAAATTGTGGACAATTTGCCATGGCTCGTTTTCCAGGTTTTCCTTTGTATACCCTGTATCCTTCCGAATCAAAAGGATTTTCATCTGTATATCGTGATTCCTGAAATGCAATAATTTTGATTTTACGTTCTCTGGATTTGTCCAGGATGTTTTTTAGTTTTCTCATTTTTAAGAGAGAATTTACATTAAATGTCATTAGCCAAATTCTAGATTTTGGTTTGATTTTGTTATTACGGGGTTTTGAGGTACTCCGATTTACCTCCATGCACACTTCTGTGGTCTCCCCAGAATCCGAATAGACCACTTGCAGTTTTTCAACCGTGGGATTTGACCCACTGGGGTAATTTGTCTTTGAAGGTGCTGTATCCATGTTGATTTAATTGGACTGGGTTTGTGACTGAAATTGAGATTTCAGTCTGGTTAAGCTCAGAGTTCCACTTCTGAGTTTTATAGAGCAGCCGCCACTAACATGTGGAACAGAAGCTGTAGGGTTACCGCCACTAACCTGTGGAACCGTCGTGCCCTTTGTCCAATTAGCCTTGGACGATAGCTTTTATACTATCCCATAAAGCAAGGTTGCCTCTTCCGCCAGTTCCGCCGTACCGATGATCTTCATCTCCGCCTTCACTGCCGTTGAGGTCTTCACCGTGTCCCTGGCAAGGGGCCCTCACGAGGTCCTATCACCCGGGCCAGGTGAACCAAGGTTTTTTTATGAGGTGTTACTCCTCCCCCTCCTCCTTTTTCAACCGGGCTTGGGACCGGCTATGGCGGAGTTATAAGTCTGTTTATTTATTATTATTATATTTACAGGAGCAAACTCTTGTACCGATTTGCTATTACAACCATATTAGAAGTTACTAGGAGCCTCAGACACGGCTATAAAGGTTTCAGAATCACTCAGTGACCAGCATCAGGGCATTCACCCCAACTGATTGACAGAAAACGTTGAAAACCATAAGATGTGTGGCCGCATGAAGATCTGAACACCACTGATCACGAATGCGGGTGTAGTACCTTAAGCACTGTAATGTCTCGTTGGAGAAAGACCATAAGGTAGAAGGAATACTCCGTTTTGAGAATCGAGGAATGTGAAGCCGAAAGATGGACCTGCATTTACTTTACACACACAACAGGTCACAGTTCAGTGCATGGCGGAGGGCACGTTACAGCAATATTAGAAACGCTCTGTTCTTTCTGTTCTGTTTGATTTTAGTGAGAGAGAACAACAACTGCAGACTATAATCTGCACTGATCTCTGCTGCCGTACCGTTGCCTACCTCAGAAATTTAAGATGGAGGTAGCGGAATACCTGCACGATGTTGCTAGATTACTGGTTCTCTGAAGATCCGACAGGTTTAGCGTGAACAGTGCTGCGTTTCTAACAAATACTATGAATTAAGATTTCCGAGAATCTCAGTTAGAACTTCGTTAGGGGCTGTACGGATCTGTTGCCATACTAGCAGCGAGTCTCTGAATTCCTTCACACCTTCATAGGGCTTCTAAACATCGGAACATCTCTAAGGTTTCATTCGGTCTCTTTCACATTTATTTCGTGTGTTTGTTTTATTTGACATCGCTTCGTAGGATAACCAGTTGATTCTTGATGCGAGCCTCTGAGGTTTCTAATAACTTGATCATTGGGCGCTATTGGGCATGTTATATTTTTTATCGGTATCGTCTTGTATTTATCTTCATTTAAGGAGCGCTGTCATTTAACGCACGATATGCAAACACCATCCAAGTCGTTTTGCATATTCCTACAATAATGAAGCGATGATACTTTAATGTGTGGACCAAAACATACCAGAGAATAACCTTAGAGTACTACTGACCTTTATCTAATTAATTGTTTATACTGGGTGAAAAAACTTACTTACTCAAATTTTAGAGTTTTTAAAAAAGATAAGAAAATACTTTCTAAGTGAGAAACAAGTCATAGATGCACCGATTCCCCACTAATAATGTTCAGAGACGTTGTTCTAACTGCTGTGTGATGAATATGGTTCTAATACGTTTCCGTCCTTCTACGGATTCCATTTTGTTGGCGGAGATGAAATGTTTGCAGTAGGAGACACAGACAGACACACCATCAGAGCTGGTTCCCCGTTTGGCTGAAGCTGCAGCCACCATTCGTTAAACTCCTCGTTGTTTTGAGATTGTTAGACTACCACTAGCACACAGATCATAATTGTGCATTAATGTCACAGGAGGATATTTTCATTAACATCTCTAAGACAATATTAACAACATGGCAGTTTCTACACCATCCCTTAACATTAGTAGCAACAAAACCTTTATGGACCCCCAACAGGGAAATGTGATTGGTGGGTGAAAGTCGAAACTGGTGCACTTGGGAGACCATCTACGATACTATATTACGGATTTCAAGAGAACATTGTAACTACACCCCCACCCTACGCTGCGCGCATCAAAAAATGGTTCAAATGGCTCTGAGCACTATGGGACTCAACTGCTGTGGTCATAAGTCCCCTAGAACTTAGAACTACTTAAACGTAACTAACCTAAGGACATTACACACATCCATGCCCGAGGCAGGATTCGAACCTGCGACCGTAGCGGTCGTGCGGTTCCAGACTGAAGCTTCTTTACCGCTCGGCCACTCCGGCCGGCGCTGCGCCCATCCTTCCCTCTACTCCCTCACCCACTATGACATCGTTACTTCTACTCCTCCCTTTTTCCCCACTTCCATGCCGAGATGGCAAATCTAGGTCACTTATCTTAGGCAGTGCAAACGAAAGGTTCTGGGTTAGAATCATGTCATGTGTAACTTTCTAAAATTTTATCTGTTTTCCACGAATTTCAGCACATTTAATGTGCAGTGCATCTTAAACACTTGCGAGCATTTACCGTAAGAGCACAATTGAGCCCCCAATGTTTAAGCTGTTGCTGCCACCAGATGGTACCCACCACCATCATTTAAACTATTTAGAGAGCACCCTATGTGATGTTTAATATCGGGAGTGGGCACTAACTGTTTCTACCACCACCATCCCTCCCAGAGCGGTGGGGGTTAGAAAGGGGGGGGGGGTGGAACTGTGTGTGTTTCTATAAGACACAGCAGCTAGTCCGTGCTGTGTACGACTACGTATAAACTGACTTCTAATGGATGGAAGTGTGTTAATGTAGGTATAGTACCTGGGAGGGCATGTGAAGTAATAATAGAAGTAGAAAATGCTCAACAGAGTGGTGTCTACTGAGAAGGAGTGCGGTCGTCTGTCAGTCAACAACCTGTCCCATATGGCAACAGAAGACAAGTGAAACGTGACGTTTTAAATTTCGTCTAAAAAGTCATTTACGTGGGAGGATCACAGACTGAAAGGGGCCCTATTCTTTGTTAAATTTTTATCCCTACTCTTGACCCTTAGTCATATTGTGAGACTATTTTCTGGGACACTACTTGCGCCATATATTTAGAAATTCTTTAGAGTTTTGCAACTGCTGTAAAGGTGGGAAACAGAATTTATGTACTCCAGCCCCACTGTGTACAATATCATGTGAATTTCCAATGAAAATTTAGTTTATTGACCCTGTAAATTAACTGAACGCGCAGTGGAAATTAATATGGAGATTTCGACGTGATCGTACAGGGAACAGGTTTATTATACTTTTATCACACATTTAATAATCAGAACGGAGATTTCACCGGGAAGGTAGGAATTCAACGGTATAAGTATGGAGCGAAGAAGAAAAATGAACCATATTCTATGAAACAGACTTTTGTTACCAGGCAAGTATTTATCTCACAGAGGAAACAGGAGACAAATCTTATCACTATTGTTCTTTCAGATGAAATGGGGCTTTCACTAAGCAGTCTTTGTATTTAGCGTCAGTACAGGTTCTTTGAGAGATATGAATAACTTAGTAAAAGTAATAAGCTCTCGGTCTCACATCACACAATCATTTACACTGAAAACTACAGGAATAATTTACATACTATTTACGTACCAGCATGCATTTCGATTGGAGGAGGGTTTGAGAAGGACAAACATCTAAGTGCACCATATTTAATAAAAGTTAAATAACTTTAAGAAATCCCAACATATTATAAACATTTCCAGCCTGTGGGCCTTCATTTATACATACCACTCACAACAGAACATTAGCAGGCATAAATAAACATTGATGAAACTTGGCGGGTGTGTATCGTAGGCACATCAAGATAATGCAACACTTTTTTTAGTTTTTGCCCAGTTTCACTTTTAATGTGTAAAAGACAATTTGTTATGTTAGGTTTAGAGGGAATATCTTCGAAACCATGATGCATATAAAATCTGTTTCATACAAAAGCTGAAACGTAATTAACGTTACTAAAAACTATGTAATCAACTTTCATAATAAACTGAAATTTTGCAAAGTACCTAACACAATTAATCAATGCTGAAAATTGAATACCTTTGTTATAGCATAAATTAAAATAGCTTTCATATCACACTCATCCATATGTAATGTAGCTGGTTTCAGAAATACCATTTTTGGTAAATATGCTGTACGCAGTTTGTTGTTGGAATATTATCTACTCAAAAAAATATAAACTTTCATTGTTATTCTAATTATGTGTTTTGTTTTATGTTTTAAATCGTTATTTTACGGTTTACATTCATAGTTTATAATTTTTAGTTTACCATTTTAAATAAGTGTATTTCATGAATTAAAAGTAATAAGTAATTCATTACAGTTACACAAAATCTTTACAATACCGATATTTTGTAAATAAATGCTTAAAACATAACTTTTTTTTACCTTGTAAATAAAAAGAACAAAATTTTTTTCATATAATACGTTCGACTGACAACATATTGGAAAACACAATTCAGCAGCACGCTCAGATTGTAGTGACGATCCACTAAATATCCTGATTTGTATCAGGCATATTTCAGTACATCGGCAATGCGTAGCGAAAAGAATTGATTACTGATTGACTGCAGCTTGATTATATACACTCCTGGAAATGGAAAAAAGAACACATTGACACCGGTGTGTCAGACCCACCATACTTGCTCCGGACACTGCGAGAGGGCTGTACAAGCAATGATCACACGCGCGGCACAGTGGACACACCAGGAACCGCGGTGTTGGCCGTCGAATGGCGCTAGCTGCGCAGCATTTGTGCACCGCCGCCGTCAGTGTCAGCCAGTTTGCCGTGGCATACGGAGCTCCATCGCAGTCTTTAACACTGGTAGCATGCCGCGACAGCGTGGACGTGAACCGTATGTGCAGTTGACGGACTTTGAGCGAGGGCGTATAGTGGGCATGCGGGAGGCCGGGTGGACGTACCGCCGAATTGCTCAACACGTGGGGCGTGAGGTCTCCACAGTACATCGATGTTGTCGCCAGTGGTCGGCGGAAGGTGCACGTGCCCGTCGACCTGGGACCGGACCGCAGCGACGCACGGATGCACGCCAAGACCGTAGGATCCTACGCAGTGCCGTAGGGGACCGCACCGCCACTTCCCAGCAAATTAGGGACACTGTTGCTCCTGGGGTATCGGCGAGGACCATTCGCAACCGTCTCCATGAAGCTGGGCTACGGTCCCGCACACCGTTAGGCCGTCTTCCGCTCACGCCCCAACATCGTGCAGCCCGCCTCCAGTGGTGTCGCGACAGGCGTGAATGGAGGGACGAATGGAGACGTGTCGTCTTCAGCGATGAGAGTCGCTTCTGCCTTGGTGCCAATGATGGTCGTATGCGTGTTTGGCGCCGTGCAGGCGAGCGCCACAATCAGGACTGCATACGACCGAGGCACACAGGGCCAACACCCGGCATCATGGTGTGGGGAGCGATCTCCTACACTGGCCGTACACCACTGGTGATCGTCGAGAGGACACTGAATAGTGCACGGTACATCCAAACCGTCATCGAACCCATCGTTCTACCATTCCTAGACCGGCAAGGGAACTTGCTGTTCCAACAGGACAATGCACGTCCGCATGTATCCCGTGCCACCCAACGTGCTCTAGAAGGTGTAAGTCAACTACCCTGGCCAGCAAGATCTCCGGATCTGTCCCCCATTGAGCATGTTTGGGACTGGATGAAGCGTCGTCTCACGTGGTCTGCACGTCCAGCACGAACGCTGGTCCAACTGAGGCGCCAGGTGGAAATGGCATGGCAAGCCGTTCCACAGGACTACATCCAGCATCTCTACAATCGTCTCCATGGGAGAATAGCAGCCTGCATTGCTGCGAAAGGTGGATATACACTGTACTAGTGCCGACATTGTGCATGCTCTGTTGCCTGTGTCTATGTGCCTGTGGTTCTGTCAGTGTGATCATGTGATGTATCTGACCCCAGGAATGTGTCAATAAAGTTTCCCCTTCCTGGGACAATGAATTCACGGTGTTCTTATTTCAATTTCCAGGAGTGTAGTTTCTCAGGTAGAGATTGACACAATTATGACTGAGCAGGTACAGATCTGAAGATTTTTCTCATCTTTCACACTGGGAAAAGAAAAATTGTATCAATATCTTTTGACGTGGACAGACGTCAGACGATACTGTATCAAGAACATTCCGGGTTTCAGAATGAGATTCTTCAATTCACGGTCCAAAGTCTCCATTATCGTTTTTTAGAACTGTGGTAAGGGAGGTGGTCAACGTGTAAAAACCATTCTGAGCGTCGCACCTGAGGACAACGAGGTTGTTCACCTGATGATACCAAAAGGCTCGATGGAAGAGATACAGCCACAGGACACAATGTTGGAAGAACTTTGTGAGAAGATTTTCAACTCAAGCTCTGCTGAATCATTATGGTGTCATTCTCCACTTCCGAAACAATATAATCAAGCTTCGGTCACTAATACATAATCCATTCTTCTCGCAAGGATTTTCCACTGTACTGAAATATGCTTGGGACTAATCTAGATATTCGAAGGATGACGCTGCACAATTTCGAATTCTACTGAATTTTATGTTGTGTTGCCTGTCGTGAGTTTTATGTGAAGAAATTTCGCTAATTTTATGTGTATGGTGTGCAAAAAATTTTACGTTTCAAGTATTTCCTTACAGATTATTATTATTGCAATGATTTTGTATCATAATAATAGGTTACTCATTATTTTAAGTTAACAAAATGAGTATAAATTATGTGAAATTGTAAAATAAAAAAACTGGAGTGCAAAACATGAAATCACAATTTAAAACATAAAACAAAAATAAGTATAATAAACTATTAGAATAATAAAGAAACATTAGATGTTTTAATTAGGGATGTTGAAAATACTCCAACAGCACACTGTATACAGCTTATTTAACCAAAATCGTTATTTCTGGAACTATCTTTATGACACATGGATGGATGTGAAGGGAAAGCTTCTTTAATTCATATTGTAACAAAAGTTTTTATTTTCCAGTATAAACTGATGGTGATGGTTTACTTTCCTACATTTCCAATTATTACGACAGTTCATTATACAGATTTCAAGAACGTTAAATTAATTTTTAAAGTTTATATGAAACAAATTTGTTATATATGATGGTTTAGAAGATATTCCCTGCAAACCAAATATGCCAAATTATCTTCTCGAGTGTGTTTTACCCCTTAAAAGAGACAATTGGGCAAAAGCGAAAAAAATATGTTTTGCATTGTTCTGACCCTTCATACCCACAAAGTTTCATCAAGAGCATTTATTTGCATCTGGAACTCTTCCCTTGTCAGTGAGATGGGAATTTATATAGCAGTCAGTCTTCTAGGGGCAAACAGAATCTACTCAAGGACCATATGGTCGTTGGTACAACACAGATGTGCACGTCCAACCTGAATCATCAAACGCGAAACATGTGTAGGGTTAACATGGTCAAAATGGAAAACAGAATTTATCGAAAGTTTGCTGGAAACGATCAATAGATAGAAAGGCCTGAGGACTTCATATGGTGATAACTTGGTGCAAGTCTAACATGTGTGAGACTGGTCATGCTCTACCTTCCTACCACAGTTGCGCAAGGACGCTCTGTGAGTGTTTTGGGGGATTATAGTTGATCCTGCGGCCTGCAAGGTAGGAAGATACCATCTCCCACATGCAGAACTCAGAAGAGTGCAGCAGTATGGACAGTATGGACAGACCATGATCTGAATGCCAGTTCCTCTACACTCCCTGTAAAGGAAACTTTATCGCTAACAGAAATTAGTGTACGGTTTCAGGCGTAACTATACGTTCACAAAAATGAAAATCTTAGATTTTCATTATTAAGTTTCTTTTTTACTCTAAGTCTGACTTTACGACATAGTAATCATCATTCAGATATGTACAGGATGGTAAAATATTGATATTGGGTGAAGCGAAATCCCTAACTATTCCAAGGTTCTTTAATAGTAAGATGGTTGATGACCATGTCTGGGGTCGATAAAATACAAATAAATTAAATACACTCCTGGAAATTGAAATAAGAACACCGTGAATTCATTGTCCCAGGAAGGGGAAACTTTATTGACACATTCCTGGGGTCAGATACATCACATGATCACACTGACAGAACCACAGGCACATAGACACAGGCAACAGAGCATGCACAATGTCGGCACTAGTACAGAGTATATCCACCTTTCGCAGCAATGCAGGCTGTTATTCTCCCATGGAGACGATCGTAGAGATGCTGGATGTAGTCCTGTGGAACGGCTTGCCATGCCATTTCCACCTGGCGCCTCAGTTGGACCAGCGTTCGTGCTGGACGTGCAGACCGCGTGAGACGACGCTTCATCCAGTCCCAAACATGCTCAATGGGGGACAGATCCGGAGATCTTGCTGGCCAGGGTAGTTGACTTACACCTTCTAGAGCACGTTGTGTGGCACGGGATACATGCGGACGTGCATTGTCCTGTTGGAACAGCAAGTTCCCTTGCCGGTCTAGGAATGGTAGAACGATGGGTTCGATGACGGTTTGGATGTACCGTGCACTATTCAGTGTCCCCTCGACGATCACCAGTGGTGTACGGCCAGTGTAGGAGATCGCTCCCCACACCATGATGCCGGGTGTTGGCCCTGTGTGCCTCGGTCGTATGCAGTCCTGATTGTGGCGCTCACCTGCACGGCGCCAAACACGCATACGACCATCATTGGCACCAAGGCAGAAGCGACTCTCAAGGCTGAAGACGACACGTCTCCATTCGTCCCTCCATTCACGCCTGTCGCGACACCACTGGAGGCGGGCTGCACGATGTTGGGGCGTGAGCGGAAGACGGCCTAACGGTGTGCGGGACCGTAGCCCAGCTTCATGGAGACGGTTGCGAATGGTCCTCGCCGATACCCCAGAAGCAACAGTGTCCCTAATTTGCTGGGAAGTGGCGGTGCGGTCCCCTACGGCACTGCGTAGGATCCTACGGTCTCGGCGTGCATCCGTGCGTCGCTGCGGTCCGGTCCCAGGTCGACGGGCACGTGCACCTTCCGCCGACCACTGGCGACAACATCGATGTACTGTGGAGACCTCACGCCCCACGTGTTGAGCAATTCGGCGGTACGTCCACCCGGCCTCCCGCATGCCCACTATACACCCTCGCTCAAAGTCTGTCAACTGCACATACGGTTCACGTCCACGCTGTCGCGGCATGCTACCAGTGTTAAAGACTGCGATGGAGCTCCGTATGCCACGGCAAACTGGCTGACACTGACGGCGGCGGTGCACAAATGCTGCGCAGCTAGCGCCATTCGACGGCCAGCACCGCGGTTCCTGGTGTGTCCGCTGTGCCGTGCGTGTGATCATTGCTTGTACAGCCCTCTCGCAGTGTCCGGAGCAAGTATGGTGGGTCTGACACACCGGTGTCAATGTGTTCTTTTTTTTTATTTCCAGGAGTGTACGATTCGGGCTAGAGATGTCAATTAAGCTAAAATGCACAATTAAAAAAAAACAAAAACAAAAATGGGTGTAGTGTCTGTAAACAGCAATCAGAAAGAAGTACAGAATTAAAACAATTCAATAACTTCAGAGTATAAAGCACTCTACAACGGCTGATCAATTCTTTTCCTTAAATCGGATATCTCTCGTTTCTGCTTCAATTAATCGCGACAATCATGAATATGGTTAACTACAGGTCATGGTTCAATGTACGAAAAAATATGAGAGACGGATACGACCGTAATTTTGAGTGTCAACTGCATAACATTTGCTGGCGTAGCGCGAGCGCGCATTTTTACATTTCACCGGTGGCTGCTGTTGGCGTGAGCTGTGAACCTGAGAAGCTATTCTAAATCTCTCTCGACGTTAACCACCAATCTAATACATTTCCTGCGTCTTTGGTGAAGCCGAGACACCTAGTTGTACCCTATCTAAGTTAATTGGCGTGGTACACGCTATACACGCTACTTGGTTGGAATAGCTCGTACGTCGTTTACATCAAATCGCTCGCAAGCGTTAACTGCCATTGTTCGGTCCAATTCTGTGTACTAGGAGAGTTTGCGGTTTAACTCCTTACGAGTTAAGATGAGCCTGTGAATAAGTGGCCATTTAATTACTCTCGCAATAGTCTCAGCGCTGAGCGAGTCGCCTTGCTCAAACACTCGACGATTTGCTGCAAGGGAAAGAGCGAATTTCTTTGCCTGCACTTTGTCTATATCAAAGCTGGTGGCCACGCTTTTTCTTTCTGGCCAATCAGAGTATTCGTGCTTGTTATAACTCCACCCACTTGAGTTTCTGTAGCCTATCACAGGCATCGTGTCTTTTGTAGGGCAGAGTTTATCTTCTGCTACGTAATACTGCGATAAACAGCTTCTTTCCACATGGGGTTTTATGCAGGTGGCCACAGTGGCTCATCAGTGGTCTGAACTGGATTTCTCTGGAAGTTTATCAGTCATCTCCAGCCGTGTTCCTGTAGAACGGCTTTCTGAAGGGTCGTCGGTAAAAGCAGGGACAAGGATGGCTTTTGATGGCGGTCAGTCCAGTTTCTCCGGCGTCTCATTGTGTCCAGTGAATGTCCCACTGTAAAGGTTTCGGCCTAACATTGGGATGAGAGTTACCGTTGTAAAATTTTCTTGCATTCAGAACTGCGTCTCGTAGCTTAGGATTGCACTGCTCCTACTAAGTGTCTTCTCCTCTCGGAACATCACCTCACCGAAGGCCACAAGCTTCTCAAGGCGGTGTGTGCCGTTGCTCTGCCTTGCTGAAAATACCCGTACGGTAGTTCATCATCTCCGACTTGATCCACATACGGATCAACCGGTTTCTGGACATAACAGTTAGCAGTAGCAGTTCGATGCAAAAATTTTGTTACGATTCGGACACCAGACATTGTGCACCAAACATCGTACTTGAGATTTGGCAACAGCTCTTCATTGTACTGATGGGGATTTTCTAACGGATAATGGCATGTGTTCTGTGAATTCACAAACTCTGACAGGCTGAACCATGGTCATCTGAAGAAATAAGGAACAAAGGATGCAAATGCTCTGATTATATTCCACTTAGCAACAACTGGCAGAACGCAAGAACCACCGAAATAGTGGTTGTTACCATTTTTTTTTTTTTTGCGGCGGGCAGTTCTAACGTTCATTAACAAGCGTCACGTCCACATCAGTCTTATTGTAAATATTTTCCGGGCCAGTTTTAATCCACCACCCCGTATTAGCTGTTGCACAGTCAGTTGAAACCTTGAGATGGCCTAAGAAGACGAAAACCGTAAAAGTGAATAAAGAAAAATTACCCCAGAACATAAAAAAATTACTTTTTGTTGTAGTTGTTATTCATGACGTTATAACAAGGTATTATACTGGAACGTAAATAAGACAAATATATAGATACGAAAGGAAACACTGGGGAGAAAAGCAATAATAGACATGATTTTTAGCTTATGAGATGAAGTACATTTCATTTTAAATCGGTCTTTAATTATATGTTTCTTTAAACATTAAAGTCATATAGAAAACATAATTCCTGTATAAAAAAGCAGCTTTGAATAATTTCTATAGATACATTGATATAATAAAAGTACTTTTATTTAAACAAGTCTCACATACTTTTTTTCCTTTAGTTGGAGAAAGGATATGAATTTGAAATTTATAGTACCTATACCGCGAAACCTTCGCTAAAGAGAGATTTTTATCATGTTCGAAACTGCATGTGTGGATAGAAAACGAAAACAAATGCAACGGATGATTTGCTAACTTTAAATGCGAGCGGCGATAAAAATCATCTGATGTAGAAACTTATTGCAACGCAGGACACTCTTCGAAAACGAAACTGTTGCTACATTCTCAAGCTGTGTGGAGTATTACATCGAGTATTCGGGTGTTTATAGGGTCACTTTGAATTTATTCGTAGTAGTTTTATTATACGATACGAGAAACCGTTTTTGCTGCCTGCCTTGCAACTACACTGCATGAGCAATGTCTCTGCGCTGGTTTTCGATTCCACTTTCCAAGGAAAACGGCATGAGGAGTCTTTCCCAAAGGGAATCGTTCTTATTCTCTTATGGTCTTCCCAAGAAATTAAAACCCCGCATAATATTGCCATTCCTCTCTAGCGGCACCCGCATCTTGTGCGATTTTGCAACCTGTTGTTAGACGCCTCTCCGAACTGAAAGACCAAATGCACCCTCCTTTTCCTTCTTATTCACCGAATATATGCAGTGTGATATTACACTCTTCCTCCTCAACCACTTTGAGGGAAAATCACATTTTTGATTTTGCTTGGAACCCGAACAGTTTGTCTATGGATCTCGATTTCTTCCTATGCTGCATACTTTTAGAATGCGCCTTTAGACATTTACTTTATTCTTTGCTTATTATCGGTATCAGATTAATATTTCCCTCGTTTTCGAGATTTAACAGGCGTCGGAGTCGCCTCTGGCAACTGACGTACCCCTTCTGGCACCATTTAGTATGCGCGGTCTGGAAGATCATTAACTTTGTAGTTAAGCCTGACACTTCTGACCCGTAGTTTCCGTAAGTCGCCTGCAGCTACATCCACTATGGTTACTTCAACAAGACTGCCGTAAGTATCGTTCTCTTGTGCTTTAGTATGGTATGTTACGTCTAATGAGTTTGATGTCGATGGCGCGATAAATGTAAACTATACTTCCCCTGTTTGGCAGACTAACGAATACTGCAACGAACTTCTTAATCCAGAGTTCATAAATTAATTTGTTGCAATATGTATTGCGCTAGACCGAGAAGGTTCATTACCCAACGCAGTGTTTTATACATCTTAACGATGTTTCAGAGACCCCGCGGATGAATGAATAATCCGTCCAGAGCCACTTTTGGGAGTTTTTTTTTATTTCTTTATGTAACTGGTTTAGACTTAATCAATCAACATCTGGGAATGTGAATGAATGTTCGGTCATGGGAAAAAAATTTAAAAAAGTCCTAACAGTGCACAGCGAATAACTGTTCAATGTTTTCGTGAATTATATCCTAGCCCTTCTCTAATTCTTCTTAAGTCGACGTTGTCACCGCATTAGCCCGTGCCTATAGGTAATATGTGAATGAAATGCAATCGTTTGTATGTGAATCGGCACGGATTGCCCGGGAGGCCAATGTGAAGAGACGCTGGGT
Organism: Schistocerca cancellata; assembly: GCF_023864275.1. Lineage (NCBI taxonomy): Eukaryota > Metazoa > Arthropoda > Insecta > Orthoptera > Acrididae > Schistocerca > Schistocerca cancellata. Next base: position 234,876,702 of record NC_064629.1, on the reverse strand, counting down.
GCACTGTCGGCAACAGCAATACGGCATCAACAAACTAAGCAAAAATAGGAACGGTTGTCCTTATTACTGAAGCTTATTCGTCAGAGTCACACAAAAATACAGAATGAGTACTAGTTTCAGAGAAATTAAATCTCCATCTTCAGATCATCGGTACAGAAAAAAATTTTTTCGGGACGAATCCATTCCGTCGGCTATTCATATTACTTAGACACAACACATATTTCCCTTGATATGTGAACATACGAAGTCTAGTTTGTACATCAGAGGCCAGTGAGGAGGTAATGATAAATCGAATTGTCCAATGAAAGTTTTTGGGTGTAAAAAAGTACCCTCCTCTTTGTAATGCTGCAATTTTCGTACAGAGATAAAATGCTTAAAATCGAAAATTTCATTATAATTTCTTCCCACTCGGCCTAACACATTCTCACTTGGCCCTAACTTTTCCTCTCTACCGTTACTTATTGCATCCTCTCTTCTACTCCCTGTTACGTTTTCATCATTGGAATAAATGTTCCGTGGTGTGCATTATCGGGTAAGAATTATACATATGAAATATCTCATTGCTGTTCTCCATATTCGGAATTTGCGACCCAGTCGTGCCCTGTGTAGACGCGGGGGCCATATCTTTAGCGATATTTCGTTGCTCTGCAGATACGCTTTCATTCTGTAGTTGACGAGCAACTCTTACATTCGAGCACATTCTAGTATCGTCTGGCCTAGGATATGACAGGGCTGAGTTTGAACTGGCTCTTTCGGTTTCTGTTATTTCCAAATCTCCTACTATTTCTTTTCTGAGATGTGATTTTTGACTAGTTTGCGACCTGACTTACTGAGATAATTGCTTAATTTCGTTTTCTATGTTTTGTTTAAAATTGGAGAGCTTCTCGGTCAATGCGTTATTTTGTGCAATTTGTGTCTATTGCAGATGCATTATTTCTACTTGTTTCACGCGCCTCTGCAACTTCGTTAATGCACCTCTACCTGTCTTTGTCGTGTTTTCTGTCTTCTCTAATGTTTCAAGAGCAATCCGCTTTGCGCCTCTCGCTAGTAATCGCGCCTCGTTCGCGGTTCTTCTGACCTCCGCAATCTCTCGTTCTAACTTTGTTCGCAGCGTCACTACCTCATTTTTCACTTCCCTCATTTCATGTTTTATCGACTGAATCTCGACAGTAATGTTTTGAATTTTACTTCCCATTTCAGAGTGTACTTCATCATCCCCCTTTTTTTTATTTGCCTTGTCAATTCAGAGCTGACCTTTTGAATTTTACTTTTCATTTCATTTCTCATTTCATTTAGGTATGCAAGGATGTCCAACACACCTGTGTTATGTAAATCTTCTCTCCTTTTGTGACTTTATCTTCGTCTGCTCTTAGGTGATCTTCTACCCTTTTCCCTTTCCATTTATTGGTATTCAAGAAAGTCATCACTGCGCGCCCCTGATATAGTGCCTCGTGACGGTTGAACTCCCTACATTACAGTCGCGTATCTTTACGATTGCCTCAGTGTGTCTCTGTTCCTCATCTTCGCTATCAGATTGACCACCACGGGCTTGACTGTGTCTATCATCCTCAAAAAGTTCCATGGATCGGTATTCTCCTCACCTGTGCCTTGTGCTGCTAACAAAGCTAACTTTTTCTCATCCCATAGGCTTTCCTGACTACTCTGTGTATCTGTCATTTCTATATTGTTGCAACTAGTGATCTGTTGTGCTACTAAGTGCGCTTTCGCTCTAGTTATCATGGACTGATCCCTGATAACAGCTCTCTCTTAAAAGTACACGTAATTTACGCTACCCATAATTATTATGTAACGGGCATGTAAAATAAAATATCTACAACAAACAGGCCGGCCTGTGTGGCCGAGCGGTTCTAGGCGCTTCAGTCTGGAACCGCGCGACTGCTACGGTCGCAGGTTCGAATCCTGCCTCGGGCATGGATGTGTGTGATGTCCGGTTAGTTAGGTTTAAGTAGTTCTAAGTTCTAGGGGACTGATGACCTCAGATGTTAAGTCCCATAGTGCTCAGAGCCATTTGAACCAATCTACAACAAACTAGCTAGACAAACAAAATACAACGACAAATGACGTAACATAAATATCAATAAATTGCTGCCAGCGGGCTGAAGCGCAACTCCTCTGAAAACAACTACAGTAAAATACACAAATATTATTTTTAATGTTATCTCGTGACGTTATCATTGCAAACTATACACGCAAGCTGGTGATCACTATCAATAACACCTAAACATTATAAATGTGAAAAACATTTTTTTGAAAATTTTCGATGTTTCAAACCACTTTATAACTACTATCAGAAGACTCTAAGTAGGATCCTGGTAGGGTAATCCATATCTAAGATGCTACTCCAGGCGGGTGTAAATATGAATGTGCGGAAAAGAAAACACTGAACGCGAAAATGAAGATTTGGCTCTGTCTGACTACCCGCGTCCGCCGCTCGTGGTCTCGCGGTAGCGTTCTCGCTTCCCGAGCACGGGGTCCCGGGTTCGATTCCCGGCGGGGTCAGGGATTTTCGCCTGCCTCGAGATGACTGGGTGTTTGTGTTGTCCTCATCATTTCATCATCATCCAGGCAAGTGGCGCAATTGGACTGAGCAAAGATTGGGTAATTGTACGGGCGCTGATAACCACGCTGTTGAGCGCCCCACAAACCAAACATCATCATCATCATCATCATGACTACCCGCTGAAGCAGATATTACGATCTCTTAATGGTAATATTATTTCCTCCTTGTTGCTATTTAAGATATAAATTACATAAACGAATGATTAAGGGAACTAGTAACTACAAAATGATTAATGTTGATTCTGCTTATACATTTATTGTAGATTAAAACCCCTGTTATATATTACAAATGTTTATATATCAATGTCCAATGGACATAAAGAGACACAAATGAATTTCCTAACTAACATTACTGATCAGTTGCCCAAATCTGCCCCTTTCTATGGCTACGCGATCTAATATAAATAACGCGAGATGTCTGATATCATCTAAGTACCAAACACTAGAGACACTCATTTCAAAGATGATCTACAGCGGTGTGCAACCTCAGTGGAAATAAAAGTTACGTGATCACAGCTGTTTAGCTTTATAGCCCTAATAAGCCGAAGCAATTAGCAATACCACCGTATGTACTGCGTCCGGGACTGATGATACATGTCTGAGACGACGGAAGAACTATAGTTACAAAATATAAAAACAACTCATTCAAACACTAGGACGGCAGAAGGCGGTCCTCTGACTAGTATAATCTAATACTGTCTTCTCCTCTCTATGTTTTACAGACGAGAAACGCGAACTCGAAGCCACAAGGACGGAATTCACGTCTTAACGTGGGTATTGGCAGAAGAAGTGCTCTCAGTGACTGAACGCTGCGTACTCAACGACGACTCCCTACCCGGAGGCGAAGTTCAGAATCGTATAGGTTCGCAACATTACAGTGCCTAAGCGTTCTAACTATAAGATCTCCTGAGAGCAAAGGCAGCAAGTCCATCTGTATCAAGAAAAGCTGATACTAAGCGACCGTCAAACACGGGCACTCAAAACCGAAGACTTCCTTCTCTCCACCGCTGGCTTCCCAGCAAAGCTTGACTCCTCGTCCTCGTAACTGCAGAAAGCGAATCATATTCTCGAAACCACGGAATATTCTCCCTCTCTACAGATTCTTCCGAACGCCGACCAGCCGTATTTTAGTCTTTTGTCGTCCAACGCGGAAAGTTTGCGAGGAAATATCTATCCCCGTTAATTAGGAATTCATACGCTGGCACGCTTCTCAGAGTAAAAATCCTCGGAAATAACCCAGCCTGCGTGATTTCCGAAGTAACGTTTCCGTGTCCCTCTCTGCTGCGTCCAAGATTTTGAGAGTTTCCGGTTATCCTTCCAGCGTAGCTACAATACCGGCCAGCTGCCACTCTATTGTGCTTCAGTGCTGATGTGTCCCGACCGTCCGGCTAGGGCTACTTCCTCTGTTAAGCAGGACCAACACACCTGTGTGGGCTTTCCCACCCAGGGCCTGAGTTATGCCTGCCGTTTCATTTCCACTGGTAAATAAAATGTCGTGTGACTAGGGCCTCCCGTCTGGTAGACCGTTCACCTGGTGCAAGTCTTTCGATTTGACGCCACTTCGGCGACTTGTGCGTCGATGGGGATGAAATGATGATGATTAGGACAACACAACACCCAGTCCCTGAGCGGAGAAAATCTCCGACCCATCCGGGAATCGAAACCGGACCCTTAGAGTTGACATCCTGTCGCGCTGAACACTTTTTTTTTATTTCGTTCGTTTTTGGTCGTTGTGTTTGGTCGTTGCGAACGTCACGTGACAGCTGGTCAAGTTCGTATGTTCATCCTTCCACTCAGTTTTTTTATTACAGAGGCCAACCAGCTCTCTGACTTACCATGCTGAGCTACCGTGCCGCCCATCACTCAGCTACCGGGGCCGGACATATGTTCCAGCCTATACTAGTATAGGCACTCATTCATTACTTCGTGCCGGCCGGGGTGGCCGAGAGGTTCTAAGCGCTGTAGTTTGGAACCACGCGACCGCTACGATCGCAGGTTCGAATCCTGCCTCGGGCATGGATGTGTGTGATGTCCTTAGGTTAGTTAGGTTTACTTAGTTCTAAGTTCTAGGGGTCTGATGACCTCAGAACTTAAGTCCCATGGTGCTCAGAGCCAATTGAACCACTACGCCGTTTTGATGATAAAGACACTCCATCACCTTTCATGCAATAAGCATTAACAACTATTTACAAGGTGTACGCGACAATGTCAGTCTTCTTTAAATATTCATATATACGATGCACAACCTATCAAATGATACCCAATTCCGGTTTTAAATCACGGCAAAGTATGTAGATGAGTGCTTGTAAGGTGCGGAATTGTAGCCACCTTACAATCGAAGTCGACCATTCGCCTTCCCCACCATAGTTCTCACACGCTCGTTCCCTTTCATAATGCTTTGCAACATTACTCCCAGATATTTAAACGAATTTACTGTGTCAGTCAGGACACTAGTTATACTGTATCCGAACATTACAGGTTTGCTCTTTCAACTCATCCTCATTAGCGTACATTTTTCTACATTTAGAGCTAGCTGACATACATCACACCAATTAGAAATTTTGTCAAGTCATCTTGTGTCCTCTTACAGTCACTCAGCCTGAACGTCTTCCCACACACCACAGCATCATCAGCAAATAACCGTAGATTGCTGCCCACCTTGTCAGCCAGATCTTTTACCTACACAGAAAACAAGGCTCTGATGAACACTAGACGACAAGGACAATATACTGGGTTTTATTACTTAGGGAGTCTTCGAGCCACTGATATATCTGGGAAAGTATACCCAATGTCCGCTCAAACTTGAACCAAGTTTCGCATAACAGAACTACATCCGGCTGACTAATGAATAGTTCTCTTTGCGAACTTTCTCTGTTAGAGTTAGCCGATCTCGCATTCCGCTGCAATACTTTTAAAGCAGTCATAATTTAAGCAGAGAGAGATTGGAATCTACCGATGACCAGTTGCCGGAAATCGGAATCATTCATAACACTGTTTCGTCTCGTATTTTGCAGAAGAATTTCGATAACATTCATTATTTTATCGATGAGTTCAGCATGAACTGGAGGCCGTCATTAGTTCGGTACTTGTGAAGTTGCTAAGCTGTGAGCAACAGGCTGATAGGGATCCTGACTTAGAGGAGTGGACACATATTACGTTGGATATAACAAGCTGCGGTACTGAGATCGCTCACGGACGTTACTAGCTTTGTTTACTTCTGCCTGCCGCCGGGGAGGTCGGTAAGCGATAGTAGTCTTCCGGGGCACATTCACACATAGCGTTCCGCCCCCACTTCCGCGTCGTTGACTCTGCATGCTTTTGGCCAGCAGCGGCGGGAAGAGTTATGTAGTTTGAAATTCGATAGCACTTAAGTATGGTGGAGCAGCAAATATCGGCGCCGAAAAGAAATTCTGTTGACCCTCGGCGACAGATGCATAGGATGACATATGAGTAAGAGATAGTGCATCCCTCAAGTAAATATTGTTGAACGTAGCTGATTCTTGAGCTCGTCGCCGTATATGGCACTCAGGGCAGGACAGATCCGTGGCTGTCTGTGGTCCCCCGCAGTGAGCGCAAATAATGATACAAGAGGCACAGGATTCGACAGAATGTGGCCCACTACATTTCACGCATCTCATCTGAGATCGAAATTTTTTGCTTATGTGCCCATAACGAAGGCAATTAAAGCATGCTTGATAGTTGGCACATAAAGATCTACACGACATCTTGTGCCATGGATAGACATAGTTTCCTCCAATGTTTGAAGGTCAAAATTTAACAAGTAGGTCTGCAGGTTGACAATTTGATCTTTACCATATCTCTTCGTAAATCTCCGAACTCCTATAACAGGGAAGGGATATTTTACAGCTTCCAAAATCTCCGCTTCTTTAAGGTTTATGTCTACTTCCCTGATTACTTCCAGTCTGTGGACAACAAAGGAAGGATGGGTTGTTTTGGGAAGGAGACCAGACAGCGAGGTCATCGGTCTCATCGGATTAGGGAAGGAAGTCGGCCGTGCCCTTCCAAAGGAATCATCCCGGCATTTGCCAGAAGCGATTTAGGGAACTCACGGAAAACGTAAATCAGGATGACCGGAAGCGGGATTGAACCGTCGTCCTCCCCAATGCGAGTACAGTGTAACAAGGGAAGGAATATAAGTTTCTATGTTTTTAGGCTTCAATGCTGTACAGGTAACCAAGAAATTAGCCTTGTCTGGATAGCACACTTGCACCTTAACTTAAGTTTTCCCTGCTGAAGAGATACACTCCTGGAAATTGAAATAAGAACACCGTGAATTCATTGTCCCAGGAAGGGGAAACTTTATTGACACATTCCTGGGGTCAGATACATCACATGATCACGCTGACAGAACCACAGGCACATAGACACAGGCAACAGAGCATGCACAATGTCGGCACTAGTACAGTGTATATCCACCTTTCGCAGCAATGCAGGCTGCTATTCTCCCATGGAGACGATCGTAGAGATGCTGGATGTAGTCCTGTGGAACGGCTTGCCATGCCATTTCCACCTGGCGCCTCAGTTGGACCAGCGTTCGTGCTGGACGTGCAGACCGCGTGAGACGACGCTTCATCCAGTCCCAAACATGCTCAATGGGGGACAGATCCGGAGATCTTGCGCCCGCATCTCGTGGTCGTGCGGTAGCGTTCTCGCTTCCCACGCCCGGGTTCCCGGGTTCGATTCCCGGCGGGGTCAGGGATTTTCTCTGCCTCGTGATGGCTGGGTGTTGTGTGCTGTCCTTAGGTTAGTTAGGTTTAAGTAGTTCTAAGTTCTAGGGGACTTATGACCACAGCAGTTGAGTCCCATAGTGCTCAGAGCCATTTGAACCAACCGGAAATCTTGCTGGCCAGGGTAGTTGACTTACACCTTCTAGAGCACGTTGGGTGGCACGGGATACATGCGGACGTGCATTGTCCTGTTGGAACAGCAAGTTCCCTTGCCGGTCTAGGAATGGTAGAACGATGGGTTCGATGACGGTTTGGATGTACCGTGCACTATTCAGTGTCCCCTCGACGATCACCAGTGGTGTACGGCCAGTGTAGGAGATCGCTCCCCACACCATGATGCCGGGTGTTGGCCCTGTGTGCCTCGGTCGTATGCAGTCCTGATTGTGGCGCTCACCTGCACGGCGCCAAACACGCATACGACCATCATTGGCACCAAGGCAGAAGCGACTCTCATCGCTGAAGACGACACGTCTCCATTCGTCCCTCCATTCACGCCTGTCGCGACACCACTGGAGGCGGGCTGCACGATGTTGGGGCGTGAGCGGAAGACGGCCTAACGGTGTGCGGGACCGTAGCCCAGCTTCATGGAGACGGTTGCGAATGGTCCTCGCCGATACCCCAGGAGCAACAGTGTCCCTACTTTTCTGGGAAGTGGCGGTGTGGTCCCCTACGGCACTGCGTAGGATCCTACGGTCTTGGCGTGCATCCGTGCGTCGCTGCGGTCCGGTCCCAGGTCGACGGGCACGTGCACCTTCCGCCGACCACTGGTGACAACATCGATGTACTGTGGAGACCTCACGCCCCACGTGTTGAGCAATTCGGCGGTACGTCCACCCGGCCTCCCGCATGCCCACTATACACCCTCGCTCAAAGTCCGTCAACTGCACATACGGTTCACGTCCACGCTGTCGCGGCATGCTACCAGTGTTAAAGACTGCGATGGAGCTCCGTATGCCACGGCAAACTGGCTGACACTGACGGCGGCGGTGCACAAATGCTGCGCAGCTAGCGCCATTCGACGGCCAACACCGCGGTTCCTGGTGTGTCCGCTGTGCCGTGCGTGTGATCATTGCTTGTACAGCCCTCTCGCAGTGTCCGGAGCAAGTATGGTGGGTCTGACACACCGGTGTCAATGTGTTCTTTTTTCCATTTCCAGGAGTGTATTTACAATAGCATTTTTCATTTCTAGCCAACGGCCTTGCCGCATTGGTAACACCGGTTCCCCTCAGATCATTGAAGTCAAACGCTGTCGGCCTGGACTAGCACTTGGATGGGTGTCCATCTGGTCTGCTGAGCGCTACTGGCAAGCGGGGTGCATTTGAGAAGTAGCGACTCCGGCCTCGTAAACAGACATACGGCCGGTAGAACGCCCCTCCATATCCTCATCTAGTGACGCCTGTGGGCTGCAGATGACACGGCGGCCGGTCGGTACCGTTGGGCCTTCATGGTCTGTCCGGATGGAGTTAAGGTTCTTTTTTTTTAATTTTTGGCATAGAGAGGTGCAAGATTTTCCCGAGAGCCATAGGGTGCAAGCGGCCTAAATTTTTGTCCAAATATTCCACATAAACAACGTACGGCACACTGTCTGTACGTTTGTAGAAGTTGAGGGACCGTTGCGTAGGTACAGAAACGACGGGTGGAGCGTTGAGAACGGTATGGTTGTTAGGAATGAGACCAAAAGCAGTTGTTACAGGGGGATCAGCAACATTTGAAACATAATTTGCAGGTGAGACGAGATTGGCGTCCGGTACAAAGGTTTTGGGATTCTTTATATCCAGACTAACCTCGCTTTGTCGCTTTTTTCTCGTGGCGGAGAAGCCGGAGGATTCCTGTACCGACAACTCCATCTGCTCTCTTGCCTAGCATATTGCAGAGGCGCCCCGAACAACCACTAACGACTGGCTCATAACTGCCGCCGTATTGTCCAACGTAGGTCTTGAATGAGCTGGTAACGGATCTGCGTCTGGATGTAGCCACTGGACACTCGGTTATTGTTGATGCTGTCTCGTGGGAGTGACGAAATCACCACTCTCTTCTCCATATAGCCCACCATACAAGGCGGGGATTGTCGCCACGAACGGAAAGCTGTTATGCACACACACTGGAAGGTAAACACAAGCGTCAAAAAGAAGAGCGACCGCGGAACACTTCTGAACACTTTAGCGTCTGCGAGCGAACTGCCCAACATACGCTTACGATTAAACCCGTGGAGCAGAACGTTGCAAAATCAGCCTCGCACGCTGCACGCAGCCAAGAGTGCACGGATTCTGGCCACGGCCGAGAGCCTGATTTCAAGCGGCGCCATGATAGCTTTGAGGACGGACGAAAGGAATGTTTCAAATACTATGTGGCACAGAGGGACGATGATAACCGAGCCGTGTGCGGAATTCGGTATTCGACATGCTGTAAGAGTTCATTCTATACTGTAATAGGCAACTCGAAAACATGTCTCTGCATCACAGTACATATTTACGTCTACGTCGTATTCCGATAGTCACCTAACGGTGTGTGGCGAACGGTATTTCTGTTCCTACCAACTCGTACCCCTTCCCCGTTCCACACGCGAAAGATGCGTGGAAAGAATGGTTGTCGGTAAGCCTCTGAATTAGCTCTAATTTCTCGAAATTTCTCGGCGTGGTCTTTCGCGAGATGTATGTGAGAGGAAGTAATGTGTGGTCCGACTCTTCCCGGAAAATACTCTCTCTGTGATGCACAACTCCTCTCTTGTAACATCTGCCACTGGAGTTTGTTGAGCATCTCTGTAACGCTCTCACGGAGACTAAACGACCCCATGACGGAATGCTCCGCTCTTCGTCGGGTCTAAAAAATGGCTCTGAGCACTATGGGACTCAACTGCTGTGGTCATCAGTCCCCTAGAACTTAGAACTAATTAAACCTAACTAACCAAAGAACATCACACACATCCATGCCCGAGGCAGGATTCGAACCTGCGACCGTAGCAACAGCGCGGCTCCGGACTGGAGCGCCTAGAACCGCACGACCACCGCGGCCGGCTCGTCGGGTCTTCTCTATCTCTTCTATCAGTACTACCTGGTAAGGTTCACAGATATACGTCAGAAATACTCAAGAATCGGTAGAACAAGCGCCTTTTATGCCTTTTCCTTCGTGGATGAGTTACATTTCCTTAAGACTCTTCCTATGAATCTCAGTCTGACATCCGCTTTTCCTACGATTTGCTTTATGTGGTCATTCCACTTAACGTCGCTCTCTACAGTTACTCCTATACATTTAAATGTCTGAACAATAGTCACCATATACGAGGTGGGGGAAATAACAGTGGCCCAGAGAAGAGAATTCCAGGGTACGAAGAAACGCAGCAAAGGAAAGGAAATACAGTAGTAACCAGAATACAGCAGATGTTGAAAGTGACCACCATTCATGTCTTGGCAATTTTGAGATCAGGTCAGCAAGTTCGTGAAGTCGGATGTACATTATCATGTACATCTGAAAGTACAGACCGCAAAAACCGCATGCACTGCTGTCTGGTTAGTCTCTGTGGGAGGAAGTGTGGTCCAGTCACGCGGTCTCCGAGCAGTCCTGCCCAGACTTCCAATGAATAATGCTGCTGATGTCGTCATACGTACGTTGCATTAGGATTGACATCGGCCCAAATATGACAGTCATGGTAGTTAAAATACCGTCACGGGTAAATCCAGCTTCATTCGTGAGCAGAATGCTGCTTACAGACAGGGGATTCAGGGCAGACTGTTATTCCACCCATTGGCAGAAATTCGCTCTAGGAGGGAAGTCTGCATTGTAGAGGGCTTCCTCTTGCTGGAGATGATATGGATAGAGTACCTGCCGATGTAAAATCCTCCACGCACTGCTGTGACTCAGGACACGCTCTTGCGTAGCAATCCCCTTGTTGAAGTATTCGGACGTTCGCCTACAATGTGTAACATCTTTTCCTCAACGTCGGGTGTTATGGGTCTACGTCGATCTTCTCGTACATGACGTGCGAAACTCGCGGTCTCTCTAAAGCGCTGCGTGCCGGGAGGAAAAGCTTCTTCATACACTCGTGCAGCCTCAAGGATACTGCCATTCGCTTTGCCACACATGAATTGCATGTCAGCGTACTATTCATTGGTGAAACCTCTGTCCATGGTGCCTTCACCTTCGTAACTGATTGTGATACAGTACGGTACGGCACAGTGCCTAACGCGTTTGCAGCCACCGGAGTAGGCAAGGTTGACATATACAGGGTGTTTCAAAAATGACCGGTATATTTGAAACGGCAATAAAAACTAAACGAGCAGCGATAGAAATACACCGTTTGTTGCATTATGCTTGGGACAACAGTACATTTTCAGGCAGACAAACTTTCGAAATTACAGTAGTTACAATTTTCAACAACAGATGGCGCTGCGGTCTGGGAAACTCTATAGTACGATATTTTCCACATATCCACCATGCGTAGCAATAATATGGCGTAGTCTCTGAATAAAATTACCCGAAACCTTTGACAACGTGTCTGGCGGAATGGCTTCACATGCAGATGAGATGTACTGCTTCAGCTGTTCAATTGTTTCTGGATTCTGGCTGTACACCTGGTCTTTCAAGTGTCCCCACAGAAAGAAGTCACAGGGGTTCATGTCTGGCGAATAGGGAGGCCAATCCACGCCGCCTCCTGTATGTTTCGGATAGCCCAAAGCAATCACACGATCATCGAAATATTCATTCAGGAAATTAAAGACGTCGGCCGTGCGATGTGGCCGGGCACCATCTTGCATAAACCACGAGGTGTTTGCAGTGTCGTCTAAGGCAGTTTGTACCGCCACAAATTCACGAAGAATGTCCAGATAGCGTGATTTAGTAATCGTTTCGGATCTGAAAAATGGGCCAATGATTCCTTTGGAAGAAATGGCGGCCCAGACCAGTACTTTTTGGGGATGCAGGGACGATGGGACTGCAACATGGGGCTTTTCGGTTCCCCATATGCGCCAGTTCTGTTTATTGACGAAGCCGTCCAGGTAAAAATAAGCTTCGTCAGTAAACCAAATGCTGCCCACATGCATATCGCCGTCATCAATCCTGTGCACTGTATCGTTAGCGAATGTCTCTCGTGCAGCAATGGTAGCGGCGCTGAGGGGTTGCCGCGTTTGAATTTTGTATGGATAGAGGTGTAAACTCTGGCGCATGAGACGATACGTGGACGTTGGCGTCATTTGGACCGCAGCTGCAACACGGCGAACGGAAACCTGAGGCCGCTGTTGGATCACCTGCTGCACTAGCTGCGCGTTGCCCTCTGTGGTTGCCGTACGCAGTCGCTCTACCTTTCCAGCATGTTCATCCGTCACGTTCCCAGTCCGTTGAAATTTTTCAAACAGATCCTTTATTGTATCGCTTTTCGGTCCTTTGGTTACATTAAACCTCCGTTGAAAACTTCGTCTTGTTGCAACAACACTGTGTTCTAGGCGGTGGAATTCCAACACCAGAAAAATCCTCTGTTCTAAGGAATAAACCATGTTGTCTACAGCACACTTGCACGTTGTGAACAGCACACGCTTACAGCAGAAAGACGACGTACAGAATGGCGCACCCACAGACTGCGTTGTCTTCTATATCTTTCACATCACTTGCAGCGCCATCTGTTGTTGAAAATTGTAACTACTGTAATTTCGAAAGTTTGTCCGCCTGAAAATGTACTGTTGTCCCAAGCATATTGCAACAAACGGTGTATTTCTATCGCTGCTCGTTTAGTTTTTATTGACGTTTCAAATATACCGGTCATTTTTGAAACACCCTGTATATCTACATAAAAATTCCGCAAGGTGCCGCACAGTGCATGGCTATCGGTACTTCATATCAATATTAACGTTATTAAGTCCTGATCGAGCCACGTGCCTATGGAGGAATCTCCCTTCTTTTAGTCTCATTATCCGTACGCTAGATACACGATAGTGACAGCAGAACTGTCGCACAGTCTTCCTGGAATAGCGCTTTCATGAATTTACTCAATAGGATTTCGTGAGAACAACATTAACGTTACCTGTTAACTCTGTTGAAAGTGCAACTTCACATGACTGTGAGGCGAAAACTTTCTCTATAAGGAAGGTCATCGTCGCCGTCTGCGGATGGGTTGCATACGTATTATATCCCTACGCTGCGAGGTTATCACCGTTCCTGGTTGATTGCAATAGCTGAATCGCAGGTGGCCTCGGACCTTCCGGTTAGATCTTTCTCATTAGTGATATTTATAAGCCTGCGTGGAAAATTCGACGGCCATGCGAGAACACAGTCTCATATCCATACAACTGTAATTCCAACTTACCACTCACTGGAAAAGTACGTCGCTCACAACAGTCCATAGTAAAAATTGAATTCACCTGCTTGTTTCATGCTTCATCACACGTTTCTCACACAAAAAATGATGGTCAGACGCAATGTACTTAAAGCTTTTGTGATCCTATAACAGATGGCGCCCACCTTCAGGTCTCGTTTGACAGAATGCATCCTAAATACCGCTAACAGTATCGCTTCGTTTGTCATACGTCTGCATAGTTCCTTTTTCATGGGCCAGTGCTAAAAGAAGGAAAACGTAGATGTACTAGTGAGTTTCGAAATAACTGTGAGATGAATCCAAGGAATACGCGCGAGGTTCCAGATATTTTTGTATCAGGAGAGGGAATGTGTTCCAGCAGTGCTACTGCCACACCACAAATGTAAAATTAGAGAGATTCGAGCGCGCACGGAGCCTTCAGACAGTCGTTCTTCCCGCGAACCATGCGCGACTGGAACAGAAAAGGGAGGTAATCACAGTGGCACATAAAGTGCCCTCCGCCACACACCGTTGGGTGGCTTGCGGAGTAAAAATGTAGATGTAGATGTAAATCGCAAATGCATGTCAACTGACATTTTTGCACGTGGGCATTCGCAATATTTTTAATGTTTCGCATACGCCAGTCGTAAGTGCTTGATTCCAACTGCAAAGACTGTGGCAACTGCTTATTTACAACTGGTACTAAAATAGGTACCTGTGAAACGTCCCCTTAGAAACATTTATACATGACTGTGTTTAAACTGACACATAATATTTTTAGCGCAACGCAATCTGACTTTCAAAAATCCCTACAAAAGAATGGCCCTGACTAACATTAACCTATACCTTTCACAAATCACTTACCTCACCAAAAATCTTCGTTACTCGAACTACTGCAATACAGCGAGCGCCACTACTGCCAGCTAAATAAAAGATTCAAACTACTGAAGGCACTAACTACTAATAGGCATAGTTAGCAAATTAAAGATTTTGATAGAGAACAAACAATGTATTTACCTCAATAGTGTTCAAAAGTCACAATGTATATAGCAGTTAATGACATCCAGTCTTACAAATTTCAAAACTCCGCCATTTCTCTCCCCACATCCGCCACTGCTGGCGGCTCACCTCCAACTGCGCAACGCTACGCGCTGTTAACATCCAGCTGCCCAACACTACAATGGCGAGTATTACAACAATGCCAACCAGCCACTGACTGCACACAGCACAGCCAGTGATTTTCATACAGAGCGCTACGTGGAGTTACCAATAAGAAAACCTAAACAGCCTACTTACACCTGTTTCAAAGTATCACTTTAAAGTATCCACCAAAATTTTGTACAACCAGTTACCAGTGATGTGCAAGTAGCGGGACACCCTTACCAGAACTAGAAATGCTGTTAATTCAGGTGTAACGTTTATTGCCCCACGAATCTCTGTAACAAATCCGAAGCGAGTGCGATGAAGTGATTTTTTCATCTTATGAATCAAATATAAATCACTAGGGCTTACGTCCGGTAATTATGGTGGATAGTACACCTCTTCAATCGATCGAACAAATCAGTCTCAGCTTGTGCTGTGTGCACCCAAGTAATGCCCCGAAAAATGATGAATGGATACTATAAAATATGTCGCTTCTTCTTTGTCAAAATTAGTGCTGGTTTAGTTACAAAGAAAGAAGAGTAATGCAGTGTATTAATAGCGTACTGTTTGATTCAAATGGATCAAATGACTCTAAGCACTATGGGACTTAACATCTGAGGTCATCAGCCCCTAGACTTATAACTACTTAAACCTGACTAACCTAAGGACGTAACACATATCCATGCCCGAGGCAGGATTCGAACCTGCGACAGTAGCAGCAGTGTGGTTCCAGACTTAAGCGCTTAGAACCCCTCGGCCACAGCGGCCGGCTGTACTGTTTGAGAAAGGTATCCCTTAGAATGACGCCATATCTGTGATTCTGGCGAACTATCAGACGTCGAGATGACCCGTAATGACGTCTTTCCCTTGATTGGCGTTTGAGGTATAACTCACACGATTTGGCCCATGTCTCGTCCAACATAATGATACGGAATAAGAAAGCCTCTCATTCGCCTTCACAGCGAGCAGTATCATACTGTTGCTGTTTCTACCTTTCCGTCAAATCATGCTGAACCGATCGCGAAAGAATTTTTGTGAAACCCAGGTATTTCTTCAGAACGTATGAACTGGTCTTCTCTCCTGGACAAGGTCACGAATCGTTTGGCAGCGCGATCACTGTTTACTCCAGCAGTAAGACCAGAAACTTCTTAGGCACTGACAAAGAGACGACCTGGCCGACAATGTCTGTCACTTTTTGGCGCTCTTCATTGAAATGTTTTATCCACCTTGGCAGTGTAAAACAGTGCACTTTCACCACATGCAACTTGTAAGACCGTGGATAACACTGTCACGACGCACATCTTCCCGCCGTCTCCTAAACCTGATGGGTTCGTACAGCTGTCGCCGCATCCCACATATCAGTCCGTTTTTACATTCCAATTGTTCTCCGTGTTTCTTTATTTCTCTTTTTATTTTGGTCTCCTTTATCCCATCTAGCCAGACAACGTTCGGTCTTCCTCTTCTCCTTCTTCCCTGAGGATGTTACATTCGGATCTCCACTGGCCATCTGTGATTTGCATTACATATCAATACCAGGTGAGCTGCCGTTCTTCTATTCTATCTATGATACTTTTAAGCAGAGTCTTCCTATGGCGCGGGAAACCGTAATATGGTCCGGTCCTATAGAACGGGCCTTAAATGGATGTGCTGAAGCCTTAGCATTCTTAAAACACATATCCGGCTCGAGGTATCTCTCAAATTCTCTGGCACGTTCAGTTTTTACCCCATTATGGTGTTCTTGTTTCAAAAACATTGTGACAGCACATTAGACAGTTCGCTCCACGAAGCTCTCTTCGTCTCCTATCTGAGAAAGCGTTTGATGCGACAAGGACAGTCGATTTGTGCTGAGGTGACATGGGTGTATATACTGGGTGTTCAAAAAGTCAGTATAAATTGGAAAAATTAATAATCAACGGAATAATGTAGACAGAGGGGTAAAAATTGACACACATGCTTGGAGTGGCATGGGATTTTATTAGAACCAGAAAAAAAAGTTCACAAAATGTCCGACAGATGGCGCTGGACAGCAAAACGTCAGTGACTGCGCATGACAATCGTGTATAAAAGGAGCTGTAATGAGAGAGAGAATCAGATGCGCCATCAGTCGCAGCATGTTGACGTTACCTGAAAAGGCGCTTTTAGTGAAGCTGTATTATCAGAATGGGGAATGTGCTAGTTCAGCGTTACGATTCTATCGCCATAGCAAGGGGATTCGAACGGGTAATTGTCCGTTGACAAACGCAGCTGTGGCGAGAATGATTTCGAAGTTCGAATCCACGGGTTGTTTAGATGATAGACCCCGTAGTGGCCGACGGAGCACAAGGCGTACTGCTGCTGAGACAGTTCAGGAAGAAATAGAGACTGAAGCGGGTTCGTCTATGCACGGGGAAGTCAGCGCTCGTGCAGTCGCACGTCGCACCGGCATTCCATACACTACTGTTTGGTTCGCACTGAGGCGTACCTTCCGATGCTATCCGTACAAAATCCATCGGCATCATGAACTGTTACCTGGCGATCTAGTAAAACGGAGGGCATTTTCCGTGCGGGCGTTTCAAAAGATGACGGAAGATGACGATTGGTTGAGTCTGAGGCTCTGTCAACGCCCACAACTGCACAATTTGGGCTACCGAAAATTCTAGAACCGTTGTGGAAACTCCACTGCACGACGAGAAAGTCTCGGATGGGTTGGATTTACCACATCTACCGTTACTGGACCTTTTTTCTTCGAGGAAATGCGTGATTCTGGTTTTGTAACTGCTACCGTGTTGGGTGAGAGGTACGCCGATATGTTACAGAATCGCATCATCCCCATATTGTGACAATAATGGCGTGTGAAAAACGTAACACTAGGCTCCAAAGTAAATTGAGAAATAATAGTGACGACGAGCGCAGCTTATCAGCACCTAATGAATTAACAGACATTGAAAGTAGTAATTTGGCATTTGTGCATAGGGAAATGGAGCGGGCGGCAAATAATGGCGTAGACAGTGAAACAAATAGTGAACAGGGAAGCATTATCGATCGATCGGTCGGCAACAGCTCGCCTCAGGATTCCGAAATGACAGGACACAATCTTGCAAATACTGTAGATTCAGGTTTTGCGTCCTCACCGTTTTCTCAAATAAGTCAAGACACATCTTCTGCTTTTCAAAATGCGAATGTTGCCGGTGCAAATGCACTGCCGAAAAGCATAGAGGAACAGATTCCTGGCACTAATACACTATTATTGCAATTAATGCAACAAATCAAACAAAATCAGAGACAAACACAGCAACAGCTTCAAAAGCTAGACACAATGGAACAACACCAGAGACAAACACATCAACAGCTTCAAAAGCTAGACACCACACTTCAACAAACACGTGAAGGTTTAACTGCTGAGTTACTTAAAATCGAATCTATATGTCAAAAAGTCTGTAATGACGTAAAAACACCAATTTGTGAGCATTTTCAACCTAGTTTTTCGCGTCATGAAAATGCATTACAGAATCACGAAGCAGCCATAAAAGAACTTCAAACTATTGTTCATGAAAATCTCGACACCTTGCAAGCTAAAATTGACTCAGTTGCATCTACTGATTCGGTTACGCAACTTGCAAAACTCAGGAAAACTTAAAGGACACAGTAGATACGATTTCAACACAAATGGACACTCTGAAACTTGGTTCAGAAAAACACACTGAGGAAATAAGTTCACTATCGGAGAAAGTTGCCGAACTTCGGTTCAGTTCACTGACTTATCTACAAAGGTAGATGAAGTTCTGAATAACACAAGACCCGTAGCCTACAATGACACAGAAGAATACGAACAAATTAGGAAATTCAAGCAAAATCAGAATCAAATTAATACGCAACACAAAAAGAGAAATCCGGGAAGTACAAGATCAGTTGGCACAAATAATACAAGAATTACATATTGCAGAGGAGACTCGCGCTCCAACACGGGAAGAGGGACATAGAAATACCGAACAGCGACAAAATGATAATACAGGGCACTTCGGAAATTATGAAAGAAATTGGCAAGGTACACCGAATTTTGAGATGGAACCGCCGAAACGAAGTAACAATGACCGATATGCGACTCGCCGACATGATGATTTTAACTATAAGCTGTTTATTACTATATGTAAATTGAAAACATTTAAGAATTCTGGCAACGACATTCATCCACAAGCATGGCTCCATCAATTCTCTTATTGTTTTCCTCCCAACTGGTCATTGGAGCACAGGTTAGAATTTATGTGTGGCTACTTAGAGAATGAACCAGCTGTAAGAATGCGATCGGTCATTCACGATTGTCACATTGAAGGAGAATTTTATCATGCCTTCCTCTCAGCGTATTGGTCTCAAGCTACACAAGATCGAGTAAAACATAGCATCATAATGATGAAACATTTCGAACAATCTGAATTTTCCAGTCTTGTCAAATGTTACGAAGACATGTTACATAAGAATCAGTATCTTTCAAACCCATACAGCCCCTCAGATCTCATCCACATATGCTTAATCAAATTGCCTGAACATTTACGACATATTATTTTGGCGGGACGTTGCAAAGACGGCACTGAAGCTTTTCAAGGACTGTTACAAGAATTGGAAATTGACACTGACAATCGCGGAACTCGGAAACAGGAGCACAACAATTACAGGTCACATCTGTCACAATTCAGCGATGACAGAAATAATAACTGTACACGACAAGGCTATTCTTACAATGTAAATCGTGACCAAAACAGACACCACCTGTATGACAACCATTGGCAGAGTAGTAATAATTACAGGGAAAGATCACCTCTCCATGGTAATGACTATCACAGAGACAATCAGAGAAACAGACAATATGGGAACCAAAATAGTTATTATCAAGGTAGACGGAATAACTTCAGACACAACGGTCCACCATGCAGTTACGACTCAGGGAGAAGTTCTCCACCACGTGACCGACAAGAAATTAATTACAGAAATTACCGACATGGCGGCAGACGATATAATCATAACGACAGACCTGAATTTCATCAGAACTGGCAAGATTCAAACAAGGCAGGGTCTTCTCGTCAAGGTGAATTTGTAGAAGTTTGGTCTCCTAATCCCAATAACGACGCGCGTCAACAAAGAGGCAGACAATGACTCGCACCGCAGGCAGCCACGTGCGCCGGCTGGCTCAGAGAAAAATGACATAGACGCTAACGTTGAGAAAAATTCCAGTATTCTTTACCGACGTATACCACATGATAACTGCGTTGAAGTTTAAACTCTGCGTACTAGGAAGAGTAAAGGATTGCACCACATTTCACATGTAAAACCGTTTATTGAGAGATAATCTGTTTTTTAATGTAGTCTTTGCTATAAACTTTTTTTCACGTTACTGGTACTCTTTGTCACACTTAGAAACTGTTAACATGCAACTATGTTCTAAAGTTAACTATCCAGTCAAGAACCAAGGGAACTTATTTAGAAAAGTAATTACAAATGCATTGTTATAGTGAACAGACGACACAGTGTTGTTGTGTGTACATTCTTTCTTGTTCGTTGCATGATTACGTAACGCCTATAAGGCTTACATACTTAGAACATATACCGGTACTGCTAATGAGATTTTATTGCAACATTTTGGTTTACTTGAAAATACATTATGGATTTAAAGTGATTTCTGAGAGGTACCAGATGACACAGTGGTTAGTTTATTTGACAGCTGCACGATTATATCACGATGCTACTAATGAGTGACACAATTTATATTAGCCTATTGCTTTTGCGTTGTATCTGTTTCATATCTGAACAGTTTTTCTGAATTCTTCTGGAAAGTAAAACATGTTTTAGTAGTAACTTTTGTGGTATAGCTATAATGAGACAGCCTCTTCTGTAGCACAACAATACATTCCAGTATAGTACTTTCTTGATCACGGTACTGTATGTAATAACTACGATATCTATTCGCAAAGCATTTCACTGTTGTTTATGATGAGGCAAGTACATTGACTTCTGCAGAACTTAGCTTTCTGAGGACGATAACTACGACACTTCTACAGAATTATCTTGCAGCAAGACGCACATTTAGCGCTAAAGGACACGTATTTGAGTTATTAATTTTGTACTTAAAACATTTATTTTTAAAGATTTTTGAATTACAATGATACAAAGGTTTTCTGTGATGCATTTCATTCGATTGCTGTAATCTGTAACATCTGAGGGTATAATTACATTAATCCTCAGAGGGGGTACACGCTTACTTTGTGTACCATGTGTCTGGCAAGCACAAGGAGCCCTAACTAATATGTTATTATTACGATGACGATGTGTCTTATGCTATTGAGGTATGTTTATGATCAATAAGATGATGCTACCGTATATGAGGAATGTGATTACGTGTTTATATGTATATGAATAATGAATAGAAGTTAGGGACTCTGATTTGTGAAAAAGGATGTTGGAAACCAAGAATCGTACTTTAAGAGTTATGAAATGTGTGTATATGTGTGAATGTATCACAATGCTGGCGAAAATTTTTTGGACACTGTTATATTTATAGGATTTTGTTTCTACACATTTGTAACGCAAATTCTCAACCTGTGAAATTTTTTTATGTGAGACTGTCACCGCTGGCGTAAATATTTCGGTAAGAAAGTTAAGTGACCTTCACGTAATGCATCGTGGGCGCCCAGCTGTGCCACCTGCCTGGAGAAAAAGCCATTAGGTGAAAAAAAAAGAGACCATTAACCTCGCTATTGACATTCCTTTGTAGAAAGCATCGCAAATACAAGACGCTCATTACTTGGAAACATATCGTACTTTGTTCTACTAACTGAAATGCTTATGAATTGATGGAAAATATTCTTACATCTGCACACCTGATTATGACAAGTGCCGTTCTATGAGAGTTGAGAGAATTTCTAGTGATTTATGAAATGCCACGTGGCTACTGAATGATGTTTTTATGGTTTGCTTTACATAGTTGTTTATTTCATTCGATTCTTTTGTAAAGCCCGTATTACCACAAATGTTATTTGTATTGTTATGTTCTTTAATGATGTACTTTGTACCTTTGTAATTGTATTCTCATGTCGTACATTTATAATTGTAGTTGACACCAGTTCATCAAATTAAATTATATTTCACTGCACACGTTTCTGTTGGTCATAGTACATGCACAATATATAAAAAAGGGGACTGTTAGTGCTCGGACGTGTGTTGATAATTCAGCAAGGGACTGGTTAACAGCATTGCTGGTTCTAAGGACAATTCCAAAAACTTTGCGAGTGCACAAGTGGTGGAGTGGTGGTTTATGGCCTTGCTATATTGTACGCAAGACTCTTTGATGGTGATTGTGCACCTGCACAGTCGCAACAGATGGCTGCTGGCCGTCTCTACAAGGACTACAGTGGGTCTGCATCTTTGATGGCCCACCAATACCATTATTTTTACAAGGACTGCAGTAGGTCTGCGCTTCTGGTGGCCCACCAATACCATAATCTCTACCAGGACTACAGTGGGTCTGCTCTGTGATGACCTACCTACCAATATTCTTCAAAACTTCGACTGACTCTGCTGTCTGTTTGCTCTGTTGTGGCCCATTACCTGTCTGCATGTCAAGAGTCAGCACTGTCTTTCTGTTGGAAGGACTACACTACTTCTTCAAGACTGCATGGAAATCCACTACTTCTGTGTGTATTTTCTTTTACTGCTCAGACATTGAGAAAAATACTGCAATTTTACTGTGATGAACGATCTGGACTGTCTTTATGGACTGTGAGAAAATTTTAGCTTTTGACCAACATTGTATCAATAAGTGTGTGCATTTGATTTCTTTGTTATTGTAATTATGAAAATTTTTTTTCAAATCTGTATTGGCCACTGCCCAAAACAATTTGTAAAATTTTTTGTGGGGAGCATGGGGGCTATGTAAGTAGGCTGTTTAGGTTTTTATATTGATAATGCCACGTAGCGGTCTGTATGAAAACCACTAGCTGTGCTGTGTGCAGTCTGTGGCTGTTTGGCATTGTTGTAATATTTGCTATTGTAGTGTTGGACAGCGTGTAGCATTGCGCAGTTGGAGGTGAGCCACCAGCAGTGGTGGATGTGGGGAGAGAGATGGTGGAGTTTTGAGAGCGGATGATCTGGATGCGTGAGACAGTAAATTTGTAAGACTGGATGTCATGAAGTGATATATATATATATATATATATATATATATATATATATATATATATATATATATATATATATATATATAAAAAATGACTTTTGAACACTAGTAAGGTAAATACTTTGTTTGTTCTTGATGAAAATCTTTCATTTGCTAACTATGCCTATCAGTGGTTAGTGCCTTCAGTAGTTAGAATCTTTTATTTAGCTGGCAGTAGTGGCGCTCGCTGTATTGCAGTAGTTGGAGTAACGAAGATATTTGTGAGGTAAGTGATTCATGAAAGGTATAGGTTATTGTTAGTCAGGGCCATTCTTTTGTAGGGATTTTTGAAAGTCAGATGGCGTTGCGCTAAAAATATTGTGTGTCAGTTTAGTGTTGATCAGAATAAGTAAAAAGCGAAATGTCTGAGTACGTTCAGTTCTGCTCAGCTGTTTGAAAATCAAATAACGTAAGGGGTTTACCAGCACAGTAATTCAATAACTTTTCTAAGGGGACGTTTCAAAGTATCCGGACACCTGGATGAAAACGTCTTACAAGTACGTGGCGCCCTCCATCGGTAATGCTGGAATTCAGTATAGTGTTTTCCCACCTTTAGCCTTGATGACAGCTTCTACTCTCGCAGGCATACGTTCAATCAGGTGTTGGGGAATGGCAGCCCATTCTTCACGGAGTGCTGCACTGAGGAGAGGTATCGATGTCGGTCGTTGAGGCCTGGTACGAAGTCTGCGTTCCAAACCATCCCAAAGGTGTTCTTTTGGATTCAGGTCAGGACTCTGTGCAGGCCAGTCCATTACAGGGATGTTATTGTCGTGTAACCACTCCGCCACAGGCCGTGCATTATGAGCAGGTGCTCGACCGTGTTGAAAGACGCAGTCGCCATCCCCGAATTGCTCTTCAACAGTGTGAAGAAAAAAGGTGTTTAAAACATCAATGTAGGCCTGTGCTGTGATAGTGCGACGCGTTTACTGGCGTGATGTGTGGCTTATGAGCAGCCACTCGACCATGAAATCCAAATTTTGTCACCTCCCACCGCACTGTCGTAGTTCTTGCAGTCGATCCTGATGCAGTTTGGGATTCCTGTGTGATGATCTGGATAGATGTCTGCCTATTACTCATTACTACTCTCAACTGTCGGCGGTCTCTGTCAGTCAGCAGACGAGATCGGCCTGTACGCTTTTGTGCTGTACGTTTTTCTTCACGTTTCCACTGCACTATCAGATGGGAAACAGTGCACCTAGGAATGTTTAGGAGTGTGGAAATCTCGCGTACAGATGTATGACATAAGTGACATCTAATGATCTAACCACGTTCGAAGTCCGTGAGTTCCGCGGAGCGTCCCATTCTGCTCTCTCACGATGTCTAATGACTACTGAGGTCGCTGAAATGGACTACCTGCCAGTAGGTTGCAGTACAATGCACCTAATATAAAAAACGTATGTTTTTGGGGGTGTCCGGATACTTTTGATCACATAGTGTAATTAACGTCTAATATAAACGGCATTGTTAAATGCCGTTGAGCTGCATATCTATCCCACAGTTGTCACTATTAAAGTTCCAACATTCGTGTAAACTAACCTCACATTGTGTTTGCAAATATCTTTTATAGAGTACCACGATGATGCCGAAAAAGGACACAGAATCTGTAGCTGGAGATCCTGTCTTCACTGAACTGGAATCTGACATTTAAATACTTCAACATCCTGAATACTGAGATCTTTATGTGTTTTTATCTTCTCTAGTGGCGGTTTATCATTACCATCTACAGCACGAACAGAAATAAAGAAGACGAGTAAACGTAGTAAAGTATTGTAAAGTAATGCAATGCAGTGGATTATAACACTTGTGTCTTGGTAGCGTTTGCAACGAGTACTAAAAACTGATATTTCCACTTTATTTGAAGAGTCACACTATTTCCAGATGATTTCAGCTTCCACAGTATTTTCAAAGGATCCATATTGAGTACGCCCTGTTGCGATGGATAAATCGCACTGGTGTGCAAAATTTAACGCCGAAAGTAACTCGCGTGATTTGTCACTCCCAAGTAATATAGTTCGATGAAACTTGGACCATACCTAGAAGTAACTGCTACAGTATAGCACACAACGTAACTGAAAGAAAAATGAAATGAGACGAACAGAAATGACACTTTTATTCAATGACAATAATTAAAATGAAGTCATCGCGATTTTTTGTACCTTGGAAATTATAAAAGGCAGGACATGGTTGTTAATAGGGTGTGTCGTCACAACGGACGAGAATGCATACTGTAGAACTTGCTCCCACGCTGGCGACAAGGTCTGTAAGGTAACTTTGAGGTAGGCCTTTCCATTCCTACACCACTACGGGTGACAAATACTGGATGATGGTTGGTGCATGTGGGCATGCAGCTAAAGTCTCCACAACGCACACGCATCGCACACGTATTCATCTGGCCTTTAGTCGGGCAAACGGGCAGGCCAATCTATTCGCCGAATAACCGCTCGTTCCAAAATCTTCTCTACCTACACTGGTCGATGCCGTCACGCAACTTTATCCATATAAATGACGTGAGGTCCGAATGCACCTCTGAAAAGACCCACATTGGTAAGAAGTACAATATCACAATAACATTACCCAGTGAGTTTACTGTATCTGGAGATATGAGATGGTGCCAAGAGCATATGGACTGGCCCAGTGACGAGTGGGCTGCTTGCTCTTCTCGGATGACAAGAGAGTCAATCTGCGTAACGTTTCTGGACACACGCGCATACGGCGTGAGGTGGGAACACGTGAAGCACCCACGTGTATTTTCAGTTGTCAACCGTGACGGAGCAGGAATGAACGGCCAACCACAGTGACTGGGAGAGGGTTGCTCGGCATATACTGCCACCTGTGGTGATCACACACCTTATAAGAACAATGTCTCGCCTTTTGTAATGTCCATGGGAGTGTCAAATATCGTGGTGACCTTAGTGTAGTCATTGTCTTCGAATAAATGTCATATCGTTTCGTCTCACTGCCTGTTTGTTTCAGGTAACTTCCGTACTCTATTGTAGCAATTCCTTCCATGTATGGTTCAAATTTTATTGAGCCCTGTTACATGGTAGTCACACATTACGCGAAAGCTACTTTCGCCCTTCAGTTTTCCATGTCACAGTAGAAACTAAAGGCAATATACAGTTATTTGGTTTGTACTGTTTATCGCAAATGGATATACTGTCAAAGCATGGGAAATGTTTAAGGAATCCACTCCCTTACTTTCAAAAGTTAAGGAATGGACGGTTAATTTCAATCGTAGACCATACTTACATTGAAGGTCTATCTCATGAAATCACTCCGAAAATGCGACTTCAAAAGTAAACATCGAGAACGGTCAAGGGACGATCCTTTTATTGGAGGTGTGTAAAATAACTAACCGCATAAGCGTATCAGAAGCAAAGTACAGATTATTTTACATGTGTATTTAATAGTGAAAAAGGGTTAGGGATCATACATCTCAGATCTGCTGAATTTTGACAAAGACCAAGTGCGAAATCGAATGTTGTAGAAATACCTGTTCGACCATTATTCGTTGGAAGTTCACAACGCCAGAAGACTTTTGCGAAGAGTAGGAACAGCTGCAGGGGATCGGCGGTTGGTGCGGAGACTAATAGACAGTTGAGTTTGAAAATAAATAAATGTAAAATATTGTACATAAACAGCTGAAGAGGAGCACTATTATTCCATCACAGTATTGCCGACAAATCACTGGAATGAGTAACTAGCATAAAATAGAACTAACCATCTGGAGCTATCGACAGTGGAATGGTCACATAAAACAAATTGTAAGAAAAACAGGCGACAGTTTGAGATGCAAGAAAATGTAATTGCCGACGGGGAATGTGGCATACAAAACACTTGTCTGACCCCTGCTTGAGTACAGTTGATCATTCTGTGATGATTATCAAGTTGTGATAATAGAGACAGACCATATCAAACAAGGAATAATGCGCTTAGTCACAGGATCGTTTAGTCACCGTGAGAGCGTGACGGAGGTTCTCAAACAACTGCATTGTGTAACACGACGGGCTGGACGAACTAATCATGTTGTGACCTAATCTCACTATGCTGCAATGAATGAACTTGACGTTTTAGTCAAAAGTGATTAATTCTATGTGTGAGATTCTGAGGTAAAAATAATGAAATTAAATTTGCAAACTAATTCTAATTAATGGAGAATTACTCATAACGCTCGTCCTGTATCATTACTCAAGGACGCCAAAGCATAATCAATAAAACTAAACAGACATAATTCTCTGACATCAAAGATAATTCGCACAAGTATGTACTACCAATAATGATGAACAATAAGTATGTATGCAGCCAGAAAAGCATTCATTCACACGAAATGCACTTTCGTACCAAGTCCATGCTACGCACGTAAAACTGTTAAGAAACTAGCACCAAATACGTGTTCATCGGCTGTCAGATTTGAATGGAGCGTATGCTACGGTTCTCGACTAGTCAGAACGCAGCACATTAATGATAACTAAACGCACACGCCGTGTAATGGCGTTTTGCAAATCTGTCCACTTCAACATTTATATTATGTGCTTCTTGCTAAATCAGTGTAGGTGGAATGCACTCAATGACTGGGGGCTTATACGACTGTTATCTTACAGATTAACAGAAAAATTGTAGGCAGGAATGTGGAGCAAACATTACGTTTATACAGAGTGTTTAAAAAAGTTTCATCTATTCCAGCAAGGGGTAGTATTGATCAAAGATAGAAATAAAGTTAGTATATTGATGTGTCTGGAAACCAGTACCTGTTGAGATATTGCATGGGGGCTTAATTATAATAAAGATATAAGAATGCAATGAAAATACTTTTTAATTTTCTGTCGCTGTATGTCCGATTACGCTGTTTCGTAAACGGCTGGCCCTGACTAGTATTAGTACGCAATCTGACTGCATAGAACAACAACAAAGAATGAAATGAAAATTTCAGTTAATACAATTAATTAATTAAGTCCCCAGCAACTATAAAACCTACGAAACCAACAAAGCACAAGTGTAGCTGTTTTGTATGTGGTAGTATGACTCAACGCACATCTGGCACGGTTCTTCTTCAACAAGACAAGTATTTTTTAATACCAATTATACTGACATGATAAAAGAAAATTAGAAATACTATAATTGTGCAAGAAAACCAAAATTACATTCTAATACAAGAACACAAGCCAGATGCTTTGTTGACTGAACCTGTGATGATGCATTATTTAGGTCACTGAAATAATGAGAGAGAAAAATAAAAGTAGTTTGTTACCTTAATTTATATTGACGAAATGCACTCTGATCATTACAATGTCTCCATTAGAACAACATCTGCTATCTCTCCCATCACATAGCTGCATAAAATATGGAACAAACACTCACTACTACCCCATCTCACTCCAACTTCAGCTACAAGCAGTGTCCACCACAACTTCTCGGCAAGAACTGCTTGCCGCTACGTCTCAATAATCACTGCCAGTGGAGGCGGCGGAACAATACTCTCTGGCGCGATTTCTGGCGCTGTGGCTCAGTGTAGCCACCTTTCAATATGGGCGGTTGAATATGCGCAGTTCACAGCCCGCATTATATTTACAGATAAGGAAGGATAGCATAGTAAATTACCACAATACGCACATATGGGCAGATGAAAATTCTCTAGCAGTCAGGGAGTGCGGCATCAGGATCGCTTCAGTATCAGTTTATGAGCAGGAATTGTGGATAACAAACTCATAGGGCCATACACCTTATCAAACAGATTAACGGGTTTTGGATATCACCGATTTATCTGTAATGAATTGACGGAGCTATTGCATAACGTTACCCTTGCGGAAAGACGTCTGTAGATTACGCACGAAGAGGCACCACCAATTTTCTATGCACCACGTGATAATATTTCACCGCAACGTTTCACGGGCGATAGACTCGTCAAACAATTCTAGAAAGGCATTGATGCATGCCCAACCGGTCGATAATGTGCGTACGTTAAAGGAACGTGTAACAAATTATGTGACGAAATCCGTATAGAGCCACGTGTATTTGAAAGAGTGCGTAAAGCACGCTGAAGAAGGACTAAAATATATGTCAATATGTGTGGTTATAATATGCGGTACTGCATATAGTGCATACTTCTAAGTAGCAGACATATCAGTATGTAAGGAGAGATTTGATCGTATCCCAACAGATCCTTGTTTTCCCAACATATCATTATAGGAACTTGTCTTCTAGTAGCTCCCGTACGAATATGTGAGACTTTATTTAACCATCATGTATATTAGTAACGTTGTGGCATTTGGTGGCAATACTATCGATCTAAGACAGCGTCAGCCACAGCGTGCCAAACTGCATGTGAGCCGAGGTTCAGCATGCCTCCGTCTCGCTCGGTCCTTTTCGGAAGTACTCAGTACAGCGCGACATTTCATTTAGTACTGTGATCCGATATTATTCGGTTGGTACCACGTCCTTGAATCCCGTAGCTTCGTGGTGTCAGTGTTGTTGACCCTTCACTTTTTGCTCGTAGTATAAAAAAAAATGGTTCAAATGGCTCTGAGCACTATGGAACTTAACATC
Organism: Schistocerca cancellata; assembly: GCF_023864275.1. Lineage (NCBI taxonomy): Eukaryota > Metazoa > Arthropoda > Insecta > Orthoptera > Acrididae > Schistocerca > Schistocerca cancellata. Next base: position 234,847,226 of record NC_064629.1, on the reverse strand, counting down.
GGAGGTCATCAGTATCCTAGAACTTAGAACTACGTAAACCTAACTAACCTAAGGACATCACACACATCCATTCCAGAGGCGGGATTCGAACCTGCGACCGTAGCGTTCCACACTGAAGCGCCTAGAAGCGCTCGGCCACTCCGGCCGCCCCGTAGCATAAAGGAAATTCTCAGATCTCGTGGCGTTTGCATAAAAAGATGGAGTCTACTGGTCTATCGTCACTAGCCTTTAAAAATTAATGAGAGTGACAGAAGAGAAGGATGAAGATTCTCAATATCAATTATGCAATCGTATAGTCAGCAGGTACCGCAGATTTTCTATGGAACGATATTATAACAGCACGCAGAAATTATTTAAAGATTTAGTTGGCGATGAAAGAAAAAAATTCCAACGATCGACACATAAAATTCATTGTTCTGTACATTAAGAAACAATTTGGGCTAAATTTGCTGGCGTGGAGGACCTGATGAAATTGACGGTATGAATAGTAAATTTTCTGAAAGCGCAATCATTATTACACTGTTGCAGTGGTTTTCGATAGAAGTGGGCGAAGAATATGGAGACTTTATATATTACTGCAAAGAACATTGGTTGAGTCAAGGGACATTTTTTTATTTGGAACCTGCTATTGTTGAACTTATGAAGGAAAAAAGGAAATTAGAAACGGAAATTAGAACATCCGAATTGGATTTCCGACTTCGCAGTTTAAGTAGCCTTGACTGCGGACAGTCCACGGTAAGACACTGCAAGGTGAGAAACAACTTATTTCTGATTTGTTGGGGGTGCATTTAGAAAGAAAATCACATTTTGAAAACGAATAATTCTGAAAAAAGTTCTATTTCCCAAGTCATGAAAAGTTCACCGTCGCCTTGAAAGAGTTGCAAGGACAGTTTTCTAAACGTGTTGACAACTCCCTGTCTTACACTTGGTTTTGCATCTGTTTTCTTGCTGTTTTCGAGAGTATTTGCGGTTTAATTTGATATGCAGCGTAATTCCCGTTTAAACGACAAATTGTTGTGAGTTAAATGGCTCTAAGCACTATGGGACTTAACATCTGAGGTCATCAGTCCCCTTGACTTAGAACTATGTAAACCTAACTAACCTAAGGACATCACACACATCCATGCCCGAGGCAGGATTCGAACATGCGACCGTAGCAGCTGCGTGGTTCCGGACACAGCGGCCGGCTTCTAAGTTAAAACTGTCTGGGAGGTCAACGTTGTTTTTTTGGGAAGAGTTTCCAAGTCTCCATAACGAGGTTACAAACATGATATATTTCAGACTACATGTCTGTGTGAAACGTGTTTTTTCGATTACGAAAATAAATATCTGACTATTACATGTCAACCAGAGTGCGAAAATTTGTGAAATTGTCTGCGTGTGCGTCTGCGCATGCCGACAGTTTGTAATATTGTTGTTATCTGTGTTATTGAGAAATATGAAATATAAAGAAAGGTTGTATGCGGTGTGACAGCATTGCCATTGAAACGTCGCACTTTCCACAGTTTCGCCCTCTTACTCCTCCTCACACTCAGGCACTGTGGCGTTGATGTGGGGGGAAGTGTACAGCCTGGAGAGACAGCTATCACATTCGCGCAGGTGACCGACTTGCTCGCCAAAATCTTAAACGCCCTTGATGTACGACAATCATTGTTTATAGTTTTAGATTCCACCCAGCCAAATTAAATGCCTTGTCGGGTTTTCTAAATATAAACTGGGGGGGGGGAATTTCATCTTAATCATCATTTAATAAACGTATCACGGAGATGACATTAATATTTGACTTTACATACAGAATAACGTAGAGACAGTTACTACTTTTTATTGTTGCCGGCCTCGGTGGCCGTGCGGTTCTAGGCGCTCCAGTCCGGAGCCGCGCTGTTGCTACGGTCGCAGGTTCGAATCCTGCCTCGGGCATGGGTGTATGTGATGTCCTTAGGTTAGTTAGGTTTAAGTAGTTCTAAGTTCTAGGGGACTGATGACCACAGCAGTTGAGTCCCATAGTGCTCAGAGCCACTTTTTTTTATTGTTGTGGTCTTCAGTCCTGAGACTGGTTTGATGCAGCTCTCCATGCTATTCTATCCTGTGCAAGCTTCTTCATCTCCCAGTACCTACTGCAGCCTACATCCTTTTGAATCTGCTTAGTGTATTCATCTCTTGGTCTCCCTCTACGATTTTTACCCTCCACGCTGCCCTCAATACTAAATTGGTGATCCCTCGATGTCTCAGAACATGTCCTACTAACCGATCCCTTCTTCTAGTCAAGTTGTGCCACAAGCTCCTCTTCTCCTCAATTCTATTCAATACTTCCTCATTAGTTATGTGATCTACCCATCTAATCTTCAGTATTCTTCTGTAGCACCACATTTCAAAAGCTTCTATTTTCTTCTTATCTAAACTATTTATCGTCCATGTTTCACTTCCATACTTCCATACATGGCTACACTCCATACAAATACTTTCAGAAACGACTTCCTGACATTCAAATCTATGCTCGATGTTAACAAATTTTTCTTCTTCAGAAACGCTTTCCTTGCCATTGGCAGTCTACATTTTATATCCTCTCTACTTCGACCATCATCAGTTATTTTGCTCCCCAAATAGCAAAACTCCTTTACTACTTTAAGTGTATCATTTCCTAATTTAATTCCCTTAGCATCACGCGACTTAATTCGACTACATTCCATTATCCTCGTTTTGCTTTTGTTGATGTTCATCTCATACCCTCCTTTCAAGACACTGTCCATTCCGTTCAAATGCCCTTCCATGTCCTTTGCTGTCTCTGACAGAATTACAATGTCATCGGCGAACCTCAAAGTTTTTATTTCTTCTCCATGGATTTTAATACCTACTCCGAACTTTTCTTTTGTTTTCTTTATTGCTTGCTCAATATACAGATTGAATAACATCGGGGATAGGCTACACCCCTGTCTCACTCCCTTCCCAACCACTGCTTCCCTTTCATACCCCTCGACTCTTATAACTGCCATCTGTTATTGTTACCAGTGGCAAAAATTTTATTTTAAAGAGAAAACACACTATAAACAACTTTTGTAATTGCCTGATCCTAATTAGCAGTCTATTTGATGAATTATTTGCTTTGGCTGTACGTCATCTCTTTTTAGGGTTCCGAAATACAAAGTCTATTCCAAAAGTAAGGCCCGATCGGTCGCAAACTGGAAACCACGGTGAAAATAAAAAATGTTTTATTTGCAACAGTTAGCTACGCCTCCAGCTACTTCTCTACATAATCGCCGCTCCGATTTAGATATTTCTCGTAGCGTTATACCAACTTTCCAATGCCCTCGTCATAGAAGCAAGTTGCCTATGCTTCTTGCCAATTCTCTACGCTGGTCTACAGCTCGTTGTCTGTGCCAGAACGTTGTCTTCATAGGTGAGCAGGATGACACTCAGGGAGAGTCATTTACAGGCTCTTTTGTGGGTGATCAAACACTTCCCACACGCTGCAAGAGCATCTTCATTGCCCCTTCAGAGTGCGGCCGAAAATTGTCATGCTGAAGGAAACGTGACAGTTATGTTATGTGGGCTGCATGGCTTCAGGCGAAATGTCTCACCAGGCCCTCGTACTTGGCGGGAGACACTAATGTTCTAAACATCTTTACGTGTTCACTGTGCCCTCAGAACTAAAAAGAGCGTCCTGACGCAATCGACGGGCATACATGAGACAGTGCCCAGCATATCTGTGCTAATCTTCATCGGATTTTCACTGTGGTTCCCATGTCGCATCCCATCGGACATTACTTTCTGAATAGCCCCCGTAATTTGGCGACTGTGACGAGTGGTTCGTTGAAAATAATGCCTCCAGATCTTTTACACAGGGTGTCCCACGCGAAATGGCCAGTATTCAGAGATATGACAGGAACGATCATTCAAAGCAAATAAATCTAGCAAACCTGTGCTCTAAAATACATACTTTTAAGACTTATGAGCGCTTCTCCATCTTCGATACTTCGAAGCGAATCTCTTCTACTGTAGGTTCCTTGCTTTCCATATTCTGAGTAGGAGATTCTATGGAGCAAAACAAGAATAAATTTTTTAATGAACGTGGATTTTGAAATCCGTACCTTATGAGTTATGTGCACTGGTTCAGGAGAAGAGATGTGTTTCACAGAGCGAAGATGAAGAAGTGCTCATAGTTCATAAGGTATGCAATTTAGAACCTATGTATACTGGACTCTTTTGCTCCGAATGATCGTTCCTGTCATATCCCTGAATATTCACCATTCTTCCCCAACATTAACCCATCTGTCATTTTGGGCTTGATGTGAAACTGTAGATGCAGAATCTGCACAGTTTAAAACACAGGAGACTGATGTATTTGTACATTACGTATGTCTACAAAATGTTCACTCAGTGGCACCCACGAAACAAAATCATAGAAAGCACTCTTTCAGTATAATACTTGATTTTAGGAAAAGATAATTTTTTGAACTTTTTGACTAGTTACTATAAGAAATTCGCAGCCTTCTCTTAATACTTTGATAATATAGGAATCAAGAGCATCAGTCATTACTACCATTGGAACCAACAATACTACTTAGGCATATTATTGTTGTTCATATTATTATACCATATTTATAATCATGGACGACCGCATAAAGTGTCTCTCTTTTAAACAAATATTTTAGGTATTTAATAATTTTAATATAAATACTACATGGTTGACGAATTGTTCACTTTAAGAGTCATTCATTCTTTTACTGGTGTAAGTAACGCGTATTTTACGTATACTGTACATGTTTCCTTTATTACACGATTTTCTGTCGCAAGTAAACGTGGTCGATTTGCTTTTAGTTTTTGTTTTTTAAGCATGTGGAGGATGTTACTTTCCAGTTATCCCAGACATAATTTATTTATAAGATCATTGTACTATTATATCACAAGAAACATTGCGTGTAATAGTAAACACTAAGTAGAGATAGTGAAGCCAGCACTTTTCAAAGTCTTATAACCAAGTTTATGACAGTAGTGTACACTGCTGGCGAGTGGTCGCTTCAATTGTTCTTCTGACCACTGGTGGCCGAATTGTGGCAGCATGTTTACTCGCTACTATCATTCATACTGTCATTTAAAACTTGAAGTAGACCAGCGTGTTAGTTGTGAAGATGGGACCCATATTCCATATGAATACGATATTAGAGATCACTGGATCACGTGACGTGGTTGACCTGAGTGGTAGCGCTGCAATGTGTAGATGAGAATAACTGTGGTGTGAAGTATGAGAATGAAACGGTATGGGAAAGAATAGGAAAAAACAATGACATACAGCAGCACAGGTCACTGCAGCAAGGCAAGGGCGAGAGTGCCAGATCGGGACACGAATCTGGATACCCCACATGCCTACAGCAGTTGCCTTAATCGCATTTTTCCCCTTTTCTAGTTTTCTCTCTTCATTCTTTCTTTCGTTAATCACTTTTTTATTTCTGTTGTTCATCATTGCATCAGCTAATTTTCTTTGGTTCAAATGGCTCTGAGCACTATGGGACTTAACATCTGTGGGCATCAGTCCCCTAGAACTTAGAACTGATTGACAGCGCAGTAAAGAGGACCAGAGCTGGTACTTTCCCCTCACGTCTGCTGCTGGATGGGCCGCCCTTACTGCAACATCTCCATAATAAAGATTAACATGTCGATCACCGAGCTGAGCGCTACGCAGCGACCCAGTACACATCTAACTGCAAGTCTAACTGCGAGTGCGAGTGCCTTGTTGCTATCAAAGCTGGCGTATTTAAAGGAAGCACGAGCGACGTCCTGACGTCATGCTCGTTTGTAATGAACGCATTCGTTCCACTTATACTGCTGATTTATCTGTCGTACTCGCCCCTTACTTGTTCTTGCGACAGAGTTACGTGTTGTTACGGCAGACCTACGCGAAGTTGTGAAATGCAGTACAGCCGACGCTATACCTCTGTCTTGCACTCTACGAAAGTCTCCGTCTAACACAAACCCGCGTGCTAAGCAATTCTCTCTCGCCTGTTGTGTGTAACCAGGCCATTGCACCTGCGTGACGACACATTCCGATATATGCGCAGTCCTCTTACCTCTTGGCTAACGTACTGCCTCTGGCTCTCGGCATAGGCAACGAAACTTTGACAATATTCCACGTTTCCAACTCTTTACTATTCCGCGACACTACAGAACTACTTAAACCTAACTAACCTAAGGACATCACACACATCCATGCCCGAGGCAGGATTCGAACCTGCGACCGTAGCGGTCACGCGGTTCCAGACTGAAGCGCCGAGAACCGCACGGCCACACCGGCCGGCCGCTAATTTTCTTTCTCAGTGCTGTACATTGTACAGACATTAGCACCGGGCGACAGCTGTCTTTCCTCTGCTACCTTATCTTTAAAAAAAAGGAAGTGCATGACGATTGTCAGGCTTTGCAACCTCAGGCCTGGCCACGACGCCCCCATCATTGGTGTCGATCTCTCTGTCAAGTGACAAAATGTACAGAACCGGGCTAGAACGGCAACCATCAGTTTTCTTTTTTTTTTCTTTTTCATACTTTTTAATTTTTTACGCCCCAGCTTTGCTCAGTAGGGGTAGACGTCTCTAAAGTTTCAAAAGACACACATTTTGAGGTCATGACAAGCAACAGAAACACGAGAGGAAGAATAAAGGAGAAAGCAGAGGAACGTAAGGTGGGATGTGTAGCGCACACTTCTTCGAGAACGTCTCCAGCTCACTAGCTGAGACTATGCTGATACATGCCTCCCCCCCCCCCTTCCCCCCCCCCCCCCCCTCCCCCAGTTAGCCGTGCGGTCTAACGCACGGCATTCCCGATTGGGAAGGAGCGCCTGGTCCCCGGTACGAATCCCCCGGCGGACTTGTGTCGAGGTCCGGTGAGCTGGCTAGTCTGTGGATGGCTTTTAGACGGTTTTCCATCTGCGTCGGCAAATGTGGGCTGGTCCCCCTTATTCCGCCTCACCTAGACTATGTCGGCGATTGGTGCAGAAACAAGTTCTCTACGTATAACTACACCACCTCTACTCTACCACGCAAACATAGAGGCTACAGTCGTCTGCTGTGAGACGTTCTCTGGGGTGGGGGGTCCACTGGGGGCTGAACCGCACAATAACCCTGAAAGAGTGGTTAGAGTGGTTCGTTGTGGGGCGGTGGAGGGGTGAAGTGGACTGTGGTAGTTGTTGTGGGGTTGTGGAGCACTGCGGCTGTGGCAGGGATGGAGCGTCTCTGTCGTTCCCTCCATCGTTTCTAGGCCCCCTGTTAACATACAATGCAATACATACAATGCTGATACATCATAACATTCCCATAATGTTCCTAATGAGATGTCAGGCACCTTGAATGGATGTTAAAGGTAAAGTGAGGAGGGTGGGGGCTCATAAATTGTATGGTGTAAGTAACAGGCAAATTACAGCATCCATTCAAGTGTGGTGTAAGCATCCAAAACATAGAATCGAAAATCTAACTTGGAGTATAGACCATCACTGAAGATGTAGACAATCTTCAGGACCTTAAACCATGTGATAGCCTTGTGCTTGGTGAGTGGAAAATGTGTGTGCTTTGGAAGGAGACAGAACTGTGGGGTGACTGTCACTGATAGAGAACAGAAGAAACATACCGGTATCCATTGTCATAGTTGCCAGACAATGTGCATTGTCTGCTGTGTAAGAGAACGCTCATTAGTACCCTCGCTGTGGCAGCAAGGATATAATGGTGATTTGGCCAGTCCAATATGGTAATAACACTGATTGTTGGGTGTTTACCATTGATGATGTGGTACCACGGTGCACATGCTTTGATTGTAATGATGGGCACATGGCTGTTCATCCATACCACTGTCCAACGGATATCTGGGCAGAGGATCTCCAATGTATTGTGTGGCATGCATCGCAAAAACAGCTTGTAAACTCGTTTGTGGTGCATGTGTGATTCGAAGGGCATCATGTACGTAGCTGAGTTCGACAAAACCCGTCAAAGCGTGGAGACATGTGGGACAGTGTTGGGATTATGTGGGTATATTGACTGTTGATACAGGGGAGGCTGGTATAGGACCATCCAAGAGGTTGCATGTAAGGTATGTGTAAGACCCACGGCAACATTTTGTCATAATAATTTAGCATAAAGAAAATATCATGGCAGTAGCATGTGTGTGACCGAGTACTCCCACTGATGTGGGAGACTGAGGGTATCATAGGAGATCTGAAGGATGGTTTGTGCTTATGTGAAGAACCCAAAGGCCACATGTAATTCTCCTCCAAGGATCATTGGCAGCAGGAGGATTTGGTGAACATATACTTCTGAAGCAAATAGCGATCGGCTACTCTGCCTTTTGATGGGTATGTCCAGTAAAAGTGAACGAAGGTAACTCATTTTGGCCACTGTTGGCAGCAGCAGTGTTCCTTCATCTTGGATACTATGATCGATGTTCATATCTGTTTTTTTTTTACAATGGGAACGTTTTCCAAGATTCTTCATTATGATAGTATCCATGTAATAGCGTTATGTATTTACATAGTTGTATATGCCAGAGGCAGGTGATCGTTCGGATATGCCCGACATTGGAACATGTGGCTGTGTGGAGTGGGTCCCACATGGTGAGATAGGAAGCCTCCGAAAAGGAGTTTGAGGGCGATTGCGGACTGCACAGTGGATAGTCCGACAGTGCGATAGAAAGCTGTATTGGAATCAGTCTGACTTGTCGTATGTTAACTTGAATTCTTGATGTGGCACTGGTAAGGAGGCGTGACGACAAATGGTGGAGGGAAACCTATATGCATCGCCACTGACGGAAGGAACTGGTGTCAGAACCTATCAAAGGCACTATCAAGGTCGACTGATACCAGTGACGCTTGGAGGTGACAGGATGGGGCAAGCTTGACGAAATATCTAATTTCGTCTGTGGCAGTCTGTACGTTGGCACCACAGCCATTAGACGTCTGCTTTAGTGGAAGGATACAATACATTACAATGTGTATGTGAGCCGATAGGTGTGAATAGATCTTATAGTCCATAATGATAAGAGTAAAGTAGCAAAAATTGATGATCCACAGGTCTCGGGATGTTTTATGCACTGGAATTAAAACGTCGTCCACAAGAGCCTTCGGCACGTGGAAGATGGGAATGAGTAGCTCCTGGAACTCTTAGAACGTTTCGATCCTTCACTGGATCATCAAGGCACGGAACGCTCATAGAATTCAACCTCAAGGCCGTCTGGCCCTTGCGATTTGCTCGTCGGAGAATCTGACATGTTGGAGAATATCCTCAGATGTCGCATCGTGGACCTATCGTCGAAAAATTGTCTGCTGTAGGAAGAAAAGGTGGAGACAATAATCGCATGCGTAGTTTAGACATCACGGCAGTCTTGCTTGAGAAGGGTGGAGATGAGCAAGTGACGACGACGCCGACGCTCGGAAATGGTATGGAGCACAGATGGTGTACCTTTGGGCACGATATCTCGTCTGCGTGATCTCCCCACTATACCATGTAACTTACTGCGTGTCAATGGAAGGAGCTTGGCCTTAAAGCACTGTCGTTCCCTTTGCATTTCAGGTGATGGTGGTGGTGATGGTCGGGGGGTTATTCATCCTGTTCCCCTGGCACAGTGTAGTAATAGTTCATGGTGTCTCGGTGCCACGCGGCCGATTCTTTCCCGCGTTGGAAGTACTCTCTGGCTGTCATTGGTTTGGCGCAGTAGAACCACCACATCAGAGTGGAGGGATACGTGGAAATGGGGCAGTCACAGAGTTGATAAACTGTGTCATAGAGGAGGGACGTGTTAAGTTTCGATATCCAATGGCTGCGTCAGACTGACACAGTGGAAGTACGAGGGAACTGATGAGAGTGCAATGGTCTGAAAAGGCGAGTGGCCATTTTTCTGTTGGGAGCACTCCAGAAGGGTGCCCGACACATAGGCACGATCTATCCTGCTTGTGTGATGTGTATGACTGGGGTTGCCACCATGGACCTTCTTCATGCCTCAACAAAGCGAAGTTCTTCAACCATTATGTAAAGGACTGGTGATGGTGAGAAGCTAGGATAATGATCTTTCAGATGCAATACACAATTAAAGTCACCTCCAACTACAGAGTTGTCGAGACGACCAAGGAAGAGGACGACGATGGCTTCGGAGTAAACACTAAACATTGACATCAGTTTGGTGCGCCAAACACGACATATACCTTGAGGATACACGCTCAGAATAGGGTAACGGCCATGCCCTGTGAGAATCGGTGTGTGGTCACATTACTGACGGTAGCCCTTCTCGGACGTAGACCGTTACCCCAATTCGAGCCTGATCCCAGACGGACTTATACAAGTGGTATGCATAATCATCCGGAATCGTCGCAATGTGCATCTCTTGCAGTAATGTAACGACGACATCCAACATCCCAATCATGTCTCGGAATAATTGTGTCTAGGCGTGCCAGGGCGGCCGAGCGGTTCTAGGCGCTACAGTCTGGAACCGCGCGAATCCTGCCTCGGGCATGGATGTGTGTGATGTCCTTAGGTTAGTTAGGATTAAGTAGTTCTATGTTCTAGGGGACTGATGACCTCAGATGTCCCATAGTGCTCAGAGCCATTTGAACCATTTTTGAATGATTGTGTCTCTTCCATGTTGACAATCACGTTGGTGCTGAGTGAATTTACTTCTTAATCTTGTCGTGAGGTCACTGAACGTTGATCCATCATTGCTGGGAGAGGAATCGTGTGTAGTCAATGGATGACATCACCCTGCCCTACCCAGCCACAAGTGGCACACTTGTAAGTCATTGGTGAGTGAGGCTAACAGTGTTCAGCATCCAAACGATCTTTCGCTTTGAGGTTGAGGATTTAAGATTCTGGCAGGGAAATATCTTCCTCCACCCACATGTTTTTTATTATGTCATTCATAGAAGGGTTTGGGAATAGCGTGATCAATGGGCAAGATTGACCATCACTGTCAGCATCAGCTGACATCAGGAAGTGGTTTTTGACCGCATGTGTGACATCATCATCCTCGTGCATCACATTGTCATCAATTCCTGGTACCGACCTATGCCTGCACCTGTGTCACCATGGCGAAAGCTGTTTGCGAGCATGTCCTCCTGCATCAGACGAGGACAAAGAGTATCTTGGTTCACCTTCCCTGTCTGTTGGTCCTTACATATTGTCCAAACTGTCGCTTTGTGGTGGACGTTGTGATCTGGAGTGGTTAAGTGGTAGGTTCCTTGAAATCATGGCAGTGGTAAGTGCCATTGCATACGTTACTGGCAGAGTGGTCGGGTTTGGTGTGGTCGTAATGTCCATAGGCGGTAATTGTGCAACAATGCGCTATGTACATTACGACCGAAGGTGGCCTTCCTTTCCACATCCCGAGCACGTACTGGGTTGGCTGTCGTTCATGATAATAGCTCTGCAGTCGCCGATGTAGAGGCAGAAGTGCGTATGGCTACGGAGATCGACAGGCACTTGTCAGGCACGATTCAAGGCAGGATTTGCTTTGAACTATGCCCATTTCTCGGCTACATGGCGGAGAGTCGTGAAATAGGGTGGAGGGACGCTATCAGAGCTTCGGTGCGTAGTTGAAAAGGCAGCTTGAAACCCTAATTATTTGGACGCTTAGATATGCGTGACCGACAGTAACAGTGCATTTGTTGCCATCTGGGAGGCAGAAGCAGTGTCCTTGACTTGCTTCCATAATGGCCGTGTCACATTGGGGCATTGATAATGTACACATACATTCTGCTTCTGACTGTGGAAAAATGTATGCCTATGATGCACCGCAGTACTGCTGAGTGCAGACAGCCACTGCCTCAGACATCCGGACACGCTTTCTGATACTCCTATATTCCCGCTCACTGTAGCGCGACGACTGTTCCCCATTAACCCGCTATTCAAAGATGTCTGATTCCCTTAGGATGTCGGACGTTGATTGTACATCCGCACTGAAACTTTTTCATCAAACAAACGACGCACACATAGAATTATATACATGAGTGTTGTCTGGTATGACCTCGCTGTTCGGTCCGCTCCCCCAAACCAACCAACCAACCACAAGCACAAGTCGTATCTATATATGTGTAGAGAGCCTCGGGGGATAACAGACTGTACAGTAAATAACTTTCGAAGACGAACCGTTTCTGTACTTAATGGACGACCATGTGTTCCACTTTCAACAACGGTTGTGGGACGAAACAACGATAGTAATCTAAGACAATTACTAAATTTGTACAGTTATAATTAATGTGGTAACAATGTCGTGTAATAAAATAGACACTAAACACGCTGTTTGCACGTGAAATATTACGCACTCAATCATTCTACTGATAGTGCTCATCCTAATGCTCTATGACGACAATCAGCGTTGGGCTCTGTTACCTGCAAATGCGGGGAGATGGAAAACTTTGTTTCACACGTTTGTTCCGGTAACACGGATGCGATAAACATCTTGGTATGAATTCTAATTCAGACTATTATTTACCAGATGTCCTCTGCACATCTTGGGACCGTGTAGGTGTAAAGTGGAAGTACCGTGAACAATGACGACGCATGCGTATGTTAGTAATATGACGGAATCTTATTATAGCATTATATTGAAACTTGAGTTGACTGTAGTTTAGATTAGAAGGAAAGGTTCTGGAGCACAACAAAACATGATACATGTTGTGAAAATACACTTTTAAATCAAGAATATATTTCATACGAACTGCAATCTCGAAGAACCCAAGACGATTGTGTTTGCCGTGAAAGTATTCGTCAGATTGTCTGCATTTAACAGAGACATGAAAATTTCCAGAAAACGAAGGTCATCGTCACCGCATGCGGGCGTCGTGCAACGTGCAATGCCGCTGCTGTCTTCTCGTCTGTCGCCGTTCCTGGCTGATTCCTATAGTCTTATCACATACGGCCGTGGACCTTCCGCTCTACCGTTGTTTCACTACGCATATTTCTATTGCAGCTTGCTGCAATCGGCAAGGATTCGAGAACAAAAATCTCCTTTAACGTGAGGATGTTTGGGGACAGAGTGTTAAATGATGTGTTATCTACATCGCAGCTTCCCTAAAGGAAAGTAGAATGATATACCCATCTGTAGCGTCAGTACCCGCGTCATTGCGCAAATAGCCGACCCGCTCGTTGGACTACGAGCGTTACGTTACGTAACAACAGATGGCGTTCGGTTGAAAAGTGTGCTTTACAAGCTCTTCTCTAAGTGGAGTCAATACTAATTTACTTTCTATCAAAGTAAAACACTAATCCTGTTCCATGGATTCACGTCGGCTGTTTGTTTTATTGCTGGTTTATCCGTGATTTGACATATGAAGCAAAGGAAGATGAATTAGGATATTAGTAAAGACATACAGCTAATGGTGTGTTGAGGACGAAGATGCAATTTAGAATTCCATCGTCCAATTTATTGTACAGCAACTGAAAATTTATTCTTAGCGATATAATTATGGGAATCTACACCTGCATGATTACTTTGGAGTTTCGGACTTAAGTGTGTGGCAGAGGATTAATGCATCCACTGTAAGACACATGCGAAAAAAAAACATCCACGTGAAACATCCTGGCTGATTAAAAATGTGTGCTAGACCGAGACTCGAACTCGGGAACCTTGCCTGTCGCTGGCAAGTGCTCTACCAACTGAGCTACCCAAGCACAGCTCACTGCCTGTCTTCACAGCTTTAAGTCCGCCAATACCTCGTCTCCTGCCTTCCAAACTTCACATAAGCTCTCCTGCGAAACATCCCCCAGGCTGTGGCTAAGCGATGTCTCCGCAATATCCTTTCTTGCAGGAGTGCTAGCTCTGCAAGGTTCGCAGGAGAGCTTCTGTGAAGTTTGGAAGGTAGGAGACGAGGTACTGGCGGAATTACAGCTGTGAGGACGGGCCGTGAGTCGTGCTTGGGTAGCGCAGTTGATTCGACAGAGTGGATCATATTTTTTTTGCACGCAGTGATGGGCAGATTGGGAATCCCACAGGCCTTCATTCTAGTGATCAAAGGTCTCGGTGAATGGGCGGGGCACTGACTACATTGTTATTTCAAGGTCAGTTGGTCAAGGTTGCCCCCTTTCGATATTTTTGTTTGCGATGGCTTTGGAACCCTGTCTATATGGTCTCCGAAGACGGCTGGAGGGAGTGCCGTTGCCACAACTAACCTTTCATTGCCGCGCTTATCCTGACAATGTGATGCTGATGGCAAGGACAGGCGACGAAGTACGTACTGTACGGCGTTGGCATGGATACAGCGATACTGGATGGCGGCGGAAAGCGTGCTTAATCTACAGAAGTCACGCTGCATGAATGTCGGTCGAGGATTACAACCGGGGAGGAAGGTCCGCTCATGTTAGTTAACACCATAAAATGTCTAGGCATTACGTTCCACACGGATGTGCAGCGGATAACAGCGGATAACTACCGACGCATATTGAAGCTGATGCGGACAATGGCGCTGCTAAAGAAATTAAGGTTCAAATGGCTCTGAGCACTATGGGACTCAACATCTTAGGTCATAAGTCCCCTAGAACTTAGAACTACTTAAACCTAACTAACCTAAGGACATCACACACACCCATGCCCGAGGCAGGATGCGAACCTGCGACCGTAGCAGTCCCGCGGTTCCGGACTGCAGTGCCAGAACCGCTAGACCACCGCGGCCGGCAAAGAAATTAAGGGCGTTGGATATAATTCAGAGGGTGACCTATGTTAACATATACCTAGCACCGAGACTCACTCACGTAGCGCATGTCCTGCCTTTAACGCGCACAATGGCATCACGGATACAAGCACCTTTCGGAACTTACGTGAGTGTGGGACACCTGTTTAATATCCAAGGCACAATGCTTACGCTACCACCTGGAGAAGGTGGACTTGGTCTGGTGAACGTATATGAAAAGTCACAGGCGTTATTCGTCAGTACGATTTTACGAGAGTGGCGCGGTCAATTTCGCAATATCTGTACTAGCGCCCACTTCAATGCTGCCCCCAGTCAATGTGAGCCGTATTTCACCGAAGATGTTACATTTCAAGTGTTTCTTTTTCGAGCTTAGCTATGTTAGAGAAGCCTTCCCAACAACCCGACTACCGATGACGCGAGATGTATACCAACTCTTACTGCGCCGGTGCCCCAGGAATACCCTGGAAAAGAAGTACCCAGACAAGAACTGGTGACAGATATGGCGCTTTATACGGAACGATCACCTCCCAACGTCGGTACGCTCAACATGGTATGTGGTGGTAAATAGGAAGTTCGCAACGAATCAACGGCGGCACGCGATTCATTTGGCAGACACTCCACTATGTTTAGGCTGTGCAAAAGTGGACACTGATGAACATCGTTTAACATGTAGTGGGACGGCTCCGGTGCTGCACTTGGCACGACAGGTATTGACGTTCCTGTTACGCGCCGCCCCTCACACAATTTCATCAGACACACTTTTTTTCCCCTAAGAATCTTATTTTCCGGTCCAAAAAGCCAATGCAGTGACATGGGTACGGGGAATGGTTGTGGGGTACGTCTATAACGAATAGGAAAAGGACAAAATGGATTTTTGGCCTTTTCTCCTGGATGGACACACGAAGCTGCAACAGCATAAGAAATATAGGCAAGTCTTCGCTAATTACCTGGGAATCACATTTACCGACCCGCCGGAAAGATGGGGTGTGACGGGTGAGAGACGAGATAGACGAAGTAAGCCGAGATAGACATCGTTCACAGTTAACGGACCCTTAGTTAATTTCGAGAAGACGACCCAGTCTTACACCAACGCCTGGAGAACGGTTCGATAGATGGCTCTATTGCTCTATCTAACGTCGTATCCTGAGCAGGTGTTGCCCCCGACACGAATTTCATTTCATTGTTAGAGGAGCATGTTTTCTTTCTTTTGTATTTGTACTATCCGCGATGTCTTCATGTCCTTTTCATTTGGACATTTTCAGTTTTATTCATTTACTTACTTAATTAATTTTCTAATTAGCCACTATTTGTCAACATTTAGACATTGTGGACACTATTTATGCGGTCGTGTAACACAATGTATGTCAGCAAAGGCTGTAGACATTGAAGCTTTCTATAAAAAGGTGGTACAGCACCTGCCCACTTTTATATTAAAAAAAAATGGTTAGTCTTGAAGCCCCGTAATCGCGGGATGGAGTCCCGTTCGTCTGTCTTTTTTTATTTTTTTATTTTCAACACAGTCATTTTCTTTACCGTTTATATTACAATTGATATAATGGGGAAAATACGTGTAATCGGTTGCACTTTTATTAAATTTACAATGTTATTTGTCCGTCCAAAAAATAAAGTTGCTAGAGCCCTTGCCAGCGAAAGGCAAAGAAAGGTTTAAAAAAAAAAGTTGGTAGAGCACTTGCCCGCGAAAGGCAAAGGTCCCGAGATCGAGTCTCGGTCCGGCACACAGCTTTAATCTGCCAGGAAGTTTCATATCAGCGCACACTCCACTGCAGAGTGAAAATTTCATTCTAGATACACCCACGTATTTCCGCGAGTGCTCTAATTTATCTTATTTTATTGCGATCGGCATTGTTAAGTTTGTAGATGAGACACAGAAAAATATTTTGACATTCGAAGGACAAAACTGCGACTGAAATGCCACGAAAAGATATGGCAGCAGCGAAAAAGGTCTATCTACCTGAACTCGTTTATTTTATACGTGACACTCACTCGCTATTTTGTCATAATGTTCCAAGGGTTCTGCTAATAACACGCAGCCTTCCTTTCATTTTCGCTATTTAAGTAGAGTGGTTCCAATTTTAGTTGCTGGCAGGTGTAGTTCCAAGGTGCTTATACCAATCGACTATCTTCAAATTTAGCGTTAACCGAAATTTAAGAGAATCTTTTTATGCTCATGTCGAGTTACTCATACTTTTCGTTGCTCAGGGTCAACTGCCATGTCTTACGTTATGAAGATATCTTGTCTTAATCACATTGCAAGTCATCCTATATTGCATCCATATATTTATAGATGATGAACTGTATTACACGATCATATTCCTGCGGAGTTGTTCGAAATCAGTTCTCTCTCTCTCTATTGTTTTCTTTTTCGTTTTGTGTTTACAATCAGGTTTACTGTCCGCTCCATGGACAACGATTGTCTTTTACTACGTTTCACTGGAGACCTGATTTGTGTCTCCCTGGACGACAAGCATGATGACCTACATGGCTCGAGACCTGTTTCAGTATCACTTTCACTTGTTAAGCACATATCGTCATCATTGTACCGCTCATCTGTATTGTGCGCACAGGCGAGCGTATACGAACCACACATTCCACTGACTCTCCATGCAGAAGCACAAATATTTCTTCTGACACATCTTTCTCACCCTCCAAAATTCCTTGGGTTCCTTCCTGACGAAATGTCAACTTCGGGAACTGTTGTTGCACGTGTAATGCTATGATTGCAGATTTATTTAACAGAGATAACGGGTACATGGCGCCCGCTCAGTAGCTTCAAGTGAAAATTCACAGAGGTTAGGAAAAAATGGCATACGAAAGCATGATGCGAGTCATGTCCGCAAATTGTTCGTGCTCGTAGCTGGCCGAGGCGATTCGAGTTTCAAAATAATGGTTCAAATGGCTCTGAGCACTGAACCCCCTCACCCCCTGGTTGCTCCTCTCCTCTCCAATCCCCGCCCCCTGCCTCGTCTTCACCGTTGTGTCCCCCCTACTCTCCATCTCTCCACCCTACATCTCCTTTCCCAAGGTGGCTTCCATCAACTCCCCCTCCCGGATGATGCCCTCTATCCCTCCATTTATCCCTCCTATCAATTCTGATCCTCACTCCCCCTCCTTTCCTCTGTCCTTTTCCCGGGCTCCCTCTCCCCCCTTTCCATCCTCTTTCTTCCCCGCCTCCCCTCTCTTTGCCCCCTTCTCTCCCCCGATTCCTTTTACATTTCCCTCCTCTGCCTCCTCTCATTCCCTCTCGCGTCTGCCCTTCTCCCCCTTTATTAGTCCTCTCCCTCCTTGGTTCCCCCCCGCCTTTTCGTTTTTTCCTCTCCTCCCTCCTTGTTTTTCCCCCTCCTCCAGATCCCCCCCCCCCCCATCTGCCTTTGGATTGGGAGTGCCATATTTGTGCCGCCATTTTCGTGCAGTGTTTTACGGTGTGTTTTTCCAGTGAGTGTTCCGTGTTGTCTTTTGGGAAGTGTAGCGAACAGCCATCATACTGTCGCTGGGTGTGATTTCTTTATCTGTTGTGAACAGAAACCAGACTGTCACCATGTTTTTTAATTGTGTGTCTACTATGTTACTTGTCTGATTCCTGTGTATTTTATCAACATTGCCAACCACTTTTGCTTTCTGTTTTAACTTTCCGCATTTTTACGCCATTTTACACTTTAAATCACCATTTTATCGCCTGTTTTTCCTTGTTTCTTTCTGCTTCCTTTTTTTACAAAAAAGTCTGTAGGCTGTAGAGCAGAGTAGTAAGCTGCTGCCAGCCCGAAAATCAATAATGAAAAAAAAGGCTCTGAGCACTATAGGACTTAATTTCTGAGGTCATCAGTCCCCTAGAACGTAGAACTACTTAAACCTAATTAACTTAAGGACAGCACACACACCCATGCCCTGGGCTGGATTCGAACCAGCGACCGTAGCGGTCGCGGGGTTCCAGACTGTAGTGCCTAGAACCGCTCGGCCACCCCGGCCGGCTCGTGTTCCAAGAATCAACGTATCGAATACTCGTACTGCATAAAGGAAAAATGGGAAAAAACCTTCTGCTGAGTCACAACGCAGACGAAGGAGTGTGCTGAGTGGTGCTGACATACAGTCATTGGAGGGGATCGTGACGAAAAATAAGAGTACGACAGCTGCAGAAGTCACTGCAGAACTGAATGTCACGCTCGCTAATCCTGCCAGAACCAAAACAACACGAAGGCAGCTCAATAAGCTGGCAATGGCAGGACGATCGGGAACTGCAAAACCAAACATCTGTGACGCAAATTTCCATAACAGGGAAATGTGTTGCCGAAAAAAGAAAATCCAGACTTTGGAGCAATGGAGGAATAAGTCTTGTTTCACACTATTTCCAGTTTCTGGCGAAATTTACATCGCAAGAATGAAACATGGTGAGGGTTAGGTAAAGACTTGCGCAACAATATCATGGTATTCTATGAGTCCCATGGTTACCCTGTAAGGTCGCATCACTGCCAAGGTTTATTTGTCCTCTTCGACTACTCAGGTCCCTCGAATGTTTGTACCATGTGTGAGCGTCTGGCCACCACTTTCACCAGATATCAATATTATTGAGCCTTTGGAGAGAAGGCTGTGTTATCGCTATCAAAAAAATGGTTCAAATGGCTCTGAGCACTATGGGACTCAACTGCTGTGGTCATAAGTCCCCTAGAACCTAGAACTACTTAAACCTAACTAACCTAAGGACATCACACACATCCATGCCCGAGGCAGGATTCGAACCTGCGACCGTAGCGGTCGTGCGGTTCCAGACTGTAGCGCATTTAACCGCTCGGACACTCCGACCGGCTTATCGCTATCCATGACCATCATGATTACCTGAACTTGTCACAATTTAGCGAAAAGAATCTATGTTGCCAAAAGAACAGTATGATATCTCCTTGAAAACCGTACAGGTCCTGTATTTATCCAACTTGAGAAGACTGGTGGTGAGTGTTTTGTATGCCAACGGATTTCCTTCACCGTATTCCACAGGTTAGGTGTTGGGATTTTGGTGTTTCCATATTTTTATCCTACTCATGTTTGTTCGTGGATTTTGTGTAAAAATAAGGGATATAATGTAATTCGTCGAAAGAAATTGCGCAATGTACCACATGGGGATATGGATGATACTTCGAGCAACTTAGTTGGAGAAAGACAACAACAACATCGAAATTTACATTCATGATGGTAATCTGGAATCCGTTTGAGATCATACCGGTTGAAGTAAGCCTGTATACACTGAGGTGACATAAGTCATAGGATACTTTCCAATATCGTGTTTAACCTCCTTTTGCCCAGTGTAGTGCAGCAGCTTGACGTGACATGGACTCAACAAGTCGATGGAAGTCCCCAGCAGAAATATTGAACCATGCTTCCACTATATCCGTCCATAATGGCGTAAGTGATGCCAATACAAGGTGTTGGCCACGAACGGCCCTCTCGATTACGCCACATAAATGTTCGACGGGATCCATGTCGGGCAATCTGTGTGACCAAATCATTCGATCGAATTTTCCAGAATATTCCTCAAACTGGTGAGTGAGATTGTGTCCCAATCACATCGTTGTTTAGAAACATGAAGTCCATGAATGCAAATGGTCTCCAAGTAGACGAACATAACCATTTCCAGTCAATGATAGGCTCATTTGGAACAGAGGACCCAGTCTATTCTGTGTAAACACAGCTCACCCCATTATGGGGCCGCCACCAGCTTGCACAGTGACTTGTCGATAACTTGGTTCCGTGGCTTCTTGGGGTCTGCGCCACACTCGAACCCCACCATCAACTCTTACCAGCTGAAACCGGGACTCATCCGAACAGGCCACAGTTTTCCAGTTGAAACTGATATGCTGACGAGCCCAAGAAAGGCGCTGCAGGCGGTGTCGTGCTGTTAGCAAAGGCACTCACGTCGGTCGTCTGTTGACATAGCACATTAACTCCGTACTGTCCTGACGGCTACCTTCGTCATAAGTCCCACATTGATTTCTGCAGTTATTTCACGCGGTGATGGTTGTCTTTTAGCACTGAGAACTCTACGCAAATAACGCTGCTCTCGGTTGTGAAAGGAATGTTGTAGGACACTGAGGTGTTGATGGTGAGAGATAATGCCTGAAATCTGCTATTCTCGGCACACTCTTGACACTTTGTATGTCGGAATATTGAGTCCCCTAACGATTTCCGAAATGGAAAGTTCCATTCGTGTACCTCCGACTACTATTCCGCGTTCAGAGTCTGATAATTACTGTCGTGCAGCCATAACCACGTCGGACACCTTTTACCACGAATCATCTAAGTACAAAGGACAATCCTGCCGATGCACTGCCCTTTTGTACCATCTGTATATGTGCATATCGCTAACCCATGACTTTTGCCACCTCAGTGTAAAACTCTACTGGCAAACTTTTATGTTTATGGGGATCAATGGAAATAGATAGCATCTATTTCAAATATCCTATTTTAAAGTTTTTTTAGTGATAAGATGTTACCAACTGAGGTATGTAGGCCCGTTTCATGTCTTAACTCAAAACTTCCATCTGTTAGGGTGTTTTCCCTTCTTTGCAAAGTATGTAGGTAGAAGTAAGAATATTGTAGGAATTAAGTTTTTGGTAGAATAAATAGCTAAGAATAAATAGCTAATGCCACAAGGTTTCGTAAATTAACATAAATGGTTTAAAATATCCTATTACTTAATTATTATTCTGTGGTTTAGAATTTCGTATAGGCTACAGGTTGTCCCAGAAGGAATCGTCAGGAATCAGGTATATGACAGGAACGATCACTTGAAGCAAAAACATTTATTAAACGTGGTCTCTAAAGTGCATACCAGTATCGCAGATGAAAAACTGCACATAGCTTTTAAGGTATGCATTTCAGAATCCATGTTTACTAGACGTTTTTGCCTTGAACGATCGCTCTCCTCTAGTTCCTGAGCATTGATCATTCCTCCTGGGACATCCTGTATCTCTTGATAAGAAAGTAAAGTTTGTTTACAACATTCGACCAGAAGTGTTGTATTTATAACGCCAAACCAACATGTTATTGCACTCGTCGATGGAAAGCTTTGTGTAAAATGGGAAGTCATCGTCAACGTTTGCGGGTTGTATTTGAACGTACGAAATCCGTTCTGATATGTGTGTGCTTCATCGTTCCTGGTTGATTCCTGTTGTTTTATCGCAGACGGCACCGGGCTTTCTGGCAAAACTCTTTTTTTTTTCTTTATTGATTTTCAATTCCCCCCGAAGGGGGCGGGCTGGCAGCAGCTTAGTACGCTGCTCTACAGCCTACAGACCTTTTTTTTAAAAAAAGAAAGAAGAAAGAAACAAGGAAAAACAGGCGATAAAATGGAGACTTAAAGTGTAAAATGGCGTAAAAATGCGGAAAATTAAAACAGAAAGCAAAAGGGGTTGGCAATGTTGATAAAATACACAGGAATCAGGCAAGTAACATAGTATACACACAATTAAAAAACAGGGCGACAGTCTGGTTTCTGTTCACAAGAGATAAAAAATCACACCCAGCGACAGTGTGATGGCTGTTCGCTACACTTCCCAAAAGACCCAACACAGAACACGCACTGGAAAAACACACACGGTAAAACACTGCACGAAAATTGCGGCACAAATATGTCACTCCCGAGCCAAAGGCAGATGGGGGGGGGGACCTGGAGGAGGGGGAAAAACAAGGAGGGAGGAGAGGAAAAAACGAGAAGGGGGGGACCCAAGGAGGGTGAGGACTAATAAAGGGGGAGAAGGGCAGACGTGAGAGGGAATGAGAGGAGGCAGAGGAGGGAAATGTAAAAGGACTCGGGGGAGAGAAGGGGGCAAAGAGAGGGGAGGTGCGGAAGAAAGAGGATGGAAGGGGGGGAGAGGGAGCCCGGGAAAAGGACAGAGGAAAGGAGGGGGAGTGAGGATCAGAGTTGATAGGAGGGATAAATGGACGGAGAGAGGGCATCATCCGGGAGGGGGAGTTGATGGAAGCCACCTTGGGAAAGGAGATGTAGGGTGTAGAGATGGAGGGTAGGCGGGACACAACAGTGAAGATGTGGCAGGGGGCGGGTATGGGAGAGGAGAGGAGCAACCAGGGGGTGAGGGGGTTCTAGGTGGCGGGAGGTGTAGAGGATGCGGATATGTTCGAGGAATAGGAGCAGATGGGGGAAAGGACTAAGATCATAGGGGATCCACATGGGGGACGGGAGGCGTATACGGAAGGCGAGGCGGAGTGCATGACGCTCAAGGATCTGGAGGGACTTATAGAATTTGGGGGGGGGGGCAGATATGCAGGCAGGACTGGCATAACAGAGGATGGGACGGATTAAGGATTTGTAGGTGTGGAGGGTGGTAGAGAGGTGCAACCCCCATGTCCGGCCAGAGAGGAGTTTGAGGAGTCGGAGGCGGTTGTGGGCTTTGGATTGGATGGAGCGGAGATGAGGGATCCAGGTGATTGATGGTCAATGGTGAGGCCAAGGTAGGTGAGGGTGGGGGTGAGGCAGACAGGACGGACGCAGACAGTAAGGGAGAAATCCAGGAGCTGGAATGAGCGAGTGGTACGACCTACGATGATTGCCTGGGTCTTGGAAGGATTGAGTTTCAGGAGCCACTGGTTACACCATGCAGCAAAAAGGTCGAGGTGATTCTAGAGAAGGCGTTGGGACCGTTGGAGGGTAGGAGCGAGGGCGAGGAATGCGGTGTCATCAGCATATTGCAAGAGGTGTACTGGAGGGGGGAGTTGGGGCATATCTGCCGTGTACAGGAGGTAGAGGAGAGGGGAGCGGACAGAGCCCTGGGGCACACAAGCAGAGGGGTAGAAGGTGTGGGAATTGGCATTATGGATGGTAAAATAGGAGGGGCGGTGGGAGAGGAAGGAGGCAACCAGACAGATGTAG
Organism: Schistocerca cancellata; assembly: GCF_023864275.1. NCBI lineage: Eukaryota > Metazoa > Arthropoda > Insecta > Orthoptera > Acrididae > Schistocerca > Schistocerca cancellata. Next base: position 234,823,689 of record NC_064629.1, on the reverse strand, counting down.
TTGATAGGAAGGGCGTAGGTTTGGAGTTTAAACAGGAGACCGGGATGCCAGACACGGTCGTAGGCCTTTTCGAGGTCAAGGGAGACAAAAATGGCGGAGCGACGGGAGTTGAGCTGGAGGGAGAGGAGATGAGTGAGGCGGAGGAGTTGGTCATCAGCAGAGAAGGAATGTCGAAAGCCACATTGGGTGTTTGGGAGGAGGTGGTTTTGGCGGAGGTGGTGATGGATGCGCCGGGAAAGGATGGATTCCAAGAGCTTGCTGAACACCGATGTGAGACAGATAGGACGATAGGAAGAGGCATGAGATGGAGGCTTGTTGGGTTTGGAGAGCATCAGGATATGGGAGGTTTCCCACAGGTCGGGATAGAAGCCAGTGGCAAGGATGACATTGTAGAGGGTGGCAAGGATTGAAAGGAAGGAGGGAGGGCAGTGTTTGAGGTGGCGGTAGGTAATGCAGTCGTGGCCGGGAGCAGTGTTGCGTTTAGTGCGGAGTGTGAGGCTGATGTCCTGTGTAGTGATGGGAGTGTTAAGTTCAGATGGTGGTGTGTGGCCCAAGTACTGGAAGCTAGGAGCAAGGGGAGGAACAGACGTATTCGTACGGTCCATGGCGTCAGGGAAGAGGGAATAATCAAAGTGGGGATCATCTGGGATGGAAAAAACATCGGAGAGGTCAGAGGCAAAGTGGTTGGCCTTACTGAGATTGTCAGGAAAGGGATGGTCATTAAGGAGGAGAGGGTAGCGGGGGTTGGGACGGTTCCCAGTAAGGCGGTGGAAAGCAGAACAATACTTGGAAGAGTTTATGGGGAGCGTGGTGTTGAGTTGTGTACATGTCTGGCGCCAGGCATGGCGTTTCTTCGCAGTTAGCAGGTTGTGGATGTGTCGTTGCAATTGCCGGTGGCAGGTAAGTGTATCCCGGTCACGAGTGCGGAGAAAAGAGCGGTAGAGGTGGTGGGACTCTCGAAGGAGAAGGACGGCCTGTGGAGGCAGGGTGGGGCAGTGAGGGTGGATGGCTTTGGTGGGGATATGGGTGGCGACGGCGTCAGACAAGGTCTGGTGCAGGAAGGCAGCAGTGCGAGAGATGTCATCAGGAGATTGGAGGGTAAGGTCGTGGCCGTCAACCTGGGTGTGAATGGAGTCCCGGTAGGCATCCCAGTTGGCACGGGAGTAATCATGGACAAGTTTAGGAGGGACGTCAGGGTGAGGAGCGTTGCGGGGCTGGCGACCATTAGAGATAGTGAGGAGAACAGGAGCATTGTCACTGCCAATGAGATCAAGGACATCTGCGGTGATGCGCCCAAGGAGGTTGAGAGAGGCAAGGACCACATCAGGAGTGGTGTTGGATTCGGGTCGGGTGTGCTGAGGCAGGGGAACCAGGTCTCCATGGAGAGTGGTGAGAAACTGATGCCACCGCTGGAGGTCGGCAGGATCATGGCTGTGGATACTGAGGTCAGCGGCAATCACGTAGGTGGAGAAGGTGCGGTCAATGTGGGCCAGGAAATCGTATGGGATGGGGGTACGAGGGCGGACATAAATGGTGGCACAGGTGATGGTAAGGGTGGGGAAGAAGAGGCTGAGGGTGAGATGCTCGGCAGGATTGTTAAGGAGAGGTTGGGGCCGGACAGGGAGGTGCTTGAGGTGGCCTATAGCAACTCAGCCACGCGGCAGAGGGTACGGTTTATCGGTGCGGAGAAGGGTGTAAGGAGCCGTGGAGATGGAGATACGGGGTTGAAGGAAGGTTTCATTTAGGATGAAGGCATCCACGCGGTGCTGACGGAGGGTGTGGAGGAAGAGGAGTTTGTGGGTGGGCAGGGAGCGAATGTTGTGGTACAGGAGACGGTAGGGTTGTTGGACCATGGGAGGGGAGAGTTAGACGAGGGTGGTGAGGGGGGTGAAGGTGAAGTGGGCCTGGTTGTGGGAGTATGTGGCATAGGTGGTAAGATGGAAGATGGAACGGGCAGCGAGGGCGATTTGGGAAAGAGTGTGTGAGCGCTGGAAGGGGTGGATGATTTGGAGCACAATGGTGGTGAAACGGATGATGTCCTCGGCAGTAGGGGGAGGGCGGAGCGAGTTGTTGGGGTGGATGGGGTCATCAACACGACGGACAGGGACGGTGAGCTCAGGGGTGACTGGTGGAGGTTTCGCTTTACACTTCGAGGAGTAGGTAGGATGTGGTTCGTTGCAAGTGTTGCAGGAGGAGAGAGAGGTGAGGTTGGGGCAGTTCTTGAGGAAGTGTGAAGCTTTGCAGTGGGGACAAGTAGGGGGGTTCTTGCAGGCAGAGGTAGCGTGGTCGTTGTAGGTGAGACAGCGTTGGCAGCGGTAGGATTGGACCGGGGAATGGGAGGGGTCCACCTTATGACGGCGATTGTAGACGAGGGCTCCCTCGGTGAGGAGGCGGTCAATGGAGGAGGAGGATTCGGTGAATATCCGCATGAGAAAAGTCGGCCCGGCATCATTGAAGATGCGACGGGCCGAGTGGATTTCAATGTCGGGCCGGGAGTTGAGTTCCGCCAACACCTCAGCCTCCGTGATCACGGGGCTAAGCTTCGTGATCACAGCGGTGAAGGTTGGCGGACGTCGGGGAGGTTGAGGCTGATGGGGAGAGGACGGGGTGTGGTAGGGGGTGGGGGTTGCACATTGGCCAAATTGGATATGGGGGATGCGGGAGAGGAGATCAGTGTGGAAGGAAGCATTGGGGGATTTAATGAGGACCGAGTCCTTGCGAGGAATCAGAAGGGAGATGGGGGCATTGGGGTGGTATTTCCGGATGGCGAGGGTGAGGGAGCGGGCATCAAGGAATTGAGGGTCAGGATTGGAGAGGACAAAGGTGTGGGTGGCAGGAGTGGCGGGGGCGGGGATCGGGGTCGCGTCCATGGGGGTGGGTGGGTCACGGGGATTGGGGGTTGTTTTGGAGGAGACTTCGGGGGAAGGGTCAACATTTGGGGACTTTGAAGGTTTTGTGGTCACAACCAGGTGGAGAGGGGGCAGGGGGACGGGTTGCAGGGGGAGATGGCGGGGGGCAGGACCATCCTGAGCAGCGGATGACGCAGATGGAGGGGGCGTGGGTGTCACAGAGACTGTGGAACGTCGAGCCGAAAACCGTGCTGGCTTGGAGCCCGTCAGAGGCGGTGCAGGGAGTGGCGGAAAGTCAGTAGCTGTCGATGGGGCGACAGTGATAGGGGAGGAGGAGTTGGGGGTGGGTACAGCCGAAAGTGGCGCAGGGGTGGGTTGAACAGGGAGAGCTGGAAGGACGGGAACGGGGGTGGAGGATGAGCTCCATGTGATGGTGGTTGGAGCAGCGGAGGGAGAGGTGAAAATGATAGTGGTGGTGGGTTGGCACATGGTGGCGGCGCGCGAGAAGGGCGACGGCGGCGGCGGCGACCAGGCGGCGGCGGCGGTGTCGACGACGGCGGCGACGACGGCGGCGACCAGGCGGCGACCGAACGACGGCGGCGGCGGCGGCGAGCACCGGCAGGCGGCGGCGGCGGTGGCGGCGGCGGCGGAGGACCGGACGGCGAGCAGTAGTGACGGCGAGCAGACGGCACGGCAAGGAAACGGTGGGGCTCTTCTACGTCGAAGATACACCCTGAGAGTAGCCCAGGCAGTGCGAGTCCTCGATGAAGAAGTGAGGGAATCCAACCCTCGAATGCGTGTGTGGCAAAACTCTCGCTCTTCAGAAATATTTATAGGTCTGTACTGGGTGTTCGATCTGCATGTGAGAACACATATCATCCAAAAAAATCATGAGTTTAGTTAAAGGCTACTCACTGAAACAATATATTGATCACAACGGCTCTGTGCAAAAATTTAGGTGGAATTGCTGTGTAATTCTTCATTACACTTTTCAGAAGAAAAAAGTACGGGTTATACGCCATGAACTAATAAGCTTAAACGGCCTAATAATAGATGCCCTTGTACGTGATTCGATCACCAGAATAATCGACGAATAAAGCTGACACTATCCACCGTTCTGTAAAATGACAGTATTAATTCTGAAGTCAGGCTACAGAAATGCCAAATAGTGGGTAGTAATTATATCCTGTGCTATTGATCCACTCGTAATTGTGAGTGAATTTCACTAGAATTCTGCGCACTAGTGTATAGGACGTTTAGTGTTTTCACAGTATTAATTTGCATATAATCTTGAAGTTAAGCAAATCTGATTTCTAGTGTTCGTAAGGAGTTGGAATTGTATGTACCTCTTAAAACTAATCAGTAAAGAGTAATTATTAGAATTAACAATTAATGTATTAAGAACAGAAAGTGGGAAATGGTTTATGTCTATAGACTGCCATTACTGGTGTGTGTAGAAGGATGTACCTCTTAAAGTCATTGAGCGTATTGGTCTTGGGCTGTTATCACCTGATCTACTACTACCTGCCATCCGAGGCCTAGCACATCAGCAATTCTCTAAGCCACTCACTGGAATCCACATAATTTATCATCTACGCAACAGGATAGAGGGTGCTGTCATTACGTTTATATCTGTCTTACAATCTAATATTGCTGTTTAATGGACACTTCTCTCCTTATCCTCTTGTGACTATCACCAGACACACATAATTTGGAGTTTTACTCTTCCAACTTAGTTAAGATTCCTCATGTGCGCTTGTTATGCTCTGGATAATGTAGAAGGAGTACTGTTTCGCGTCTAATATGCAGTTGTCACAAGCCATAGAATTAGCAATTCTAGTATACTACGTATCTAGTTTAAGTACATTACCCTTAAATACACACTACCTGAGCAAGAGCATCCGGACACTCCTTTTTAATGCTGAATTAATCACTAGATGTTCCGAGGGGCGGTTCCTTCCATTTAAAGGGCTGTGGAGGGTATTGCGTTGTCAGTACATAAGCAGGAACAGGAGAATGGGTCGGTCAGGAGAGATCAGTAACTTCGAATGTGGGCTATTCGTTAGATATTACCTGAGTAATATACGCGTTAGGGACATTTATACCCTCCTAAAGCTGCCAAAGTTGACTGTTGGTGATATGATTGTAAAGTGTAAATGTTGAGTAACGAACACCGCCAAACTAAGACCTGGCAGATATCATGTACTAACGGAAAGAGACGATCCAGCCTTGCGAAGTATGGATGTAAAAAAATCACATGGTTTCAGCAGAAGGAATCATGCGTGAGTTCCAAACTATGTTGGCCGCTAAGAAGAATGCATTGCAATGGTCGACCATCTCCTCAAAAGCCACATTTTTAAGTAGTCAATGCTAAATGCCACTTGAGTTGATGAATAAAGCGACCTCAGTGGACAGCGGTTAACTGGAAACGAGCCGCTTGGAGTGATGTATCACACTATACCATGTTGCAGTCCTATGGAATTATTTGTGTTTAGCTAATAGCTGGAGGATGTGACATAGTATCATGTGTAGTGCCAGCAGTGAAGTATGGAGGAGGTTGTGATACTGTATGGAGGTACTTCTCGAGTTTTCTTCAAAAATAGCTCTGAGCACTATGGGACTTAACTTCTGTGGTCATCAGTCCCCTAAAACTTAGAACTACTTAAATCTAACTAACCTAAGGACATCACAAACAGCCATCCCCAAGGCAGGATTCGAACCTGCGACCGTAGCGGTCACGCGGTTCCAGACTGAAGAGCCTAGAATCGCACGGCCACAACGGCCAGCTCGAGTTCAGTGTGTGGTCCCCTTATTGCTCTGAAGATAACTCTAAATGCAGAACTGTATGAGCATATTTTACAGCATTTTTATTTTCTTGCAGTAGAATAACAGTTCGGCGACAATAATTTTTTGTATCAAATGATAATGCACCCTGTGATAAAACGGCATCTGTAAAGCAATCGACTGTGGATAATAACATTCCTGAAATAAACTAGCAGACCCAGAGTCCCAATCTGAAGAGAATGGGACACCTTCGGGGTGAGTTATAACGTCGACTTCACTCCATACGCCGGAGACCTATGTCACTACCTACAATGATTTAGGTTCTTGAGGTGGAATGAGCTGACACTGAACGGTGTCTCCAACAGAGTTCAAGCCGCCGTAAGAGCAAAGGGCAGGCACTCCCATATTAAATCCAGAAATAGTTGTCCAGATGCTTTTGATCTCTATTCCACGTCAGTTCGCCTTCGTCTGTGTCGCTATCGCCACCACTACTGCTGTCACTGCACAGCGGTTGACTGGAAACGAATGACTTGAGTGATGAGTCATGCTGTACGATGAAAGAAACCGATGGAAGGGATTGGGTTTGGCGGATGGCTGAAGGACGTTACATGGCATTATGTGTAGCACATTGCCTGCAGGGTCACTCGTCACCTTGCTCGTTGCCGCATGTACCCTCATCGCTGCAAGTAGTCTTTACGTAAGGTTCTATGTATTCTGGCTGCACTGTCTGTAAGCTTGCTATTGTTCTACATATCGATAGCCCGCAGTTTGAAGTTCGGTGCTTCATCTTCAGACGTTGCCACGAAAAGATAATAATAGATATCTCACTCGCTCTAGAGGCATGCAACGGGACGTGAAGGTGAAAGGTTTATTTGAGTGGTAAAAAGCAATTATTTTGAGGTAGGCGCACTTGTGTGTGGAGTAATAGCGCAAAATGTACGTTCAGTGCACAAGTTTAACAATTCAGTCTCTATTTGACGGTTAGGTTAGTTAGGTTTTTGTAGTTCTAAGTTCTAGGGGACTGATGACCTCAGAAGTTAAGTCCCATACTGCTCAGAGCCATTTGAACCATTTGAACCACAAGTTAAGCAATTCAGCTTCTATTTCAGGGAACGAGGAAGAATGAGACTATGCTCATGAGAAAGCGGTCAGAAGACTTGAGCGGTTTGGCTCTGAAAGTGAATCAGATTTATTTTCACTTTCCGTTCAGGACGTTCCGAGGCTGATTTTGTTACTGATGTATAAGCAGTCTTGACAAGGGGTGAGGGACGTAGAAACCATGGAGCCCAAGTCACTGACGGCTTAGGTTCTGACAAGATGCTGAATTGGCAAATATCACACTCGAATTGTAATTTTATATCATGTAATGATTAAAAGTACAATGTCCCAGCACCAGTATAGCCAATATACTAATTCTTTCCACCTCATTTCTTGACTTATATTATTCTTACAGGCCAAGTACATTCAATTCAATTTAATTTCATGTTTAGTGCTGGATGCACAATATTCTCATTAAAAATCGTGTGCTTAACCCACCCTGTGATGGAGTCGAAAATGAGTTCCCTTTAAATTTTGTTGAAATCCTACCAAAACAGAATGAGATTTTCACTCTGCAGTGGAGTGTGCGCTGATATGAAACTTCCTGACAGATTAAAACTGTGTGCCAGGTCGAGACTCGAACTCGGGACCTAGGCAAAGGTGTTCGAGTCTCGGCCTGGCACACAGTTTTAATCTATCAGGAAGTTTCCTACCAAAACATTTCTCCAACAAATGCAAACGGCAACAGCTGTTAAATGCCGTAATAATTTGGTAGGAATGGCAATAATATTAAACGATAAGGCACTTAGAGATAAAATTTTGCACTCAAAAACAAACAAAAAATAAAATATGTCTAGTTGTATATAATTGTTCTGCAAGAATCGTAAAAATGATGAAATGTTATGCCGTCAAAGAGGTACTTTGGCCACGATGATGTGCGGAGGTAAATGGGTAATGTTCTATTATTGGTCCGTAGAAGAGCCAACTTACATGGGCTCTCTCGTGTTACTTCATGTGACATTATGTCTTCCTGAAAGAGGTTTGGCCTTCAGATGCTCAGCCGGCCGCGGTGGCCGTGCGGTTCTGGCGCTGCAGTCCTGAACCGCGGGACTGCTACGGTCGCAGGTTCGAATCCTGCCTCGGGCATGGGTGTATGTGATGTCCTTATGTTAGTTAGGTTTAAGTAGTTCTAAGTTCTAGGGGACTTATGACCTAAGATGTTGAGTCCCATAGTGCTCAGAGCCATTTGAACCATTTTTTTTTCAGAGGCTCATCTCAGAAATTTCGAGATCAAAAAATGGATACTTTCTCGAAATAGTGGAGCTCTGAAGCCACTATCATGCATTTCTTTCAAAACATATTAGCAGTGTCTGAGACGGACAGGAACCTCGAAAGCATTTACAAGTGTGCTATCTGTCAAATGAATCTGGGAATGTAGCAAGTCTCACTGTCTCTGGGAGCGCGCATCTAGGTGGTACCTATCCCCTCCTAAGAGCAGGCCGGAATGCACCGAATCCTCCTGTTGTGACTTTTGAACAGTGTATTTGTATTCATGTTTGCAGGTTTTCTCGGCGTGTTCCAATGATGAAATATTATCTCGTGAACAGCCGAGTACTAGCGTCGTCTCGTCGCAAACCTTCGATGGGTTTGGTACCCAACATCTTCAACCGAAGAGTCGGGATGCTGTGTTCCACCTGTCTATGTTGTCGCTCGTCCTGTGTCCACTTGTGCAGTGGGCTAAATCACGCTCCTCCGGAAGGGGATGCCGCGTCAGTGGTGGGGGAACGCGACGCTACAGGTGGTCTGGTCGCGGCTTGGCCCCGCACGGGCGTCGAGTCCTGATTGCTGTCCAGTCTGTCTGCTTACGCGGCCGCCTTTGGAATGGAGCTTTATTCTCTCCATTGGGGAATCCCACGTTGCGTTAAGCTAAAACCCGTTATCACGGTTTACTAGATTGAGGTGAAAATTCTTTCCATTGCCTCTTTGACAACCAATTCCCAGAAACCGTTGGTGCTGCATAGCTACTTCGTCTTTCACAAATTCAAAGGTCCATCCTTCGTTGATGCTATTGTCTAATACCACGGACGCGTCTGTGTGCCCTAGTCGTACGTTCATGGTGTGCTGTGAGACACATTGCTGTACTGTGCTGTAAGATACATCGCTGAATCTGCCCGATGTGCCGCGTCCCACATTCATACTCGATGCTGTAGACACCCAGTGTCTGCAGGCTAATGATTTTTGGTTGAGCCAAGTACGTCCTCAACTTCCTGCGTTGCGAGGAAGACTGTCGTTATTCGGTGTTCTCTCAATATTCTTGCAACCTTGGCTCTCGGGGGGGCCCAGCTTACGACAAGGTTCAAATGGTTCAAATGGCTCTGAGCACTATGGGACTTAACATCTGAGGTCATCAGTCCCCTAGAACTTAGAACTACTTAAACCTAACTAACCTAAGGACAGCACACTCATCCATGCCCGAGGCAGGATTCGAACCTGCGACCGGAGCGGTCGCGCGGTTCCCGACTGAAGCGCCTAGAATCGCTCGGCCACACCGGCCGGCTTACGACAGGGAAGCCACACGTTTTACTTTGTCTTCTTCTGGTTTGTCCTCCCACATTTTATCAGTACGTAAGGCTTGTCGTATTTGTGTCTTCTTTTAGCTGTTTTTATGGAATGTTCGTCTGTAGGCAGCAATGATAGAGACAACATATTAGGTTTAGCGTCAGAGTGGCTTACGCAGCAATCATTGTCTTAATATCCTCGGGAGGAGACTGCTGTTTCATAGTAGCAACGAAATTTACAGTTGTATATATTATATATATAAATTGACGTCAAAAAGAATGTGTGAAGCCCAAAAACGCCAAGAGCCATGACTACTAAGACACAGATTGTGAGCTGCCATATTGGAAAGCTACACCCATTGCCTACACCAAATGTTAAGACCTTTATTTTGAACTGAAACAATAGCGTGAAACAATAAATGTTTTGTGTGTGTTTTCAGAAATAATAATTTGTTGCTATCATACACTCAAAGAGCCCGGCGGATTAACGAGGGCCGGTGTGCCGACCAGCCTGGATGTGGTTTTTAGGCGGTTTTCCACATCCCCCTAGGTGAATACCCAGCTGGTCCCCACGCCTCGCCTCAGTTACGCGACTCGCCGACATTTGATACACGTTCGCACTATTTCATGATTTACACTAGACGCAAACAGCTGGGGTACACTATTTCCGTCCCAGGAGGGTATGGGGTGGCGGCAGGAAGGATATCGGGCCAGCCCTTCAAATTAACATTGCCAAAATCCGATTGTAACCACGCCGACCCTGCGAAAACTGTGGGACAAAGGCGTAAGGAAAAGAAAGAAAGATACACTGGCTCAAAGAACGTCGTTTTCCGAAGACATATACCAAGACAGGGTCCTATTCTAGTGAAATGATTCTGAGTATCCTAAAATTATAAGAAACTGTACCTTTGCAAACTTAACATCGTAAAACACTTTGAAGGTGTTTTTTTGTAATCGGTAAGTATTGTTTGGGGTGAATTAAATTAAAGTTTTCTGGAAGTTACATTTTGCTGAACTCTACGTGATATATATGAAATATAATTAAAGATCTGCTTAATGAAAAGAAAAAGAGGAAGAACAATTATTTATTTAAAAACAAATGATCCTGATATCTTGATAAATATCTTAATAAATAAAAGTGAATTAGTATACTGACAGTAGTTACTGTAAAAGACACCATACTGTTGTATAAAAGATTACACCTCTTAAATCCGGTGTTACAATGAAAACAGAACTTAATCAGTTAGGTTTGACTTATTTTAGTGTTTAACCAATATTTCATACGAGTTGAAAGTTTTTAGCACTCTCAGACAAAGTGAAGTTTAAGGGCTACCATTTGGTTAATTGCTGAGATAGTCCATAAATGAAAGGATGATAATTTCTAATTATGTCTTAATATTGTGTGAGTACCATAAAACACTAACTTTGCTTCACTAACTTGGCATTATAACTGGTTCTTCAAATCTCAATTATAGAGCCCCCCTCACGGCAAATTTTTGTTTGTCTAGGCGTAACATTATTTACGCCCACCCGGTTAGCCGCGCGGGCTAACGCGTTGCTTCCCGAGCGGGAAGGCGTGTAGGTCCCTGGCACTAATCCGCCCGCCTGGCGGTTTTCCATCTGCCTCGGCGAATGCGGGCTGGTTCCCCTTATTCCGCCTCAGTTACACTAAATTAGAATTATATTAATATCTTCAGCTGCTGACGGGGGTTGATATATATCAACGAGGACAGGTGAAAACGTGTGCCTCGACCGGGACTCGAACCCGGGATCTCCTGCTTACATGGTAGACGCTCTATCCATCTGAGCCACCGAGGGCACGGAGGATAGTGCGACTGCAAAGACTATCTCACGCACGCCTCCCGCGAGACCCACATTCACTTTGTATGTCCACACACTACATCCGTAGTGTCCCACCGCAACACACTCATTACTCGTGGAAGACATTCCCGTAAGAGTTCGGGAAATATGTGTGCATCTGCATAGAAGAAGAAGGTCATGGGCGGTATTGCCAGAACTATATATTGAAACGTCACCTTAGAAAAATGTATACGCGACTGTGCTTAAACTGACACACAATATTTTTAGCGCAACGCAATCTGACTTTCAAAAATCCCTACAAAAGAATGGCCCTGACTAACATTAACCTATACCTTTCACAAATCACTTACCTCACAAAAATCTTCATTACTCGAACTACTGCAATACAGCGAGCGCCACTACTGCCAGCTAAATAAAAGATTCAAACTACGGAAGTCACTAACTACTGATAGGGATAGTTAGCAAATGAAAGATTTTAATAGAGAACAAACAATGTATTTACCTTAATAGTCATAATATATATAGCAGTTCATAATATCCATTATAACAAATTTCAAAACTCCGCCATCTCTCTCCCCACATCCACCACTGCTGGCGGCTCACCTCCAACTGCGCAACGTTACGCGCTGTTCACACATCCAGCTGCCCAACACTACAATGGCTGACAACAATGCAAACTGGCCACAGACTACACACAGCACAGCCAGTGATTTTCATACAGAGCGCTACCTAACGTTGCCAATAAGAAAACATAAACAGCCTACTTACATAGCCTACTTAAACAGCCTACTTACATAGCCTACTTACAATATTTACATGGATCTGGTGTCTGTTCTTTCGGACATGTCCGAAAGAACAGACACTATATGCATATAAATATATATTCAGTTACACTATGTCGGCGACTGCTGCGCAAACACTGTCTCCACGTACGCGTACACCATAATTACTCTAGCACGCAAACATTTGAGGTTACACTCGTCTGGAATGAGACGTTCCTGGGAGGGGCTACTGCGAGACAAAGTCTCTCCGTCGTTTCGAGGTAACTGGTTCAGTACGCAATACACACAATACACAATATTATCTACAGGAAAAATAAAGAAATTGTTAATCTGCCTGGGTGCTGCAGTCTAAGTCCTCTGAGCTGACTCAGAAAGAATGAAAGTTAGCTGTTGTGCTGTAACTGAGAACCTGGTTCTGCTTTCCTAAGTACAGTAAGGTATATCCAAACAGCAAATCACAGTTACACTTTACAATAACCCAGTGAAGGAATCTTCGTCCCTAATTAGGATGGCAACCGTTCACAAATAGCCGTTATCGCATACTGATTCGAACCTTCCGACTGGAGGTCATGTATAAATGTGTAGTTGTATACCTTGAAGCGCCAAAGAAACTGATATAGGCATGCGTATTCAAATACAGAAATATGTAAAGAGGCAGAATACAGCGCTGCGGTCTGCAACGCCTATATAAGGCAACAAGTGTCTGGCGCTGTTGTTAGATCGGTAACTTCTACTTCAATGACAGGTTATCAAGATTTAAGCGAGTTTAAACGTGTTGTTATAGTGGGCGCGAAGGGTCACAGCATCTCCGACGTAGCGATGAAGTGGGGATTTTCCCGTACGACGAGTGCACCGTGAATATCAGAAATCCGGTAAAACATTAAATCTCCGACATCGCTGCGGCAGGAAAAAGATCCTGAAAGAATTTCACCAACGACGACTGAAGAGAATCGTTCAGCGTGACAGAAGTGAAACCCTTTCGCAAACTGCTGCAGATTCCAATGCTGGGCCATCAGTAAGCGTCAGCGTGTGAACCATTCAACAAAACATTATAGATATGGACTTTTGGAGCAGAAGGCCCTGTCGTGTACCCTTGATGACTGCACGACACAAAGCTTCACGCCTCGCCTGGGCTGTTGATGACTGGAAACATGTTGCTTGGTCAGATGTGTCTCGTTTTAAATTGTATCGAGCGAATGGAGGTGTACGGGTATGGAGACAACCTCACGAGTCCATGGACCCTGCCGGTCAGCAGGGGACTGTTCCAGCTGGTGGAGGTTATGAGACATGTACACAGGCATTCTATCTGATCACCTGCATTCATTCAGGACCATTGTGCATTCCGACTGACTTGGGAAATTCCAGCAAGACAATGCGATACCCCACACGTCCAGAATTTCTGCAGAGTGGCTCTAGGAACACTCTTCTGAGTTTAAACTCTTCTGCTGGCCACCAAACTCCCCAGACATGAACATTATTGAGCATATCTGGGATGCCTTGCGACGCGCTGTTCAGAAGACATCTCCAGCTCCTCGTACTTTTACGGGTTTATGGACATCCCTGCAGAATTCCCTGCACCGCTACTTCAGACATTGGGCAAGTCCATACCACGTCGTGTTGCTGCACTTCTGCGTGGTCGTGGAGGCCCTACACGATATTAGGCAGGTGTACCTGTTTCCTTGGCTCTTCAGTGTACATTTCCCTGTGCGACAGGTCGTTTTAATGTTAAGCATTGATTTTACCTGTGACAGTAGTAATAATACTGTAGAAGAGTTAAACGTTATAAGTGCACTACATGAGAGCTGGCAATGATTCAAATAACTGTTTATGATGCCAAGTCGTTTTATACTAATTTCGACTGGATAAATAGTGAAACTATTTACGATGCCATGGTCACTTATTGCTCACGAATTTGACATTTCCACAAAAGAAATTTTACTGTACTGTTCCACACAGTGTAAATCTGTAAAAAATTTTGCCTTGTTCGCAGATGTGCGATCTCTACTGACGGGTCCATACCCTATCGTCGCTAATTCTGGTCTCACCTTTCGTGTTTCTTGAGCTTAACTCAGCCCTGTTCTTTCTCCTCCGGCCAACTAGAAGCTAGGAAGAGTCATCCTTCCTTATCGCATGAAGAGACGTGTCTGTCTCCGTAGCCTCAAATCTACCAGTTGGAGACAAGGTAATGTTATGTAACCTTATGAGACAATACCATGTGTCTCAGCACACTGCAAGATTTTTACCTTCGGTTAAATGAAAGCTTTATGTCACTGTTTGTAACACATTCATTCGTTTGGTCTGGATAGCATGTCACCTGTAACAACATAATTGTTGCGGAAGTTGTATCTCACTTATGAAACTCCCAACCTCAAAGTGTTTTGCGATTCTTTTCTCTGTAGATACAGATTTTTCTGTTGTTTTTTTCTCATCCACATGTTCTTCGCGTGAGTACCCACAAAACACTGTAAGTGTCGTTCATCAGCGGCACCCTAGTTCGTTAGGCACTAGTTTACTTAAATGCCGTGTGGATGTTCGTCTTATGTGTACAGCTGCATCCGATTGGACCATTTTAATCCATAATGGGTAATAACTCAGACAGAGATAAGATACAACAAATATTGCAGATAAAAGTTGTAGGTGGTAAAGAGGATCACGCATTGCAGCAGATGGCCATGTCCTTGAACATTGTTTTCAAGGTGATTTAGAGGTTAAGGTGACTTTTAAAATGGGAACGACAATATTTGATCTCAGATTTGAAAATATCGTCACATTTTCGAATAAAACGATACATTATTAAAGGTCATTGCAAGGTTCAATGATGGTCAGATAAGCAAACATATTTTTAGTTCTAGTGGGGATTAACTCTGAATAGAGGAGCAACAGCAAAATACAATGTTAGATACAAATTGGAAGGGGCATAAGGCGTCACATATCATTACCAATTATCATGACCTTAAAGGTGATTATTGAAGTTCATTCGAAGGTTGAGGTTTGTTTCATGGAAACATATATTTGTGACGTGAGATTTGGAAAGAGCGAAGAGAGTTTTGAACTTTAAGTTTTAATTTAGGTATTCACTGGCAAAAAATAAATACATCACAACGTATAAACGTTATTTTGACATTTGCAAAACGGATCAGATATTAATAAAACGTAGATCATTGATTTACTAGTCGTTGAGTGAGTCTCCTCGCCTTTCATTTGTCAGAGTGCTTGATTTAAAGAGTTCCCCTGCCTTTCCATTTTTGTACCTGGAAATTATCCATTAAGTATGTGGTGAAAGTGACCACCATTTGCTTCAATGCAAAATTTAACCCTCCTTAAGAAATGTTTGAGAATGGAAAGCAGGACATCTCGTGGAATGGCATCACAGTTATCCGGACATGTCCCATCATGTTTTTTCTTGTCGTTAGCTGCTGCTCGTAACAATTGCTTTTAAAATATCCCCAAAGTTAGAAGTCAGAGGAAGTTATATCGGGTAAACAATCGGGCCATGGAATGGGACCGTCGTGTCCAGTCCATTGATGTGCATATTGTTCATTCCAAAAGACCTTATGTTCCGCATTAACGTGGCGGTGCATCATACAATTGCATCCACACTCTGTCTGGTCTCTACGTTAACATCTTCAAGTAATCAAGGTAATTGGGCTCTCAATATTTCTATAAAATTAAGTTGATTTACATTAAAATTAAAAATAGTGACCAGTCAGATAGTCATTGACAATGCCGCAAGGAACATTAAGGCTTCAACTATTTTGGCTGTCAACGGTTGTGTACCAGTGTGGATGGACATCCGACCTGTAATGACACTAGTGCATCATTAATTCACCAGTATTTGTAAATGTGGCCTCATCAGAAAACATTACTGACGTGTCACCTCATGATGACATACTGCCCAGTGGTAAAATGCAAGGCACTCTACGAGCTTCCAGAGTGTTAGTTCTTGGGTCAGTGTAATATGATAAGCATGAAATCTTCACGCCTCTAGGATTCTGAGATCGGTTGACTTCGATGAATCTAGTTGTGTTTGAATCTAACATGAACTAACATGGGGATTTATCTGGGCCATTACAAGAGCAACTACGACGTGACTATAATTTTCCCCATATTCATGACGACGAGGTACACGATGTAAGCGCCCATTCCGGGCTCTGTCAGTGAGATCGAGAATAGTGACGTTACTGGGATGTCGTCTGTTGGGAAAACGTCTATCATAGAGTGCGACCGCGTTGACGTAACCATCCTGCCATTCTCATACAATCCTAACCGTGTCTACGATTTCATTTGAAGTGTTGTTAGTGATTGTAATAATGCGACAAAGCCAAATAATACAAAATAGTGTAGTAGTTTTGACGAACTGATCACTCTAACTAGCATTGAAATAAGAACAGTGTTCCAGCACGCGGCCGTGGGCGCCGCCTCTCTCTTACAGCGCGCTGCGCGAGGGTCGAGAACTTCGGCCCCAAGCGAACTCCCTCTCGTCTCTCTGCCAGTGGCGCTGTGCAGGAGCACCCGAATAGACTGTGCAACGATTTACTGCAGTAACAATAAGTAATTACTTTATGTGATTCAAATTTAGTAAGAAAACCAGACTGTTTTACAATATAATGCCAGTACTTCATCCATTTCCACTACCATCTCGAACTGAGCATGGTCTAGATAATTTGATTTCTTTGCTCAGAAAGCATCATTTTATATGTAAAATGTGCTGCTCTTTTCAAGTCTTAAATCAAATATTAGGGTTCCCATTTGAAAAAGAAATACATTTTGCTAAATCTCATCTCGAACCTGATTTAAATGTTCCACACACACACACACACACACACACACACACACACGTGTGTCTTTGTATGTGTGTATGTGTATGTATGTACACATGTTTTCTGTTCTGTTTTGCTCCTTGTGTTTACAAATCATCTTGAATGATTAGTTTTCGCTACAGACTGTGGATGGTTTAAAGTATTATTAAGTCTACATTTATCTTTTTTGGATAATAATTGTGAGCGATTACGTAATTAGCAGTATACGGGCAAAGTGAGTTCTCACCTCACACTGGTGATACAGGGAAAATCTTTTACGATCGCTCCCAGTAGATCGTGCCAAGCTACATAGCATACACACACACACACACACACACACACACACACACACACACACACACACATATATATATATATATATATATATATATATATATATATAGTGACCCATTTAATCTTCGTCTGTACGCCACCCTATCCGATGTGCAGGTCTTTAAATATATTTTGTTGTAATGAATATGTCTCATTTTGGACATGTTTTGCATATGGGGGAACGGAATTCGTGTTCGGCTCCTTCATGTGCTTATTGAAGTTAATATTTGTCGCATATTTCGGCACCGAAACGTGACGTCACTTGAATTTAATGTAGAGTGTCATTCTGTCATTATCGGTTATTGACAACACTACCAATTCCAAACAACATTGTAATGCTGGTCACTGACGTACTTCGTTTTCATAACATGGTGTCAGTAGCTTTCCTCTCTATGGTTAAAACTATTGGCGTGTGGGGTACCCTCTGTCCCCTCTGTGCACAGTCGACGATAGTATTTGTTCGTGGCTAAAACGCCTCAGGTTTTATCAAAGAGAGTCTTATGGATTCCTACCTGAAAGCGTGTCTCAGTAACGTGTCTGTTTCATTCCACTGAAAGTTGCCTTTATGCCTCTCTGATCGTTTTGACTTTTTTCTTCACAATATCCGTGTACACCTTCCCACAATGACACGGTAGTCCACAGTAGGTGATCAGAAACAGTCCAAAAACCCTGTAAGGGTGCTGCTGGGAGATTGTCCTGAGATATTGTTGTTAAAAATTCGATACGTTGCGCCGTTTCCGAGTTATTTAGCATTGAAATTAACCGATCAGGTCGCTGCGCGCGCAAATTGAAGCAGTCTGCTAGATACAATTAGTGTCAGTTGTTCTCATAGCGCTCGAGATCTCTCAGCTCGAGTTCGGCCCTTACTACCGCCCCATGTCCAATGTTTCTATCGCTGTCTTGTTCGGTTTTAGAAAACCAAACGAAATATATGTTTAGCGACATCGTCTCCGGCGGGCAGCTTGAATATCCGCTCCAAAACCTGATTGGCTAACTTCAGTGCTAAATACCTCGTAAACGGCACAACGTTTCGAATTTGTTCTTGACAATTATTCCTCAACACAACCTATCCTACAACACTTTTAGAAACTATCCAGACTGTTTATGACCACACTGTATATCCATGTTTCAACTGATTAAGGAGCGTTAACCAGTCATATATGTTGCTTGGAAAAATAGAATATAATTATAAATCACGAAGAAACAGAGGAATACAGCCTTCGTTCATATTTATGTCTGACGAAGGTCTTAAAATGAAGCGTTTAAACTTGCAATGACATTTCCTGATGGCGTTTGTCCTCTGTTTGCAGCACATCTGATGTTCGTAACGGGTAATGTAAAGCATGAATATCTGAACTACGTGCTATCCTGATTAGCAGATATCTCATTAGTAAATTTTAGCTCACTGGTATTGAATGACCAGGACGTATACTCCGAAGTCCTACTGTACCTAACAGTACATTTGACTGTTACAAAACCTGAGAGTTCTTCTTCCAAATCATATGCTACTTACGTTCTACAGTGATTCAGCAACCGTTATCTCGCTTGACAGTACTATCAACAGGAAATGAAGGAGCACGAAACATTGATTCCGAAAACAAGCAGTTTTTCATTAACATAAATTAGTAGAAATTGTGTTAATTAGGGAAAATTTAGTTCACCAACCATATGCACTTCTTTGGCAGTTGCTCTCGAACATGGAATACGTATTTACGAATTTCTTTTAAATTAATTTATGTATTCTGTGCTCTACGTATATCGTTGTTAATGATTGTTATCTGAACGTGAGAAGAAAGTGTTATTAAATAACAAAAAATGTCACAAACAAAACTGTTTTGTTACCATATTTCGTTAAAATTTAAATTGTGCAGTTTGCAGTATTTGTTATGTACGACGGTGTAGAAATGAAGAGATTTTTGTAATGTTGATGTATCAGAGAAAATATTGCTAAGATCGTATGTCCCTTTAGTATTAAAATTAATTAGATTACTTTTTGAAACATTTTTTGTTACTTAATGTACCTTTTCTGTCAGAGACAATGTGTGGAGATCTTTTTCTTTTGTATAGCACTAAAGAATTTCGAACTACAGAAGAGACGACAGGGGATCAATCGTGCGGTGATATGGTCTGCAAATGGGAAATCCACGGACATAAACGACTTAGACAAACGGAAATTTTTTATGGCTCGGCACCTCGAATTGAGCACCTCGGAATCGGCAAAGCCGATCATTTCTTTACATTCTACTGTCGTGAATATCGATGGAAAATCAATCACGGACGCTGCAACCACAGCAGTCGAAAACGTGTTGCATTTCCATACTCTTGACACAACTTGGAGACCGGAGGCTTGCCCATTCTGTAATGCAGGATAGGCAGTGTGCTGTGGCACATCTGACGGCGGAGTACAATACTCGTGCAGGGAGAAGTGTTTCGGAATACTCCGTCCAGAGCTCGTTGTTGAACATGAGACTCCGTAGCAGACGGTCGCTGCTTGTTCCCATGTTGAGGTAACAACGTCACCTCCAGAGGTGGCGCAGTGGTTACCACATTGGAATCGCATTCATGGGGATGGTGGTTCTAAGCTCAGTCCGGCCATCCAGATTGAAGTTTTCCGTGACTTCCCTAAATCACTTTAGGAAAATGTCTGAATGGTTCCTATTAAGAGGCCACGTCTCTACCCTTACGCGAGCTTGTTCCTCATCTCTACACCTACATCTACATCTACATACATACTCCGCAATCCACCATACTGTGCGTGGCGGAGGGTACCTCGCACCACAACTTGCATCGTCTCTCTCTGTTCCACTCCCAAACAGAACGAGGGAAAAATGACTGCCTATATGCTTGTGTACGAGCCCTAATCTCGCTTACCTTATCTTTGTGGTCTTCCGCGAAATATAAGTTGGAGGCAGTAAAATTATAGTGCAGTCAGCCTCAAATGCTGGTTCTCTAACTTTCCTCAGTAGCGATTCACTAAAAGAACGCCTCCTTTCCTCCAGAGACTCCCACCCGAGTTCCTGAAGCATTTCCGTAACACTCGCGTGATGATCAAACCTACCAGTAACGTATCTAGCAGCCCGCCTCTGAATCGCTTCTATGTCCTCCCTCAATCCGACCTGATAGGGATCCCAAACGCCCGAGCAGTACTCAAGAATAGGTCGTATTAGTGTTTTATAAGCGTTCTCCTTTACAGATGAACCACATCTTCCCAAAATTCTACCAATGAACCGAAGATGACTATCCGCCTTCCTCACAACTGCCATTACATGCTTGTCCCACTTCATATCGCACTGCAATGTTACGCCCAAATAATTAATCGACGTGACTGTGTCAAGCGCTACATTACTAATGGAGTATTCAAACATTACGGGATTCTTTTTCCTATTCATCCGCATTAATTTACATGTATCTATATTTAGAGTTTTCTGCCATTCTTTACACCAATCACAAATCCTGTCCAAGTCATCTTGTATTCTCCTACAGTCACTCAACGACGACACCTTCCTGTACACCACAGCATCATCAGCAAACAGCCGCACATTGCTATCCACCCTATCCAAAAGATCATTTATGCAGATAGGAAGGCCGTGCGGTTAAAGGCGCTTCAGTCTGGAACCGCGTGACCGCTACGGTCGCAGGTTCGAATCCTGCCTCGGGCATGGATGTGTGTGATGTCCTTAGGTTAGTTAGGTTTAATTAGTTCTAAGTTCTAGGTGACTGATGACCTCAGAAGTTAAGTCGCATAGTGCTCAGAGCCATTTTTATGCAGATAGAAATCAACAGCGGACCTACCAAACTTCCCTGGGGCACTCCAGATGATACCCTCACCTCCGATGAACACTCACCATCGAGGACAACGTACTGGATTCTATTACTTAAGAAGTCTTCGAGCCACTCACATATTTGGGAACCAATCCCATATGCTCGTACCTAAGTTAGGAGTCCGCAGTGGGGCACCGAGTCAAACGCTTTCCGGAAGTCAAGGAATATGGCATCCGTCTGATACCCTTCATCCATGGTTCGCAAGATATCATGTGAGAAAAGGGCGAGTTGCGTTTCGCAGTAGCGATGCTTTCTAAAGCCGCGCTGATGCATGGACAGCAACTTCTGTGTCTAATGGAAATTCATTATATTCGAACTGAGAATATGTTCTAGATAATTACTTCCTTGTCGACGGGACGTTACACCCTTATCTTCCTTTCCTTCTCAGCGACATCGTCGTCCGTGGGACTGGTGATAGCAATCGAAGGTTGCATGACAGCTGTGTACTATGTGAACTTTACTGTGGACCACCTTCATCCTTTCATGCTCGATGTTTTGCCCAATGGCTATCGCATCTCCCAACAGAACAACTTTTCGTGTCACAAAACGATAATCATGCCACAATAGTTTCAGGAACATGATGTACAACTCATCTTAATGTCTTGCCCACAAAATTCGACTGATCTCAGCCAGATGGGACACATCTGAAAAGCTTTCGGGTGTCAGTTCCGTGCCCACAAACCACTGGATCAGAATTTACGGGAACTTCGCGACCTGTAGGTAGCCATATGGTGCCACATATGTCCGGAAATCTACCAAGGACTTGTCGAACCGAACCGCTACTGTACTGCGTTATAAATGTGGACCAACCCGCTGTGGTTGTCCTAATGGTTTGGCTCTTCAGTCTTTATGTGCCGACAGTGTTAGTTGCTACCTATGAAACAGAACGAATGTTATGTTTTTCAGGTAGTTGCACATGTTTTGAAGAGTAAATCTTTCCAAACATTGCAAAATGTGAAGGTCATATACAGTAAAGAGCACTGACCTTTTAGGAGAATTACTTTGTTTACGTTATTCATGATCTAACAGTTTCTGTTGAAAATCACACTTATATCTTATGGTGTAGGACAAGGAACAATCACGTTATCCCGTGCTAATAAGCAATATGTACACTTTCTCCGCTACTTTAAATCCTACCTTCGTATTTAATTTGTAGGTCACATCAGTTTCTTTAATAAGTACCGAAAATAAATACAGTTATCTGAGAATGACAGTTACCAGTCACAGAGTAGTCCACATACGCCTTTGCGGCTTGTGAGCTTTCAAGTTGATACATTCGGTATGTTTAATGCTTGGGCGATAAATCTATATGAGGGATACATTTTATGTTTTGCCCATTATGCCTGCTGCATTTAGGTTTTGCTTCATTCAAAATTCCTCATTTAAGATACAACAATATTACAGTATGTAATATGATCTGACTCAGTCTGGTAATAAATGAAATGTAACGAAAATTATGTAATATAAAACGTTGCAAGAGAAAAACTTTTAATCAGATCTCTTAAATAAATCTGGTTGCCGAGAAGCACGGTTTCTTTACTGGTAAACGGTTCATTTTCGCTATTTTAATTTATTTAACGAAAATTGATTCAGAACTCTGGTGTTTATCCCTCAGCGCTGATTTTTTCTTTTGGTAACGACATTTTAAAGCTAATAGTGGTTACTTATCTTTTCCTGCTGCTGTTAATGAAGAGTCGAGGTGATCAGTTTTCAGCTACTTACGTAACAGTAGTTATTTGGGCTAGCTACCATAAAAGGAACTGCGAAATCAATCCATGCCGCTGTTAATAAATGAGGAGTGGAAATGGAAAACATTCTACGTGTCACTATTACACTACTCTTTTTCAGTGCTACTGCGTTCGTCGTACTCTGCATGTCCCCAGACCTGATCCAGAAGCCAAACAATAGTGACAATCTTTCAAATGCGCGTTAGCAGACTCTGCGTTTTTTTGTGACAAGCTGGCGTTCCATCTGGAGTTTCAAACTGTAAAAGATATGAGAAGTAGTTTTCATTGACAACAGTTCCACCCGTTAAAAACTTAATGCTGCGTATCTGCACTTGCATTATCACAAATAAAATGTTGAGCCTCAGTATTATCGGCACCTCGAACTTTCTTCCTGCTATTTTTTTCAAAAGTGACATTTTGAAGACCGTGGTTGTGAACAGAATACGAGTTGATTCATGTAGTAAGCAAAATAGTACCCAGCCACTGCTCATTATGCCATTTCTTTACACAAATGGCGCCCTACCGTTTTCGAATCGACGGGTTCATCTAGCGACGGCTGTCCACTTTTTTATTATACTCGTACGTAGTTGTTTACATTAGTTGCTGAAAAGAAACAACCATCAACTTATGTAAGCAACACTAAATGTGATATAAACGTGAACACCCATGTGAAGATGAAACTCTCCATTCCAAACCAGCAACAATGCTATTTGTGTACATAAATAGCTTGCTGTTTTCTTCTTTGCATGAATCAACTTGTTGGCGCTTACAACCAGTCAGTCCACTAGTAGACTACGCTTCTTCTATAGAAACCTCTAAACATACTGTAGTGGTCAATGTACATCCAGTATCACGATGGTCCCAAAATGGCAGCAGCCGGGAAGCTGGCCACACTTTCCCTATACAGATTTTCCAGTGAACCCCTCGTTGGTCCTGGTTTGTCCCCAGTCACGTGCATCTCTTAAGAGATTGTAGGATTTACTGAGGACGAACAGTTAAGCCTCCCCACCTCGGCAAGTTCTGTGGTTCTTGGGGAAGGGCGGGGGGGGGGGGGGGGGGAGAGGGGACCAGTAAACCACCCAGAAACCAAGTGCCTACGTCGCTGCCTTATGCTCAAGGCATGTATACAGATGTATGTCCATTGGGCTGTTTGCCGTTTACTGTCGACCAAATGCCAAACTCTAAGCAATGTGTAGAAATACATATTGAGGACACCAACCATTCACTGGTTATCAAACGACAGATTCTAGAAACAGAAACTTGATGAAGGATAAGTGTTTAATACCTTTGAGGCGAAGTGAGTGAGTCTCGTCGTGCTTCCCAGTCTGATAATAGAAGAACCGTGAAGCAGGGAGATATCTACAATACCGTACTTATACTAGGAAGAAATTTCTCTTTAACGCCGATGAATAGCAAATTATGGACGCTATCGAGTTGTGAAATAAAAAATGGAACGATAGTATCTAAAGCGACGAAGCTATTAACAAGGCATTTGGTCTTTTAATTTTATGACCTCTTACACGTATTTTTAATTTTCTATTGGCTGTGCCATTAGGCACTTATCGATAGTGGCATCAGGGGGCAATGACCTATCTTCGGGTGTGGAAGCTCTGGAAGGCACTTTGACACGGTGGTCGGCGGCGAGAGAGGTGGCTGTTGAATGGAGTGGGGCAGGCCGAAAGCGTGACGGGCACGGCGTGGCTGGTGGGCTGAGGGAACTGTGGGAACATGTGGTGGATTTGGAGTCCTGCTCACTCAGGATGGATTGGATTCGATTGTTTAGGGGAAGAGACCAAACAGCGAGGTCATCGGTCTCATCGGATTAGGGAAGGACGGGGTGGGAAGTCGGCCGTGCCCTTACAAAGGAACCATCCCGGCATTTGCCTGGAGAGATTTAGGGAAATCACGGAAAACCTAAGTCAGGATGGCCGGACGCGGAATTGAGCCGTCGTCCTCCTGAATGCCAATCCAGTGTGCTAACCACTGCTCCAACTCGCTCGGTCCTGCTCACTCAAACAGCGTTATTGCAGAAGTACAAGTGCTTGATCGGAAAACGTGAGAGTTGCATTTTGTGGTGATCTAAGGACGTAAAACGCCGATATTTTGAATTAAGCGTAAAGAAACAAGTGTCTGGCCCTATGTATATGAGAGCAGGGACTGCGCAGGTGAACTCCATGTAATGTTGCTTATGTAAAGGGAAGACACAGTATATACACGTCCTGTGCTGCTGAATTATTGTGCAGGGTAGAGGCATCGTTATTGGCGTCCCGCAACGTAAGGGAAGCATCACTTTGTATTCAATTATAGACATCTGTACTTCTGTAAAGGGTGTTCATCTGTGGGGCTTTAACCTGGATCGAAAGACCAGCGGATTCCATGAGTGTGATTTGTTCGATAAAGGTGATAAATCAAGATGATTGTTCTACGGTTTTATAAAAATAATATTTTTCGATTTTGTATCTACTATTTTTAAAGATATATGTCTTAACATCCTATTGTCCTTAATTATCAGAAACTACATTATGGAAGTTAAAGATACACTCCTGGAAATTGAAATAAGAACACCGTGAATTCATTGTCCCAGGAAGGGGAAACTTTATTGACACATTCCTGGGGTCAGATACATCACATGATCACACTGACAGAACCACAGGCACATAGACACAGGCAACAGAGCATGCACAATGTCGGCACTAGTACAGTGTATATCCACCTTTCGCAGCAATGCAGGCTGCTATTCTCCCATGGAGACGATCGTAGAGATGCTGGATGTAGTCCTGTGGAACGGCTTGCCATGCCATTTCCACCTGGCGCTTCAGTTGGACCAGCGTTCGTGCTGGACGTGCAGACCGCGTGAGACGACGCTTCATCCAGTCCCAAACATGCTCAATGGGGGACAGATCCGGAGATCTTGCTGGCCAGGGTAGTTGACTTACACCTTCTAGAGCACGTTGGGTGGCACGGGATACATGCGGACGTGCATTGTCCTGTTGGAACAGCACGTTCCCTTGCCGGTCTAGGAATGGTAGAACGATGGGTTCGATGACGGTTTGGATGTACCGTGCACTATTCAGTGTCCCCTCGACGATCACCAGTGGTGTACGGCCAGTGTAGGAGATCGCTCCCCACACCATGATGCCGGGTGTTGGCCCTGTGTGCCTCGGTCGTATGCAGTCCTGATTGTGGCGCTCACCTGCACGGCGCCAAACACGCATACGACCATCATTGGCACCAAGGCAGAAGCGACTCTCATCGCTGAAGACGACACGTCTCCATTCGTCCCTCCATTCACGCCTGTCGCGACACCACTGGAGGCGGGCTGCACGATGTTGGGGCGTGAGCGGAAGACGGCCTAACGGTGTGCGGGACCGTAGCCCAGCTTCATGGAGACGGTTGCGAATGGTCCTCGCCGATTCCCCAGGAGCAACAGTGTCCCTACTTTGCTGGGAAGTGGCGGTGCGGTCCCCTACGGCACTGCGTAGGATCCTACGGTCTTGGCGTGCATCCGTGCGTCGCTGCGGTCCGGTCCCAGGTCGACGGGCACGTGCACCTTCCGCCGACCACTGGCGACAACATCGATGTGCTGTGGAGACCTCACGCCCCACGTGTTGAGCAATTCGGCGGTACGTCCACCCGGCCTCCCGCATGCCCACTATACGCCCTCGCTCAAAGTCCGTCAGCTGCACATACGGTTCACGTCCACGCTGTCGCGGCATGCTACCAGTGTTAAAGACTGAGATGGAGCTCCGTATGCCACGGCAAACTGGCTGACACTGACGGCGGCGGTGCACAAATGCTGCGCAGCTAGCGCCATTCGACGGCCAACACCGCGGTTCCTGGTGTGTCCGCTGTGCCGTGCGTGTGATCATTGCTTGTACAGCCCTCTCGCAGTGTCCGGAGCAAGTATGGTGGGTCTGACACACCGGTGTCAATGTGTTCTTTTTTCCATTTCCAAGAGTGTATATTGAGGTCACTATGTACAGGGAAATAACACCATGGTTCACATCGAGTTGCTAGCTGTCCTCCTTGGCTGTTAGATCTGCTGGCTCACTTCTAAGTGAGTCCGTGCATATTAGAGCTAGGACGGAGATATTTAGACCATTTTTGTCTCACTGTTATGCGAGTGGAACAGGAAAGGAAATGACAATTAGTGGCACAAGGTATCCTTCGCCACATACTATACGGTGGCTTGCGGGGTATGTATGTAGAAGCATAAGTAGAAATGTTGCCTGCTGCATATGTAAGATAACGTGGGGAAGGAATATATAGAGAGGAAATCAAATGTTTTTTCTCCATAGGTTAAAATTAGTTGAAAAGGACTAAGATAATTTCCTTAGTTCTCCTACTGAGGTGCCGCAACATACTATAGTTGACCCTATCCAGTGGCGAATACGACTTTTACATGGAGAAAAGGGGGTTACGTGGTTTATCATGGGAGGAAATGAAGTTTCAATTACCCCTCTCAGTTACAGTTACGTGGGACTGGAGGGCTGGGTCCTAACTTGTAGGGGGCCGCAACTCTTGCTAAATATTCCACCATTGAACTTTTTGATAAGATTTTGCTGCAGCAATTCAACTTTTAGTAGTGGGCGAAACACCTCTCTCCCGGCCGTTGCCAGCTTTCCATACCATATAACAGCTTCTTTTCGTTAAAGTCGCTTCTGAATTGACCTCACAAAACTCTGTGTAGACCGTTCCAGTGTTCATACCCAGGAAATATCGCTGTTGGAAGTGAGACGGGCTGACTGCTCAGCTATGGAGTCGGATATATGTCTTAAACTAATGTGTTTATATTCCGACCAGTGGAAAGTGTGTAAACTTCAGTGGACAGTTGCCCCAGCTTTAGCAGACAACGAGGCGAGTTTTGCTAAGTTTTTTTTTATGTAAATATTATGGACAGAAGTCTTAGCTCACAGGTTGGAGGTTTTAGAGTGTTGCAGAATGTGTGGTGGAACCTTCATTAGTCAATGGTTACTGACTAGTTAGCCAGATGTATATGTCTTATAACATATCACTTCTTTACTGAACTCCGTCTCTGCTTTAAGTAAAATTGTTAAGAACTGACATGAACTATTTTCACTGTGTGTGTGTGTGTGTGTGTGTGTGTGTGTGTGTGTGTGTGCAATGTGTGTGTGTGTGTGTGTGTGTGTGTGTGTGTGAGTGTGGGGGGGGGGGTGCACGTGCGTGCTTGCACTTGTATATGTCAATATATATATATATATATATATATATATATATATATATATATATATATATATACTATTAGGAGAATGCTTTGTTTTTATAGCATAGATGTTTTAAAACTTTCTAGCGGTCCTATCACTTTCGTCTCGTCATATTTTGGCATGGGTGAGGAACATATCTAAGACGTGTTGTCAAACAAACCTGTAATAATAGTAACTAATAGTAATCGTACTTGATATCGGTATTAACGTTTTTCCGTTCTGTTCCATTTCTGAACTGAGTGAGAAAAATTGTAGCCCAAATGCCTTGAACATACCCTAATTCCCCTTATTTTATTCTCAAGATTCCGACGATGGATATTCAATGGTAGCAGTACAGTGGTCACATCGTCCACCTTGAACAACGGCCCTCTGAATTAACCCTGTAAGATTTCATAACTCATTGCGTATTGTTCGACATTTCGCTGCTGATTTATTGCTTGTTGATTTATCTCAAGAACGGATTCTAGCATAGATTTGGAAACCTCTTTAACGCAGCAATCGCTGTTCAGATTGCGTTCAACACACTGTAGGTGAGATCGCATGCTGTATGCAGTGGCACCTACTGGGTATTTGTCTACTATGGGGCATTAATAATTTTAGTCTGCCAGACTGATATCACCGCAGTGTCGTCTAACGTATTTGCAGCCACCGGAGTAGGCAAGGTTGACATAAACATCTGCACAAAAATTCCGCAAGCTGCTGCACAGTGCGTGGCTACAGGTACTTTGTAAGTAGGCTATTTAGGTTTTATTATCGGTAACACCACGTAGCGCTCTGTATGAAAATCACTGGCTGTGCTGTGTGCAGTCTGTGGCTAGTTTGCGTTGTTGTCTGCCATTGTAGTATTGGGCAGCTGGATGTTAACAGCACGTAGCGTTGCGCAGTTGGAGGTGAGCCGCCAGCAGTGGTGGATGTGGGGAGAGAGATGGCGGAGTTTTGAAATTTGTAAGACTGGATGTCATGAACTGCTATATATATTATGACTTTTGAACACTAGTAAGGAAAATACATTGTTTGTTCTCTATCAAAATCTTTCATTAGCTAACTATGCCTATTAGTAGTTAGTGCCTTCAGTAGTTTGAATCTTTTATTTAGGTGGCAGTAGTGGCGCTCGCTGTATTGCAGTAGTTCGAGTAACGAAGATTTTTGGTGAGGTTGTAAGTAGGCTGTTTAGATTTTTATATGGGTAATGCCACGTAGCGCTCTGTATGAAAATCACTGGCTGTGCTGTGTGCAGTCTGTGGCTAGTTTGCATTGTTGCCTGCCATTGTTGTCATGAACTGCTATAGCTGGATGTGAACAGCGCGTAACGTTGGGCAGTTGGAGGTGAGCCGCCAGCAGTGGTGGATGTGGGGAGAGAGATGGCGGAGTTTTGAAAAATGTCATGAACTGCTGTATATATTATGAATATTGAGGTAAATACATTGTTTGTTCTCTAGTAATATCTTTCACTTGCTAACTATCCCTATCAGTAGTTAGTACCTTCAGTAGTTTGAATCTTTTATTTAGCTGGCAGTAGTGGCGCACGCTGTATTGCAGTAGTTCGAGCAACGAAGATTTTTGTGAGGTAAGTGATTTCTGAAAGGTACAGTTTAATGTTACTCAGGGCCATTCTTTTGCAGGGATCTTTAATAGTCAGATTGCGTTGCGCTAAAAACATTGTGTGTCAGTTTAAGCACAGTTTTGTATAAATAATTCTAAGGGGACGTTTCATATGGCGACCCTGCCAGGATTCGAACCTGGAATCTTCTGATTTTTTTCTTGTAGTTTGTGTATTTAGTGTAGCTTTTGTTTATTGCTAGCGCGTAATTGTAGAGAGAATCTCCTTTGTAGTTGCAGTCTTTCATTGTTTTACTGTAAAACAGTTGTGGCATGCATGTAGATTTGCACCAAGTATTTCGCAGCTGCAATTAACTAGATATTATTTTCAGTGCTATATTAATGTGTTCTCTTATTTTTGCTATTCAAATTGTGCTTTTCTGAGTTATCGTGTGAAATATTGTGACAATAATGGCGTGTGAAAAACGTCACACTCGGCTCCAAAGTAAACTAAGAAATGACAGTGAAGACGAAAGCAGTGTGTTGGCCCCACCATGTAATGAGTTAACTAATGTTCAAAGTAGTAATTTGGTAACTGTGCATAGGGAAATGGAGCGGGCGTCAAACAATGGCGTAGACAGTCAAACAGGTAGTGAACAGGGAAGCATTATCGATCGATCGGTCGGCAACAGCTCGCCTCAGGAATCCGAAATGATAGGACACAATTTTGCAAATACTGTAGATTCAGGTTTTGCGTCCTCACCGTTTTCTCAAATAAGTCAAGACACATTTTCAGCTTGTCAAAATGTGAATGTTGCCGGTGCAAATGCACTGCCGAAAAGAGTAGAGGAACAGATTCCAGACACTAATGCATTGTTATTACAACTAATGCAACAAATGGAACAAAATCAGAGACAAACACAGCAACAGTTAGACACAATGGGACAAAATCTTCAAAAGTTAGACACAATGGAACAAAATCAGAGACAAACACAGCAAAAGCTGCAAAAGTTAGACACAATGGAACAAAATCAGAGACAAACACAGCAAAAGCTTCAAAAGTTAGACACCACACTTGAACAAACACGTGAAGATTTAACTACTGAGTTACATAACATTGAATCGAAATGTCAAAAAGTCTGTAATGACGTAAAAACACAAATTTGTGAACATTTTCAACCTATTTTTTCGCGGCATGAAAATGCATTACAGAATCACGAAGCAGATATAAAAGAACTGCAAACTATTGTTCATGAAAATCATGAGACCTTGCAAGCTAAAATGGACTCAGTTGCATCTACCGATTCGGTTACGCAACTTGCAAAAACTCAGGAAAACTTAAAGGACACAGTAGGAAGACACATGGAGGAAATTAGTTCATTATCAGAGAAAGTAGCCGAACTTTCGGATCAGGTCACTAACTTATCTACAAAGGTAGATGATGATCTGAATGACACAAGACCCGTAGCCTTCACTGACACAGAAGAGTATGAACAAATAAGAAAATTCAAACACAATCAGAATCAAATTAATACGCAATACAAAAGAGAAATGCGGGAAATACAAGATCAGCTGACACAGGTAATACAAGAATTACGTATTTCAGAGGACACTCGCGCCCCAATAAGGGAAGAGGGACATAGAAATACGGAACAGCCACAAAATAATAACACAGGGCATTTCGGTAATTATGAAAGAAATTGGCAAGGTACACCGAATTTTGAGATGGAACCGCCGACACGACGTAACAATGACCGATATGCTACTCGCCGATACGATGATTTTGACTATAAGCTGTTCATTACTACACGTAAATTCAAAATGTTTAAGAATTCTGCCAACGACATTCATCCACAAGCGTGGCTCCATCAATTCTGTCATTGTTTCCCTCCCAACTGGTCATTGGAGCACAGGTTAGAATTTATGTGTGGCTACTTAGAGAATGAACCAGCTGTAAGAATGTATCACAATGCCGGCGAAAATTTTTTGGACACTGTTATATTCATAAGATTTTGTTTCTACAGATTTGTAACGCAAATTCTTGACCTGTGAAGACTGTCACTGTAGCGGAAACTGCTGTCATAAATATTTCCGTAAGAAAGTTGAGTGACCACCTGCACATAATGCGTCGTGGGCACCCAGGTGTGTCAGACGCCTGGAGAACAAGCCATTAGTGTGAGTGCCTCGTCAGAAGCACAGGTAGAAAAAAAAAGAAAGGGAAGGCCATTGTCCGCGCTACTGACATCTCCTTGTTGAAAGCATACTGTGGAGATCGTAATTTACGATATTTACTGAAATGCCTAATGAAACGATGAGAAACATTTCATGGCTATTGTCTTGCTAGTTAAGAAAAATGCCATATGGTTTGCTTTATGTATTTATTTACACATTTTGTTTAATATCAAGTTTCTAGCTGCACTGCAGCATTGGTTAAAATAAAATTTAATATATGTACTAATATAAATATTTTATGCCTACAGATCCAGTAAATAATTTTATGATCTATCCAAAAAAAATGAGGGAGCACAAAAAGACATTTCCCTTCACAGGAATTGCATAAATAATTTTTTTACGATTTGGTAACTTATCTACTAGCGTAAGTTTTTGTGATGCATCACTCTAATGTTAAGATGTGACATAGGTATTAGACATAGCCATTTTAGTGTAATATTTTTTCTGCTTGAGCTTTGTCATGTTTAGATATCAGTTGCTGCTGCCGTTTGCCAGGCATAGTGCTACTGAATTTTAAATTGTGTTACTCTGTTAAGCTAGTTTTACTACTGACTTATATTTATTGTTGCTGCACATTGGCTCATATTAGTTGTAATGTTGCATTGCTTGGTAATTTAGATTTACTGTAGCTTGCTTTGCAATTTTCCATTTTTTTGCATTGCTGTTTGTGTTAATTTTTTATGTGATGCTGCATTGCCTCTTCCCTTAGTTTAGCATCTGAGCTCAGTAGATTTAAGTTAGCTTAAGAGGGGTAGACTATATAAGAAACTAACTATGATGACTTGGAAGAAATGTTTTGAGTAGCTATATGAAAATGGTTTGGGCAAAAAAAAAAGGATACTGTACAGTGGAAGAAAAACTATTTTTGACAGAGGATGTGAACAGAATACAGAAAGCAGGCTTAGATAGGACTTTTTGGAATAATGATGAACGAAGGGAGATCTCCATGCAAAATACTGCAGTAAAACAAACCCTGTCCTTTCCTTTTGTGTCATTCCTCTATATGTTTGTGTACCCTTGTGTATTTGTGTTTTTCCTGTCTTTATGTGTTTAGCTGATGAGAGCTATGTTGTAGAATTTTTCTAATACTCTGTTATTTTCTTTGTAAAGATGCTTAGACATTATTTATTCTGTTTTGTTTTAATGCTAATGTGTAAAGTTGATGTTTCAAAAGTTATTCTGATCTTTAATGTATTTACTTATGTCATAATTCCTGTAACACTGATGTATATGTTTATTTCTATTCTTTTGTAAAGCCTGTATTACTACAAATGTTATCTGTATTGTTATGTTTTTAATGATGTATTTTGTATCTTTTTAATTGTATTCTTATGTTATAAAATTGTAATTGACACCAGTTCATCTAATTAAGTAACTTGTAAGTTACATTTCACTGCACACGTTTCTGTTGGTCATAGTATATGGACAATATGTGAGAAGTAGGGACTGATAGTGTTTGCACGTGTGTTAATAATTCAGCAAGGGACTGGATAACAGCATTGCTGGTTCGAAGGACATTTCAAAAAAAATTTTGTGAGTGCACAAGTGGTGGTTCATGGACTTGCTATATTATCCGCAAGACTCTTCAATGGTGATTGTGCACCTGCACAGTCGCAACAGATGGCTGTTGGCCGTCTCTACAAGGACTACAGTGGGTCTGCACCTCTGGTGGCCCACCAATACCGTAATCTCTACCAGGACTACAGGGGGTCTGCTCTGTGACGACCTACCTACCAATATTCATCAACTTCGACTGACTCTGCTGTGGGTTTGCTCTGTTGTGGCCCATTACCTGTCTGCATGTCAAGAGTCAGCACTGTCTTTCCGTTGGAAGGACCACACTACTTCTTCAAGACTGCATGGAAATCCACTACTTCTGTGTGCAATTTTTTTTACTAATGAGACAATCTGAAAAAAAAAACTGTAATTACTATTGTGATGAACGATCAGGACTGTCTTTATGGACTGTGAGAAAATTTTAGCTTTTGACCAACATTGTATCAATAAGTGTGTGCATTGGATATCTTTGTTAGTGTAATTATAAAAAATTTTCTCAAATCATTATTGGCCACTGGCCAAAAAAAATTTGTAAAATTTTTTGTGGGGAGCATGGGGGCTATGTAAGTAGGCTGTTTAGATTTTTATATGGGTAATGCCACGTAGCGCTCTGTATGAAAATCACTGGCTGTGCTGTGTGCAGTCTGTGGCTAGTTTGCATTGTTGCCTGCCATTGTTGTCATGAACTGCTATAGCTGGATGTGAACAGCGCGTAGCGTTGGGCAGTTGGAGGTGAGCCGCCAGCAGTGGTGGATGTGGGGAGAGAGATGGCGGAGTTTTGAAAAATGTCATGAACTGCTGTATATATTATGAATATTGAGGTAAATACATTTTTTGTTCTCTATTAATATCTTTCACTTGCTAACTATCCCTATCAGTAGTTAGTACCTTCAGTAGTTTGAATCTTTTATTTAGCTGGCAGTAGTGGCGCACGCTGTATTGCAGTAGTTCGAGCAACGAAGATTTTTGTGAGGTAAGTGATTTCTGAAAGGTACAGTTTAATGTTACTCAGGGCCATTCTTTTGCAGGGATCTTTAATAGTCAGATTGCGTTGCGCTAAAAACATTGTGTGTCAGTTTTGTATAAATAGTTCTAAGGGGACGTTTCAAGGTAAGTGATTTGTGAAAGGTATAGGTTAATGTTAGTCAAGGCCATTCTTTTGTAGGTATTTTTGAAAGTCAGACTGCGTTGCGATAAAAATATTGTGTGTCAGTTTAAACACAGTCATGTATAATTGTTCTAAGGGGACGTTTCAACCTCATATCAGTATTAACGTTATTAAGTCCTGTTCGAGCCACGTGCCTATGATGGAATCTCCCTTCAAATGGTTCAAACAGCTCTGAGCACTATGGGACGTAACATCTGTGGTCATTAGTCCCCTAGAACTTAGAACTACTTAAACTTAACTAACCTAAGGACATCACACACATCCATGCCCGAAGCAGGATTCGAACCTGCGACCGTAGTGGTCACGCGGTTCCAGACTGAAGCGCCTATAACCGCACGGCCACACCGGCCGGCAATCTCCCTTCTTTAAGTCTCATTATCCCTACGCTAGATACACGATAGTGACAGCAGAATTGTCGCGCAGTCTTCCTGGAGTAGCACTTCCCTGAATTTACTCAGTAGGATTACTGTTACCTGTTAACTCTGTCGAAAGTGTACCTTCACGTGACTGGAAGGCAAAAACTTTCTCTGAAACGAAGGTCATCGTCGCCGTCTGCGGATGGGTTGCATACGGATTATATCCCTACGCTGCGAGGTTATCACTGTTCCTGATTGATTGCAATAGCTGAATCACAGGTGGCCCCGGACCTTCCGATTAGTTCGTTTGTTTTCTTTTTTTTTTTCTTCTTTATTGTGATGTTAAACACCATATACAAAGGCGGGCTGTCAGCAGCACAATACGCCGCTCTTCAGCCTTGGGTTTGACAACAAGTAGTACATAAAGGTGGCACAGACAAGACAGTCAAAACGGTGGGCAAAAAATGTAGACACTAAAAATCGAAAAAACATGGAGGCGTTCACGCTGGACGAGAAACAGCACTAACACTAGGCGACACGGTGCACATTACATGGATGAAGGCGGTGGCATGTGAACGGTGCTGGCGTGACGGCGAACAACACTACACACAAACGAAGGCACACACACGAAACACTGACGGCGACGATCTCCGGCGCGCGAATGTTCACTGAGCGTGTACAAGTCCGGGGACCTGCCAACAGTGGTGGTGGAGGAGGGGGCGGAGGAGGAGGAGGGGAATGGGAGAGGGAAGACCAGAGATGCCATGGGCAGAGGAGTGAGGGGGGGAGGGGAGGCCCGGGGGAAGAAGATTAGTTCGTTTCCATTAGTGATATTTATAGACCTGCTTGGAAAATTCTACGGACATGAGAGAACACAGTCTCATAGCCATAGAACTATAATTACAACTTACCACTCACTGGAAAAGTACATCGCTCATAGCAGTCCATAGTAAAAATTCGATTCACCTACTTGTTTCATGCTTCATCACACGTTTCTCACACAAAAAATGAAGGTCAGACGCAATGTACTTGAAGCTTTTGTGATCCAATAACAGATGGCGCCCACCTTCAGGTCTCGTTTGACAGAAGACATCCTAAATACCGCTAACAGTATCGCTTCTTTTGTCATACGTCTGCATAGTTCCTTTTTCATGGGCCAGTGTTAAAACAAGGAAAACGTAGATATACTAGTGAATTTGGAAATAACTGTGAGATGAATCCAAGGAATACGCGCGACGTTTCAGATATTTTTGTATCACGGAGAGGGAATGTGTGCCAGCAGTGCTCCTGCCATACCAGTAACCGCAAATGCATGTCACCTGAAATTTTTGTACGTGGGCATTCGCAATAATTTTAATGTTTCGCATACGCCATTTGTAGGTGCTTGATTCCAACTGCAGGGACTGGAATTTTAACTGTGGCAACTGCTTATTTACAACTGATACCAAAATGTATACCTGTTTCAAAGTATCACTTTAAAGTAGCCACCAGAACTGTGTACAACCCGTTGCGAGTGATGTGCAAGTAGCGGGATACCCGTAGCAGAGCTAGAAGTGCTGTTAATTCAGGTGTAACGTTTATTGCCCCACGAATCTCTGTAACAATTCTAAAGCGAGTGCGACGAAGTGATTTTTTCATCTTATGAATCAAATAGAAATCACTAGGGCTTACGTCCGGTCTTTATGGTGGATAGTACACCACTTCCATCGATCGAACAAATCAATCTCACCTTGTGCTGTGTGCACCCAAGCATTGCCCCGATAGATGATGAATGGAAACTGTAAAATATGTCGCTTCTTCTTTGTCAAAATTAGTCGCTGGTTTAGTTACAAAAAAAGAAGAGTAATGCAGTGTATTAATAGCGTACTGTTTGATTCAAATGGTTCAAATGGCTCTAAGCACTATGGGACTTAACATTTGAAGTCATCAGTCCCCTAGACTTAGAAGTACTTAAACCTAACTAACCTAAGGACATCACACACATCCATGCCCGAGCCAGGATTCGAACCTACGACAGTAGCAGCAGCGCGGTTTCGGACTTAAGCGCCTAGGGCCGGTCGGCCACAGCGGCCGGCTGTACTGTTTGAGAAAGGTATCCTTTAGAATGACGCCATCTCTGTGATTCTGGCGAACTATCAGTCGTCGTGATGACC
The DNA here is from genome assembly GCF_023864275.1 of Schistocerca cancellata. Lineage (NCBI taxonomy): Eukaryota > Metazoa > Arthropoda > Insecta > Orthoptera > Acrididae > Schistocerca > Schistocerca cancellata. The sequence goes on along the minus strand of NC_064629.1, from coordinate 234,786,946 downwards.
CGTAATGACGTCTTTCTCTTGATTGGCGGTTGAGGTATAACGCACACGATTTGGCCCGTGTCTTATCCAGCATAATGATACAGCATAAAAAAGCCTCTCATTCGCCTCCACAGTGAGCAGTATCATACTGTCGCCGTTTCTACCTCTCCGTCAAATCATGCTGAACCGATCGCGAAAGAATTTTTGTGAAACCCAGGTATTTCTTCAGAATGTGAAGGACAGTCGTATAAACTGGTCTTCTCTCCTGGACAAGGTGACGAATCGTTTGGCAGCGCGATCACTGTTTACTCCAGCAGTAAGACCAGAAACTTCTTAGGCACTGACAAAGAGACGACCTGGCCGACAATGTCTGTCACTTTTTGGCGATCTTCATTGAAATGTTTTATCCACCTTGGCAGTGTTAAACAGTGCACTTTCACGACATGCAACTTGGAAGACCGTGGATAACACTGTCGCGACGCACATCTTCCCGCCGTCTCCTAAACCTGATGGGTTCGTACAGCTGTCGCCGCATCCCACATATCAGTCCGTTTTTACATTCCAATTGTTCTCCGTGTTCCTTTATTTCTCTTTTTATTTTGGTCTCCTTTATCCCATCTAACCAGGCAACGTTCGGTCTTCCTCTTCTCCTTCTTCCATGAGGATGTTACATTCGGATCTCCACTGGCCATCTGTGATTCGCATTACATATCAATACCAGGTGAGCTGCCGTTCTTCTATTCTATCTATGATACTTTTAAGCAGAGTCTCCCTATGTCACTGGAAATCGTAATATGGTCCGGTCCTATAGGACGGGCCTTAAATGGATGTGCTAAATCCGTAGCATTCTTAAAACACAGATACCCGGCTCAAGGTATCAGCCAAATTCTGCGGCACGTTCAATTTTTACCGAATTATGGTGTTCTTGTTTTAAAAACATTGTGGCAGCACATTAGACAGTTCGCTCCACGAAGCTCTATTCGTTTCCTATCTGAGAAAGCGTTTGATGTGCCAAGGACAGTCCATTTGTGCTGTGGTAACGTGGGTGTATATACACTATGTGATCAAAAGTATCAGGACACCTGGATGAAAACGAATTACAAGTTCGTGGATTATATCAGTGGATTATATCACTTGTCTCTTGGTCGCGTTTGCTCTTTTGTTGTATTCAGCAACGAGTACTAAAAACTGATATTTCCACTTTATTTGAAGAGTCACACTATTTACAAGCCGGCCGGAGTGGCCGAGCGGTTGTAGGCGCACAGTCTGGAGCCGAGCGACCGCTACGATCACAGGTTCGAATCCTGCCTCGGGCATGGATGTGTGTGATGTCCTTAGGTTAATTAGTTTTAATTAGTTCTAAGTTCTAGGCGACTGATGACCTCAGAAGTTAAGTCGCATAGTGCTCAGAGCCACTATTTCCAAATGAGTTCAGCTTCCACAGTATTTTCAAAGGACCCATATTGTGTATGCCCTGTTGCGATGGGTAAATCGCACTGGTGTGCAAAACTTAACGCCGAAAGTAACTTTCGCGTGATGTGTCACTCCCAAGTAACATAGCTTGATGAAACTTGGACCATACCTAGAAGTGAAACTTCCTGGCACATTAAAACTGTGAGCCGGACCGAGACTCGAACTCGGGACCTTTGCCTTTCGCGGGCAAGTGCTCTACAGAGTTCGAGTCTCGGTCCAGCACACGTTTTTAATCTGCCAGGAAGTTTCATATTAGCGCAAACTCCGCTGCAGAGTGAAAATCTTATTCTGGATACCTAGAGGTAACTGCTACAGTATAGCACACAACGTAACTGAAAGAAAAATGAAATGAGACGAACAGAAATGACACTTTTATTGAAGGACAATAATTAAACTGAAGTCATCGCGATTTTTTGGGCCCTTGGACATTATAAAAGGCGGGACATGGTTGTTAATAGGGTGTGTCGTCACAGCGGACGAGAATGCATACTGTAGAACGTGCTCCCATGCTGGCGACAAGGTCTGTAAGGTAACTTTGAAGCAGGCCTTTCCATTCATACACCACTACGGGTGACAAATGCCGGATCATGGTTGGTGCACGTGGGCATGCAGCTAAACGTCTCCACAACGCATCGCACACGTATTCATCGGTCTTTTAGTAGGGGAAACGGGCAGGCCAGTCTATTCGCCGAATAACCACTCGTTCCAAAATCTTCTCTACCTGCAATGGTCGATGCTGTCACACATCTTCATACTTATAAATGACGTGAGGTCCGAATGCACCTCTGAAAAGACCCACATGGGTAAGAAGTAAAATATATCAATAACGTTACCGAGTGAGTTTACTGTATCTGGAGATATGAGATGGTGCCAAGAGCATATGGACTGGCCCAATGACGAGTGGGCCGCTTGCTCTTCTCGGATGACAACAGAGTCAATCTGCGTAACGTTTCTGGTCACCCGCCCATACGGCGTGAGGTGGGAACACGTAAAGCACCCACAAGTATTTTCAGTTGTCAACCGTGACGGAGCGGGAATGGAACGGCCAACCACAATGACTGGGAGAGGGTTGCGCGGCATACACTGCCACCTGTGGTGATCACACACTTTATAAGAACAATGTACCGCCTTTTGTAATGTCCATGGGAGCGTCAAATATCGTCGTGGCCTTAGTGTAGTCACTATCTCCAAATAAATATGTCATATCTTTTCGTCTCATTGCGTGTTTGTTTGAGGTAACTTCCGTTCTCTATTGTAGCAATTCCTTCTATGTATGGTTCAAATTTTATTGAGCTCTGTTACATGGTAGTCACACATCACGCGAAAGCTACTTTCGACCTTCTGTTTTCCATATCACAGTAGAAACTAAAGGCAATATACAGTTATTTGGTTTGTACTATTTATCGCAAAAGGATATGCTGTCAAAGCATGGGAAATGTTTAAAGAATCCGCTCCTTTACATTTAAAAGTTAAGGAATGGACGGTTAATTTCAATCGTAGACCATACTTACATTGAAGGTCCATCTCATGAAATCACTTCAAAAGTAAACATCCAGATCGGTCAAGGGACGATCCTTTTATTGGAGGTGTGTAAAATAACTAATCGCATAAGCGTATCGGAAGCAAAGTACTGATTATTTTACATGAGTATTTAATAGTGAAAAAGGGTTAGGGATCATACGTCTCAGATCTGCTGAATTTTGACAAAGACCAAGTGCGAAATAGAATATTGTAGAAATACCTGTTTGACCATTAATCGTTGGAAGTTCACAACGCCAGAAGACTTTTGCGAAGAGTAGGAACAGCTGCAGAGGATCGGCGGTTGGTGCGGAGACTAATAGACAGTTGACTTTGAAAATAAATAAATGTAACATATTGTACATAAACAGCTGAAGAGGACCACTATTATTCCATCACAGTATTGCCGACAGATCACTGGAATGAGTAACTAGCATAAAACATTCTATCGGATGTATGTATTGCACTTTACAAAATGGACATCACCGTTCAAGAAATGTTCAAAACTAACCAGTAACTTGCACCATGTGCACCAAATGTAAAATGGTACAGTACAATGATCACCAAGTTTCGCACCGTTGAGATCGAAGGCGAACGCCTTGGTAGTTACAAACCGCGCAGGTCGTTGAGCTAGGTATCCACTCTTAAAGAATACATTAGAACCATACTGGTGTAACGGGGTGATGTGAACTTACAGAATGTGATGGCATGCAGCCGAATGTGAAACAGTCTGTCATACAGCTTATCGAGAAACCGGCTATCCTTTAAGGTGTAGCTGCAGACAGGGCGATAATACCTTTTCAATGCGCGAAAACAAAACATCCAGAGGCTGAATTTGTCCAGTGGTTCCAGGCAGTGTCAATTCCAATGTCACACACTTTCCAGGAGTGATAGTTTGCTCTAAAGGAGTATGATTTTTATACGCGGATCAGGAATCTAGGATAAGCAAATTATTTTGACCAGCTGTTGGTCAAAAGCAGTGCTCGTGCCACATTTGTATTTCTCTTGCGCCCATTTTCCCACTCTTGCTTGCTGTGACCTATATATTCCCTACTGCCCTTCAAAGATTATTGACACGAGAAAGAATCGTAGGTGACAGGGTAACACCAACTTCTAGCAGTTCAATAAATAACTTTCCAATCAATTTACCACGCAGATCAACAGTCGGCATAATTGTATACGAATACGTTAAGGTATTTATGTTAACTGATCTTGATACAACTCTCTTTGTACGTCTAATTTCCAGATTTCCTTTCATATGCATTTCCACTTCAAATTCCGATTGGTCGGAGTTGAAAACAAATTCCTTATTCAATGATGGGATAAGTTCGTTTATCTCATCTACAAATTTTCGGGCCGATTCCAAGGTTTTCTGTGCATCGTTAAGTTGACGCTTTGTTTGAAATTTCAATTTCTTGTCTTCCAATTCTGTAGCCTGTTTGAAACTATGCAACCATCCACTGCTTCTCTTGAAATAACTGTAATGTATATCGTACACATTTTGATGTGCATAACAGAGTATATCACCATCACGAAAATCCTGTAAATTCTATTGAGGGTTTTTGACACACGAAACATCAGTTTTTGTAACAAGTGCGCCTTGTCTTTCCTTGAATATCCGCACTTTTTCTTATGCACTACAGTGTCATACTGCTGCGGACTTATTTGAAATCAGTTCATAATTAGTATGTTTATCACTTTTTTTTGTGGTTTTAGGGCGCACAACTTCAATGGTCATTAGCGCCCTGCTGTTTATCACTGTTTTGCAGATGATCTTCCATGTAATTAATTATGTTAGTACCCTCTCCACGAACAACGATTGTTTTTACTACGTTTCATTGAAAACCTGATTTATCGAATAAGGATGACGAACTACATAGCTCGAGACCTGTTTCAGTACTATTTTCACTAGTTAAGCTCATATCGTCATCACTGTATAGTTCATCTCATCACTGTATAGTTCATCTATATTGGCCGCATACTCGAACGTTTACGACAACACACATTCCATTGACTGATCTTGCAGAAATACTAACATCACCATTCACTTGTTTCACACTGTGCGAAATTCATTAGGATCCATCGGACGAAACGTTAACTACGGCAACTGTTATCGGACATACTCTGTGTGACCAGAAGTAACTGGACACCCCCAAAAACATACGTTTTTCATATTAGGTGCATTGTGATGCCATCTACTGCCAGGTACTCCTTATCAGCGACCTCAGTAATCATTAGACATCGCGAGAGAGCAGAATGGGGCGCTCTGTGGAACTCACGGACATCGAACGTGGTCAGGTGATTGGGTGTCACTTGTGTCATACGTCTGTACGCGAGATTTCCACACTCCTATACATCTCTAGGTCCACTGTTTCCGATGTGATAGTGAAGTCGAACCACTATCCAGACCATCGCACAGGAATTCCAAACTGTATCAAGATCCACTGCAGGTACTATATCAGTTAGACGGGAGGTGAGAAAACTTGGATTTCATGGTCGAGCGGCTGCTCGTAAGTCACACATAATGTCGGTAAATGCCAAACGACGCCTCGCTTGGCGTAAGGAGCGTAAACATTGGACGATTGAACTGTGGCAAAACGTTGTGTGAAGTGACGAATCACGGTACATAATGTGGCGGTCCCAAGGGAGGGTATGGTTATGGCGAATGACCGGTGAACGTCATCTACCAGCATGTTTAGTGCCAACAGTAAAATTCGGAGGCGGTGGTGTTATGCTGGGGTCGTGTTTTTCAAGGAGGGGGCTTCCACTCCTTGTTGTTTTGCGTGGCCTTGTTGTTTTGCGCGGCACTATCACAGCAAACGACTACATTGATGTTTTAAGCACCTTCTTGTTTCCCACTGTTGAAGAGCAATTCCGGATGGCGATTGCATCTTTACACGGTCGAGCACCTGTTCATAATGCACAGCCTATGGCAAAGCGGTTACACAACAATAACATTTCTGTAACGGACTAGCCTGCATAGACTCATGAACTGAATCCTATAGAACACCTTTAGGATGTTTTGGAACGTCGACTTCGTGCCAGGCCTCAACGGCGAACATCGATACCTCTCCTCAGTGCTGCACTCCGTGAAAAATGGGCTACCATTCCCCAAGAAACCTTCCACCACCTGATTGAACCTATGCCTGCGAGAGTGTAAGCTGTCATCATACTGAATTCCAGCATTACCGATGGAGGGCGCCACAAACTTGTAAGACATTTTCAGCCAGGTGTCCGGAGACTTTTGATAACATAGTGTATAATGCTAAGTTTGCAGATTTAATCCGCAAAGATGTCGGGTACATGGCACCCGATCAGCAACTTCAGGACTTCATTACATGAGTTATTCAAAAATATGGAAAATGCATGCTTGTACATAAATGCAGATGCTAGTCAAGGACACAAATTGTTGATGCTCGTGTGCTGGGTCCTTCGTAACCAAGGTGCTCGAAGCGTTTTGTGTTTCCAGAGACAACGTATCAAAGATTTGTACCGCATACAGGAAACATGTAAAAACGTCGTCTCCTGAGTGACAACGCCGACGAAAGATAGTGATGAGTGATGGCGACATACGGTCATTGAACAGGACTGTGAAGATAAATAAGGTGATGACAGCTTCAGAACTGAATGCCCCACTCACGAATTCTGTCAAAACCAAAACAACACGAATGGAGCATCATAAGTTGGGAATGACAGTGCGAGCGGGAACTACAAAATCAAACATCTGCGACACAAATCCCCATAACAGGGGAATGCGCTGTCGAACCAAGAAAACCTAGACTTTGGAGCAATGGAAGGATCAGTCTTGTTTCTCACTGTTTCCAGTTTCTGGCCGAGTTTACACCCCAAAAGTGAAACACGGCGAGGAGTCGGTGAAGATTTGGGCAACAGTATCATGGTACTCTAAGGGCCCCATGCTTATCCTATAAGGTCGCATTAATGTCAAGGTTTATGTGAGCACGTCAATTACTCAGGTCGGTCCCATAATAGAATTTTTGTACCGCCAATGGAGATGCTGTTTTCCAACTCCAACAAGGCCACAGTTGACACAGTTCACTTCGTCCATGACTGACTTTGTGAGCACTAAGATGAATTTTCGCACCGTGTCTGGCCGCCACTGTCACCAGATCTCAATATTATTGAACCTTTGTGGTCCACTTCGGAGAGAACGCTGCCTGATCGCTAAGCACCTCCATCACGGTTATTTGAACCTGCCACTACTTTTCAGAAAGAAGGGTATGCTATCTCTTTGAAAACCGTAAAGATCCTGTATTTAAGCAGGCTGAGAAGACTGGTAAGCGTTTTGTATGCCAACGGATTTCTTACACCGTATTAGACTTGGTAATGTATTGTGTTTTTGGTGTTTCTATATTTTTGTCCATCACCTGGATGTTCGCGAATTTTGCTTGAAAATGGAAGAAATAACCTAATTCGTCCAAAGAAATTGCCCAATGTCCCACATGGGGAGATGGATGGTACTTCGAGCAACTTTGTTGAAGAACCACAAGAAAAACATTGAAATTTACATTCATGATGATTCTGGAATCCGTCTGAGATCATACCTGTTGAAGTAAGCCAGTTTACACTGAGGTGACATTAGTCATTGGATACCTTCTAATATCGTGTTTTACCTCCGTTTGCCCTATGTAGTGCAGCAGCTCGAGGTGGCATTGACTTAACAAGTCTTTGGAAGTCCCCAGCAGCAATATTGGACCATGCGGCCACTATACTCGTCCACAATTATTAAATTGTTGCCGATGCTGGGTGCTGGGTACGAACTGCCCTCTCGATTATGCCACATAAATGTTCCATGGGATCCATGTCTGGCGATCTGTGTGACCAAATCATTCGATGGAATTTTCCAGATTGTTCTTCAGACCAGTCGTAATTGTGGCCCAGTCACATCGTTGTTGAGGAATATGTAGTTCATGACTGCTTATGGTCTCCAGGCAGTCGGACATAACCATGCTGTCAATGTTCGATTCAGTTGGACAGAGGATTCGGTCTATTCCATATAAACTCAGCTCACATCGTAATGCAGCCACCGCCATTTAGCAGAGTGACTTGTTGATAACGTGGTTCCATGGCTTCGTGAGATGTGCACCACACTCGGACCCTACCATAAATTCTTACCAGCTGAAACCGGGACTCATGCGATCATACCACTGTTTTCCAGTCGTCTACGGTCCAAGTGACATGGCCACAAGCCAAGAAAAGCGCTGCAGGAGATGTCACGCTGTTAACAAAGGCGCTCACGTCGGTCGCCGGCCAAGGTGGCCGGGCGGTTCTAGGCGCTTCAGTCCGGAACCGCGCGACTGCTACGGTCGCAGGTTCGAATCCTGCCTCGGGCATGGATGCGTGTGATGTCTTTAGGTTAGTTAGGTTTAAGTAGTTCTAAGTTCTATGGGACTGGTGACCTCAGATGTTAAGTCCCGTAGTCCTCAGAGTCATTTGAACCATTTTTTTTTCGCTTTGTTCGTCTGCTGCCATATCCCATCAACGTCAGTTTTCGCCGCATTGTCCTAAAGGATATGTTCCTTGTCTGTTAGCAGTGGAAAAGCTGAGAAAATGCCGCTGCTCACGGATGTTAAGTGAAGGCTGTCGGCGACTTTGTTGACCGTGGTGAGAGGTAATGCCCGAAGTTCGGTATTCTCGCCATACTTTTGACACTTGGATCTCGGAATATTGAGTTTATTAACGATTTCCGAAATGTAAAGTTCCACGCGTCTAGTTCCAAATACCATTCTGCGTTCAGGGTCTGATGATTCTTGTCGTGCGGCTGGGCACCTTTTCAGATGAATCACATGAGAGCAAAGGCAACCCTCCCAATGCACTGTCCTTTTGTACTGTGTATACGATGCTACCGCCATCTGTATGTGTGCATATCGCTATACCATGACTTTTGTCACTTCAGTGTAAAACACTGTAGGGAAGTTTATTAAGAAGTGGTGGACATCTACGTTATTGGAGATAAATGGAAATACATAGCGTCTCATTCAAATATTCTATTTTAACGTTTTTTTTAAAAGTGATAGGCTGTTATCAACTGAGATATGTAGGCCCGTTTCATATCTTAGCTTAAATCTTCCGTCTGCCAGTTTGTTTTTTCTTCTTTGCAGAGTACCAAGGTACAAGTAAGTATATTGCAGAAATTTCTTCCCCAGAAATACTGGCTTTTTGGTAGAATGAATTGTTGATGCCACAACGTTTCGTAAACTCAGAAAAATGGTTCACAATTTCCTACTACTTAATTATTACTCTACGGGTTAGAACTTCGTAAGCACAGTGTCCCAGGAGGAACTGTGTGTATTCAGGGATGACACGAACGATCACTTCAAGCAGAAAAGGGTAGTAAACGGGGCGTCTAAAATGCATAACTTAACATCAATCAGTGGTTATTTAGACGAAGACTTTCGTTTCACAGCATCGAAGATGAAGAAGTGCTCATGACATTTAAGGTATGCATTTTAGAATGCATGTTTACTAGACGATTTTGAATCCAATGATAGTTCTTGTCATAGGCTTGAATGTTAACCATTCCTCCTGGGACACCCTATGTCTCTTTATATGACACTACAGTTTATTTACGAAATTCGACCTAGAAGGGCCGTATTTATAAAGCCAAATCGACCTGCACTTATACTCGTTTGATGGAAAGCTTTGTACAAAAGGAAAGTCACCGTCACCGTTTGCGGGTTGTGTCATGAATCAGCGTTACCGTTCCTGGATGATTACGCTTGTCTTATCACAGACGGCACCAGACCTTCCGCCATATTGGTTTGACTTCAGGAATATTTATAGTTTGTCCGGAGTGTTCGAGCTGTATGTAAGAACAATCATTATCCAACACCGTTCTGCGTTTGTTTAAAGGCCACTCACCGATCACAGTGGTTGCGTGCAAAAATTTAAGTGTAATTGCTGTGTAATTGCTGTGTCATACTTCATTACGCTTTCCAGATGCAAAAAGCGGGGGCTAGACGCCATTAACTAACAAGCTTAAACTGTCTAGTAACAGACTGCTTTGCCCCACATGATTCGATCGACAGAAGAATCGAAAGATAACGTAGACAATACCCATCGTTCTGACAGTATAAATTGTGATAAGTCATACTACAGAAATGTCTGAGTAGTAGACACTAACTATGCTCTGTGCTATTGGTCCACTCGTAACTCTGACTGAATTTCGTTAGAACTCTGCGCAATACAAATACACTCCTGGGAATTGAAATAAGAACACCGTGAATTCATTGTCCCAGGAAGGGGAAACTTTATTGACACATTCCTGGGGTCAGATACATCACATGATCACACTGACAGAACCACAGGCACATAGACACAGGCAACAGAGCATGCACAATGTCGGCACTAGTACAGTGTATATCCACCTTTCGCAGCAATGCAGGCTGCTATTCTCCCATGGAGACGATCGTAGAGATGCTGGATGTAGTCCTGTGGAACGGCTTGCCATGCCATTTCCACCTGGCGCCTCAGTGACGCTTCATCCAGTCCCAAACATGCTCAATGGGGGACAGATCCGGAGATCTTGCTGGCCAGGGTAGTTGACTTACACCTTCTAGAGCACGTTGGGTGGCACGGGATACATGCGGACGTGCATTGTCCTGTTGGAACAGCAAGTTCCCTTGCCGGTCTAGGAATGGTAGAACGATGGGTTCGATGACGGTTTGGATGTACCGTGCACTATTCAGTGTCCCCTCGACGATCACCAGTGGTGTACGGCCAGTGTAGGAGATCGCTCCCCACACCATGATGCCGGGTGTTGGCCCTGTGTGCCTCGGTCGTATGCAGTCCTGATTGTGGCGCTCACCTGCACGGCGCCAAACACGCATACGACCATCATTGGCACCAAGGCAGAAGCGACTCTCATCGCTGAAGACGACACGTCTCCATTCGTCCCTCCATTCACGCCTGTCGCGACACCACTGGAGGCGGGCTGCACGATGTTGGGGCGTGAGCGGAAGACGGCCTAACGGTGTGCGGGACCGTAGCCCAGCTTCATGGAGACGGTTGCGAATGGTCCTCGCCGATACCCCAGGAGCAACAGTGTCCCTAATTTGCTGGGAAGTGGCGGTGCGGTCCCCTACGGCACTGCGTAGGATCCTACGGTCTTGGCGTGCATCCGTGCGTCGCTGCGTTCCGGTCCCAGGTCGACGGGCACGTGCACCTTCCGCCGACCACTGGCGACAACATCGATGTACTGTGGAGACCTCACGCCCCACGTGTTGAGCAATTCGGCGGTACGTCCACCCGGCCTCCCGCATGCCCACTATACGCCCTCGCTCAAAGTCCGTCAACTGCACATACGGTTCACGTCCACGCTGTCGCGGCATGCTACCAGTGTTAAAGACTGCGATGGAGCTCCGTATGCCACGGCAAACTGGCTGACACTGACGGCGGCGGTGCACAAATGCTGCGCAGCTAGCGCCATTCGACGGCCAACACCGCGGTTCCTGGTGTGTCCGCTGTGCCGTGCATGTGATCATTGCTTGTACAGCCCTCTCGCAGTGTCCGGAGCAAGTATGGTGGGTCTGACACACCGGTGTCAATGTGTTCTTTTTTCCATTTCCAGGAGTGTATTTACGTGACGTCCGTCACTCCGCAAACAAATGCATCATTTCCGTAACAGATCGCTACAGCTTTCGCGACTACTACTATCCGCGAATTTCACTGTGTCTAGCCCTTGCGTGAGGATTCACAGATTATTTATTTTCTGTCACTTAAGTCTGATCTGTCGTCTAGTTGCTAGGACATTGCGTGTATTCACAACATTAACTTGCACATAAACTTGAAATTAAGGTAATTTAGTATTAGTGTTTGTAGAGGGTTGATATTTTATATATCTGAAAACCTAATCAGTGAACAGAAATTATTAGAGTTAACAATTAATGTATTAAGAAGAAAAAATAGGAAATGATTTATGTTTGTAGACTGCCATCATTGGTGCTCTGCATAATGGTGTACCTCATAAACGATCGAAGATATCGCTCTTGGGCAGATACTCCCGGTCTACTACTACTCCCCATCAGAGGCCTAGGACCTCAACAATACTTTGAGCTACTCACTCTTATCTACATTATGTTTTATTTATTATATACTCTACAGTGTAGAGTTTGCTGTCATTACGTCTACATCTGTCTTACAATCTAATCTTACTGTCGAATGTATACTTCTCTTGTTATCTTACAATAACTATCACCTCACACATTTAGTTAAAACCCTAGTTATAGTTATACTATGCCAAGTTAATTAGGATATCACGACGTGTGTATGTTGTGCTCTGGATAATGTGGTAGTAGTACTGTTTCGCGCCTGAGATACAGGTTTCACAAGCATTTGTGTTAGCAATTCTAGTGTACTACGTTGCCAATGTAAGTACATTACCCTTACATAAACACTACCTGATCAAGAGCATCCGGACACTCCTATTTAATGCCGCATTGAGCACTAGATGCCTGAAAGGCGGATCTGCCAGTTTAAAGGGAGGCATAGAGTATAGCTTTGTCAGTAGAGAAGCAGTAACAGGAGAATGGATGAATCAAGAGAACTCAGTGACTTCGAACGTGGACTAATCGTTGGATGTCACTTGAGTAACATACCCATTCGGCACATTTATACCCTTCTAAAGCTACCAAAGATGACTGTTGATGATGTGACTGTAAAGTGTAAATGTGGAGGAACAACCACAGCTAAACTAAGACCTGGTTGATTTCATGTACTGACGGAAAGGGGCCGTCGAGCGTTGCGAAGGGTGGCTGTAAGAAACCGCATACCGGAAGACGGAATCGCACGTCAGTTTCGAAGTATGTAGGCAGCCACGTAGAATGAGGTACAACTGTAGACTAGCTCCTCTTAACTTAAATACGTCCATAGTCAGTGCTATGTAACATTTGAGATGATGTAAAGACCGATGTCACTGGACAACGGTTGACTGGAAAGGAAAGACTTGAGATGAATCAGAGTATACCATGCGGTAGTCCGATGGAAGGGTTTCGGTTTGGTAAATAGCTGCAGGACGTGAGATGGTATCATGTATAGTGCCAACAGTGAGGCATGGAGAGACTGTGTCACGGTAGGGTGTGGTCCCCTTAATTGGCTTAAGATGACGCCAAATGCAGTGTTGTATGAACACATTTTACAGCATCCTTAATTTCTTACACTAGGGAAACAGTACGGTGGATATAATTTCTTGTATCAGCATGGGAATGCACCCACTGATAAAGCAGCATCTGTGAGTCAATGCTCTGTGGATAATAACATTCCTAAAACGGACTGGCATGCCCAGAGTCTCCGTCTGAAGGCTATAGTACGACTTCGGGATGAGTTATAACGTCGGCTTCACTCCATAGCCCGGAGACCTGTATCACTATCTACTCTGGTTTCGCTTCTTGAGGAGGAATGGGCTATCATTCCTCCACAGACATTCAGACTCCTCACTGAAGGTGTCTGTAACAGAGTTCAAGCCGTAATAACGGCAAAGGGTAGGCACTCCCCATATTAATGTCCAGTAATAGGGACCCGGATAGTTTTGATTTCTATGCTACGTCAATTTGTCTTTGTCTGTGTCGCTGTCGCTACTACTGCCGCCTGTCTCGCCACTACCGGCTGCAGAGCCGTTCGTCACCTTGTTCGTTGAAGCTGGTGCCCTCGGCTCTGGAAGTAGTTTTTATTTAACGCTCTGAATATTGCGTCTACACTGTTTGTAAGTTTCCTATATACTATGTATCGATTGTCCGCCGATTTCAGTTTGGCGATTACCACGGGAAGGGAGTAATGGATCCGTAAATGACAATTATTTGGTGGCACGTGCACATGTGTGTAGCGTAATAGTGCAAATGGCACGTTCACTGTACAATTAAAGCAAATTCGACGGTGCTATGAACTTATATTCGTTCACATCTGATGTGTTTCGTTGGCTGTGCATCTACGAATACCACTCATTAAATCCTGGTCCCTATTTTGACCGGGCCAGTGGTGCGAATCATCCTACGCGTCAGTCTGGAGGCCTGAAGATGTCGTAATATAATAATGGGAAATTCTTCGGAATATTGGATCCCTTGAGCCGTTACGACGAATTTCTGGCAAAACACATCAAGCAAGGTCGGAGTCGGACAAGAAACTGGAAAGCGTTGCCAAGTGCGTTATCTGTCAAATCAATCTTAGAGTGACCTACTCTATAGTTGTTCCAATCATGTCAGGAATGTCATCTTGAAACAGAGAGAAAATAAGGAGAATTATTCTGCTATTCCTGATGCTTCTCCAGACTCAAATCAAGCTGGAGAGACAACATTCATTCTGCATAATATTTATTTCCAGTAGGGAATTGATAAGTACGTAGTAAATGAACAGTTTTTGGAATTAGTAGATAGTAATCAGAAAACTGGAGTTGTTACTGCTCATTTAGTTCGATCAATGCATGTGAAATACTGAAGTCATATCTGTGAATGCCGCGGACAGTGTTATGATAACGGAAGCAATACCATAAGGTCTTACAAAGAGTTCATCAATGGAATCCTCTCGCAAAATTTTGTCTTTGTACTTGTATAGCTGTGGTGTACATGCAACGCGAGTTGTCACAAACAGGGACTTATTTCAAAGGGATTCCACTGCTTTACATCCTGTTCAATCGCAGTTCACAACGACGAGAAATTCTGAAACAGTGTAAGTTCCTCACATTCCATGTCTCACTTCGATAAGATTGTCATTACCGTTGACTCACTCAGTAAGTAAAATCTGTCAGCTGAAGTACGCTTTGTGGTAAGGGGCGTTCTTTATTATGAGAGACATTTTCAAGTGTTTAATCATGGCGTCAGTTTTGGTACCAATTGACTACTGAAGCAAATTACTACAATCTCAAAATACTAACACTGATATTTCGAAAGCTTATTAAATGACTTGAAATATCTTCGCGTAAATTGGGACGCTATTCACACTGAACCTAAAATGTCGCCAGTCTAATTAACACTGGTCCTGAATTTCCGCAGGTGTGCGCTGACAAGGAACCACTTGAGAGAGAGGATGCAAAAGACCAATGATATTTACGGCATTCGACGCCCTGCATATTGGCTACCATGGAAACACAATATTGGCTGCTAATAGGCATAGGTGGCGGAACTGGAGCTGTCAAATGGTCAACACACCATGACGTTACGGAGCGAAGCTGAAGTGTTTGGTCAACGAGTAACTCACAACAGTGCTACAATGCTAGTGATGCCGATACAAAGCAGAGTAATGGCAATGACAAACTGATGCAAACACTGCATTATGCCTACAATAACAGTTGCCGAAGTCGATATTTCGTTAGAAAGGAGACGAAAGAATTTCGCAGAGTAAGGAATGAGTGGCAAATGAAATATTAGCGTTTCTGCATGATGAGTCAGTGGAACATGTTGTGTCGTATACGCTCGACCTTGCGGCCTATGTACCTGAGGAGTAGAATGATGACGATATGTGCTAACAAGTGTCGAGCCCATCCTTGTCGGACAGGGAGCCACAGATTCCGCCCCAAGTGAAATGTCGTGAAGGACAATAGTTGTCCGATGAGCGGGTACGAAAGATACACTGAGGTGAAAAAAGTAATTGGATACCTCCTAAATCGTGTCCGACCTCCTTTCAACGGCGTAGTGCAGCAAGGTTGCATGGACTAAACAGGTCGTTAGAAGTCTCCTGTAAAAATATTGAGCCATGCTGCCTCTATATTCGTCCATAACTGCGAAAGTGTTGCGAGTGCAGGATGTTGGGCATGAACTGACCTCTCCATTATTTCCCATAAATAGTCGATCGGATTCATGTTGGGCGATCTGGGTGAGCAAATCATTGTCCAGAATTTTCTTCAAATGCCTGCAAATGGTCTCGAACTAGCCTAACATGACGATTTACAATCAATTATCGCTTTAGTTGAACTAGAGGACCCTGTCCATTCCGTGTAAACACAATCCACACCATTATGGAGCCACCACCAGCTTGCCCAGTGGTTTGACTGCCATGCGGCCACAATACATTCTGCTAATGGTCACAGGGGGCGGGACTGGTGGTATCAAATGGTCAGCACACCTGACCTCATCTGACCAGGGGATCGTATTCAAGTCGTCTGAAGGAATATACGTTTCATGGAATATCAGTGGGAGCCCTGAAGAGAAAATATCTATAAAAGTCGTATTCGGTGAAAGAAATCGAACTCGGCTGTGAAAAACGGGGAAAGACCAACAGTAGTCACAGTCACAGTCTGGTTGGGGTAGGGGCAGTGACTGCACATAAAAGCAAAACTCGCTGTACCTGAAAAAGACAGCTGGGTAGATCCTCGATATACTGTGCATAAACTTGGAATAGCTCTTCAAAACATACGGCTCTATGTCATTAACCAATTGCGCAGAAGAAACCTGAGATATCTCCATTTGAATCGACTTCTACATGCTTACAATGCAGTTCACATTTAAGTGATTGCAGACGGTTCATCGAAATGTCTTCAAGTCGTTACTCTACAGATCCACCCTCGAAGAGGTAGCGGGAAAAACGAACACTTACATCTTTCATGTGAACTCTGATTTCTATTATTTTAACACAATGGCTGTGAGAGTCAAAAATTTATTTTCGCTTTTGCACTTTGACTGAAATTTCTTGAGAATATCCTGCTGCAAAGAAAACACGCATTTCTTTTAAAGATTGCCACTCATTTTGCGTTATCACATTCTTGGAAGTCACTCTTGTACATCGCGATAATACCAACGAGCTGCTATCCTTTGAACTTGAAGATATCAAGTCATCTTGCTGTTCATGTATCCCAGTAACCCTGCCATTCTTCTAGGAACCATGCTAAAATTATTCTTAATTTGCTGTAGATTGTCCTTTGATTTCCTTCGCTCGTTTCTTTATCCAGTACCCTGCACCTCATTTCAGACAGAAGGAGTGGTGTTGTAAAGCAACTGGTCACCTGTTTTGCGCCAGTATCCCGGATTAAATTCCAAACGACTTGTAAAGTGTGGACATGAGGCAATGTTGATGGTGATCAGTCTGCAGGATGTGGACATTAAGCTCGGCGGCCCAGTTTGTGGCAATCGAGAACAGTAGGCTACGTGCCGGTCTCTCATCATCCTCCGACACATACATGACGCCACAATACCACACCCATTATAGTTATCTACACTGATCAGTTACACTTACACAACACACGACGTCCGGCCGTAGTTGCCGAGCGGTTCTAGGCGCTTCAGTCTGGAACCGCGCGACTGCTACGGTCGAAGGTTTGAATCCTGCCTCGGGCATGAATGTGTGTGATGTCCTTAGGTTAGTTAGGTTTACGTAATTGTAAGTTCAAGGAGACTGATGACCTCAGATTTTAAGTCCCATAGTGCTCAGAGCTATTTGAACCAATACACAACGCTCAGACTTCGTGAAGGGAAGGTGCCAACAGGTGTGAAGGGCAGAAAACACGCTAAACAATTCAGCTGGCTGAAGATGCCCTTCGGGATTTCCCAGTCAATAATGGCATACAACTTTACTTTACTTTCCGTCGGGACTCGCAGGTATATTGGCTAGAGGTCCAAAATTACCTGAGCAGCAAGGGATTCTCCGGCAGAAAAGGCAACTGGACGTGGTTGGAATGCGTCGTCCTTAACTCCTTCTACACGAGAGACTCATCAATGCTTACCACTGCATACCGGTGGTCCATGAGCTTATGATGAAAACGAATATTACGAAATAATATGGACTTTTTCATTTCCTTTACATGTCGTACAGAATAGATAATACTGCAAAAAATTTCTAAACGTTTGTTAGTAATGGAGTAAGGGGACAGACTTGCGTTTCGCCTCCATTGATGATGTAGTGGTAAAATCATCTCAGGCAGATAGGACGAATGTTATTTTTTATGAGAAGTCTTCCACATTTAAGTGTCTATGGAAACCTGCTGAATCGTGACAGCAGGGACACCGTTTCCATGGAAGCGGACTTTGTCAGAGGGAAAATTTCTGCTGTCACCATATGCCAAATGACATACCCTAGAACTGGTCTCTGCCCTCGAAGGTTACACGATCCTAAGAACTACCTGACTACAGTGCCGATGGCGTAGGAATGATATTTCTTTATCAACGCATCATACTTCTCACTGAAGAGATCCAGGCGCTACTTCGAGCACTCCTAGTCGACCCAGCAATGCATTTCTCCACACCTTTCAACTGGAAATAAGTCCTACATGAGGCGTTCGGAGTTTACCAGCCCAGCCTGGATGGGATCGACTGTTCACACTATCGATCGTAAATTCCTCTTCTTGGTCCTTCCCAGAGTTACAGCCCACTCTGTGTGTGTAAGGCCATGATGCAGTATCTTCAACAGATCCCGGAAGCCTTTATATTTACTTTCTTAAAACAGCTGACTAAATGTAACGTTCTCGGCCATCATATCTTCCATAAATAGTCAATTCTTATAAAATACTTCGGTGGACTATAGGACGTAGCTTCGTCATGTACACTCACTCCTGATGTATTCATTAAGATTCATTAAGAAAAAATCCTCTAAGTTCAGCTGAAATATTTTATTTCATTTCTCAATTAATGTCCGCCTGTCGGCACATCGATGGCTACAGAGATGTTGTTGCTGATGCATGCAGCATATGAGGTTTCACGCAACCAAACGGAAGTATTCATAAACAGATAATTAGAAGGTGTCGCTTATTGATCGTTGTCAGGGAAATGATGTGGTAACCTGAGAGTTTCTCGTTCCCAAGTAATAGAACCAGCAACACCAAGCAGGAATTTACCTAGCAGCGCGATAGCCTTCGTATCAGATATAAGTGATCTGTGATAGAAGTTTTCAAAGCTTTAACTAGATGCGAGGTATTCCTGGAGTTCGCATGAAATTAGACAAGCACACTCAACAAAAAACGACTTACCACCAGGGGACATCACGGAAATACCGTCTATCTTTCGCTGCAACCCTGATAGCGGTCTCGATTTGGCGACTAAGAGAGTCTATAGTTTTCTTGAGATGTTTCATATCCAGCTGTAGCCTTTCGTTCATGATTAGATATCAAATAGCTAACAAACTGTGAGGATGTGAACTGCCAAGTTTCATCCACTGTTCCAAATACTTCCAGACATTTTCAATACAATTAAATCAGGTTATTAATAGGTACTAGTGAAGTGCGATAGTGTGTCTGAGTGTTCGTCACACCAGGTACGTCATATTTGGGAGTGACTGCACCTCAGTTTCCTTCCGACCTCAAAAAGTAAGTCTCTTGCCAATTGGTGAGAAAGACAGTGGCCCAGTTCCGCCTTCTTGGACATGAGAAGCAAACAATGCTTTTCTGTACTGCCTTGACTCGAAATGACGCCAGAGCGGACTTTTCTCGTATCAAGGCCCTTCTTTACAGATGAGATGTTGCCGCCAAGAATGTTGGAGAATCTGACATGTTGGAGAAAATCCTCAGATGTCGCATCGTGGACCTATCGTGGAAAATTGTCGGCTGTAGGGAGCAAAGGTGGAGACAATTATCGCGTGTGTAGTGTAGACATGACTGCAGTCTTGCTTGAGGAGGGTGGAGATAAGCTGTTGACGACAACGCCGATGCTCGGGCATGGTATGGAGCACAGATGGTGTTTCCTTGGGCACGATATCTCGTGTGCGTGATCTCACCACCGTACCATGTAACTTACTGCGTGTCAGTGGAAGGAGCTTGGCCTTAATGTATTGTCGTTTCCTGTGCGTTTCGGGTGGCGGGTTGGTTGGTTGGTTGGTTTGGGCAAGGAGACCAGACAGCGTGGTCATCGGTCTCATCGGATTAGGGAAGGATGGGGAAGGAAGTCGGCCGTGCCCTTTCAGAGGAACCATCCCGGCATTGGCCTGGAGTGATTTAGGGAAATCACGGAAAACCTAAATCAGGATGGCCGGACGCGGGATTGAACCGTCGTCCACCCGAATGCGAGTCCAGTGTCTAACCACTGCGCCACCTCGCTCGGTCGGGTGGCGGGGTGGATTAATTATTCATCGTGTTCCCCAGGCACAGTGTAGTAATAGTTCATGCTGTCTCGGCGCCACGCGGTCGATTCTTTCTCGCTTTGGACCTACTCTCTGGGTATCATCGGTTTGGCGCAGTTGAACCACCACATCAGAGTGGAGGGACGCGTGGGAATGGGGCATTCACAGGGTTGATAAATTGTGTCACAGATTAGGGATGTGTTAAGTTTCGATATCCAATGGCTGCGTCAGACTGACACAGTGGAAGTACGAGGGAGCTGATGAGAGCGCAATGGCCGGAAAATACGAGTGGCCGTTTTTCTGTTGGGAGCACTGCAGAATGAAGGGTGCCCGACACATAGACACGATCTGTCCTGCATGTAGAATGGCTTCTAAGATGTGTATTGCTGGGGGCTCCGCCATGGATCTTCTTCCATGCATCAACAAAGCGAAGTTCTTCAACCATTGTGTAAAGACCTGGTGATGGTGAGAAGCTGGGATAATGATCTTTCAGATACAATACACAATTAAAGTCACCTCCAACTGCAGAGTTGTCGAAACGACCAAGGAAGAGATCGACGACGTCTTCGGAGTAAACACTAAACACTGACATCGGTTTGGTGCTCACAACAGGACACATACATTGATGATACACGCTCAGAGTAGTGTAAGGCCCCTGTGTGGATGGGAGTGTGGTCACATTATTGACGGTAGCCCTTCTCGCACGTAGATCGCTACCTCAATTCCAGCCTGATCCCACACGGACTTATACAAGTTGTATGCATAAATATCCGGAATCGTCGCACTGTGCACCTCTTGTAATAATGTAATCACGACATTCCACATCTCAATAATGTCTCGGAATAATTGTGTCTCTTCCATGCTGACAATCGTTTTGATTCTGAGTGAGTCTATTTCTTATTCTTGTCGTGAGGTCACTGAAAGTAGATGCATCATGGCTGGGAGAGGAAGCGTGTGTAGTCAATGGATGACATCACCCTGCCCTGCTCAGCCACAAGTGGCACACTTGTATGTCATTGGAGGATGAGACTAACAGTGTTAAGCATACAAACGATCATTCAAAAAAATGGTTCAAATGGCTCTGAGCACTATGGGACTTAACATCTATGGTCATCAGTCCCCTAGAACTTATAACTACTTAAACCTAACTAACCTAAGGACACCACACAACACCCAGCCTTGACGAGGCAGAGAAAATCCCTGACCCCGCTGGGAATCGAACCCGGGAACCCGGGCGTGGGAAGCGAGAACGCTACCGCACGACCACGAGCTGCGGGCAACGATCGTTTACTGGGAGGTTGGGGATATATGATCCTGGCAGGGAAATATCTACCTCCACCCACAAGTTTTTCATTATGTCATTCCTAGAAGGGTTTTGAAATGGCGTGATCACTGGGCAAGGTTGACCGTCACTGTCACCATCAGCTGATATCAGGAAGTGGTTTCTGACAGCATGTGTGACACCATCGTCCTCGTGCATCACATTGTCATCAATTCCTGGTACCGACCTATGCCTCCACCTGTGTCACCAGTGTGAAAGCTGTTTGCGAACATGTCCTTCTGCATCAGAAGAGGACAAAGAGTATATAGGTTCCCCTCCCCTGTCTGTTGGTCCCTTTATATTGTCCAAACTGTCGCTTTGTGATGGACGTTGTGGGCTGGAGTGGTTAGGTGGCAGGTTCTGTGAAATCATGGCAGTGGTAAGCGCCATTGCATACGTCACTGGAAGAGTGGTCGGGTTTGGTGTGGTCGTAATGTCCATAGGCGGTAATTGTGCAACACTGTGCTGTGTACATTACGACCGAAGGTGGCCTTCCTTGCCACATCCGGATCACGCGCGCGATTGGCTGTCGTTCACGATAATAGCTCTGCAGCCGCCGATGTAGAGGCAGATTTGCGTATGGCTACGGAGATCGACAGGCACTTGTGAGGCACGATTCAAGGCAGGATTTGCTTTGAACTACGCCCATTTCCCGGCTACATGGTCGAGAGTCGTGAAATAAGAGTGGTGTGTGGCTATTAGAGCTTTGGTACGTAGTTCAAAAGCCAACTCGAAAACGCTAATTATTTGGATGCTTCGATATGCGTGGTTTAAAGTCACAGTGCTTATGTTGACATCTCCGAGGCAGACGCAGTGTCCTTGAGTTGCTTCCCTGATGATCGTGTCACCTATGGGGTCATTGACAATGTACACATACATTCTGCTTCTGACTGTGGAAAAATGTATGCCTGTGATACACCGCAGTACTGCTGAGTGCAGACAGCCACTCCCTCAGACATACGGACACGCTTTCTGATACTCCTATATTCCCGCTCACTGTACCGCAACAGCTGTTCCACATTAACCCCCTATTCACAGATGCCTGATTCCGGTAGGAGATCGGACGCTGACTGTGCATCCGCACTGAAACTTTTTCATCAAACAACCGACGCACACACAGAATTATATACATGAGTGATGTCTGGTATGACCTCGCTGTTCGGTCCCCTCCCCCAATCGAACGAACAAGCACAATATATATCTGTATATGTCTAGAGGGCCTCGAGGGATAACATACGGTACAGTAAATAACTTTTGAAGACGAACCGTTTCAGTGCTTAATGGACGACCATATGTTCCACTTTCAACAATGCTTGCGGAACGAAACAACGATAGTAATCTAAGACAATTACTAAATTTTTGCACTTGTAATTAATGTGGCAACGATGCCGTGAACAAAAATAGACACTAAACACGTTGTTTTCACGTGAAATATTACATACTCAATTGTTCCACTAATAGTCCGCATCGTAATGCTCTATGACGTGAATCAGCGTTGGGCTGTGTTACCTGCAGACGCGGGGAGATGGAACACATTGTTTCACACGTTTGTTCCGGTAACGCAGATGCGACACACATCTGGGAATGATTTGTCATTCACACTATTATTTACCAAGTGTCCTCTGCACGTCTTGGGACAGTGTAGGAGTAATGTGGAAGTATCGTGTAAGGGCTAGCAACTGAACAATGACGACGCACGCGTATGTTAGTAATGTGACGCAATTTAATTATAGCATTATACTGAAACTTGAGTTGACTGTAGTTCAGATCAGAAGGAAAGGTTTTGAAGCACGACAGAACGTGACACATGTTGTGAAAACACGCTTTTAAATGAAGAATATATTTCATACGAACTGCAATCTCGAAGAACCCAACACGATTGTGTTTGCCATGAAAGTATTCGTCAGATTGTCTGCATTTAAGAGAGACATGAAAATTTCCAGAAAAGGAAGGTCATCGTCACCGCATGCGTGCGTCGTGCAACGTGCAATGCCGCTGCTGTCTTCCAGTCTATCGCCGTTCCTGGCTGATTCCTATAGTCTTATCACATACGGCCGCGGACCTTCCGGTTTACTGGTGTTTCACTAGGCATATTTCTATTGCAGCTTGCTGCAGTCGGCAAGGATTCGAGAACATAAATCTCCTTTAACGTGAGGATGTTCGGGGACAGAGTGTTAAACGATGTGTTATCTACATCGCAGCTTCCCTAAAGGAAAGTAGAATGATATACCCATCTGGAACGTCAGTAGCGGCGTCATTGCGCAAATAGTCGACCTGCTCGTTGGACTATGAGCTTTAGTTTCGTAACAACAGATGGCGTTCCGTTGAAAAGTGTGCTTTACAAGCTCTTCTCTAAGTGGAGTCAATATTAACTTATTTTCTATCAAAGTAAAAAACTAATTCTGTTCCGTGGACTCACGACCGCTCTTTGTTTTATTGCTGGTTTATCCGTGATTTGACATATGAAGCAAAGGAAGATGTAGTTGGCTATTAGTAAAGAAATATGGTGTGTTGAGGATGAAGGTGCAACTATGAATTCCATTGTCCAATTCATTGTACAGCAACTGAAAATTTATTCTTAGCGATAGAATTATGGGAAATTTACGCCTGCATGATTTCTTTGCAATTTCGGACTTACGTGTTTGGCAGAGGGTTAATGCATCCACTGTAAGACACATGCGAAAAACAAACATCCACATAGTTCTGCGAGAGCTCTAATTTGTCTTATTTTACTACGATCGGCATTATTAAGTATGTAGGTAAGAGGCAGAAAAAAATTTTCACATTCGAGGGAGAAAACTGCGACTGAAATGCCACGAAAAGATTTGGCGGCTGCGAGAAACTTCTACCTAGCCGAACTTGTTTGTTTTATATGTGACACTCACTCGCTATTTCGTCATAATGTTCCAAGGGTTCTGCTAAAAACACGCATTCTTCCTTTTATTTTACCTACGGCAATTTCAGTTGAGAGGTTCCAATTTTCGTTGCTGGCGGGTGTAGTTCCTAGGTACTTATATCAATCGACTGTCTTCAAATTTAGCGTTAATCGAAATTTAAGAGAATCTCTTTATGCTTATGTCGAGGTACTCATACTTTTCGTTGTTCAGGGTCAACTGCCACTTCTTACGTTATGCATATATCTTGTCTTAATCACATTGTCTCTGTAGATTTATGGACGGAGACCTGTATTACGCGGTCATATTGATGTGGACTTGTTCGAAATCAGTTCTCTCTCTCTATTGTTTTGTTTTTCGTTTTTTAGTTTACAATCAGGTTCACCACCCGCTCCATGGACCACGATTGTCTTTTTCTACGTTTCACTGGAGGCCTGATTTGTGTTTCCCTGGGCATCAACCATGATGAGCTACATGGCTTGACACCTGTTTCAGTATCACTTTCACCTGTTAAGCACATATCGCCATCACTGTACCGCTCATCTGCATTGTACGCATAGGCGAGCGTATACGAACCACACATTTCACTGACTCTTCTTGCAGAAACACAAATCTTTCTTCTACCACTTCTTTCTCACTCAGCAAAATTCCTTGGATTCCTTTCTGATGAAATGCCAGCTTTGGCAACTGTTGTTGCACGTGTAATGCTATGATTGCAGATTTAATTCACAGAGATGACGGGTACATGACGTCCGCTCATTAGCTTCAAGTGATAATTCACAGAGGTTAGAAAAAAAATGGCATATAAAAGCATGAACATTATCTCAGATCCGAGTCTGATCCGCATATTGTTGGGCTTGTAGGTAGCCGAAGCGTTTCGTGTTTCAAGAGGCAACACACAGAAGATTTGTACTGCATACAGGAAAAATGGGAAAAAAGTTATCTTCTGAGTCACAACGCCGATGAAAGAGTGTGTTGAATGGTGCTGACATACGGTCATTGAAAGGAATCGTGATGAAAAATAAGAGGACGACAGCTGCAAAAGTCACTGCAGAGCTAAATCTCGCGCTCGCCAATCCTACCAGAACCAAAACAACACGAAGGCAGCTCAATAAGCTGGCAATGGCAGGACGATCGGGAACTGGAAAACCAAACATCTGTGACGCAAATTCCCAGAACAGGGGGGTTTCCGGAAAAAGAAAACCCAGACTTTGTAGCAATGGAAGAATAAGTCTTCATGGTGGGGGGTTAGGTAAAGATTTGGGCAACGTGTCGTGGTATTCTCTGGGCCCCACGGCTACTCTGTACGGTCGCATTACTGCCAAGGTTTATTTCTCCTACTCAAGTCCCTCCCACAATAGAACGTTTGTATCACGTGTGAGCGTCTGGCCACCACTGACACCAGATTCCAACATTACTGAGCCTTTGGATAGAAGGCTACGTCATCGCTATCCACGTCCATCATGATTATCTGAACTTGTCACAATTTTGCAAAAAGAACAGTAGAGGTCCTGTAATTATGCAACCTGAGAAGACTTGTGGTAAGTCGAACCAACGGATTTTCTACACGGTATTAGACAGATTAGGTTTTGTGTGATTGGTGTTCCTATATTTTTTCCATGCCCTGTTTGTTCGTGGATTTTGTGTGAAAATAAAGGATATAATGTAATTCGTCGAAACAAAATTGCGCAATGTCTAACATAGGGATATGGATGATACACTACTGGCCGTTAAAATTGCTACACCACGAAGATGACGTGCTAAAGACGCGAAATTTAACCGACAGGAAGAAGATGCTGCGATATGCAAATGATTAGCTTTTCAGAGCATTCACACAAGGTTGGCGCCAGTGGCCACACCTACAACGTGCTGCCATGAGGAAAGTTTCCAACCGATTTCTCATACACAAACAGCAGTTGACCAGCGTTGCCTGGTGAAACGTTGTTGTGATGCCTCGTGTAAGGAGGAGAAATACGTACCATCACGTTTCCGACTTTGATAAAGGTCGGATTGTAGCCTATCGCGATTGCGGTTTATCGTATCGCGACATGCTGCTCGCGATCCAATGACTGTTAGCAGAATATGGAATCGGTGGGTTCAGGAGGGTAATACGGAACGCCGTGCTGGATCCCAACAGCCTCGTATCACTCACTATCAGTCGAGATGACAGGCATCTTATCCGCATGGCTGTAACGGATCGTGCAGCCACTTGTCGATCACCGAGTCAACAGATGGGGACGTTTACAAGACAACAACCATCTGGACGAACAGTTCGAAGACGTTTGCAGCAGCATGTACTATCAGCTCGGAGACCATGGCTGCGACATTCTGGAGCCGAGCGACCACTCCGGTCGCAGGTTCGAATCCTGCCTCGGGCATGGATGTGTGTGATGTCCCTAGGTTAGTTAGGTTTAACTACACTCCTGGAAA
This sequence comes from Schistocerca cancellata, assembly GCF_023864275.1. Classification (NCBI taxonomy): domain Eukaryota; kingdom Metazoa; phylum Arthropoda; class Insecta; order Orthoptera; family Acrididae; genus Schistocerca; species Schistocerca cancellata. The sequence continues at coordinate 234,760,345 of NC_064629.1, read as the reverse complement.
AGGAAAAAAGAACACATTGACACCGGTGTGTCAGACCCACCATACTTGCTCCGGACACTGCGAGAGGGCTGTACAAGCAATGATCACACGCACGGCACAGCGGACACACCAGGAACCGCGGTGTTGGCCGTCGAATGGCGCTAGCTGCGCAGCATTTGTGCACCGCCGCCGTCAGTGTCAGCCAGTTTGCCGTGGCATACGGAGCTCCATCACAGTCTTTAACACTGGTAGCATGCCGCGACAGCGTGGACGTGAACCGTATGTGCAGTTGACGGACTTTGAGCGAGGGCATATAGTGGGCATGCGGGAGGCCGGGTGAACGTACCGCCGAATTGCTCAACACGTGGGGCGTGAGGTCTCCACAGTACATCGATGTTGTCGCCAGTGGTCGGCGGAAGGTGCACGTGCCCGTCGACCTGGGACCGGACCGCAGCGACGCACGGATGCACGCCAAGACCGTAGGATCCTACGCAGTGCCGTAAGGGACCGCACCGCCACTTCCCAGCAAATTAGGGACACTGTTGCTCCTGGGGTATCGGCGAGGACCATTCGCAACCGTCTCCATGAAGCTGGGCTACGGTTCCGCACACCGTTAGGCCGTCTTCCGCTCACGCCCCAACATCGTGCAGCCCGCCTCCAGTGGTGTCGCGACAGGCGTGAATGGAGAGACGAATGGAGACGTGTCGTCTTCAGCGATGAGAGTCGCTTCTGCCTTGGTGCCAATGATGGTCGTATGCGTGTTTGGCGCCGTGCAGGTGAGCGCCACAATCAGGACTGCATACGACCGAGGCACACAGGGCCAACACCCGGCATCATGGTGTGGGGAGCGATCTCCTACACTGGCCGTACACCACTGGTGATCGTCGAGGGGACACTGAATAGTGCACGGTACATCCAAACCGTCATCGAACCCATCGTTCTACCATTCCTAGACCGGCAAGGGAACTTGCTGTTCCAACAGGACAATGCACGTCCGCATGTATCCCGTGCCACCCAACGTGCTCTAGAAGGTGTAAGTCAACTAACCTGGCCAGCAAGATCTCCGGATCTGTCCCCCATTGAGCATGTTTGGGACTGGATGAAGCGTCGTCTCACGCGGTCTGCACGTCCAGCACGAACGCTGGTCCAACTGAGGCGCCAGGTGGAAATGGCATGGCAAGCCGTTCCACAGGACTACATCCAGCATCTCTACGATCGTCTCCATGGGCGAATAGCAGCCTGCATTGCTGTGAAAGGTGGATATACACTGTACTAGTGCCGACATGGTGCATGCTCTGTTGCCTGTGTCTATGTGCCTGTGGTTCTGTCAGTGTGATCATGTGATGTATCTGACCCCAGGAATGTGTCAATAAAGTTTCCCCTTCCTGGGACAATGAATTCACGGTGTTCTTATTTCAATTTCCCGGAGTGTATTTCTAAGTTCTAGGCGACTGATGACCTCAGAAGTTAAGTCGCATAGTGCTCAGAGCCATTTGAACTAGTCATAGCTGCGGTTACCCTTGACGCTGCATCACGGACATGAGCGCCTGCGATGGTGTACTCAACGACGAACCTGGGTGCACGAATGACAGAACGTCGTTTTTTCGGATGAATCCGGATTCTGTTTACACAATCATGATGGTCGCATCCGTGTTTGGCGACATCGTGGTGAACGCACATTGGAAGCGTGTATTCGTCATCGCCACACTGGCTTATCACCCGGCGTGATGGTATGGGGTGCCATTGGTTACACGTTTCGGTCACCTCTTGTTCGCATTGACGGCACTTTGAACAGTCGACGTTACATTTCAGATGTGTTACGACCCGTGGAACTACCCTTCATTCGATCCCTGTGATACCCTACATTTCAGCAGGATAATGCACGACCACATTTTGCAAGTCCTGTACGGGCCTTTCCGGATACAGCAAAAGTTCGACTGCTGTCCCGGCCAGCACATTCTCCAGATATCTCATCAATTGAAAACGTCTAGTCAATGGTGACCGAGCAGCTGGCTCGTCACAATACGCCAGACACTACTCTTGATGAACTGTGGTATCGTGTTGAAGCTGCATGGGCAGTTGTACCTATACACGCCATCCAAGCGCTGTTTGACTCAATGCCCAGGCGTATCAAGGCCGTTATTACGGCCAGAGGTGGTTGTTCAGGGTACTGATTTCTCAGAATCTATGCACTCACATTGCGTGAAAATGTAATCACATGTTAGTTCTAGTATAATATATATGTCCAATGAATACCCGTTTATCATCTGCATTTCTTCTTGGTGTAACAATTTTAATGGCCAGTAGTGTATTAAGAAGTTCAAATGGTTGAAATGGCTTTGAGCACTATGGGACTTAACATCTGAGGTCATCAGTCTCCTAGAACTTAGAACTGCTTAAACGTAACTAACCTAAGAACGTCACATACATCCGTGCCCGAGGCAGGATTAGAACCTGCGACCGTTGCGGTCGCGCTGTTCCAGACTGTAGTGCCTAGAACCGCTCGGCCACCCCGGCCAGCGATAAGGTGTTAGCAACTGAGATATATAGGCCCGTTTCATATCTTACCTCAAAACTTCCATCTGTTAGATTGTTTTCCCTTCTTTGCAAACTATGTAGGTAAAAGTAAGGATATTGTAGGAATTAGGTTTTTGGCAGAATAAATAGCTAATAACACAAGGTTCCGTAAATTCACTTAAATAGGCTACAGGTTGTCCCAGGAGGAATCGCCAGAAGTCAGGTATATGACAGGAACCATCATTTGAAGCAAAAAGTCTATTAAACGTGGCCTCTAAAATGCATACCAGTATCGGTGATTAAAAACTGCACATAGATTTAAGGTATACATTTCAGAATCAATGTTTACTAGACGTTTTTGCCTTCAATGGTCGCTTTTCTCCAGTTCCAGAGTACTGGACATTCCTCCTGGGGCATCTTGCATCTCTTGATAAGACAGTATAGTTTGGTTACCACATTCGACCAGAAGGGCTGTATTTATAACGTCAAATCAACACGTACATACACTCGTTCGATGGAAAGCTTTGTGTGAAAGGGAGAGTCATTGTCACCGTTTGCGGGTGGTATTTGAACGTACGAAATCCGTTTTGATATGTGTGTGCTTCACCGTTCCTGGTTGATTCCTGTTGTCTTATCGCAGACGGCACCGGACCTTCCGGCATAGCTATTTAACTTCAGAAATATTTATAGGACTATACGGGGTTTTCGTTCTTCATGTGAGAACGCATATTATCCAACAAAATCCTGAGTTTAGTTAAAGACTAATCACTGAAACAATATATTGATCACAGGGTCTCTGTGCAAAAATTTCAGTGGTATTGCTGTGTCATTCTTCATTACACCTTTCAGAAGAAAGAAGTAGGGGTTAGACGCCATGAACTAATAAGCTTAAACGGCCTAATAAAAGATGGCCTTGTACGCGATTCGATCAACGGAAGAATCGACGAATAAAGCTGACACTATCCAATGCTCTGTAAAATGACAGTATAAATTCTGACGTCAGGCTACAGAAATGCCGAATAGTGGGTAGTAATTATATCCTGTGCTATTGATCCTCTCGTAATTGTGAGTGAATTTCACTAGAATTCTGCGCACAACAATCTATGTATGTGACATCTGTCACTCCACAAATAAATGCGTCAATAGTATGCATTATTTCTGTAAGAGAGCGCTACGGCTTGCGCAACAACTACACTCCGCGAATACGACTCGGTCTAGCTCTTACGTAAGGATTCCCAGATGGCATCTATTTATTTTCTGTCACTTAAATTTGACCTGACGTCTAGTGTATAGGACATTTTGTGTTTTCACAATGTTAATTTGCACATAATCTTGGCGTTAAACTAATTTGGTTTCTAGTGTTGGTAGAGAGTTGACATTTTATGTACCTCTTAACTTAAAACTAATCAGTAAACAGGAATTATTAGAATTAACGATTAATGTATTAATTAAGAAGGAAAAATAGGAAATGGTTTATGTTTATAGACTGCCATCAATGGTACTGTGTAGAAGTGTGTATCTCTTAAAGTCATTGAGCGTAGCGGTCTTAGTCTGTTATCACCTGATCTACTACTATCTGCCATGCGAGGCCTAGGATATCAACAATTCTCTAAGCCACTCACTGGAATCCACATAATTTATCATCTACGGTACAGGACAGAGGGTGATGTCATTACGTCTATATCTGCCTTACAATCTAATATTGCTGTCTAATGGACACTTCTCTCGTTATCCTCTTGTGACTATCACAAAACACATATAATTTGTAGTTTTACTATTCCAACTTAGTTAAGATTCCCCATGTGTGCTTGTTGTGCTCTGGATAATGTAGAAGTAGTACTGTTACGCGTCTAAGATGCAGGTTTCCCAAGCCATAGGATTAGCAGTTCTACTATACTACGTAACCAGTTTAAGTACATTACCCTTAAATACACACTACCTGATCAAGAGCATCCGGACACTCCTTTTTAATGTGAAATTGATCACCAGATGTTCCGAGGGGCGGTCACTCCAATTTAAAAGGCTCTGAAGGGTATTGTGTTGTCAGTACAGAAGCAGGAATAGGAAAATGGATCGGTCAGAAGAGCTCAGTAACTTCGAATGTGGGCTATTCGTTGGATATTACGTGAGTAACATACCCATTAGGGTCATTTATACCCTCCTAAGGCTGCCAAAGTTGACTGTTGGTGATGTGATTGTAAAGTGTAAATGTGGAGTAACAGCCCCAGCCAAACTAAGACCTGGCATATATCATGTACTAACGGAAAGAGACGATCGAGCGTTGCGAAGGATGGATGTAAAAAAATCACATGGTATCAGCAGAAGGAACCACACGTGTGTTCCAAAGTATGTAGGCAGCTAAGAAGAATGGGTTGCAATGGTCGACCATCTCCTCAAAAGCCACATTTTTAAGTAGTCAATGCCAAATGACGCTCGAGGTGACGTATAAAGCGATGTCAGTGGGCAGCGGTTAACTGGAAACGAGTCGCTTAGAGTGGTGTATCACAGTATACCATGTTGCAGTCCGGTGGAAGGATTTGGGTTTGGCTAATAGCTGGAGGATGTGACATTGTATCATGTGTAGTGGCAGGAGTGAAGTATGGAGGAGGCTGTGATTCTGTTTGGAGGTACCGGGTGATCAAAAAGTCAGTGTAAATTTGAAAACTTAATAAACCACGGAATAATGTAGATAGAGAGGTAAAAATTGACACACATGCTTGGAATGACATGGGGTTTTATTAGAACGAAAAAAATACCGCCCCATATTGCTAGACGCGTGAAAGATCTCTTGCGCGCGTCGTTTGGTGATGATCGTGTGCTCAGCCGCCACTTTCGTCATGCTTAGCCTCCAACGTCCCGAGACCTCAGTTCGTGCGATTATTGGCTTTGGGGTTGCCTGAAGTCGCAAGTGTACCGTGATCGACCGACATCTCTAGGGATACTGAAAGACAACATCCGACGCCAATGCCTCACCATGCTGTTCACAACATTATTTCTCGACTACAGCTATTGTTGAGGAATGATGGCCGACATGTTGAGCATTTCCTGTAAAGAACATCATCTTTGCTTTCTGTTACTTTGTCATGCTAATTATTGCTATTCTAATCAGATGAAGCGCCATCTGTCGGACATTTTTTGAACATTTGTATTTTTTTGGTTCTAATAAACCCCACTGTCATTCCAAGCATGTGTGTCAATTTGTACCTCTCTATCTATATTATTCCGTGATTTATTCAGTTTTCAAATTTATACTGACTTTTTGATCACACGGTATTTCTCGAGTATAGTGTGTGGTCCCGTTATTCCTCTTATGATAACTCTGAATGCAGTACTGTATGAGCATATCTTACCGCATTTTTATTTTCTTACAGTAGAGAACAGTTCGACGACAATAATTTTTTGTATCAGCATGATAATGCACACTGTGATAAAACAGCATCTGCAAATCAATCGACAGTGGATAATAACATTCCTGAAATGGGCTAGCAGACCCAGAGTCCCAATCGGAAGGGAATGGGACACCTTCGGGGTGAGTTATAACGTCGACTTCACTCCATACGCCGGAGACCTATGTCACTACCTACAATGATTTAGGTTCTTGAGGAGAAATGAGCTGACACTGAACGGTGTCCCCAACAGAGCTCAAGCCGCCATAAGAGCAAATGGTAGGCACTCCCATATTAATTCCAGACATAGTTGTCCAGATGCTTTTGATCTCTATTCCACGTCAGTTCGCTTTCATCTGTGTCGCTATCGCCACCATAACTACTGTGTCTCCTCAGCGGTTGACTGGAAACGAATGACATGGAGTGATGAGTCATGCTATACCGTGTGGGAAGCTGATGGAAGGTATTGGGTTCGGTGAATGGCTGAAGGACGTTACATGGCACCATGTGTAGCACGGACAGTGGAGTATTGCCTGCAGAGTCATTCGTCACCTTGCTCGTTGCCGCATGTACCCTCATCGTTGCAAGTAGTCTTTATGTAAGACTCTAGGTATTCTGTGTCTATAAGCTTCCTATTGTTCTACATATCGATAGCCCGCAGTTTGAAGTTTGGCGCTTCATCTTCAGACGTTACCACGAAACAAGAGTAATAGATATCTCTTTCGCTCTAGAGGCATGCAGCGGGATGTGAAGGTGAAAGGATTATTTGAGTGTTAAAAAGCAATTATTTGGTGGGACGCGCACTTGCATGTGGAGTAATAGCGCAAACTGTACGTTCAGTGCACAAGTTATGCAGTTCAGACTCTATTTGACGGAACGAGGAAGAATATGATTATGCTCAATAGAAAGCGGTCAGAAGAATTGAGCGATTTGGCTCTGAAAGTGAATCAGATTTATTTTCACTTTCCGTTCAAGAAGTCCCGGGGCTGATTTTGTTACTGGTGTATAAGCAGTCCTGGCGAGCGGGTGAGGGACGTACAACCCATGGAGCCGAAGTCCCTGCCGGTTTCAGTTGTGCCGAGATGCTCAATTGGCAAATATCACACTGCAATTGTAAAATAAATTTTATATCATCTAATGAATAAAAGTACAATGTTCCAGGACCAGTATAGCCAATATACTCTTTCTTTCCACTTCATTACTTGACTTATATTATTCGTAAGGCCAAATACATTCAATTCCGTTTAATTTCATGTTTAGTGTTGAATGCACAATATTATGATGGAGTCGAAAATGCGCTTCCTTTAAATTTTCTTGAAATCCTACCAAAACATTTCTCCAACAAATACAAATGGCAACAGCTGTTAAATACCGTACGAATTTGGTAGGATTGGCAGTAATATTAAACGATAAGACACTTCCAATTCCATAACAAGAAGGTTTTACATGAAATATAGAGATAAAATTTTGCATTCAAGAGTAAATAAAAAATAAAATATGTCTAGTTGTATATAGTTGTCCTGGAAGAATTGTAAAAGTGATGAAATGTTATGCCGTGAAAGAGGTACTATGGGTACGCTGATGCGCGGAGGTAAATGGGTAATGGTCTTTTATTCGTCCGTAGAAGAGCCAACTTACATGGGCTGTCTCGTGTTACTTCATGTGACATTACGTCTTGGTGAAAGAGGGTTGGCCTTCAGAGGCTCATCTCAGAAATTTCGAGATCAAAATAATGGAAAATTCCTTGGAATACTGGAGCTCTGAAGCCACTATCATCCATTTCTTTCAAAACATATTTGCAATATCTGAGACGGACAGGAACCTCGAAAGCATTGACAAGTGTACTATCTGTCAAATGAATCTGAGAATGTAGCAAGTCTCACTGTCTCCGGTAATGCGCATCCAGGTGTTATCCCTTCCTCAGAGCAGGCCGGAATGCACCGAATCCTCCTGTTGTGATTTTTGAACGGTGTATTTGTATTTATGATTGCCGGCTTTCTCGCCGTATTCAAATGATGAAATATTATCGGGTGAACAGCCGAGTAGTACCGTCGTCTCGTCGCAAACGTTCGATCAGTTTGGTATCCAACATCTTCACCCCAACATCTTCTGCAGGTGGGCTGAACCACGCTCCTCCGGAAGGGGATGCCGCGTGAGTGGTGGGGGAGCGCGGCGCTACAGGTGGTCTGGTCGCGGCTTGGCCCCGCACGGGCGTCGAGTCCTGGTTGCTGGCCAGTCTGTCTGCGGACGCACCCCCCTTCAGAAGGAAGCGTTATTCTCTCCATTGGGGAATCCCAAGCTGCGTCAAGCTAAAACACGTTATCACGGTTTGCTAGATTGAGGTGCAACTTCTTTCCACTGCCTCTTTTACAACTGATTCCTAGAAACCGTTAGTTCTGCGTAACTACTTCGTCTTTCTCAAATTCGAATGTGCGTCCTTCGTTGATGCTATTGTCTTCTACCACGGACTCGTCTGTCTGCCCTAGACGTACGTTCATGATGTGCTGTGAGACACATTTCTGTACGGCGCTGTAAGATACATTGCTGTACCTGCCTGATGTGCCGCAACCCACATTCATACTCGATGCTGTAGACACCCAGCTTCTGCTGGCCTATATTATCTTTTGTCGAGTCAAGTAAGGGAGATTCCATGGCATCACCATCTATTTGCTCATAGACACTCCGGTTGAGCATGATGAGTACGAAAGTCATCGAAACGTTGCGACAAGAGACCGCCACCAATGACCGGATCAAGTAAGAAGATTTCATCAGTGTATTCGTTCTATTAGCTAAAACTAGTTGCAGAAATCAATTTACGTTTTACCTCTTTCAGTCGTACTACCAAGTCCATATTCTCCTTACAGTAATTCTTTCCTCTACTACCACGTTCCAATCAACCCTGATTATCTCTCATTTTACATGCAGAATTACCTATTACATATCCTCATATAACTTCTCCATGTTATCATTTTCTGCTTGTGACATCAGCATGTGAAGCTGGCTATTGTTGTTGGCAGTTGTCTTCTATCGATTCGGACGAGAACAATCGCATGAATGAACATTTCGTTGTAAGTCATTCCCTGTACTACCTTCCTATTCATTTTCTGCTGGTTTGCGATTGTGCTATATTCGTCTGACCAAAGAAACTTATTTTCTTTCCAGTACACATCACTGACACCTACTGTCTCTAGAATCAATTTTTGCATTTCCCTTTTAAATTTTTCCAACTTACCTACCACATTCAGAATTCTGACATTCCACACTCCAACTCCTGAATTATTACCCTTTCGTTGGTTAACCAGTCTTCCCTCATGGTTACCTCTCAGAGAACTGAAAGGGGGTCTACTCTGTAACGTTTCTCCAATGAAAAGATAATAATGATGACACTTTTTCAGTTACAGGCTGCATGTCCTGTGATTATTCACTATCTCTTTAATGTAGTGGTTCCGTTTTCTTCTGCTTCCTCATAACGTTGACCATAGCTGTTTCTTCTACCTTTTAAGGGCAGTTTCCCATCACCAGGGAAAGAGATTGTACTAAAAGTCTTTCCCTCCTCAACTATCGTCGACAAGGCCATTTTCACAAATGTTCTGTTCATTATATCGGAAGCCATCAGCGGATATTCCTGATAACTTTTATTCAGATTTTAAGCAGTGGCCTTAACTGAACCCTGGGTCTAGGATGTTTCAGTTGTTAGTCATAGACCACAGGTGCTTGAACGTAAAAGTAACACAGCAAATCAAGTTATTTAGTTCGTCTACGAACTGCAAATGGTGTGTCGCTATTCTATTCCGCTGCCATATTTCGGCCTCCCTTGATATTTCAATTCCTTTGTCATGCTGTGTTTTTCTCTGTTAATCAGTTGTAATCATGTCCAGTTGAACTTTTACTGTTAGATGAAAAATGCATCGTTCATTCAAAATACGAGGTGTGGCTAGAAAAAAATCGGTAAACTTGTTCGACAAGATCGCTGCTCTGCTCTGATTGCTAAACGGCGATCTTGTCGAACAAGTTTACCGATTTTTTCGTTTGCATCAGTTTTTGCTGACAATGGTCTGCCAGTGCGAGTGTCATCACTGGTGTCTTGGCGGCCATCTTTAAATCGTTTAAACCACTCAAACACTTGTGTTCGCGATAAACAATCATTGCCGTACACATGTTGTAACATTACAAACGTTTCACTTGCAGATTTTCCTAGTTTGAAACAAAATTTGATGTTAACACGCTGTTCTTTCTGTACACTCAACATTTTCCGACGCACAGACAAAACGTCAACTACTTAAAACAGACGCCACGGGCAGACTGAGTGCAGGAGGCAGATGAAACTCGAGCAGTAGGCGGAGCGAGAGTCACGTGACAGGCCATGCGACTTTCAGCCTTATTGCATTCGTTTTATTGTTTCACCAGTACTAGTCCGGTTTTTTTCTAGCCACACCTCGTAGCTTACTAGTCGGGCGAATGTACGAAAGAGGTTGCGTGCCTGTTAGTATATCTCACAGCACATATCTTACATCACGCGCTCTCAGTGCACAGTTTCTGTGGCAATACTGAAATTCTCATTTTATGTTATCGGAATTCCACGAAGAGTAGTAAAGGTAAATCTGCCAATTTCTTAGATCAAAGGCGGGAAAATGTGCTATTGCAGGCACAGGCGCCCATGAGTACCCACACTACTTGCCCATGGGTGGTGTCAACCAGCAGTTCGCTAGACACCTCTATGCCAACAGCATGCTTTAACAACGATGGGCGAGCGCGAGCGCGGTACGCGTGAGTGTGGCAAGACGAGCTTCTTTACTTCATGCCGTTAGTGTTGCATGTACACTCCTGGAAATTGAAAAAAGAACACCATGAATTCATTGTCCCAGGAAGGGGAAACTTTATTGACACATTCCTGGGGTCAGATACATCACATGATCACACTGACAGAACCACAGGCACATAGACACAGGCAACAGAACATGCACAATGTCGGCACTAGTACAGTGTATATCCACCTTTCGCAGCAATGCAGGCTGCTATTCTCCCATGGAGACGATCGTAGAGATGCTGGATGTAGTCCTGTGGAACGGCTTGCCATGCCATTTCCACCTGGCGCCTCAGTTGGACCAGCGTTCGTGTTGGACGTGCAGACCGCGTGAGACGACGCTTCATCCAGTCCCAAACATGCTCAATGGGGGACAGATCCGGAGATCTTGCTGGCCAGGGTAGTTGACTTACACCTTCTAGAGCACGTTGGGTGGCACGGGATACATGCGGACGTGCATTGTCCTGTTGGAACAGCAAGTTCCCTTGCCGGTCTAGGAATGGTAGAACGATGGGTTCGATGACGGTTTGGATGTACCGTGCACTATTCAGTGTCCCCTCGACGATCACCAGTGGTGTACGGCCAGTGTAGGAGATCGCTCCCCACACCATGATGCCGGGTGTTGGCCCTGTGTGCCTCGGTCGTATGCAGTCCTGATTGTGGCGCTCACCTGCACGGTGCCAAACACGCATACGAACATCATTGGCACCAAGGCAGAAGAGACTCTCATCGCTGAAGACGACACGTCTCCATTCGTCCCTCCATTCACGCCTGTCGCGACACCACTGGAGGCAGGCTGCACGATGTTGGGGCGTGAGCGGAAGACGGCCTAACGGTGTGCGGGACCGTAGCCCAGCTTCATGGAGACGGTTGCGAATGGTCCTCGCCGATACCCCAGGAACAACAGTGTCCCTAATTTGCAGGGAAGTGGCGGTGCGGTCCCCTACGGCACTGCGTAGGTCTTGGCGTGCATCCGTGCGTCGCTGCGGTCCGGTCCCAGGTCGACGGGCACGTGCACCTTCCGCCGACCACTGGCGACAACATCGATGTACTGTGGAGACCTCACGCCCCACGTGTTGAGCAATTCGGCGGTACGTCCACCCGGCCTCCCGCATGCCCACTATATGCCCTCGCTCAAAGTCCGTCGACTGCACATACGGTTCACGTCCACGCTGTCGCGGCATGCTACCAGTGTTAAAGACTGCGATGGAGCTCCGTATGCCACGGCAAACTGGCTGACACTGACGGCGGCGGTGCACAAATGCTGCGCAGCTAGCGCCATTCGACGGCCAACACCGCGGTTCCTGGTGTGTCCGCTGTGCCGTGCGTGTGATCATTGCTTGTACAGCCCTCTCGCAGTGTCCGGAGCAAGTATGGTGGGTCTGACACACCGGTGTCAATGTGTTCTTTTTTCCATTTCCAGGAGTGTATATAAAGGGAGAAGAAGAAACGCTGCAAATCGTGGTTGGCACGCGATTCCTCATTCCATCTCGAGGCAGAAGTGTATCTAGCAGTACCTAGTGCCGCCAATAGGTTTAACAGAAATGCGATTTAAAAACCGAGCCTCTGGCAATACTGTAACTGTGTGCAGCCTTGCCAGGGACAGGTAGCATGAACTCTGTGCGTCTCTATTCAACCTTCTTTCGCAGAATTAAGAACGATGCAGTTATGTAGCTCATCGAGTTTTATGTTCTTTACGTGGTGGAGAGCGGGTATTACACGCTCCCATGTGACTTTTATCGGTATATCATTATGATCCATTGGACATGGCAAAGGATGCAATGCTATCACGAGCTTTTTGCGAATATGCTGTGTCGTATTCAATCCTCAAGGAGTTGGATGTGTAGACTTCCGTTTCTTTTTAATTTTTCATGCCTGTTACATTACTTTTGGTAAAAGTAACAAAATAATGATTATCGTAGGTATTTTACATGCAGAATTCCATAGGTTCCACACTCATCAGGTGCTACATGTTTTTTCCTTGCTTTGTTTTTAAAATATTTATCACAGCGACTTTGAGCATTGTTTCTGTTCAGTTAAAATAAAGCGGTAAATGTATTGCTGGAAACCGAGAGGTTGGAGAAAAAAACAAAGTAGACTGTTTGTACATGAAACCCACATCCAATATGAAACTACGACTCGAATCGTAGTGATTCCTTTTTTAATATTTAGACGTATGTTCCATAGTTCTTGTCGTTTATAAGCAGGGCATCATTTTTAATATGTCTTTCATTTAACATTGAACGGCATGTATGTGACTACTAACAGCGCACTGCACAACCGTGACTGGTCCTGTCATGTCCATGTAGGGCGGGTTCTTCATGGAATATACAAGAGATGAATGTATCGATATGCTTTTGGTGCTGGGTGCATCCAATAACCAAGCTGCTGCTGCTGCTTGTGCAAATGCTGCACAGTACCTTCAAAGGCACCATCCCGATAACAATGTTTTTTTGTGGCCTGGAGTAACGCCTTCAGGAAGGCGGAGATCTTCGTTCACAAGTAATGGACAGAGGTCGTTCAGGGACGAGATGGACTCTACAAACAGAGGACACGATTCTTGAAACCATTCACCAGTCTCCTCGGCGAAGAACCCGTCATCCACTATGTGACCTAAAGTCTCTGGACACCTGGCTGAAAATGACTTACAAGTTCGTGGCGCCCTTCATTGGTAATGCTGGAATTCAATATGATGTTGGCCGACCCTTAGCCTTGATTATAACTTCCACTCTCGGAGGCATACCTTCAATCAGGAGCTGGAAGTTTCTTGGGGAATGGCAGCCCATTCTTCACTGAGTGCTGCACTCAGGAGAGGTATCAATGTCGGTTTTTGACGTCTGGCACGAAGACGGCGTTTCAAAACATTCCAAAGGTGTTCTATAGGATTCAGGTTATGACTCTGTGCAGGCCAGTCCGTTACAGGAATGTTATTATCGTGTAATCACTCTGACACAGGCTGTGCATTATGAACAGGTGCTCGATCGTGTTCAAAGATGCAATCGCCATCGCGAATTGCTCTTCAACAGTGGGAAGCAAGAAGGTGCTTAAAACATCAATGTAGGCCTGTGTGTGATAGTGCCACACAAAACAACAACGGGTGCAGGGCCCCTCCATGAAAGAACGACCACGCCATATCACCACCACCTCCGAATTTTACTATTGGCACTACACGCAATGGCGGATGACGTTCACCAGTCATTCGCCATAGCCGCACCCTGCCAGTGGATCAACACATTGTCTACCGTGATTCGTCACTACACGCAACGTTTTTCCACTGTTTAATCTCCCAATGTTTACGCTCCTTACACCAAGCGAGGCGTCGTTTGGCATGATGTGTGGCTTATGAGCAGCCGCCGAACATGAAATCCAAGTTTTCTCACCTCCCGCCAACTGTCATAGTACTTGCAGTGGATACTGAGGCAGTTGGGAATTCCTGGGTGATGGTCTGGATAGATGTCTGTGGTCTCTGTTAGTCAACAGACGAGGTCGACATGTACACTTTTGTACTGTACGTGACCCTTCATGTTTCCACTTCACTGCAACATCGGAATGGTGGACCTAGGGATGTTTAGGAGTACGGAAATCTCTCGTACAGACTTATGACACAAGTGGTACCCAATCACCTGACCACGTTCAATGTCCGTGTGTTCCAAGGAGCGCCAAATTCTGCTTTCTCACGATGTCTAATGATTACTGAGGTCGCTGATATGGAGTAACTGACAGTAGGTGGCATCACAATGCACTTAATATGAAAAACGTTTGTTTTTGGGGTGTCCGGATACTTTTGATCTCAGATATATTTCGAAGATTTGTTTTTGAAGTGTTGTACAAAGAAGATCAGAATCCATATCCTTATACGTTAATTCGACACCAGCAGCCAGAAGACCTCATTCGATGTGTAGAGGCCGGCCGAAGTGGCCGCGCGGTTCTGGCGCTGCAGTCTGGAACCGCGAGACCGCTGCGGTCGCAGGTTCGAATCCTGCCTCGGGCATGGATGTGTGTGATGTCCTTAGGTTAGTTAGGTTTAACTAGTTCTAAGTTCTAGGGGACTAATGACCTCAGCAGTTGAGTCCCATAGTGCTCAGAGCCATTTGAACCATCGATGAGTAGAGTTTTATGAATGGCTTTTGCACCATGTGGAAGATAACGAACATTTTGTAAATAACGATGTATGGACTGATGCCTCTACCTTCACCCGTGGAAGTGCTTTCAACATCCACAGCAGGCATTACTGGTCGAAAGACCATCCACATGTTACCCACGAACATGGTCACAGGCACTCTTTGGTATAAACCTGTGGGCTGGAATCGAGCATGGAATACTTCTGTCGCGGACAATTTTGTATGCGTCCCTGAATGCTTCGTTACTTTGCAATTCTTTGCCTGACACTTTATAAAACGTTCCACAGTGTTCGACGATAGGTATGGTTTCACCATGATGGTGCACCACCGCAATTGTCGGTGGAGCCAACTTCCATCGGAAAAGTAGGTAGGCTGACACTGGACCAATCAATCTTCCAGTCTCTTATTGGCCACAGTGAATCCACAGAGGAAACACGATTTTAAAATGTCCAGCGACGTAACAGCATTTTTACAAATAACTGAGATCAATAAAAAAATTCCCAAATATCTTTTAGTATATTATTTATCATAAAACCATCTACTGGAAGAGCTAAAGTTGAGCTGTTAGTTACCTGCGGACGTGAGGACACGTTGAACTAGTGCGTCGAAGAAATAATGCAGAAGCTATCGTCTGAAAATCAGTGAGGCCCAAACCTCCCATCAGCAGGGGTCTTGCCATAACATCATAGCGCACCCGAAAAATAGATTTTCTCCAGATAAACTTGCCCAATAATCATTGTAACTTCCGGGACACTATCGCGGGAAGGGAAAAAATTTTGCCACAAAATACACTTTGCTCAACACATAAGTTTGTAAGATGCGACCCTCATGAAGTAGCGAGAGAGAGCGACGCTCCTGTTCAAGGACCACTCCTTGAATCCTATCCCTCTTGGACTTCCAATTTGTTGTACCCATCTTCAGCGGACACGATCAATAATACCACCCAACGATCGATGGCAGGCGACTGCTGCAGCACATGGAATCTCTGCGGCGTCAGATGCCCATAGGTCGGTAACCTGTACTCCTGTAAGACGACAATATGCATCCAGAACGTCCCTGAGAACCAGTGTGTCATCATGAGTACGAAGATGTACCATAACGTTATCAGCATACATGCGGGCGATAAACTTTTCTCCATACAACGACCAGTCATGCAGTCGAGCAGCTATGAACGGCAGTAAGGATTCCATAAAAAGCACAATTGACGACGTGGTAGGGGAATCCCTTGCAGGACACCTCAGCACATTTCTATGTGGGAGAAAGACGAAAATTCACAATAGACCCCTGAATACCAGTAATTAGAGAGGTCAAAATCCGTCTTGTAACATCATTAAAACCAACATCCATCAAATCTCGTGACAGAAAATCATGACTAATTCGGTGAAACACATGATTAAAATCAGTAAAAAGTAAAGTTCCCGACAGAGGAGCAGTCCAACAATCGAGATGAGGTCACAACATTCAGCAACGGGAGTCATGAGAGTACGACCCTGGAGACAACTTCATCTACATCTACATCTACAGTTATACTCCGCAAGCCACCCAACGGTGTGTGGCGGAGGGCACTTTACGTGCCACTGTCATTACCTCCCTTTCCTGTTCCAGTCGCGTATGGTTCGCGGGAAGAACGACTGTCTGAAAGCCTCCGTGCGCGCTCTAATCTCTCTAATTTTACATTCGTGATCTCCTCGGAAGGTATAAGTAGGGGGAAGCAGTATATTCGATACCTCATCCAGAAACGCACCATCTCGAAACCTGGCGAGCAAGCTACACCGCGATGCAGAGCACCTCTCTTGCAGAGTCTGCCACTTGAGTTTGTTAAACATCTCCGAAACGCTATCACGGTTACCAAATAACCCTGTGACGAAACGCGCCGCTCTTATTTGGATCTTCAGTAACTCACGACAAACGGCTATTTATCGGGAGCTCTACGATTTTGTAATCGAAATTAAGTGGCGTTATCGGTTAGACGTGACCCACGGACAGACGTCCCGTCTTCTTGGAAATTAAACCAACTTTTCTGGCCTTAAAAGAGGACAGGGTGTATCCCCCTTACACCACTTCATTCAACTTAGATGTTATCCTATCTGCTATCAGAGGCCAAAACCGAACATAAAATTCTTTTGAAAGACCATCTAAACCCGGAGAGTTGCAGGAAGAAGAGCAGACAAAAATGACATCATGGTGAAAAGCTGCCAAAAACTTTCCACGGGGAGCTGGAGGAGCAGCAATATCAACAAGGGATGTAAAATAAGCAGACGGTATACCGATCGATTCCGCTTATAACAGGTTGAGACGACCTCACATGTCCATCTATAGCACGTATGGTAGTGAGCCACGTGTTTTGAGATCGCACCCAAAGCCAAATTAGGTAATAAAGAGATGTCAACTCATTCTGGAGACTCTAACGTGGCTGGTAGTGCAAACGAAAACCATCCAGTCACAGTCTTTTGAACTGTAAGAGTTTTGCCTTCATGTAGTGAACATCATAACTGCCATAGTGATGTCTCGAGCACTGTTAGATGTATAAGAATAATATTGTCACTCGATTGTTTCCACAATTCAGCAAGCGTACTGCCTTCTCCAGATGCTTCGTTTTTTGAGTTGTTTTACGATTTCTCTGACGTCCTCTATTGTTGTTGGCTTTGAGTCTGTTGTATATGGGTTACGTTATCAAAACGAAATTCTTCTTTTGGTGGATGGCGGTTATGTAATTCTTGGAAATAGCCTGCAAATGTTCTGCAGTTCTCGGAGTTATTATACGTAGCATTCTAAGTTCTCCTGTAAACTATTTTTGTTTTGAGTGTTTCATGAAAATCCTTGTTCATTTTGGTGAATAAAATTTGTAATAATAGTGAAGCACACCTAGAATACTGAAATGTGACTCGAATTGCCTACTATTCCAAATGTTCTAGTATGTTTAATCACCAGTAACACATTAAAATCGACTTGTGTGTTCTTGTAGCGAATCAAGTATATCAAATGAAAAGCCTTCACTCTGTGTTCGAAAATCTCTACTTTATGAATAATATCCTTTAATTGGTGCTAAAGATTGCTGTCCACGTTTTAGAGAACAGTTGACGATTGGGTCGCAGTATCCTAGCTCTGTTTTACTCTCAGCAGTATCTGTGGACATCATATGTGGACTGTTGTAGCAGATACTTTGCACGTACTCTCATAATATTTATAAACTGTTATATTTACGATCAGATAAGCGCAACACAGGCAAGGAGTGATGGAACGTTTTTCTTTAGCCAAAATTTCCCTTCTTAAAGAGCGATTGGACTTAAAAATCATTTAATCACCAGCTTCTTTAGAAGTATTTATTTATTTAATTATTTAACTCCATGTGATTGGGGCTTTCAGGCCCTCTCTTACATCGGAATAGAGTTTCCCACATACAGTAACTTTTTAAATCATAATGATTTCAGTATGACAACTAGTATAAAAATGATTTGAGTGTCTTAAGTTCCATTGTGAGTAAGGTAACACTGACTAGGAACTAATAACATTAATACTGGTATTGCTTGTACAACTGCAACTTCTGCCACTAACAGCAATAATAATAATAATAGTAATAATATCAATAATAAGATTGGGTTGGAATGAAGGATGTGGGGTAACCAGTGTGTACAGCGACAATGGAGATCATTATTCTTGTTTTGGTAAATGTGTCATTATCTGTCTTCTGAAGCAGGAGATATTATTCAGACCTCTCATACAATGCGGTAGGTTATTGCAGAGTCGGATTCCTGCTACTGAGAGGAACTTCGAGAAAGTGACTGAACGACGGAGTGGGACAGAAATGATCTTCCTCTGATGGCAGCGGACGTTTCTGCCAAATTGTACAGACAAGAGCATCAAGATCGAGGGACAGTGTTCATTGATAAGACAGTAGAGAAGACAGAGGGTATGGAAATCTCTGCGCTTGTCTCCACGCAGCGAGGATAGTCGTCCATATGATGCTGAAATGTGATCAAAGAGTCGAACATCACAAATTTAACGAACACAGGCATTCGTAACCAGTTCCAGTCACCGTGTGCTTTCCTGAGAAAGACCTTGCAGGATAACTTCGCTTTAATTAATAATTGGAAGTGTAAGTGTCTGTACAAGTTTCTTTTTCAGGTCAAGATGGAAGAGCTTTTAATATTTTTGCAGGGCATGGAGAGATGCTGATACCTTCACGCACATTGCAGTTACGTGCTCAGACCAATTTAGATTTTCATCTGTTATTACTCCTAGTCTCCTTGCTGAAGGAGAAAAGATATTTGTCCCATTTAAGGTTAAGAATCGTAGAGATCTCCAATATTTAGGGCCAGTGAGCCCAGAAAGACCAACCAGTACCCGTCGAGTTTTGGACGGTCAAATTTTAACTCGGTATTTTGATAGTGCACGCAGATCAGTATTGAGTTTCTTCATAGTTGTCTTCGGGTTTATTGGTTTTGCACTTAGATACGACTGGAAGTCATCAGCTTACTTGTGATATCTAAACAGTTGGACATAACTTGTCATATCATTTACGTACAATGAGAAGAGTATCGGACCTAATACCGAACCATGGCGGAAGGCTGATACTACTGGCCTCCATTGCGACTTTACTGTGCCGAACATGACGCACTACTGGCTACAATCAGGTATGAGTGAAACCATTCCACTGCAATTGGCGAGAAATTTAGGCTGCTACGTTTCGCAATTAAAATTTTAGTCGACAGTGTCAAAGGCTTTGCTGAAGTCTAAGAAGCACATGACAGTTGCCTCTTTTGCATCCACGTGAAGCCGTAGGCCATCTTTCACTTTTATTAAGGCAAGTGTTGTGCTGCGATGTTTACGGAAACCTGATTGCTATTCTCCTAGTACGTTATTTGAAGTTAAGTAGTTTGTATTCCAAGGCGTTGGACACTGCATGAAGAATGTAAATAGGTCGGTACTCATAGCGTGCACACAGCGTCCATTTTAGGTAATACCTTCGCTACTCCTTGTTTCCCGGCCTCAGGGAAAACACTTGTGCGTAAGTAGTGGTTGAAAGTATCTGTTACAACGTGCAGTAGTGGGTCAATAATAAGCTTTATCATTTGGAATGTGATGCCATCGTCTCAGGTGATGCTGATCCAATAAGCATGATGGCTTTGTTGACGATGTTGCAAATAACATGCTGTGGATAGAATCTTTCGTGGCTACAGTTGTCTATCCTCATGAAATAATCAGTGAGTCTCTGTTCCATTTGTGATTTAATTGTGGTTGTAGCTTATGGGAAGTATCGCTTCAGTCGATTGGCTGGGATAATGGGACGGCCAGCTCCTTTTACTTTGCCTATACCAAGACCAGACAGCTTTTTCCGTAGGAGAATTGGTGCATTTCTGTTTTCGGTTAATGTATGGGCGTGTCTGAGTTTCGTATTTCTCCAGCTTGACGAATGTTCCGCTTCTGCTTGTAATTAATATGATTATCAGACGTAGGGCGTAGTTTGTATGCCCGATGTGCAGCGTCTTTGAGATGCATGAGCTATTTCAGTTTCACAGTTACCCATGTGCAGGTTTCTTCATTATTTTTCTGTCGTTAGGGGGTATATTTGTCATATGGTTGAGTAAGTTTGTTAGTAAACCCATAATGTTCTTCGTTTATGTCAGATAATAGAACAGAAGGCGTTACCCACACTATTTCGTGCACTTCAGTTGCAAGTTCAGACAAATTAATGCGTTTGAAGCAGTCAGTAAGAACAGGTAAAAGTCGAAGAATTCCTAATTTAGTCAACAGACTGAATACTGCAGCAGATGGCACATCAAAGCGCTATGTTTTCCTATTACTGAAGCTGTTTTGTATCGAGGTACATGCCTTACATTTTGACATACAGGCTTTTTACTGCGTATTTTTTCATTTAGGTTGTCCATAAGGTTTGCATCATTATTGTTTTACTGTTTGCAGGTTAAGGAAAAATATAGCTTTGGCTTCCAAGAAAACGGTAATGTGAAGCCCATATCATCCCTCTGTTACAGGACCATGGGGTTTGCATGCAATTTTGATTGCTATTTCATTTTTGGTGGATCCATGTAACAGACACAGTTATAAAACGTCTCACACTGTTACCCTGATTCTTATGGAAATAGCCTGTCGTAGACGAAAAATAGGTTTTTGTACAGTAATTAAGAAATCGCGCACCCATCTTGCACATCGCTTACACGTAGCTAACTCTTTGCCAAAAGGCGTGCAACTTTTCCTATGATACACCAACGACGTCAACTCCTTGACACCGCCCTCATAGCCAATACGACACCGTGCAGTTTTTGGGAAACTGTCATCCGTGGTTACAATTTTAGGACGCCTTTCAGGTTGGTCAACTCCAAGAAACATTGAACTAGGTAAGAATTCAGCTGTATAGTTATTAAATTTTGAATAATTATGATCCTTCCATATCGATACCACTTACGGGTGAATTCGCGTTTCCATAAAAAAGGAGGAAATTTTGTAATGGGACACTATGACAGTTATTCCATTAAAATAACGCCAACATGTTTATTATAAAAAGATGTGTAAAAAACACTTCTCACATCAAGTAGGCACGTGATTTAAGTCATTGCGCAACAGAACCATTACGAACTTAGTCATCGTTATGAAGCTTATCCATTACGGATATTTTAGAACCCGTGACTGTTAACTGAATGTAAATACATAAAACTGCAACCAGTCACCTTCTTGAATAATTATTTATTATTCCATGAACCGGTTTTCGAACCTTTTCAAATTCATCTTCAGATGGTTTCTGGACGTTACATCACTATTTCTAGCATAATGGTGGGTGCTGGCTTGTGACAGATGAACCTGAAAATGAACCTCAAAAGGTTCGAAAACTGTTTCATGGAATAATAAATAATTATACAAAAAGTGACTGGTTGCGGTTTTATGTATTCACATGTAGTCAATGTTGATCCAAAACAGGCTCATTTTGTAATATTTTTGCTAAAGACTTTTGAACGTATATGTAATTTAAACACTGGTACGGGTATGACGAATAACAACATTTGGTCAAATTTATTTCTAAACGAAGATAAACACAGTGAAAAATGCATCATTCTGTTGTCAGTTGTGTGGAATTTCTTTCACTTAGTTGTCGAGATAACACGCAAGACAGCTCCCTTAGGTGGCCGCACAATTCTAGTCAAACGATGTACGTGACGTCACTGTCGACAGTATGAGCTCCAACAGCCATCAGGCATGACTCACACCGTGGGACTCGCCCGCCAGTGTAGAAGCGTTTCAGTTCCCAGACGGAAGCCACAGCAGCGATTTGCCTTATTCTTCTTGGAACACTGCAGACGTTACCCAGTGGTTGGAGTACAAGTATAACTGTATTTCGTGTCTCGCAGGAGAGATGGACTGCCTCACTGTTTTCCTACGTGTTTTAAGTAAGTGTCATTTTACTAAAACTAGTTAATTTACGCCAAACCCGTATTTATTTGCTATTCGTAAGTGATGGTTGCTAAAGTGTTTTGTATAACGACGTCCGGTGGTTTCTTGATTGAAGGTTACTGAGTTTCTTCTTCACATTTACGTAATCTGATCAGTTCTTTGTGTAGATGCCCTGTCATGGTGACAATTTTCAAATAATAATGACAGATTCAGCACTTACGAAGGTACAAAATGAACTACGTACATTAATTTATATTACAAACTAAACGTGCACTTGCCTATTTGTTGAACTTTCATAAGGGTGTGGCATCATAATTTTGGGCAAGATTCTAGTTCGTTGACTCTTACTTCAACTCAGCATTTATTGAAAAAATTGCCACAGCACGTTATCAAATTAAAATGAGTTCTTGCACTCTGTGCTTCACATTAAAATTTTGTTGAGAAACTATACTCTTCCCGCAGTGTGTAGATGATTATACCATTATGTGTCCGACTGCAGTGGGAAATGATACAGCTTTAGCAATTACTGGACAACGTATGCCTGTTCGGTTGTCACTCTGTTCACAGAATATTATTCCATTTCCTTTTTCGTAGCTGCATTTTTGTGTTGATCTAAACTCAAGCTGGATATGAACATTGGCAAAGCATAGATGAACTAGTGCTCCCAACCATTTCTCGGTAGACTTGTTGTAAGTGCGCTTGTCAGGATGCTCACCCCTCGAAGGATATTAGTCAAAGGCACTTTTTGACTACTGATTTTGGGTGATATACGACAATGGTTTCGCAAATGTTCAGACATTTCTCTCTCCTCATTTCTAATTCTCAGTCTCAGACTAATATTACTCGTATACGAATAAAAGGATAATTATCAAATATTCTACTGCTTTATTTCTTAAGTAATCGACCAGTTTTTTCCTAAGTAATACATTTCATTATGTTACGATGTAACTTCAGGTCGTCAAAAAAAGTATCACACTGATGATTATTTATAGAATACAAAAAAGTTTGCTTTGAATGTAATAATGAAATACCAAAGCAGCCTACCTAAAAGTATTCAGATGGTGACCATCAGTGCACTGGGATATAAATAATTTTCTGTGTCTCGTGGAAGACATCGGTCGCTTGACATGACGCGTCTCCCAATAGACAGAACCAGTTACATAGGGAAAAAATTTCAGCATCTTGTCCTTCATAGATAAAATTATGAGGACGCCGTTACCCAAAGAATAACGACTATGTGATCGCACCACAGAACGAAAAGAATCTAAAATTATTAGACATTAGATCATTATAAAATTGCCGCCACTAACAGAATCGTAGGAACAAAACATATTTAAGTGAGTAAACTATGCTTCAGAGTTTGACTTTTGAGCTGGTGGCGTTTCTTCGTAATTCAGTGGATGATTCATGCAAACAAATTTGATTGTGTTGCAGGTCAGGCAATAAACTATAAGTGTTACAGACAACCAACCAGAGTTTTGTTGCACTATGACAGTGTCCAAGTGGACACTGGAAGATTTCTACGTTGCTTTCTAACTTCAAAGCCACAAAACAAATGCGACGTTGCAGCTAGATAATATAAAATGACCAATGAATATACATTCTGAAACTTCCTGACAGATTAAAACTGTGTGTCAGGAAGTTTCATATTAGCGCACACTCCACTGAAGAGTGAAAATTTCATTCTGGAAACATCCCGCAGGCTTTGGCAAAGCCATGTCCCCGCAGTATCCTTTCTTCCAGGAGTGCTAGTTCCGCAAGTTTCACAAGAGAGTTTCTGTAAAGTCTGGAATGTTGGAGACGAGGTACTGGCGGAAGTATGGTTGTGTGGAAGGATAGTGATTCGTGCTTGGATGGCTCAGTTGACGCCGGCACGGTAGCTCAGCGTGTTCGGCCAAAAGGTTAGCTGCCCTCTGTAACACAAAACTGAGTGAAAAGATAAACAGTGAACTTGAACGGGTGACATAGGACGTCAACCCCGAACAATATCGGTTTAAAAAAATTGGTAGAGCCCTTGCGCGCAAAGAAAAAGGTCTGAGAGCAGGTCTCGGTTCAGCACACAGTTTTAATCTGCCAGGAAGTTTCATATCAGTGCACACTCCGCTCTACAGTGAAAATTTCATTCAGGAATATACATTCTGTTTCATTTTCTTAACTGCTACTATTCTATCGCAATGGGGTAAATTCCTTGACAACCACTGATGTTACGACTGCCGAAAACCCCTTCACTTTTTTCCCAGAAAATTACCCAGCGTACATCCGTGGAAACATCGGCGTTTACCGAGGACACTACGTGGCTGCTTTAGAGTGGTGGGTGTAAGCGATTAATTTTTCGACCGATATCGTGTCTTCCATACATGTAATGAAGGAGGCAAGAAGCTTCGTTTCGTTGCAGGGAAGTCCACTTTTTGCGTCAATGCATGCCATTTCTTCCGATCTAACGCTTCCTGTGGATTTAGGTGTCTTGATGTTAGAA
This sequence comes from Schistocerca cancellata, assembly GCF_023864275.1. Taxonomy (NCBI): domain Eukaryota; kingdom Metazoa; phylum Arthropoda; class Insecta; order Orthoptera; family Acrididae; genus Schistocerca; species Schistocerca cancellata. Next base: position 234,735,658 of record NC_064629.1, on the reverse strand, counting down.
TTCAGGTCGTCTACAACCGCGACCTTCCATGGATGTTCCCGAGGATGGCCAACATAAACTAGTTTGGTAGCCATATATCCCCAGAACTAACTCACCAAGCACAGTCTTCCCTGTAGTCATTCTTTTCCCTGATTAAGTTTTCTGTTGGTTGAAAATATTCATACCAAAATATTCCACATAATTTGAAATGATGTGAACTTTCCCTGACACATGCATCGCATCGCTTCCCTTTGCTTCTCTTGTATTCTCATCTTGGTCTGCTTTTACTTGACGGCAACGACAGAAGTAGTAACTATACAGAATGCTCCACCATAAATTGCAGTAGGTCGAACTGCTGCTGTTTCAGACTTCAATTCTCACTTTCATAATTCTGAATTTTGTAAAGTTTAGACTATGACTAAATTTAAAGATAGTTTCAGAAGTAATAGTTAAAAGTTTGCTCTTGTAGTTTTATAATAGTAACTAACGCAGCAGCAAGTGCTTGAACAGACTGCTAGATTAAGAATTTACTGAGCAAAAAGCACAATATGAATGTGTACTATTCAGGTAGATACAATTTCACTGTAAGCCTCTGTGTTTCATTCAGAATTTGGTATTGAATATTTTTTAACGGATAACTGTATTGATATCTACATTTCCTGCTATGAATTGTTGTCACAGCTGTGTGCGTAATTTGAGGAGCTTTTTACGTAAGGAACAGCACTTCATTTCTTAACAGTAGTAACTTAAATGATATTATTATGTAATTTTTGGTAGAAAACTACAGACGAAATAGTTACTGCGTGGCTAAGAATTATAACGGATAACTTAACGTCACGAATGTACTTAGGCATACTACATGTAGAATGTTCTCCCACATAATCCCTTCTGTTTTAGCATTTCAAGTCTTATTTAAAGAAGCTATGGCAAGTGCTGACAACATCACTACTGATGGTCCCGGATATGAGCCTGCTGATCGTCACACTGAGTGAGTGTTACCATTTTTTTCGGTTTCCGTTCAACTCGTTTTCACTTACATGATATTTCGTTTAGTGTATAGACACTGTAAAGTTACAAGAGGATTTGCGCTCAGCATCTTCACATACAGCCCTATAGTGCAACGTAAGGCACAATGAGGGCAACATGCTTGTGGCCGAGCGGTTCCAGTTCAGTCTGGAACCGCGTGACCGCTACTGTCGCAGGTTCGTATCCAGCCTCGAGCATGGATGTGTGTGATGTCCTTAGGTTAGTTAGGTATAAGTAGTTCTAAGTTCTAGGGGCTGATGACCTAAGGTGGTAAGTCCCATAGTGCTCAGAGACATTTGAACCATTTGAGGGCAACATACAAGAAAATGATCTGTAGAATGATGTTTCTATTTTTTTTAATTTCAGCTTGTACGTCATGCAGCCATCTCATCAGATTAGAATTTTTAGGCATGTTTTATACACTCTAATCACTTGATATTTTATATTCTTTTTATTTTGATAGCATTCGCATTTACTTCACTTAATATAGCGACCTGGACAAACTGAATAACTAATGCTACACATGTCGTTAAAAGTCCTCGTGGTACCGCGACGTTCTTGCTCGTTCTTCTGATTTGAGGTTTCGGCATTCTTGCGGAGGCACATTTCTGAGAACTGGGTACACGCTTTGAGCAGCCAATTCTCGGAAGAAAGCTTCGGCAAGTAGGTCGAAATGTCACATGAGAGCATCAATATGAATGACACGGTACCATTACCAACGAATTATTAAAAGCATGAGCAACAGCCACGAAATCCTATGTTCTTATGAAACACAACGCACACCTCACGTCACTGCTACGGATTATTCATTTCACTATATCTTTCACGGATTTTATTCGGTCATCTTGAGAAGGTCAGTTTTTTACATTACTCAAGTGTATGTGTTGCTAATATTATAGCTTTTCTATTCATTGTTGGGTGTCAGATGCAAAAGTCACTAGAAGTACTGGAAGAAATTGTTGCCTATTATGGTAAATGTTGTCGTGTAATAATTCTTGCTGATTCTACACATCTACAAAACTATATAAAGACAAGTTGTAGTTTAACTTTGTCACCAAAAATCTCGAAAAGTTCTTGTCCGATTTACTTAAAAATTTTTCAAGATATTCTAATAAACATCCAAGAGAATATAAGATACACATTTTTAATGTGTATGGCATAAACTATATAAAACGGAAAGGTTTGTAGCAAAATTCTAGAAAGTTGTTTATCAGTTAACTTCAAATTTTTACATGATAGTCTAATAATTCCTCGGAAAGACATAAACTAATTATTTTTTAGATATATACGATGCGTAAATATAAATATAATCTATATGTCTACACTAAATGAAGACAAGTCATAGTTTAACGTTGCTACCAGAAATCTCTGAAAGTTAGTTACCAATTTACTTCAAATTTTTGCTTGATTCTATAACAAACGTTCGGCCGGACATGGCAAAACATTTTTTGAATGTGTAAGGTATATAACTATATATACATTTTACACATGAAAAAGGTTGTTAACATAAATTTCGGAAAGTTATTGACGTGACTGCTTCAAAGTTTCACACGATATTCTAATAAACGTACCGGCAGGGATATGCTACATATATATATAAAAGAAAGTACTTGTTAGCTAAATCCGGCGAAAGTTCATGACCAATTTACTCCACTTTTTTTCACGTTACTGTAATAAACCTTCAGACCGGCATAGACTACATCTTTTTAAATAAATATTCTGTATAATTATGTTTTATATAAAGGGGAAACGTAGTTAGCAAAAAAAAAAAATCGAAATTTTCCGGACTAGGTTACTTCAAGGATTTATATCATACTCCAATAAACGTTCTGATGGACATGGACTCCAGAATTGTTAAATACATATGGTGTATACAAACCTGTATCTTCACTACCATATAAAAGTAAGGCGTCGTTTAACTTTGTTACCAAAAATTTCGAATAGTTCTCCAGCAATTTACTTCATACTTTTACATGATTCTGTAATAAAGGTACGTAAAGACGTAGGCTACATGTTTTTTTAAAATACAGTCTGCATATAAATCTCTACTTCTATATAAAGACAAGTCGTTGTTTAAAGTTGTTAACAAAAAACTCGAAATTTTTTATCTCTTCACTTCAGACTTATGCACGATGCTTTAATAAATATTCATATGGACATATGATATGTACTCTTAATAAATATAATACCTAAGTATGTATGTAGTATATTAGGGTGAAACCCTATTACAAAAAAGTTTCGAAAATTTCTTGGCTCGACAGAAGGGGAACGTAATTAGTGATAAACTCAAAAAGTTCTTGACTGATTTACTCGAAATTCTTACGCGGTAGTCTAATAAACGATCAGAGGCGTGAGCTATATATATTTCTTAATATGTAGGGTACATCAATAAGTATGTAATTCACAAAGGGGAAACTTCGTTAGTAAGCCTCTGGAAAAATTCTTTATCAACTTATTTCCTATTTTTACACGATACTCTAATAAAATTTCGGATAGATATTGGCTGTATATTTTTTGAATATATGTAATATACAAATATATAATTAATGCATAGTGGGGACACATTGCTAGCAAAAATCGGAAAATTTCTCAAGCGTTTTACCTCAGATAGCTAAACGATACTCTATTATTATTCAGGCAGCCATAGGCTACATACTTTTTAAGCAACAGAATGCAGATTTTGTGCTAAAAGCAACTGCGAGAAAGAAAATGCAGTGCTGTGTAAGTGTACGGTTTAGTTTTCTTTCTCGCAGTCGTTTAACTTTGTTGTTACGGCGTTTAAACCATTGGATATAGTTTCCTTCCGCATATATACTTTCTCTTTATATATTCATATATTTTTAAACAAAAACTTTTTTCGTCGCAATCAGTTTTAAGAGGAATGAGTAATGTCATATTTATGCTTACCTACCTATCATTAGAATACTATTATGGAGTGTTAATCATTCCAAACATTGCAGTCCTGCCCGTTCACTGATTAAAACTGTGAGAAATACTGTCCTTGAAGACACTAGCCACACAGATCCAGCAGTTGAAGAGGCCTTACCTGTACCTCTTACACTAATGATTCCAACCGATTTACCCATTCATTTTGAGTGAATTCATTTCTCAATCGAGGCTTCGTTTGTGGAGACGGACAATGAGAGGGAAATAAGGAGGAGATGGAAATGAGAGGAGAGAAGAGTAGGAGATGGTCAAAGAGACGGGGAGGCAGAGGTCAACAGAGAGGGGGCGAACAAGGAGGTTAGGACCTCTAGCGATAATTACGTTTGACTCAGTTTCAGATTTCCTCATATTACGTAGTTTCCATACCAATATACCAGCATATTGCGTTGAACTTTAAAGCTTTTCTTATAGAGTTGTATTCATGCATTACATTACTGTTCGAGTGTGTTGCTATAGTACACTAGGGAAAAAATGAACAGTCAACAAACATTGCTGAATATTTTTGAGATTATTTAGGCAATCGTGTTTTTAAAAAATACTATTGTTACTTCAGTAGTGTTCCGTCGACGTACCTGAATCACTTAACTAATTTTTAACTACTGTCGAACAATATTTGGGGAAGGTAAATTATAAACAACATGATGAAGACTAACACGAAAGGGTAGGCATTTCACTTTTCCGATTTTCAGGGATGATGCTGCATACGATCAACTAGCTGGAGAAATGCTGCCCATCGCTGATGCTACACTGCCAGATGAAACAGAGGGCGACCCACAGCGGAACGACGAGATTGATGTGACTACAGAACAAGCTGTACTAGATACCCAGGGGACCATACAACCAAGGTTCAACGAAACAGACAAAGACGTATCAAGATTAGTGCTAGAAGTAATGATTGAGATTATAGTGGTTATTATCCTTAGGGGTGTAGCAGACACGGTGACCATTACTACTATAGCTATACACCATTATTTGGTATCCCCCATTACTAAAAAGTATTTCAACGCCACTGAGGATGCTTAACTCCCACTCTTTTCTGTACCTCTTATCCAATTTTGTCAGTCTCTATTCCCTCCCACCTCCCCCATCCCACCAAACGTACTGACACACACACTCGCAAACGCATGCACAACACAACACCCATAGACACACACACACACACGCACACACACACACACACACACACACACACACACACACACACACACAAACACACACAAAACCACACGCACGCACACACACACACACACACACATACATAAAGACACAACTTACACGCACACAACCACACACACCCACACCCACACACACAGACACAACTTACACACACACACACACATACACACACACACACACACACACACACACACACACACACACACTACCACGAGTGTGGCATCAACAGCCATACAGCAGCAGCTTCAGTTCAGTATTAAGTGATAACCAACTAACACTTATATTTCCAGAAACAGTATTTCACAAGGACAGTCAAGTGAACTCTCATCAGTGTTGTCATTTCGTTTTATTGTTACTTGTACGCAATGTTTGTACCATTACATTATCAAGCCCGTTAAACGTATGTCTGTTGTCTTATGTTTTTCTTCACTGTAAGCTGTAGTGGACTCAGAAGTTTGTTACCAAGTAATACTTTCACATGAAAAGTTAGCACTGGTTTCGTAACAGTGAGACAGATAACTGTCTTGTAAACGTTACAACCTTCCTTTTTCTCTTAATTAGACAATATGCATGTGCATTTACTTTAGAAACGAGGGTAAACGTAAATTTGATGTGTTTTGTTAATACAAGGGTTAACTGAATATGAAGTTTGTCGCAAACTCACACTTGCAGCTATAGTATAATTAGTGGTTTCACAAGAGGAGTAAAGAACCCCGTCTTGTCAATATTACTACTTTGGATGTGTTGTTAACTATACGCAATTATCGCACATTTACTTTTGAATTGTAATGACATTGTATTGGAATAAGTAATGTAATCCCTTAAGTTGCTTTGTAACAAATTTTTTCTAATTAAATTATATTCTAGAGTTTCTTATAGCATTTTTTATCAATTTACTGATTTCTTTGACTTGTTGACTTCTTTTAGTATACTAATTATGAGCCGAAGAGACATCAGACCGTCAGGAACATTTTGTTTCAAGATGTTAATATATTAAATATTAGATTTTTAGCTAATTATGATCACTGTATCATGGAGCTCCCTCCTAAATCTGTGTTACACTGCAGTTAACGCGAGCATCATAGAATTATCTATGAGAACAGGGTAAGATAGATTGACAAAAACAGAGAGAACTGTGAGTGACTGATATTTCACCGTGTTGAAATTGTTTGCTCTGCATCAGTCCCAACATCAATTTACTGGATTTTCATGTTTAATCTTTTCTCACGTCTGTTGTTACCATTGTAATATTTTGAAGTCTGTATTCGTGATACGCTGTACCTAATTTCTTACGACATTCATTTCCTTTTCGAAGCTGGTGTCGTCTGCACGTCGTAAAAAGAGCTGCCCTTGATATTGGTTAGTTACTTTACATTTAGTTTTAGTCTGTAAAGAGTCATGTGAGCTTACACTGTGGCTATGAGTCTTGGTAGATGGAAGAATGTTATCTTTGTGTAGGAGTTGTCATTATTTATTTCGAATGTAATATGAAATCGTTTTAATTACCGCTGTTTACAAATCCTCCTGATCTTATTTTAGGGCTTTCGTCTCCAAATTCCGTCAGTCGGTAAGAAATACAAGGGTTAGTTTTTTTTAGAGACTTCAGTTTTACCTTAGTAAATGATTCTCCATAGAAAAGATTGCTAATTCATAAGTTTAACTCATTAACTCTACCACAGACAGTGAAGTTCACAACCACAAAATAGTAAAACACTAGCATAGTTATTAATACTGTCTCAATGGTTCTTTAGGTTTGGCCATATTGTGACGAGGATGAATAATGGTCCGATAAGTCTTGATGCATACATATTACCATTGCAAAAAAAAGCCTTGCAATATTCCATGGTGATAAACAAAATATATGAAAATATGAGTGTGCCAGCAAAGACGACTAGGAAGCTACAGCCTAGGCAACATCAATAACCGTCCGCAGCTCGTAGTCGCGCGGTAGCGTTCTCGCTTCCCGCGCCCGGGTTCCCGGGTTCGATTCCCGGCGGGGTCAGGGATTTTCTCTGCCTCGTGATGACTGGGTGTTGTGCGATGTCCTTAGGTTAAGTTAGGTTTAAATGGTTCTAAGTTGTAGGGGACTGATGACCATAGATGTAAAGGCCCATAGTGCTCAGAGCCATTTCAACTATGAATAACCAACGCGATAATTTTCTATAAACCTGCGTCACTTTATTCGATACCGGTTTCCTATTAAAATATCGCGTGAAGAAATATAAGTAGTATTAATAAGTAACGCATTTGGATTACAGTCGTGCAATAAGAGATAATTTGGAGAATTTCTCAACAAACAACAATGCAAAAGATATGATGGACGTCACTAGACAGTCTAAAACAAGCATTACACCAAGACAATTGGAGGCTTTCGGAACAAGGCCACTACTACGCAGTTTGTTCTGAAATAATTTATCATTGCCAGACTGGGGCGCTCCAGCAACTCAAGAAAATTGAGAGTCAGCAGTAGAGCGAGTACATTGTTCCTAAGTGCGCCATTTAGTATGATGAAAAATCTAGGTTCACACAACACGGTTTCCGAGACAGACCGCAGATTAGCGCAGTACCATCGCGACTCATCTCTGGCCGGCGCAGATTTCGTCTGGCGGAACGGACAGCGAACGGGACATCCACCCTCCACTTGCTAGCAGCTGCTTTCAACCCGAACAAATATGGCCCATTCGATTAATCAGATCACTCATAGCGTTCCCGTTTGGATATCTATTATGGGCTGATAATTTTTTAACATCAAGGAACTTTTCCTATGTGACAGCCAGTGTAAAATAACACCCTGGTCTGTAAGGAAAAGGAACAGGAATTTATTAAAGACGCTGAATGGTTTGCTGTGAACTCAGAAAGACTCATAAAGATTTAATTTCGGCAGGAGTAATAACTTTGTACGGCTCCAAACCCACAAATCTCTACGAATTTGTATACTATACAACATATCAAAATATCTGTTGGAAGGGCTTAAATGAAGGGTGGTTAAACTAAACAGGTTTTAAACGTATCTTGCAGTCCGATACACGAGGAACGGTACGGTTTAGACAACTGCACACCACTGCGTAGATGCAGTGCTAGATGAGACTCAAATACGTCGTCGCAGGATCTAAATGGGGTAGTGCGAACAAAGCGAAACATGGCGCAGTTGAAGGGAACGGAGAATGCTGCGAAAACACTAACACCAAACGGTGCAATAGGAAAATTTGTCAAAGATCGTTTTTTGACAATCAGAACATTCCAACACTACGAAAAAAGCGGGAACGGCTTACATCCCCGCACGTTTATACATCATTTCAAAATCGGTTTACCAGAGCATTGGCCACTTAGCGACAAACTTGATTTCGTTTGTGGTCATATGGAAGACGCAATAGTGGAAACCACGCAAAGTGTAGCTACGAACTGTCAGTCGTATGAACAATTTAAGTCTGCATTTTGAAGCGATACTGCTTCGTGGAAACCCAAAATAGGATTAAGTATGAATTGTTAGAGAAGGAGTCATTTGAAAATTCGGGAGAAATGAAATCAGTTAGATTTTTTGAAGAAATGACGAAAATGAAACAGTGTTTAGACAATCCATACAGTGATGAGGAACTGATACGTATGAGCACAATGAAGTTACCCTTGCGTTACCAGCAATCGTTTGTTGGCAGAGCAGGAGATAATATACAGGCATCTACAGGGATGTTAAGAGAACATGAATTCATCTTCAGTGAAGATGAAGCGAAGAAACAACGTGCAGTGAGAGAAACCAATGATACGGGGAATAATAGCAATCGATTGACCTTTAATAATGTTAACAATGGCAATAGTAATGTTGGAAAAGTTAATCGTTTTGGGAAGAATAGTAATCGCCCATGGGATAATACCTATGGTTTTGGCAACTCATAGAGGTCAAACAATAACTATGGCTTTTGTGAGCCGTGGAATAACCAAAATGGCCTTGGTTCCAAAAATTATAGTGGTAACTATAATTTGCAATATGATCACCGTGCAAACGAAGCAGGAAGACTTACAGGTTTTCCACCACAAATCCCAAATTATTCGGTTGGAACTGGAATGCCTAGAATGCATTAAGATGGGGAGATTCGGACTTCAGCAGGACAACACACGCGAGATGAACCGGTAGAGGAAGTCGAGTTGAGGCCACCAAACCCTGGTAAAAGACAGAATTGACGAGATCAACGGTACGAAGACCAGTCACAAGAGATTCAATCGCCTAATGAAGTTGATTTTATAATTAAATACATAAATAGATTTTTAATTAATCGAGTCCGAAGCATCGTACATAAAATCAGAATGATTAACACATGTATATCAAGTACTTAACAAATACAAAAAGAGTATAAAAGTATACAGATATATAAGCAGGGTCAAGTAGTTATTTTTTATTTTTTTATGAAGTCTTGGACCAGAATCTGGCCACATCCAGCGCTTCCGGGATGGCATTCATCAAATCCTTCATGGTGCAGGTGCTTGGGCACAGCACACACTGCGTGAGGTGGATGGTGGTTTGAGTGTGTCCACAGTCACACAGCGCCGGTTCATTTCAGAGGCCCTATTTGCGCATATTCTCTTTGGATAGTGTGACACCAGAGCGCAGCCTATTAAGAGATTAAGAGATTTCCATGTCGTCCATCCTTCTATATGGCCGGGAGGGAGTTCTTCGTTTGGGACTAACCATTCCCCAAGGTGCGCGTTTTCTTCTCGCCACATTGCCAGCCTCACAAGCTGCGGTGTCCCGACGATGTTTTCTGCTGTGTGCAGGAAGCTTTTTCTAGATTTTAGTCGACGGCGGGCTAGCTGGTGTTGGTACAGTGGGTGGGCAGGTGAGGTCAACGCCTTTGTCTTTTCCTTCCTGGCCGCTACTTTCCTTCTAATATCTGGTGGGGCCACGCCTGCCAGGCAGTACAATTTATCAGTCAGGGTTTGTCTCAGACAGCCTGTGATGATGCGGCAGGATTCATTAAGCGGTATGTCCACTTGCTTGGCGTGGCTAGAATTGTACCACACTAGGAAGGCGTACTCCGCTGTTGAATAGCACAAAGCAAGAGCTGTGGTTCTCAATAGTGGTTTACGGCAGGCTGTTCCAACCGAGCGCCGGGGAGCCGGAGCGCTCACTGCGGCAGCTCGGAGCCCGCGTGGAGGGGGAAAGAGAACTCACTGCCCCTGGTCGCATGCAGCCGCAACTGACGCAGTAATTCGTGTTCAATGACAGCTATGACTAGCCGCGGGAGCCCTGTACCTCTATTGGAGGTATCTTTCTTTTCATTGTGAGGGATGGTCGTCCGCAGTGTCTTGTACGTCATTAAGTATTTAATTATGCGAAGAGGTACAATATACAGTGACATTATACACGTCTTCACGCAGCGCACTACGATCAAGTAGAAGGCGTTGCACGCAGAGAACTGGTAGCCAGGCTTAAGAACGACATACCAGGAGACGTAAATTTAAAAACGGTTTCGTAATACGGAGGGTAACAAAAAATGCAACATAGTTCCTGTTCTGTAATGCGTTTATAATTTTCAGGTGAATGAGAGCGGAGAAAGTACTACTGAATCTGCAATTCGAGCAAGCTACAGGGTCGCTCACATCATTGCGACGAGTGGCAAGACGTTTTCGGTGGGACCACTCGTAAAATCGTGCATGGTAGCAGTTGCAGAATGTTTGTTTCCCAGGGAGGTACAGACAATTGAAGGGGTTTGCCTGTCGAAGCAAACAATGTCTCGTCGAATCCTGGACATGGCAGCGGATTTAGAGACACAGCTCAGGAAAAAGGCGGAGAGCTTTGTTGCATTTTCGCTAGCGCTTGACGAAAGCACCGACATATCGGACTGTGCTCAGCTTGCAGTCTTTGTGTGTGGTGTCGACATGGAGCTGCAAGTAACTGAAGAACTCTTGGATGTGGTACCACCCGATTACACCGCAACAGGACGTGACATTTTTGAAGCTGTTTATGAATCAGTGTCCAATATGAATTTGCCGTGGGATAAGCTCCATTCTGTAGCGACAGACGGTGCACCACAAATGATCTGGCGTCACCAAGGTTTTGCTTCTCGTTTGAAAAATAATCTCAGGGACCAATTCGGGAAAGACATTTTGACTCTTCATTGTTTTATTCACCAAGAGGCACTGTGTGCTGAAACAGTAGAGCTAAATGGCGTAATGAAAGAGGTCGTGAAGTGTGTGAATTTTGTGCGGCGTCACGGTATGAATCATCGCCAATTCAAAGGATTCCTGAAAGATATGGAAGCGGAGTATGGGGATATACCTTACCACAGTACAGTTCGTTGGCTGAGTCGGGGAAAGGTTCTTGATGTTTTTCTTTGCCATTCGTGAGGAAATATTCTTTTTTCTCGAAATGAAAGGGGAATAAATGCGTTGTCTGAAAGATATAAAACGGATATCAGACCTGGCGCTCCTAGCTGACATAACTATGCATCTGAATAATTTAAATCTGTCATTGCACGGCAAAAGGCAGCTAATCGTTGACATGCACGGCCAGATCAAAGCGTTCATGGAAAAGATACGTTTATTTGAGAGGCAGATGAATAATGGACATTTAATGTTCTTCAATCGTCTTGCTTCTTTAAAACTACCTGAAGGTACTACTTTCGGCGATTACCAAGCAAAGTTAAAGCAGCTCATCACGTCGTTTGGAACACGATTCCGAGACCTCACTAGTTTGGAAATGGAACTTAAGGTGTTCAGCACTCCTTTTTCAGTTTCCGCTGATGGCTTGTCATCGTCACTTCAATTGGGAATTACTGATTTGCAAAATTCAATTTTGTTGAAAGAGAGGTTCTACAATACGTTGGATTTGTCACGATGGTATCGTTCATTACAGCAAAAAACATTTCCCAAGCTTCACAACAATGCCGCTCAGATCATGTGCATGGTTGGATCTACGTGTTGTTGTGAGGAGCTTTTCTCAGCAATGAAAAGAGTAAAAAGTAAGGAACGATCGTTTCTTCAGAATGCAACAATGAAGGCCATCCTCCACATTAACGCTGCGAACACTATGACGCCTGATATTTCCGATCTTGTAATGAAAAGAAAATGTAAAGCTGCAGAGGCCCAATAAATTTAGTATGCAATTTCTTGTAAAACAGTTGTTTCTTATTTATTTCCTGAACATTGTATTTCCTGGTGTAGCATGTCACCACGTCTTAGCAGCTAAGAGTATGAGTTTGTCGATCTTATAAGACGCAGCTTGCACATGAAAACGCTTGCCTTGCCGCCTGCCTCAGCCGGCCGTGCCACGTGCCGGCCCACTTGAATGATCCACAGCGAGCGACATGGCACCCTGGAGCAGGGAGCGCTCCGCGGCTCACAACGGAGCCGACGAGCTGGAACAGCCTGGTTTAGGGGATGATCAGATACAAATACCAGACAACTGACTGGGAATGAAGGACAAGAGATGGTAACAGGTAATCTAGGCAGTTGTACAAAACTGATGACCAAATTGTGGAGGATGTAGTTCATTATACGAAACCGAGAGAGAAATGGTATGCCAAGAGGATAATGCGCCATTGGCAATACCAGTATTGACACCCTAGTCAGATGATATATATAAAATTAGCCGAGCGTTCTAAGGTGCTGCAGTCATGGACTGTGCGGCTGGTCCCGGCGGAGGTTAGAGTCCTCCCTCGGGCATGAGTGTGTGTGTTTGTCCTCAGGATAATTTAGATTAAGTAGTGTGTAAGTTTAGGGACTGATGACCTTAGCAGTTAAGTCCCATAAGATTTTACACACATTTTGAACATTTCCTTTTTTTTTTTTTTTTTTTTTTTGGCTAAGAGTAATGACGAGAATAAGGTGACTGTAGCAAACCAATGGGAAATGCAGGCCCAACACACTGACAGGTTAACATATGCCTCGCTAGAGGAGGTGTTAATGCATGAAAAAGTAACTAAAGCTCCTCATTATATGCAATCGATCGTTCGGGTTGAGATAGGTGGCACGGTTGTAGATGCCATCCTTGATATGGGAAGCGAAATGACGGCGATTTCGGAAGAACATTTTGAGAATGCGACACTGGACATGCGCCACCAGTGTTGCGGAAAAAACGTGTTAAAGTTAAAGGACCGATTATGGGTGCGTCGGCGGTGATTACTAGGCAAACGCGTGAAACATTTTCCTGTCAGGGGCATAAAATAGAAGCGAACATGCTAACTGTGCCGAAACTATCTGTGCCAACAATCATCGGAGCTGATTTCATGTGTCAAAATTGTGTCACACTCAGTATGGACGAAGGGTACATGATGCTCGGGAAGGTACGTCTTACTTTTGAAGAAAAACTCAGACATGGAGAGATGCCAGGTGCTTACAAACAACTGACCATGCAACTGGATCTGTACTAATCGGAGGGGGACTTCCACGGTATTGGTTGGGCGAAAGAAACAATAACTGCGGATGACGAAGTAAGGGGGGAAATTCATCAAGAAATAGGTAATAATTTGCGACAAGTAAGGGATATTTCAGATACAGACAAAGCCGAATTAGAAGGAGTATTGCCGCAAAATGCCGAGGTGTTTCTATCAAAACTCGGTGCCATTAAAAATTTTCTATACGAATTCAAGGCTAGAGATCACAAACCTTACACTATTCCACTGTGTTACCGGAGACATGTATTTTTAGAATTAAATAAGATCCTAGATGATGGAATTATTGAACTCCAACCTCAACATACAACAGTCCATTGCAAATTGTGGATAAGGAGGAAGGACGCATTAGGTTGGTCGTTGACGCACGACAGATAAATTCCACTACCGTTCCTGAGACTGATCGCCATGAGAAATTGGAAGAGCTTTTACAAAAGATCTTTTGGACCAAGATTTTCTCTTCCCTTGATTTGAGGGGTAGTTTTTGGTAAATAGAACTAACATATGAATGTAGAATGTATACGGCTTTTATCGCATTTGGACGAAGTTGTCAGTGCAAAAGGCTCCCTTTCGGAGTGAACATATCCTCTCCTAAGAGGTTTAGGGACGGCATTGGTTAACCCAAAAACAGGAAAATCATTGGCCTTGCACCATGTGAGTCACTTGAAATTGTATAAAGGGTAAAACAGCAAATATTAACTCCACAAGAAAAACTAGTTGTATCAAATATCTAGATTACAATAAGAGCAAAATCTAGAAGTCAATGAGTAGTAAAGCTAAGAAAATCCATACAAATAAAAATTATTAATTGGACTTAGCTCAATATAGTAAATTAGTTAACTTTCTCAGTATATCAAAACGATACTTGTGAAGGAAGAACAATAAAACAAGAACAAAAATAACTCTTCCGCAAACGAAGTGTGTTATGGGGAAAGAGTAGAAAGCAAGGAGAAAGACAGAGATTAGCATGTGGATAGTTTGACGAAACAGTAGTACATTTTCTCTTAAAATGTAGTGGGAAGTAGAAAGAATTTGATTTTTTTGTAGATGAAAGGAAACCAAGAATTAGGAAGGAAGTAAAGAATTAGGTAAGAAGGAGATGTTCATTTGTGTTTTGTTCCGTCGCAGATGGTGAACATTTAGTTGAAGAGATAGTTTGGAGAACAATGAGGAGCATTGATGATTGGCGGAAGGTACCACAAGTTGCTATTAAAATGAGATGCCAGGGAAATAAATATAAAAGATTGTTAGGAGATAAGAATTAAGAGAGAGAATTGAAGTATTAAGGAAAGCAGTAAACATGTTATTTCTTGGAAGGATGTAGACAGAGGGATGTGAGTTTAACACAGGGATGATTTCAATAATTAACAGTATTATAGGGGGAGAAGGTAATGTAAGAACTTTCTGTTTAGAAGAAGGAGATAGAGATAATTACAACTGAGAAACATAAGCTTTAAAACAATTCAATGGGACAGTGGCGAAAGTTTTGAAAAGGTAAAGGGGACACATATTGTATTTTGAGGTTCTGTTACAGCTTATGGCGAAAAGAAGAGATTGCAGAGAAAAAGACGCTGGAGTCGGAGTCAAGTTGTGGAGATTTTATAATATGATGTACCCGTAGTTAGAGGAAAAACAGGCCTAGTAATACACTAACTTTCGTCACCATCAATTTTCCTCTTACTGTCTGTCGTGATGATGATGATGAAACCAAAACCTTTATACTAACAGGAAAAAAAATTGTAAATATAGAATGAGGATAGATGTTGATGTAGTAAAAAAGATGTAAAGCTTTGAAGAGTATAATAAGGAGAATCTTATGTATAGTTTAAATACGGAAATTTTGTAAATTCTCTTAGTAGTTTAGTGATTGTAAAGCTAGTGATGTATCTTAAGGGAGAAAGGGTTGCGATAAGGTAGGTAGTAATACCATGTAAATTAGAGAAATTTGAGGATGTAGGATGGACAAAAGTGTGCACCATGGTGTATTATACATGACGTCATCAAGCACGATGCATCATAATTCTGGTCAGATCGACAGCAGACCTGAATAGAGCGTTAGTCATGAGAGGAAGGAACATTGAGTGTGGATGCCTAGTACGTCAGCTTTCGAGATAACGAAAGGAAATGCCTTGGTGGAAGCAACAGTCCAAGAGGATAACACATCTGGGCAAAAGTACGGGAATCTACGACGAATCCTGGATACGGCCAACATGTACCATGACGCGATCTTTATTCATGTGAAAGTCGTATGTGAGCTTCAGAACAACAGTTTTGCTAAAGTGCTAGGTACTTAGCACTCCTGTTGCAAACGGTTTAGAGCAACGTAAGGAGATACGATGGCTCTCCACCAAAACTGAAAGACGGCGGACTGCGAAACTTTCCCTGAACACTCATGGGAATAAGCAAGAGAATGAAGGAAGCCTGTCCAATCTATCCAGATGAAGAACCTGATACAATAAAGGGTACACAACGATTTGAAAGGGAATACCATAAGAAAGGATTATACAGTAATGAGGTTAAGCAGGTGTTAATTCTCAATTCCTGGTCCAGAGATGAAAGAAGGCACAAGTGAGTAGATAGAAAGATGCAACAAGAAAAGAATATTAAACACAGAAGATTAGGAAGAAAGAAGAGCCTGAACCAGAAGACATCAAGAAACCTTTCTAAATCCCTTCCCATACAAGACCATTATTGCACCTACCTACCAACAAAAAATCCAATTTTAACTGTTCTAGCAATAAAGAATAGCGCAGTAGGCAGTACAGTTGAAGAGGAATGGACATCTCTAAAAACGGTCATCACAGAGGTTGGGAAGGAAAACATAGGTACAAAGAAGGTAGCTGCGAAGAAACCATGGGTAACAGAAGAAATACTTCAGTTGATTGATGAAAGGAGGAAGTACAAACATGTTCCGGGAAAATCAGGAATACAGAAATACAAGTCGCTGAAGAATGAAATAAATCGGAAGTGCAGGGAAGCTAAGACGAAATGGCTGCAGGAAAAATCTGAAGACATCGAAAAAGATATGATTGTCGGAAGGACAGACTCAGCATACAGGAAAGTCAAAACAACCTTTGGTGACATTAAAAGCAACGGTGGTAACATTAAGAGTGCAACGGGAATTCCACTGTTAAATGCAGAGGAGAGAGCAGATAGGTGGAAAGAATACATTGAAAGCCTCTATGAGGGTGAAGATTTGTCTGATGTGATAGAAGAAGAAGCAGGAGTCGATTTAGAAGAGATAGGGGATCCAGTATTAGAATCGGAATTTAAAAGAGCTTTGGAGGACTTACGGTCAAATAAGGCAGAAGGGATAGATAACATTCCATCAGAATTTCTAAAATCATTGGGGGAAGTGGCAACAAAACGACTATTCACGTTGGTGTGTAGAATATATGAGTCTGGCGATATACCATCTGACTTTCGGAAAAGCATCATCCACACAATTCCGAAGACGGCAAGAGCTGACAAGTGCGAGAATTATCGCACAATGAGCTTAACAGCTCATGCATCGAAGCTGCTTACAAGAATAATATACAGAAGAATGGAAAACAAAATTGAGAATGCGCTAGGTGACGATCAGTTTGGCTTTAGGAAAAGTAAAGGGACGAGAGAGGCAATTCTGACGTTACGGCTAATAATGGAAGCAAGGCTAAAGAAAAATCAAGATACTTTCATAGGATTTGTTGACCTGGAAAAAGCGTTCGACAGTATAAAATGGTGCAAGCTGTTCGAGATTCTGAAAAAATGGGGGTAAGCTATAGGGAGAGACGGGTCATATACAATATGTACAACAATCAAGAGGGAATAATAAGAGTGGACGATCAAGAACGAAGTGCTCGTATTAAGAAGGGTGTAAGACAAGGCTGTAGCCTTTCGCCCCTACTCTTCAATCTGTACATCGAGGAAGCAAAGATGGAAATAAAAGAAAGGTTCAGGAGTGGAATTAAAATACAAGGTGAAAGGATATCAATGATACGATTCGCTGATGACATTGCTATCCTGAGTGAAAGTGAAGAAGAATTAAATGATCTGCTGAACGGAATGAACAGTCTAATGAGTACACAGTATGGTTTGAGAGTAAATCGCAGAAAGACGAAGGTAATGAGAAGTAGTAGAAATGAGAACAACGAGAAACTTAACATCAGGATTGATGGTCACGAAGTCAATGAAGTTAAGGAATTCTGCTACCTAGGCAGTAAAATAACCAATGACGGACGGAGCAAGGAGGACATCAAAAGTAGACTCGCTATGGCAAGAAAGGCATTTCTGGCCAAGAGAAGTCTACTAATATCAAATACCGGCCTTAATTTGAGGAAGAAATTTCTGAGGATGTACGTCTGGAGTACAGAATTGTATGGTAGTGAAACATGGACTGTTGGAAAACCGGAACAGAAGAGAATCGAAGCATTTGAGATGTGCTGCTATAGACGAATGTTGAAAATTAGGTGGACTGATAAGGTAAGGAATGAGGAGGTTCTACGCAGAATCGGAGAGGAAAGGAACATGTGGAAAACACTGATAAGGAGAAGGGACAGGGTGATAGGACATTTGCTAAGACATGAGGGAATGACTTCCATGGTACTAGAGGGAGCTGTAGAGGGCAAAAACTGTAGAGGAAGACAAAGATTGGAATACGTCAAGCAAATAATTGAGGACGTAGGCTGCAAGTGCTACTCTGAGATGAAGAGGTTAGCACAGGAAAGGAATTCGTGGCGGGGCCGCATCAAAATCAAACCAGTCAGTAGACTGATGAGAAAAAAAAAAAAAAAAGGAAAGCAATACAAATGTCCGATATTCCTTATGGCAGATTGCAACACTTTCAAATGTCACACTGAGAGATGGGAGATGACTGTTTGTATAGAAAACACGGAGCGAACTAACTAACGATGGATTGCTATAAAGATTCGAGGACTGACGAAGAATTTAAGTTTATGCTGCTAATAATAGATCTCTAATTTAATTTCGCCATGGGTACATGCGGAATGGAACACAGGCAACCAAGCATGCACAATACATGCAAACCTTCTGCAATCTTTCATACTGCCGACCGCCATCCTATGCTCAGAGGAGACACGCTGAGGCGCAGGAAAAGGAGAATGACGGCTTCAATGAAGCACGTTGAAGATACATGAGAAACGACTGTCTGTGACAGACTAGTATGAGATTAAACAGAAAAAATAAAAATTTTTACGAACACAAGAAGTGTTTGTTGTTGTTTAAAAATATTTAATTTTTGAAGAGTTTTGTGCAAGAAACAGATTTTTGTTAACAATAGTTTTAAGTTTTTTTAACCTTGACACATCAATAACATTTTCTTGTATATCATATTTTACAGCACATCTAAGTTAAGAAAACCAAATGTTGACATTTTTTTGGGAGGCTAATGTTCCAGTATGTAATGTTTTTGTTAAAATGTAGATTATGTAGAAGAAAGGGTTTTGCAATTTCATGCTGCTACTTTAACATTTACAAAGTAATTAGTAGGATTGGAAATTTAATATTTTTGTAAAAGACAAATTGAATTCTTCTGTAAAGTTGTAATGCATAAGTTTAAGATTTTTAGGGGAATATAAATATGTTGGTGAATGGGATTGTGCTTGTAAAGTTATGAGAAGGGTGCTGTTAAGCATAACTTAAATTAAGAAATCATTGTGAGAAATAAAACTTTCTTGAATTATAACTGACATGCTAAACTAAAGTTGAGAATCAGACATACGTATTGAAAAAGGGGATGATAATTTTAAAGGAAGGTCTCCTCAACTTCAATACATTTCCATCATCATTTAACGTAAGTCTTGATGTAAAAAAAAAAAAAGTCTCAAATTTAAAAATTATAAGTGGTAAAAATTTATATCAAATCTCTAATTTTTTTTAATATTAAATTAAAATATAGACAACTATAAAATAGAAACAATAGGGCTTCATGTTATTTAAATAATTGTATTAAATCAGAAAATTAGTAAAAACATGTTAAATTTTGGAAAAACATTACTTTAGTGCTCATATCAGTAGTACACAGAAAATCAATTGCGGTGCAAAAATAACGAAAAAGAGACTAAAAGAACAACTGTTTAATTGTGCCATACTAAAATACAGAGTTGGTCAATACAAATATATAACAATTGCTACAGTCAGCAGCTGAAAACAATTTTGCACTGACTTCAATCAATTTCTCAACCGTTGATTGACCCAGCGCAAAACTGAACATGGAAGGAGGAGGATATGTATGGTGGCAGATTGAGTGAATGTCAATTTCACACCTTATATGAAAGATTTTATATGTTGTAACAAGTAGATGAGTATGTCACCTGACATACATTGGTGGTAATGAGCAGATTTGGGGATAGACACAAATTACGCCATCACAGCCCAAATAGAATGGAACGCTTTTAAAAATGGGTTGGTGGCCGGTGGCGAGGGGGATTATGGATGGGCCAGGCGATACAGCGAGGAGAGAAGTTTTTGGGCCAGCACTGCTTGCTACAGAGAAATTCTTTAGGAAACTGCGTGGGGGATTTCCAGATGGATACAAACAGAACAGCGACGCAGGTGATCACGTGAAATGCCTGTGGTGCGCTTGTGACGTTTGTGTGTAACTTTTAGGTGTCAGGAGTGGGCACAAAATGTCCAATTGGCTGGAATAAACTCAGAAGGAGTAGAAAGGGGAGAAATTTCGAAGCAGTTTGAAAGTAGGCCCTTTACGGATGTGCAGAGGCAGTTTCAACAAGATGAAAGGAACACTCTCATTGGTCTGGAAAAGCCGTGAGGTGAAACACGAAAGGACCGGTGGGGGACTTTTTGCTATGAAATACAACAAGGCCGAAAACTTCTGGGAGTCTCCTTTGAATCAGCATAAGTAAAGAACAGGGCGTATCACGCTCTGTACGACTCCAAAAGAGGAATTTTGGGTGAACTTTGCATTCACTTCGGCTGACATTCAGCTGGAAATAAACTGTAGAGTCATTGAGCTCCAACAGTGGCGAAATGAAACAGCCACGTAGTTAATTGTTCTTACGAGAACTGAGAGGGCATTGTAGTACACACACTGCTCCATCTATGCATGTGTATGTCGCCATATTTCCAGACTAGGGATGAATGCATGTATTATCGCCTAATGAGAAACATAGGACAGTTTCTGCTGATAATATCAGTAAAGGTTTTGATTAGCTTTTTTATAGGGTTTTCAGAGGACGAGAGGAGGCCTGCAGCCAACAGATAATCGCAGCTAAGGTAAATGCCGCTAGCAGAGGTGTAAACTTGTTAGTTCATCAGTTTGCGACCACTGTGAACTCAAGCAACCTGGAGTAATCGATTGCTCGTCTTGTCACAAAAACTAACAATCCTCCGTAGACTTGATTGTCATCCTAAATAGCACCAAATTTAGAGCCGGAATCGGATGATTTGTCCTAATATTGGTCAACTTCAATTATATTGTTGTGTTCAATCTAATTTCGGCTTAACAGTATGTAATGCGTTATCTTAACAACTGCCCTAGCATTGTCATGTCACGACCGATGTAAATTCGTGTACTTCTTTGACAATAATTCTGAAATTAAACAAATTGTGTACAGCTAAACACCAATGTATTCTGTCCTAGAATAACGGTGCACTCCTGACCCCAGTCACTGGTTCTAGAGACGCTAATGCACTCACAGGTTGTTTTTCGCTGATGTCTGAGAAATGTGAAAAGGTGTGGAATGTCGTAACTAGGGACAGCATAATAAAATTCCCGAGTGCTCCTCATAACAGCCGCTTTACCAGCGCTAAGATGCATGAGTGCATTGCGAAGCTGAGGTCTGACAGTGGCAGTTCACCATTCCATAACTGAAGGATAATGCACTTCGGAATTTCTTGCCCGCTCCCACACGACAGCAATGACATCATCCAGAGACCTGTCTACCAGATGTAAAATATTTAGCTTCCAAATGGGGCATGAAAGATGTACCCACCGCAGGACGTGATTAAGAGTCATTGAAACAGCACATTGGTCAGTGAAGACGACAGGAATTACATCAAGTGACCAAAGTTGGCTACATAGGGTAGCGATCCAGTCGACTACTAGAAGTAGTTGTAAAATCCGTATACAGCACTAATGTGGAATATCTGCAGATCCAAGAATCCTGTAGACCAAACGATGCCACGACAATAGATATAATTTGGAATCTCATCCGCAGGACGTAAGACTCAGTTGAAATCTCCTTTCATCAAAAATTTTCGCTGACTTTGATTAAGTAAGCAAATGGCATCTTCCTTATAAAAACCCGAGCGGTCATATGCACAACAAGAGCCAGAGGGAAAAAAAGAAAAATGAAGGTGAGATCATAAAAACTACACCTTATACCCCGACCACTGCCAAGCGTTTCAAAGTCCGTCAACTACAGTATATACCGTCAATATTAAGCACTGCCATGCCAGTAGAGCTTCCCGGCGCAACAGTAAAATAAACATAGAATACCCGGGAGACAAAAGACACCAAATAATACTTCTTGCAAACACACATCATCTTGGGAATCATAAATAAGCTGTAGTGGGGCAGCAAACCGTAATGGAGAGCTTATCCCGTTCACATTGAAGGTAAGAAAAGTATACGCCTGCATTAGTTAACACATGTAAGGCATGAAAAAATAACTGGAAAAGAATTTACGCATCACGACGTGCGCTCTACAACGCCGGCAGATGGAGGAGAAAAAGCTACACATGGTTCACATGGCTCTGAGCACTATGGGACTTAACTGCTGAGGTCATCAGTCCCCTAGAACTTAGAACTACTTAAACCTAACTAACCTAAGGACATCACACACATCCATGCACGAGGCAGGATTAGAACCTGCGACCGTAGCGGTCGCGCGGTTCCAGACTGTAGCGCCTAGAACCGCTCGGCCACTCCAGCCGGCCCCAAGAAGCTACAGGATTTAAATCCTTCTCACCGGAAGGTGCAGATTCTATAACTTTTTTATTTTATTTTAGGAATGACGCTGCTCGCTCATGTTGAAAACGCTGTTTCACACCACTCCAGTAGTGGGGCTCCTCGAGGTCCGCTGTCGAAAGAGGTTGGGGCTGGTGGATGGAGCCATCCCCACTCCACTCAGCGGTATGTGAGAAACACAACCAGGAACGATGAACATCATCATCAGAAAAAGAAGAGCCAGACCGTGCAGCTGCGTGCGAAGCTCTCTGCTTTATCTAACTAACCGGAAGAGTATCCGTAGTACCGTTGTTGGTCGACTGTGTCAGAATTAGTAAGGGATGGCACTACACTGGAACACCATTGCCGCCCGCGGTAGCCGAGCGGTTCTAGGCGCTTCAGTCCGGTACTGCGCTGCTGCTATGGTCGCATGTTCGAATCCTGCTTCGGGCATGGATGTGTGTGATGTCCTTAGGTTAGTTTCGTTTAAGTAGTTCTAAGTATATGGGACTGATGACCTCGGATGTTAAGTCCCATAGTGCTTAGAACCCTTTGAGCCATTTAAAACACTATTAATTCCAAATAGCAGACGATGTCTGCGTTAAATTATCGGAACACACCGAAACAGACGTCTCTATGAGTGGAGAAGAGAACGTAGATGCAACACTCACTTCAACATCAACAGAACAAGCCACGTCATACCTGGCGAAAGAAGAACCGCAATTAACGTTAGTATTCAAAGTACTACTATGGGAAGAAGCGCTGTTAACATCACCTTCTCGGGCAGGCAAAATCTGAGAGGGCTGACATCAAAATTTTCTCCATCCCGGCGTTTAAATTGTGCTACCAGTCCAGGCACCTTAACAGCAGCAGGGCCACGTCAGAACGTGTCGGTAACGGCACAAAGTCGCAAGAAGTGCGGCATTATGTCTCCACAATGTCCTATAAAGCTGCAGAAGTAGACAGCAGTTCGCAGAGACACTAGTTCAGCTACTTACAACGGACGCCGTCTTTCATAGGACGACGTTAAATCCGTAACACGTCGGAAACAGTTAGATATGAAATGGTCACTTTCATTAAAAAGGAAGCAGGTTCCTTCTTACCCTGCATGCATGACATTAATCTGGTAACCACAAACATTCAGGTGGGAAGAAATATTAAATGCATGCAAATCATACTCAAAATAAGCAGTATCTGCTTGATCAGATGTAACGCAAATCGTATCCACTAACCAGTCGTGAATTTCTAAAACGCCTGACTGAACATGATGCGTACTGCAGTCAAAACTGAAACGAATGGTACCCCCTCAAGGAATATTCTTGAAAACCCCGACAGACATGATGACGTGGGTGTAGAACGCCACCACAAGAGAACAAACCAACAACAAACTCAGCTTGGTAAGAACAACGCGACCAGCCGTTAGACACACAAGACTGAGTAAATCCAAATTCGACACACGCACTGCTGTGGTACAGGACGACGTAAGAACAAGTTGCCCTCTCGAAGCACAAGGCGGAACTAGGGGTACCTCGCCGAAGTGGTTGGGGAACGGCTGCAAGAACTGCGACATCTTTTTGTGGTGTGCGCCTAGTCCTTGGACGACCTCTGTCTATTAATTGTGTACGAAGATTACCGCTCTCCGGAATTCGTTGCTCCTGGCAACAATAAACATTCTTAGGAAGCGCCCAGTTCAAAAAATATATCAATCCAGTAATCGTTTATCTACTCCATTGAAAAGACATACTTCATGAACTTGACAGAACCAGTTGTAGCTGTGCACTGCACAGTTTGTAGATACACGCATCCAGTTTAATGTTATGTAAGAGGCTACTGGCATGTGAGAAAATGATGTCCTGCTTGTAATCGACGAGAACTAGGGAACGCACGACCAAACCAGAAAAAGAAACCTGACAAGGATTCGAAGCATAGTTTCGTGATGTGCGTGGGTTTGACGTCCCAGCAACCTACTCAGTGAACTACTATGGCTGGTACAGCTTTGTGTGCTGATACACGTATCTCTGTAGATAAGATGCGGCTACACAATGTGGCAGTGATGCCAGCTCCTCGCTTTCAAACATGTGTTTTCAATTTACAAAATATCCCCGATCTGATTTTGCCTTGAATCTGGATGAGGAATCACATGCAGCATATACAGGGTGGTCCATTGATAGTGACCGGGCCAAATATCTCACGAAATAAGCATCAAACGAAAAAACTACAAAGAACAAAACTCGTCTAGCTTGAAGGGGGAACCAGATGGCGCTATGGTTGGCCAGCTAGATGGCGCTGCCATAGGTCAAACGGATATCAACTGCGCTAAAACATTCATACTTCTTTACGTGCTACACGAATATGTAATAGAAAATGGGGGTTCCTGTTTTAGAAAACGCAGTTGATATCCGTTTGACCTATGGCAGCGCGATCTAGCAGACCAACATAGCGCCATCTGGTTCCCCCTTCAAGCTAAATGAGTTTCGTTCTTTGTAGTTTTTACGTTTGATGTTTATTTCTTGAGATATTTGGCCGAGTCACCATCAATGGACCACCCTGTATAGATATTTGGTAGATGAAGTCCAGATGGTACGGTATCTGGCATCTTAATCGTGAACAGCGATTGCAGTGGGTCCTCTAGTAAACATTTGGACTTACGTACTACAATCGTGGAAATAGGAAAATTGGTCAGCTTTGAAAGAAGTACTGGTCATCCTTCCGCCGCCTTCCGGATCTAAACCCCCTCCCCACTACCCTCTCCTTTTTGATAATCAACCCTTCCCTGACAACCTTAGTAAGGCCAATCACTTTGCCTCCTACCTCTCCGATGTCTTTACCATCCCAGACGATCCCCAGTTCGATTACTCCCTCTTCCCAGATGTCCGCGATCGAACTGGCACCTCTGTCCCTCCCCTCGCTCCTGGTCTACAGTACTTGGACAACATTGCACACACCGAACTCAGTGCCCCCATCACTACTCAGGATATCATTGCTACACTGCGCACGAAACGCAACACCGCTCCCGGTCACGATCGTGTCACCTATCGCCACCTTCGTGAAGCTCCTGCCCCCTTCCTCTCCACTCTGGCCAGGGTCTATAATGTAGTCCTGGCCACCGGCCACTACCCCGACCTGTGGAAAACCTCCCGCATCCTGATGTTCCTTAAACCCGACAAACCGCTGTCCGCTGTCTCCTCCTACCATCCCATCAGCCTTACCTTGGTGTTCAGCAAGGTCCTGGAATCCATCCTTACCCGACGTATCCACCAGCATCTCCGCCAGCACCGCCTCATTCCCGTTACCCAGTGTGATTTCGGCCGTCCTTCTCTACCGATTACCTTCTCCTCCACCTCACTCATCTCCTCTCCAAACAGCTCAATTTCCGTCGCTCCGCTATCTTCCTCTCCCTCGACCTCGAACGCGCCTATGACCGTGTGTGGCAGTCTCCTCTTCAAGTTCCAAACCTTCGCCCTCCCTATTAACTATGTCCGTCTGATCGGGTTCTTTTTTTCCCAACGTCCTTCCTACGTCACCATCCATAGCACGGATTCCTACAACTTCTTCCCCTCCGCCGGTGTGCCCCAAGGTTCCGTCCTCTCCCCTCTTCTGTACCTTTTGTATACGGCGGACATGCCTCCGACTTCAACCCCCATCCACCTTCTCCAGTATTCTGATGACACTGCCTTGATTGCCCTTGCCCCCACCCTGCAGCACTCCCAACACCTTTCCCAATCCCAACTTGACCGGTTCACCACTTGGTGCAACCAGTGGTTGGTCAAGGTCAATCCTTCCAAAACCCAGGCGATTATTGTAGGCAAAACCACACCTTCCTTCCGCCTCCTAGACTTCTATGTCACCATCTATGGCCTTCCTATGCCCTCACCCCCACCCTTAAGTACCTTGGCGTCACCCTTGACCGTCGTCTCTCCTGGACCCCCCATTTCCGGACAATCCAAGCCAAAGCACGCTCCCGACTATCTTCTCAAGCTCCTTTCTGGCTGTCCATAGGTCTGGACCCCTCCACCATCCTCCACACCTATAAATCCCTCATCCGCCCTATCCTCTGCTGGAATCCATCCTTACCCGATGTATCCACCAACATCTCCGCCAGCACCGCCTCATTCCCGTTACCCAGTGTGCCTTACGGCCGTCCTTCTCTACTGATGACCTTCTCCTTCACCTCACTCATCTCCTCTCCGAACAGCTCATTTTCCGTCGCTCTGCTATCTTCCTCTCCCTCGACCTCGAACCCTGCCTGGATCTCCGCCCCTCCTACCTTTTACAAATCCCATCAAATCCTCGAACACCATGCTCTTCGCCTCGCCTATCACATCCGTCTCCCCTCTTCCACATGGATCCTGTACTACCTTATTCCGTTCCCCTGCATCCTCCTTTTCCTCGAACGGATATGGCTCCTCTACAATCCTGTAAACTAGATCCTCCACACCCACTTGTCTCTCAGATCCTCTCCCACCCCTGTCTGCTGCCACGCCTGTATTTCCACGTCCCACCTGCTCTCCATCTCTTCACTCTCCTTACCCGCTCCCTGATGATGCCCTCCTCCTCTCCATCTACCCCTCCTATCAACTTTGATCCTCCCCTCCCACTTCCTGTGTTTTTTCCTCAGGGCACCCTCTCTCCCTTCTCTCTCCCTTCCCACCCTCCTCCCTTGCTCCCCCCTCCTCCTCTGGGCTTCCCCTACCCCCATACCATCATTCCTCCTTCCACCTTTCCTCCCATTGGCATCTGTGTTCTCCCCTCTCCCTCCCCCACCACTTTCTTCCCCTCTTGGTAGGCCCCCGGACTCGAGCACGGTAAGTGGACATTCGCGCGCCGGAGATCATCGCCATCGGTTTAGTGTATGTGCCGTCGTCTTTGTGATTCAGTGTTTTTCGCCGCCCACATTCCTTCGTTCGCATGTGTCGTCTAAATCATAAGTGTTTGTGCACAGTGCCGACAGTTTTCTTGTTTTTCGTCGAGTGTGAACGGCTTCATGTTTTTTAAATTATTGTATCTACTGTTTTTTAACCGCCATTCTGTTACTTTTCTGTCTTCATTGATTTTCTCTCTTATTGTACTGCTTGTGGCTGAAGAGCGGAGTAAAATTTTTCCGCTGCCAGCCCACCTTGTATGAGGTGCAAAATGACAATAAAGAAAAAAAACAATAAAGAAAAAAATGATATTTTCACTCTACAGCGGAGTGTGCGCTGATATGAAACTTCCTGGCAAATTAAAACTGTGTGCCGGACCGAGACTCGAACTCGGGAGCCTTTCGCGGGCAAGTGCTCTACTGACTTTTTTTTTCTTAACTCATTTTGTTCGTTTCCGTTCGTTTCATCTGCTCGGGCCGGACGTCGCAAGACACCCGTTTCAGTTCGTCGTTGATCCATTAACTCAGTTTTTTTTTATTACAAAGGGCAGCTAACCCTCTGACCGAACACACTGAGCTACCGTGCCAGCTTGACTGAGCTACCCAAGCACGACTCACGGCCCGTCCTCATAGCTTTAATTCCGCCAGTACCTAGTCTCCCACCTTTCAAACTTCACAGAAGCTCTCCTGCACTCCCAGGAGTGCTGGTTCTGCAGGTTCGCAGGAGAGCTTCTGTGAAGTTTGGAAGGTAGGAGACGAAGTACTGGCGGAATTAAAGCTATGAGGACGGGCCGTGAGTCGTGCTTGGGTTGCTCAGTCAGTAGAGCACTTGCCCGCGAAAGGCAAAGGTCCCGAGTTCGAGTCTCGCTCCGGGACACAGTTTTAATCTGCCAGGAAGTTTCAAGAAAAAAAAAGCTTTGAAAGAAGCCCTTCTCACGTTGTGGGCGTGAATTTATTCGCACCCCTTCATCTACTAGATGCGAAGCCTGTCTTCTTTGTATCCTCCTCCAATGGTCTCATAAATTAGTACTAACTATTATTCTTGCCTCGTTCATGTCCATTACATTTCGTTAGTATCCTATGTTACCAGTAGGACTAGCAACGTGCTTTGCGAATAATTTTCAAACTTGGTTACTATTTGTATGTGTTATCAAATGGTTCAAATGGCTCTGAGCACTATGGGACTTAACTACTGTGGTCATCAGTCCCCTAGAACTTAGAACTACTTAAACCTAACTAACCTAAGGACATCACACATATCCATGCCCGAGGCAGGATTCGAAACTGCGACCGTAGCAGTCGCGCTGTATGTGTTATCACCATGGTCCCACTAATTATGCCTTTCACCACTGAGTCTGGCAACCGCATGCTGTTCAGTACGTATCTCAATGCATTATTATTATTATTATTTGATCGATGGGATTGTGGAAACATCACGTCTATTACCGTTAGGGAAACAGTTTAATTCGAATCTGAGCATTTCACAACTAGCGGTGTCGGGATGAATCATGCAGAAAAAGTATTACGCGTTAGGTAGAACAGCGCGCAGGACTGGCGGCGTGTTTATACTGTATGCGCTTTTCATCAGTCAGAGACTAGTTGCGAGCGGAGTAACACGCCCGCGACAGACTCCAATGTACATGCGTACACCTATCGAATATTCTCGTTGTAAGCCTCTAAACCAGTGTGGTAGACGTATGGCATACACAAACGATGAATGCATGGATATTCTTCAGGTCCTTAGTGCATCTGATAACCGGGCTGGTGTTGCCGCTCGTGAACATGGTGCTAGATATCCTCATCGACGCCATCCAGATTAAAATGTGTTTCGTCGTCTGGAGCTGCGCCTTCAGGAGTCAGGTTATCTCCTTCCACCATCGCGTAGCAGAGGTCGTCCACTTACTCGCCGTACTCCAGCTACTGAGGAAGCTATTCTGGAGGTCATGCACGAAGAACCTCAGCGAAGTACACGTAGCGCAGAAAGGCAGCTGCATGTCTCACAACACACGGTCGCTAACGTGCTGCACGACCATGGGCTCTACTCGTATCATTATGCTTTCAAGCAACACCTGCATCCTGCAGATCGCCAGCAGCGGATGAAATTCTGAGAATGGTTCCAACAACAACAGGAAGCCAACGATGACTTCGTGAACACCGTAATATGGTCGGATGAAGCAGCATTCACTCGTGAGGGTGTCTTCAATATGCACATTTCCCACCATTAGTGGGAGGTTAACCCGCACGTCACCCGACCGTGGATATCAAGTTCGCTTTGGTATCAACGTCGGGGCCCCTACGTGTTGCCTGACCAGTTGACTGTACGAAGGTATCATGCAGCCTTCTCCAACTATCTGCCTGATGCACTGAAAGATGTACCACTAAATGTTCGACAGAGGATATGGTCCAACATGATGGTGCACATCCAGACTCGAATTAATGTGCGAAATTATTTGGACAAAACATTTCCAGGGAAATGGCTCTGACGTGGAGGTCCAGTTGTATGGCCACCATGTTCAGCTGACCTAAATCCCCTGGATTTCTTCCTGTGGGAACACCTGAAGGAGCACGTGTACTCTACTCCGCCTACGAATGTTGAAGAATTGGTAGAGAGTGTTCATGCTGCTCTTGTTACTGTGGACGCAGCTTTGCTGCAAAGGTTCCAGAGCTGTATGATCCGGCGGGTTGTGCAAAATTTTGGACGTGCGGGGAGGTCGCTTTGAGCAACTGTTGTTCTGAGGACAACGTACTCTATTGTGAAGATCATGCTATCATTAATACGGACATTATTATTGTCACTCGTTGCTAATGCGCGACATCTGAGTCCTCATATTACATATAGTATAACTGACAAATAGATGTTGTGTTATTGTACTGTGCTATCATCTTTAACATCTCGAAACTGATACTGTTTTTGTACCTATGCCGTCCTATGACAAGTCATTTGTTTCACAAAATGTTGCAAATTTAGGATACATCTGACCTAAGAAACGGTGTATATTACACTATGAAATTAGCAAATAAAGAACATGCGCCCCAACCCAGGATCGAAATCTCGATCTCCTGTAGGCTAACTCAACACTGCATCCACTGCACCAACAGCACAGCGCGACTGCTGTGTGCGTAGTTACCATACATTTGGTTAGAGTGTAGCCAGATTGCCACTTTTTAACGTCCTTTTTCTGCCGGATGTACTCGCCGGACGAAATTTTGTGACAGACATTTTTTTTATCGTTGGCATGTGAGGAGTCGCGCAGTGAAGCCCGAGTGCGCGAATTTCGCTCACGCTGTATTCTGACAGAAAGAAACTGCAACATCAAAAAATAAGTTGCGTAATAAAATTTTGGGAATACGTTTGCTTACGGAACATATTTAAGTAATTAATACTACAAGATCACTGGTTAATTTAAGCGTGAGATACGCTATTGCAAATGTGAAATACTGCTACATTAATAACCGGTGTAATCGCCAGAATGTCGCATCGAGACATGTAAATGTGCATGCATTGTGTTTGACAGATGGCAGAAGTCATTTGAGGTGGAGGTCCATGCCTGTTGCACTAGGTCAGACAGTATAGGGACGGTTGGCGCCATTTGTAGATGACACTGGAGTCCCATATGTGTTCCATTGCAGACAGACATGAATATTGAACAGGCCAATGCAAAAAAAAAAAAAAAAAAAAGAAAAATCAAATGGCTCTGAGTACTTCTGAATACTATGGGACTTAACAGCTGAGGTCATCAGTCCCCTAGAACTTAGAACTTCTTAAACCTAACTAACCTAAGGACATCACACACATCCATGCCCGAAACAGGATTCGAACCTGAGACCGTAGCGGTCGCGCGGTTCCAGACTGAGGCGCCTAGAACCGCTCGGCCACCACACCCTGCTGCCAGTGCAACATGTCGACACTTAGTAGAGTACGTTGGGCTACAACAGCGGTACGTGGGCAAGCGTCATTCTTTTGGGAAACACCTCCTGGATTGCTGTTCGTGATTGACAGCACAACAGATCGAATCACCAGAGTGACGAACAAATTTGCGGTCAGGATTAGTGGGATTACCACGAGAGTGCTCCAGCTGTCAGAGGAAATCGCAGCCCTGACCATAATGCCAGGTGTATCCACTTTCTCTAGCACGCAGACAAGTTGGTTACAGGCCCTCAACTGTCCTCCTTGTAACCAACTCATGGCCATCACTGGCATCGAGACAGAACCAGCTGTCGTCTGAAAACAGAACTGACCTCCACCCTGACCTCCAATGAACTCACGCTTGACACCACTGAAGTCGCAAATGCGGTGGTTTGGCGTCAGTGGAATGTACGCTTCAGGTCGTCTGGGTCGGAGCTGTCTTCGCACTGATGACCACCATTAAAACGACAAATACACTGCCTGATAAAAAAATTGAAGCATGCAGAAGTCATAGCCAGGTGCCACTGTAATTTCGCGTACACACTGCGGACAGGTCCGTAAATGCAATTCTCTGTGACACGTAGAACGTCCACCAGAGTGCATTAGTTTTGTTCGTGGTAGTGTTGTCACCAGGCCTTGTAGAGTACATAAAGTGTATGTACAGCGTCAGATATTTAGTGATCACTGTGACGAACTCGGAAATATAGTGTACTTGAGTAAGACAGAGTTATCACCACACGAAAGAATTTTAAAAGGGTCTCATTGTGGGTTTTTTCGACCGAATAGTGCAATAATCAATTTTTTGGGGGGATTCAGTTGTGACAGTGACCCGATTTTGGACTGCATGGGAACGTGAGGACGGGCATATCCGTTGTCAAAGTTTCCAGTCAAGCAGTACAAACGAGGCTTCTGATATTAATCATCATTCACACAGCATTCCTTCACATCTACGCCTGCCATTCTAGAAAAAATAGTGCACGCCTTGTTAAATTCTGTGTCATTCTGCACCACTGGTCGGAGAGTAGCATCACGATCACAACGGAATTCCCATCACATGCGTAGGCTGTCGTTGACACCCCAACACGAACGGCTGCGTTTGGAGTGGTGCCGTAACCAAAAAATATGGACGTTATTGAAGAACGCTGTATTGCATTCAGCGATGAATCACGGTTCTACACCACCTAGGATTACTATTGTCGGCGGGTCTGACAACGTCCAGGGAAGATGTCCCATTCTTTGAATGTTTTCGACAGTACAGTGGTGCTGCTCCTGGCATCATGTTGTGGGACGACTGGTAGTGACTGAGCAACTCTGATGACACAACGGTACGTTATGCACAAGCTGTCCTCGTGTATTACATCTCACGTGACAGTAACGTGGAGTCATTTTCCGACAGATCATAGCTCGTCCACACAAGGCACTGTCCTGTCACAAAGGTCTCCAGATCTGTCCCAATGGAATATGCGGGCGAGCGGCACTTCCATCCCAAGGCCATTGTGCAGAATGTCTAGAACCAGTCGTAATAGTTGGTAAGCTTGCCGCAAGACGGTCGAACGGCCTTACGATATCCCTCCCAACCGCATCAGCACAAATTAACAAACAAACAAAAAATGGATCAAATGGCTCTAAGCACTACCGGAATTAACATCTGAGCTTATCAGTCACCTAGACTTAGAACTGCTTGAACCTATCTAACCTAAGGACATCGTACGCATCCATGTCCGAGGCAGGATTCGAACCTGCGACCATAGCAGCAGCGCGGTTCCGTACAGAAGCGCCTAGAACCGCTCGGCCACAGCGGCTGGCCGCAAATTAACACAAATAACTTCAACATATATCTGTTCCTTCGTTACTGGAGAATTCATGGGCTACGCTCACTGACGAAAATGATACTACCCCTGTATTGGATTGAACTTGGGACCTAGAAACGACAGATATGCTTCGTACCCGCCGTAGCCCTCAGTGTTTCACAATCTCGCAACAGGCTACAGCAGTCCATTCACCCCCACCCCCCACCCGACCCCCCGGGGGAACGTCTCACATCAGAAACGTGTAACCCCAATGATTGCGTGGTGAGGAATTATGGTGTACGCGTACGTGGAGAAAATGTTTGCGCAGCAATCGCCGACATAGTGCAACTAAGGCGGAATAAGGGGCACCAGCCCGCATTTGCCGAGACAGCTGGAAAACCGCCTTAAAAACCATTCACAGGCTGGCCGGCACACCGGACCGCGACATTAATCCGCCGGGCGTATTCGTGCCGCGTACCATCACGTCTTCCCGCCCGGAAAGCAGTGTGTTAGACCGCAAGGCTAACCTAGCGGGCATACTACCCTTAATCTCAAAAACTATTCATTTGTATAATTCAGCTCTATTTGTAACAAACTTCTAGAACATATTTTCAGACCAAACACTAAGACATGCATGGAAAATGATGACCTTCACAATCGTAACCGTCTTGGATCGTATAAACAATGACCTTACGAAAGTTTTGAGAAAATTCAGGCAGTTGTCTCATACGTTTGTAGATGATGATCTCATTAATGACGGCAGTATTCATAGGAGAATAATTTGACTGGCCGTGTTGTCACGAAGTACATTTTTTGGAGGGGAGTGAGTGAGGCATAGAGACCAAATTTATTCACGGCTATTTCCCTAAAGAAAATAGGAATAGTAGTCAGTGCGGAAGAATTTGGTGAGGATTAAGCTTTTGGGATTGATACTTAGGAATGTTTGGACACTGGGGACATATTTTTAGTCACCTCTGGAAACAGGGGCTGTAGTAAAACGGGACAGTCCACGTATTCGGTATCGTACAATTGACGATGCAGCTCTTTTTTAGATCTAGGATTTGGAGGCCGACTTTTCTGATTTCACAGTAATTTTCAATCAGCTGTGTTCCTGGTTTACTTTGTATGTTGCATTTTTTTATTCAGGCACTTAGACACAACGTCGCAATGCAATACACCTCTAAGTACGTCTTGTTCTGTTCACTGCATTCTGAGATATAAGACACAGTGGTCTCATTTGAATACTCGTCCCTCGAGTAGACTACCCAGTCTTTCATAAACCTTCGGATAATCTTCTAAGACTTGACATAACTGTACGACTCGCTGCTCTAGTTCTTTAAACGTTTTAACGGGAGTACCGTACATTTCATTTCAGAGATGGCGCCAGACAGAAGAGTCTATGGACACGTCACATTAGAGACCGAGGTAAACCCCTCGATTGACCTATTCTTCTTGGGTAGTGTAGATATCGTCTTATTTCCACACCATAATGTGCTGGTGCCCTATCATTCATGTACCATGGATCATGGATCATGTTTGAAATTTGAAGCCACTTACATGGAAGTCAAGGTTAGTGAAGTCAGTGGCTGCTAGTAAACATTTATTCTCTATTATTTCACAAACGTCTCCTTTGCGGATTCAGGTTTACTGGAATAATTTGCTTCTATTATCGTATACTTTCACCAGTCTCATTTTTCGCTTTTAACTGTGATACTCCCTGCTTGTACAGGTTTCTGAGGAGAAATGGCCAGTTTCAGAGATATGACAGGAAAGATCATTCGAAGCAAAAAATGATTGTGAATATGGGCTCTAAAATGCCCATCTTAAGAGCTATGAGCACATATTCATCTTCGTTAGAGTGAAATACAACTCTTCTACTCACAAGTGCTCATAGCTCTTAAAGATTTGCATTTTAGGACTCATATTTATTTCACAACGTCTTGTTGTTTCATCCAAAGTATCTCCTCTGAAAATATGGAAAGCAAAGAGCTTGCAAAGAGTTGTTTAATAGTGTAGAAGATGAAGTGCTCATTGCTCTCAAGATATACATTTCAAAGCACACATTTATTAGACCTTTTTGCTTCGAACATTGGCTCCTGTCATGCTCCTGAATATTGACCATTCCTCCAGCTCTATTCTTTAAACATCTGCATCAGCTGTAATTACGTTATCGTCAACATCTAGTTGAGTCTAGTTTTCTGTACTTCTTCCCTTTTTTAAGAATTTTCATAATATCGGTTGTATACCGTAGCGAATTTCTGTCAGTATTAGGTTGAAATGAATGCATCTGTGTAATAAAGGAGATGAACTTCGATCTCTTAAGAAATTCAGGATCAGATTAAAAAATCACGTAAGCGACGCATCTCAATCAGGTTAAAATTTATTTTCTCCAAGCAGTACATCTGTAATTTCTATGCATGTTTGAAAATATGTCTTTACTCTGCAGCGAGTCCTTAATTGGACGTTTTTGAAAGAACATAACAAATTTAATTAACATATGCCACTGAGAGAAGCCTAGTTATTAGGCAGCTTTTACAGTCTTCTATTTTTGCATCCTCAGATCACATTAATTCTCATTTTATGAAGTTTAATAAATATTTAAGTACTGTAGTCTTCTGTTCGTTAGGAAAGACGTTTTACCCAGTGGAAGGAGTCGTTGAATGGGGTTGTCTAACTTTTAACAAGACGAGCAGTGTTCTTGAACTACATAGTGATATCCCATGCACAATAAAGTCGCACTATTAATCTTGCAATGTAGACGACGTCTATGCCCCCAGCTACTCATATCCACAGTATAACTGCACGCAGCTATGCATGGAAAATTTTGTTGTGAAGTGGAATGTCACCGTCTGCAGCTTTGGAGATAACACATTTTACCTGTGCCCATGAAATTCCTCGTAGTTTCCTGATATCTAATCGGAGACGGTCTCGGACCTTCAAGCTGCAACCCTCTCGTTACTAAGATGTACAGTTCTGTGTGAAATATTTAGTGAACATGAGGGAACACCAACTTTCCGTTAAGTGATATATTCGAGAGCATACCATTCACTGAAACACAATACTGATCACTAAAGTGATAGGCAAATTTTGAAACTGTATACTCTGTAACGTGCCTCTAATGCTAACAATGAGTGTATTGTTATAAGCTTCTGCCACTTAACACTAGATAGGCTTAAACTTGTCTCAACCACTGGCTGAAGATTTTTTTAGTTACGTGCCAAAAACTGTGTTTAACTTAGTTTTTCATTTGGTACACCTACAATAGCAGAGTATACTTTGGAAGCCAAAAAGTTCTTTCCGTAACCAATGGAACGTTAGGTTCATTAAGAATCCTCATTCTATCAGGGAATTACCAGTTGCTAAAGTTTTAATAACTAAAATTAATGGCAGTGAAGATTAAAATTTTATTTGAACTCGGATAAAGGAAAGAAGCTGTAATCCAAATGGTCAGCCCATCAAGATTTAAGGTGCAAATCCGTAGAACATGTAGGAAACGACGATTTTTTAAATTTTATTTATTTATTTATTTATTTATTTCGACCGTGAGAAGAATGTGAATCCTAAATGTGTTACTGCTCCAGGTATCTGAATTTCAATACAGAATTCATTTCTGACCGTGTGCAATTTTTTTCTGTCTGTTATTCTCGTAACTTCCGTGTAGCACCTAATTACTCTGCTCTTGTACAAAGCTGACAATACCCCAGACGGAATACGGAAATTGGGTCTTATTTGCAGTGACAATTCTTTGGCGGCAGGTAGACGTATTAAATAAGAGGGCGTGTTTCCAGAAACTCGACAACTTCTCGACGCATTTATTGTAAAGCGTACCTATTGATTCTGTGGCAAATATAAACATGCTTTTGACTCCAATTTTCCCTGGGCCTATGATATTCTCAAGTCAAAACCAGGGTCGGACGTCGTGCGGAATAGGTCGTATTTTAAGCAGAGATGTGACGTGACCTAGTGTTCACAACGAATAGTACAACTGGAGTACGGTAGGCCAATAGTGCCAAGCAACGCATGAGAAAAAATTTGGTCATTTCGTTTGATGCTTTGATGATTCGTATACAAACCATATACGGGAAGAATAGTCAGGAAGGTATCCAGAACCTCTTTAATTCCTTGATTAAAAATCTAGTGTGTCCGAATGCAGCACGTTAAAGGTATTTCACAATTCGGTATTTAAAAAGTCGGAAAGCACCTACAGTTTCGTAAATCCTTGGTTGAGCAAGAATCTTCAGTTTCATTCCTTGTATCTAACGGGCAGTTGCATTCATCTACGACCGTCGCACACACATTCTATAACATTAACAAAAAGAGTATCTTTATTGGAAAACTAGCGTCTATGTGAGAAAGCGTCTAGAATACATTCCCTTCCCGTGGTAGCAAAACTTTCGTACTCACGCACATATTCCTTGGATTAACCTCACAACTGTTTTGAAATTTACTAGTATTACTACGATTTGTGTCTTGTAACAGCAGACTACTAAACAGGGATTAATATTTGCAGTTCGTGGAAGAAGGGTGCTATTAGCGTTGTCTGGCATTTCTTCTATCAAGGAAATGCTGAATGTGAACGCCATCTGTCAGTAGTCCATGAAAGTAAGTATTTACAATGCATCCGACCATTATCATCATTATTTAAAACGTGTAATGTATTATGAAACAAGTAGGGTAAATTTCATTTTTCCTGCGGACCTAATGCGGTCTGTGTCTGTACAAGTGAATATTGCGTTGCCAATCGTAATGCTATGATGAAAATATAGTGTTCTCGCAAGCTCTACAAATCCTTAGACAGGACTATAAATATTACTGAGGAAACCTCAGCTTTCGGAAGGTCCGAGGCCGTCTGCGATATGAGTATTGGAGTCAACCAGGCACGGTGATGTCGTGTGCACTAATTCCGCAGACGACGACGCTGAGTTTCCTTTTCGAGAAAGTTTTCGCTGCTCAGTCATATGAAATTAAATTTGGATTGGATTGTTTGGGGGAAGAGACCAAACAGCGAGGTCATCGGTCTCATCGGATTAGGGAAGGGCGGGGAAGGAAGTCGGACGTGCCCTTTCAAAGGAACCATACCGGCATTTGCCTGGAGTGATTTAGGGAAATCACGGAAAATCTAAATCAGGATGGCCGGACGCGGGATTGAACCGTCGTCCTCCCGAATGCGAGTCCAGTGTGTATGAATTTACACTTTTAATGTAGTTAATTGGTTACGTGAACGATGTTCCCAAGAAACACTGATGGATGAATCAATAGTACTAAGTGTGAGATTCTCACACGTGCTTGATGCAGGCATCTCTTTAAGTATCTGGCAATATGAACCGCCGCCTTACAATACATTGATTCACCTACGAAATCTGGTGTCAAGTATGTGTTTTTGTTTTAGAGCGAAAGAGATAATCGCAAGTACAACACTAAAAGGAAAAGTGATCAGAATTGCCGTTCAATCAATCAAAGCTTCCCACAGAAGGGGATGAAATATGCAGCCATGAAACTCTTGAATCATTTACCCATTGGAATGTAATGTCTGATAGATAGTAGAAATGTTTCTAAACGCAGCTAAAACGTCGTTTGTCTTTGTCTACTTCTCTGCAACAGAAGAACTCTTGAACAGAGTTAATTATTCATTTATAAAATAAAATTTGTAAATCGCCAGCTTGTATTTATCGTTTGCGTCGGCATTTTGTAGGATCACACAAAGCATTCTGCCTTACTTGAGCACTCTTTCTTATGTTCCACGATTCTCTCATTTTTTCTCCATGGAGTCTCTTTCTATCCTGAGTCAATTTTGTCTCTCGTTTCTTTGGGACTTCATTCTCTGGCCTAACATTCCTCTTATATATCTTGTCTCTGTATATGTTTCTGTCTTGAATTTCCACTGGATCGGTTTGCGCTTTTTCTAGTTCAATTTTGACTTGACTCCCTTTGCGTACGTCGTAATTCTGTTGGAGTCTTGCTAGTGGAAGCCTGCTGATGTGCCGGTAGGACGTTAACCCTTCTTTTTCTGACATCTGCTGCTATGTCTGTCACCTTCTGTGTCGTTTTCCTAGAGTGCAATCTGTATCCCTCTTTTGTCAGCGTTGGGCTGAGAATTTTTTTCATGATTTTGCGTTCTTCCTTCAGTATGCTTTCCATGTCAGTTTTCATATGGAGTATTAGTGTCTCACTTGCGTACAGTAGTTCTAGCTTGATTACTATGATGTAGTGACTGATCTATGTTTGAATGGACATGCGTTACGTATTTTATATATCTTTCGTTCTGCCATAGGCTCTCATCATTTTTTGTAGTAGAGTCTAGTGAGATCTTTTCTCCTCCTATAGGCTACAGGTTTTAAAATGTGCAACTCTGTTTATTTTGTCATATTTTGTTTCTTGTTTTTTATGTTTAATTTTGAACAGAAGAATTCAGGCTCATGGAAAGAGATTTGCAGGCCAACTTTTTCTGCACGTTCTTTTATCTTTTAGTATTTCCATTTTTTTGATGTTGCTTCGTTATCCAAGAGTATGGCCAGGTCGTCTACGAGGGCTAGTTTTAGACTTCTATCTTGTCCCGGGATCGTCGTAATCGTGTTGCTTACCACTGTCCTTGGATTTTCAGTTTCTTTCCCATTTCCTCATTACTTTGTCCAGGACTACGCTCACCAATAGTGGGGATAATCCGTCGTCTTGGAATAGTCCCGTTTTAATCATGATGGGGTCAGAGATTTCAACGATGAATTTGGCTTTCGATGTTGTACAGGCCAGCATCTATCTGATTAGTCGTAGTGTTTTTGGGTCGAGTCCCTGTATTCTGCTTAACAAGTACTGTCGGTCAAAGGAATGGTATGTTTTCTCGAAATCTATGAAAGTGCAAATGACTGGAGTGTTCCTGATAACTGGTTATTTTTGAATAGTATTCAGATTCCAGATTTCTTCTGCGCATGAACAACCTGACCGTTGTACTAACTGTTGGTTGGTTTAAAAGAGGGAGGGAGGGACTAAAGTGCTAGGTCATCGGTCTGTTCTAACTGTTCTTCAATCCTCTGGAGTAAGCACGCTAGGAAGATTTTGTAAGTGATCCGCAGCAGGGAGATCCCTCTGTAGTTGCTCACATTCGCCCTTTCTCCTCGCTTGTGCAGCAGGTAAATAAAGAGCTCATTTACAGTAGCCAGAAAGTTTTTCTGTTTGCCAGATGGTTGTGATTACTTGTGTAAGCCCCTGCAAAAACGCTATAGGTGCAAGATTCTTTAGTGGCTCTGCAGAGACGCCGTCTTCACCGGATTTTTTAAATTTAAGTATTTGTTTCTAAATCTCTTCACCTCTTGTTGGGTGTCATTCTGGGTGATTGGAGGTGCAGTCCGCTGCTGGGGGTCCTGTTTCAGTCTCAGGGTCGTTACGGAGATCAGAGAAATGACGTGCCAGACAATTCTCTTGAATGGTTAATGCAAGTTTTTCATCCTGTTTTCTGAAGCATAATTTTTGAGGTGTGTACCGGCGAATTCTCCTTGCGAAAGTCCTATGGAATTCTCTCGTGTTGTGGCTGTGGAAAGTTTCCTCTACAGCGTCTGGTTGCTCCTTGACGTACTTTCTCTTGGTTTGCCTAAATAGTTTTATTGTCTGTTTTCTGGACTCGTTAAAACGGTATAGCATTTCTGGGGATGTTTTACTGTTTTATTCCTGCGTCTTTTTGTGCGTTTCCACATTCACAGTCCCACCATGGGTTTTTAGTTCTCTTTCTACGTGGTATCAGTTCTTTTGCTTTTTGCGTGAACTTTGTGTGGAATTCTTCCGATGTGCTTCCTTGTTGTCTTTCCCATTCGTGCTTTATGTTGGATTCTATGATCTTTCTCGTGCCAAACAACTCTACGTATGTTCTTTTCTGAAGGAGTTTCTTCGGTGAAAATTTATATCGATTCAAGTTAGATAGTAGGTTGAATCAACATTCGCACATCCTCGAACTTGAATTCATGGATCTCTTTTTGGACTGAATATGATATCGCTAAATGGTCTATTTGTAATTCTTCCATCTGTTCTACGAGTGACCTCCATGTTTTATGTTTTCTGAGGGATTTTGTGAGGGATGTTGACATAATCTTCTATTTGTTCTGCTGGCATAGTTCAATGAGACTCATGCCATTTTTGTTTGTATATTTGTGAGCGGGAAATATTTCCACAGTTTTCTGGTGACATTTATCTCTGCTAATTTGTGCACTCAAATCACCTAGCCAAATTTTTATGACGTCTTTGGGGATTTTGGCCATCACTGTTTCAAATGTTGCCTATAATTTCTTTGATGGTTTACGGTCTTTTTGTTATCCTCATTTGTGGGGGCATGTACGTTGATCTTCTCTAACTGAATCGATTATCTTCTTGTGTACTATGAAGACCATGCCCAGAAGTGGAGCACCCTTGGCGACTGGTATCTCTCTCTTGTTCTTCAATGTAGGGTAGTTCCCGTAATCCAGTGTGTCTTCTTCTGTTATACGAGATTCCTGCAGGGTAAGTATCACTATCTTTTGTTTATCGAGACCTAAAGTTAGGTTGTGCAGTTTTCCTGGCTGGATCAGTGTGCTTATGTAAGAGTTTTTAGATCACGAATCAAAATGGTTCAAAGGGCTCTAAGCACTATGGGACTTAACATCTGAGGTCATCAGTCCCCTAGACTTAGAACTACTTAAACCTAACTAACCTAAGGACATCACACACATCCATGCCCGAGGCAGGATTCGAACCTGCGACCGTAGCGGTCGCACGGTTCCAGACTGGGGCGCCTAGAACCGCTCGGCCACAGCGGACGGCGCTGCACAAGCAAGGAGACAGGGCGAATGTGAGCAACTACAGAGGAATCTCCCTGCTACAGATCACCTACAAAATCTTCGCAGCGTGCTTACTTCATAAAACTCAAGAACAGTTAGAACAGACCGATGACCTCCAGTTTGGTCCCTCCCCCCCCCCCCCCTCTTTTAAACTAACCAACAGTTAGAACAACGCTCAGGTTGTTCATGCGCAGAAGAAATCTGGAATTTGAAGACAATTCTAAAATCCACAGTTATCAGGAACACTCCAGTCATTTGCACTTTCATAGCTATCGAGAAAACATACTATTCCGTTGACCGACAGTATCTTAGAATGCAGGGACTCGACCCAAAAACACTACGATTACTCAGACAGATGCTGGCCGGTACATCGAAAGTTAAATTCATGGGCGAAATTTCTGACTCCATCATGATTAAAACGGGACTATTCCAAGACGACGGATTATCCCCACTACTGGTGAGCGTAGTCCTGGACAAAGTAATGAGGAAATGGGAAAGAAACTGAAAATCCAAGGACAGTGGTAAGCAACGCGACAACGACGATCCCGGGACAAGATAGAAATCTAAAACTAGCCCTCGTAGACGACCTGCCCATACTCTTGGATAACGAAGCAACAACATCCAAAAGATAGAAATACTAAAAGAAAGTACAGAAAAAGTAGGAGAGCAAATCTCTTTACATGAGTCTAAATTCTTCTGTTCAAAATTAAACATAAAAAATAAGAAACAAAATAAGACAAGATAAACAGAGTTGCACATTTTAAAACCTCTAACCTATAGGAGGAGAAAAGATCTCATTAGACTCTACTACAAAAAATCAAGAGATCTTATGGCTGAACGCAAGACATATAAAATAGAAACGCATGTCCATTCAAACATAGATCAGACACTGCATCGTATTAATCAAGCTAGAACTACTGCATGCAAGTGAGACACAAACACTCCATATGAAAAGCAACTTGGAAAGCATACTGAAGGAAGAGCGCAAAATTACGACAAAAAATCTCAGCCCAAAGCTGACAGGAGAGGGATACAGATTTCACTCTAGGAAAACGACACAGAAGGTGTCAAACGTAGCAGTAGAAGTCAGAAAAAGAAGGGTTAACGTTCTACCGGCACATCAGCAGGCTACCACCAGCAAGAGCCACCAACAGAATTACGACGTACGGAAAGGGGGATCAGTCAAAAATGACCTAGAAAAAGTGCAAATCGATTGTGTAGAAATTGAAGACAGAAACATATACAGAGACAAGATTTATAATAGGAATGCTAGGCCAGAGAATGAAGCCTCAAAGAAACAAGGGACAAAATGGACTAAGGATGGAAAGAGACTCCATGGGGTGAAAATGAGAGAAACCGTGGAAGATGAGAAAGAGTGCTTAAATGAGGCAGAATGCTTTGTGTGGTCCTACAAAATGGCGATGCAAACAATATATACAAGCTGTCGATTTACAAATTTTACTTTATAAATGAATATTTAACTCTGTTCAAGAGTTCCTCTATTGCAGAAAAGAAGTAGACAAAGAGAAACGGCTTTTTAGCTTCGTTTAGAAACATTTCCACTACCTATCAGATATTACATTCCAATGGATAAAACATGCAAGAGTTTCATGGCTGCAATTTTAACAATATATACAAGCTGGCGATTTACAAATTTTACTTTATAAATGAATATTTAACTCTGTTCAAGAGTTCCATTATTGCAGAGAAGTAGACATAGAGAAACGACTTTTTAGCTTCGTTTAGAAACATTTCTACTACCTATCAAATATTACATTCCAATGGGTAGATCATCATGGCTGCAATTTCA
This sequence comes from Schistocerca cancellata, assembly GCF_023864275.1. Taxonomy (NCBI): domain Eukaryota; kingdom Metazoa; phylum Arthropoda; class Insecta; order Orthoptera; family Acrididae; genus Schistocerca; species Schistocerca cancellata. Next base: position 234,692,073 of record NC_064629.1, on the reverse strand, counting down.
TCCCTTTCTGTAGGAAGGTTTGATTGATTAAAAGGCAATCCTGATCACTTTTCCTTTTAGTAGTGTACTTGCGCATATCTCTTTTGCTCTCAAACACAAATACATTTTTGACAGCAAATTTCTTAAGTGATCAATGTATTGTAAAGCGGGGGTTCATATTGCCAGATGCTTAAAGAGATGCCTGCATCAAGCACGTGTGAGAATCTCACACTTAGTACTATTTATTCAGACAGCAGTGTTACTTGGGAACAACGTTCACGTAACCAGTTGGCTACATTAAAAGTGTAAATTTATATGACTGAGCAGCGAAAACTTTCTCGAAAAAGGAAAGTCATCGTCACCGCCAGCGGAATTAGTGCACACGGATTTTATCCGCGAGGTGCGACCGACATCACCGTTCCTGGTTGATTCCCATACTCATATCGCAGACGGCCTCGGACCTTCCGAAAGCTGAGATTTCTTCAGTAATATTTATAGTCCTGTCTCAGTATTCGTAGAGCTTGTGAGAACACAATTTTTTCATCATAGCATTATGCTTGGCAACGGAATATTCACTTGTACAGCACACAGACCGCAGCAGTCCGGAGGAAAAGTGGAATTTACCCTACTTGTTTCATAATACATCACACGTTTTAAGTAATGATGATAATGGTCGGATGCACTGTAAATACATACTTTAATGGACTACTAACAGATGGCGTTCAACTTCAGCGTATGCTTGATAGAAGAAACACCAGATATCGCTAATAGTACCCTTCTTCCACGAACTGCAAATATTAATCCCTGTTTAGTGGTCCGCTGTTAAAAGACACAAATCGTAGAAATACTAGAGAATTTCTAAACAGTTGTGAGGTTAATCCAAGGAATATGTGCGTGGGTATAAAAGTTTTGCTACCACGGGAAAGGAAGGTATTCTAGACGCTTTCTCACATTAGACGCTATTTTTCCCGTAAAGATACTCTTTTTGTTAATGTTATAGTATGTGTGTGCTACGCTCATAGATGAATACAACTGCCCGTTAGATACAAGCAATGAAACTGAAGATTCTTGCTCAACCAAGGATTTACGAAACTGTAGATGCTTTCCGACTTTTTAAATTCCGAATTGTGAAACACCTTTAACGTGCTGCATTCGGACACACTAGATTTTTAATCAAGGAATCAAAGAGGTTCTGGATACCTTCCTGACTATTCTTCCCGTATATGGTTTGTATACGAATCATCAAAGCATCAAACGAAATGACCAAATATTTTCTCATGCGTTGTTTGGCGCTGTTGGCCTACCGTACTCCAGCTGTACTATTCGTTGTGAACACAAGATCACGTCACATCTCTGCTTAAAATGCGACCTATTGTTCTATCTCGCATGACGTACGACCCTGGTTTTGTCTTGAGAATATCATAGACCCAGGGAAAATTGGAGTCAAAAGCATGTTTATATTTGCCACAGAATGACTAGGTACTCTTTTCGAGAAATGTATCGAGAAGTTGTCGAGTTTCTGGAAACACGCCCTCTTATTTAATACGTCTACCTGCCGCCAAAGAATTCTCACTGCAAATAAGACCCAGTTTCCGTATTCCGTATCGGATAGTGTCAGCTTTGTACAAGAGTAGAGTAATTAGGTGCTACACGGAAGCTACGTAAATAATACACAGACAAAAATTGCACACGGTCAGAAATGAATTCTTTAATGAAATTCAGATTCCTGGATCAGTAACACATTTAGAATTCGCATTCTTCTCACGATAAAAAAAAGTCCGTTGTTTCCTGCATATTCTATAGATTTGCACCTTAAATCTTCATAGGCTGACCATTTTGACTATAGTTTCTTTCCTTTACCCGAGTTCAAATAAAATTTTTATCTTCACTGCCTCAGTATTAGTTATTAAAACATTAGCGGGTTGTAATTCCCAGGTAGAATGAAGTTTCTTGATGAACTGAACGTTCCATTTGTTACGGAAAGAACTTTTTGGCTGCCAAAGTATACACTACTATTGTATGTGTCCCAATTGAAAAGTAAGTTAAACACAGTTGTTTGCTGAGAGAAGTTCAAGCCTATCTGTTGTTAAGTGTCAGAAGCTTATAATAACACATTGCGACTGAGCCTCATTGTTACCATTACAGGCACGTTACAGCTTATACTGGTTCATTATTTGCGGATCACTTTACTGATCAGTATTGTGTATCAGTAAATGGTATGCTCTCGTATATAGCACTTAACGGGTACATCGAGAAAGACTGAAACGCCATATTTTACTTAACGGAAAGCTGGTGTTCCCTCATGTTCACAGAATATTTCAGAAAGAACTGTACATCTTAGTAACGAGAGGGTTGCAGCTTTAAGGTCCGAGACCGTCTCCGATTAGATATCAGGAAACTACGAGGAATTTCATGAGCACACGTAAAATGTGTTATCTCCAAAGCTGCAGACGGTGACATTCCACTTCACAACAGAATTTTCCATGCACAGCTGCGTGGAGTTATACTGTGGATATGAGTAGCTGGGGGCATAGACGTCGTCTACATTGCAAGATTAATAGTGCGACTTTATTGTGCATGGGATATCACTATGTAGTTCAAGAACACTGCTCGTCTTGTTAAAAGTTAGACAACCCCATTCAACGACTCCTTCCACTGGGTAAAACGTCTCTCCTAACGAACAAAAGACTACATTCCCTAAATATTTATTAAACTTCATAAAATGAGAATTAATGTGATCTGAGGATGCAAAAATAGAAGACTGTAAAAGCTGCCTAATAACTAGACTTCTCTCAGTGGCATACGTTAATGAAATTTCTTATGTTCTTTCAAAAACTTCCAACTAAGCACTCGCTGCAGAGTAAAGACACATCTTCAAACATGCATAGAAATTACAGATGTACTGCTTGGAGAAAATGAATTTTATCCTAATTGAGATGCGTCGCTTACGTGATTTTTTAATCTGATCCTGAATTTCTTAAGAGATCGAAATTCATCTCCTTTATTAGACAGATGCATTCATTTCAACCTAATACTGATAGAAATTCGCTACGGTATACAACCGATATTATGAAAATTCTTAAAAAAGGGAAGAAGTACAGAAAACTAGACGTCAACTAGATGTTGACGATAACGTAATTACAGCTGATGCAGACGTTTAAAGAATAACGCTGGAGGAATGGTCAATATTCAGGAGCATGACAGGAGCCAACGTTCGAAGCGAAAAGGTCCAATAAATGTGTGCTTTGAAATGTATATCTTAAGAGCAATGAGCACTTCATCTTTGATACTATTAAACAACTCTTTGCAAGCTCTTTGCTTTCCATATTTTCAGAGGAGATACTTTGGATGAAACAACAAGACGTTGTGAAGTAAATATGAGTTCTAAGATGCATATCTTTAATAGACATGAGCACTTTTGAGTAGAAGAGTTGTATTTCACTCTAACGAAGATGAATATGTGCTCATAGCTCTTAAGATGGGCATTTTAGAGCCCGTATTCACAAACATTATTTACTTCGTATGACCTTTCCTGTCATATCTCTGAGACTAGCCATTCCTCCTGAGAAACCTGTACACGCAGGGAGTATCACAGTTACCAGCGAAACCTGAGACTGGTGAAAGTATAGGATAGTAGAAGCAAATTATTCCAGTAAATCTGGAGAAGTTTGTGAGATGATAGCGAATAAGTGATTAATAGCCGCCACTGACTTCACTATGAAATTTGTCCTAGTTAGTACAAATGTGTTTGACGTCTAAACTTCCAGGTAAGTGGCTTCAAATTTCAAACATGATCCATGATCCATGGTACATGCATGATAGGACACCAGCACATTATGGTGTGGATATAAGACGATATCTAACACACCAACACTACACAAGAGAAATTGGTCGATCAAGGCGTTTACCTTGGTCTCTAATATCACGTGACCTGAATTTTCTAGACTTTTTTGTCTGTTTCCATCTCTGAAATGAAATGTACGGTACTCCCGTTAAAACGTTTAAAGAAGTAGAGCAGCGAGTCAGCGAGAGCAGTTATGTCAAGCGTTAGAAAATTACCCGAAGGTGTATGAAAGACAGGGTAATCTACTAGAGGGACGAGTACAGTATTATATTCGAATCAGACGACTGTGTCTTATATCTCAGGATGCAGTGGAACAGAACAAGACGTACATTGCGATGTTGTGCCTAAGTGCCTGAATAAAAAAATGCAAATACAAAGTAACCAAGGAACACAGCCGAGTGGAAATTACTGGGAAATCAGAAAAGTCGGCCTCCAAATCCTAGATCTAAAAAGGAGCTGCATAGCCAATTGTACGATACCGAATACGTGGGGACTGCCCCTGTTTCCAACGGTGACTAAAAATATGTCCCCAATGTCCAAACATTCCTAAGGATCAATCCCAAAAGCTTAATCGTCACCAAATTCTCCCGCACTTACTTCTATTCCCGTTTCTTTAGGGAAATAGCCTTGAATAAATTTGGTCTCTATGCCTCACTCACTCCCCTCGGAAACTTGTACTTCGTGACAACACGACTGGTCAGATTATCCTCCTATGAATACTGCCGTCATTAATGAGATCATCATCTACGAACGTATGAGACAACTGCTTGAATTTCCTCAACACTTTCATAAGGTCATCCTTTACAGGATTCAAGACAGTTACGATTATGAAGGTCATCATTTTCCGTGCAGGTCTTTGTCTTTGGTCTTAAAAGATATTCTAGATGAGACGCTTTTAAAATTCTTTGGTGTGGTGATAACTCTGTCTCACTCAAGTACACAGCATTTTCTAGTTCTTCACAGTGATCACTGAATATCTGACGCTGTACATACACTTTATGTACTCTACAAGGCCTGGTGACAACACTACCTCGAACAAAAACTCTGGTGGACGTTCTACGTGTCACAGAGAATTGCAAGGTTAATCATTTATGGAGCTGTCCGCATTGTGTACGCGAAATTACAGTGTCACCTGGCTATGACTTCTGCGTGATTCAATTTTTTTTATCAGGCAGTATATTTGTCGTTTTAATGGTGGTCATCAGTGCGAAGACAGCTCCGACCCAGACGACCTGAAGCGTACATTCCACTGATCCCCAACCACCGCATTTGCGACTTCAGCGGTGTCAAGCGTGAGTTCATTGGAGGGCAGGGTGGAAGTCAGTTGTGTTTTCTGACGAAAGCTGGTTCTGTCTCGATGTCAGTGATGGCCACGAGTTGGTTACAAAGAGGATAGTTGAGGGCCTCAACCAACTTGTCTGCGTGCTAGAGAAAGTGGGTACACCTGGCATTATGGTCAGGGGTGCGATTTCCTCTGACAGCTGGAGCCCTCTCGTTGCAATCCCACTAACCCCGACAGCAAATTTGTACGTCGCTCTGGTGATTCGACCTGTTGTGCTGTAATTCACGAACAGCAATCCAGGGGGTGTTTCCCAACGACTGTACTAAGTGTCGACATGTTGCATTGGCCTGTTCAATATCCACGTGTGTCTGCAATGGAACACCTATGGGACTCCAGTGTCATCTACAAACGGCGTCAACTGTCCCTATACTGTCTGACCTAGTGCAACAGGCATGGACCTCCACCTCAAATGACTTCTGCCATCTGTCAAACACAATGCATGCACCTTTGCGTGTCGGGATGCGACATTCTGGCGGTTACACCGGTTATTAATGTAGCAGTATTTCACATTTGCAATAGCGTATCTCACACTTAAATTAACCAGTGATCTTGTAGTATTAATTACTTAAATATGTTGCGTAGGCAAATGTATTCCCAAAATTTTATTACGCAACTTATTTTTTGATGTTGCAGTTTCTTTCTGTCAGAATACAGCGTGAGCGAATTTCACGCACTCGAGCTTCACTGCGCGACTCCTCACATGCCAACGATAAAAAGAATGTCTGTTACAAAATTTCGTCCGGCAAGTACATCCGGCAGGAAATGGACGCTAAAAAGTGGCAATCTGGCAACACTCTAACCAAATGCATAGTAACTAAGCAGCACAGAGCAGTCGCGCTGTGCATTTGGTGCACAGGATACAGTGTTGAGTTAGCCTACAGGAGATCGAGATTTCGATCCTGGGTTGGGGCACATGTTTTTTATTTGCTAATTTCATACTGTAATATACACCGTTTCTAGGTCAGATGTATCCTAAATTTGCAACATTTTGTGAAACAAATGACTTGTCATAGGACGGCATAGGTACAAAAACAGTATCAGTTTCGAGATGTTAAAGATGATAGCAAAATGGTTCACATGGCTCTGAGCACTATGGGACTCAACTGCTGTGGTCATAAGTCCCCTAGAACTTAGAATTACTTAAACCTAACTAACCTAAGGACATCACACACATCCATGCCCGAGGCAGGATTCGAACCTGCGACCGTAGTGGTCGTGCGGTTCCAGACTGTATCGCCTTTAACCGCTCGGCCACTCTGGCCGGCAAAGTGATAGCACAGTACAATAACACAACATCTATTTGTCATTTATACTAAATGTAATACGAGGGCTCAGATTTCACGCATTAGCAACCAGTGAGAATAATAATGTCCGTATTAATGATAGCATGATCTTCACAATAGAGTACGTTGTCCTCAGAACAACAGATGCTCAAAGCGACCTCCCCGCACGTCCAAACATTGCGCAACCCGCCGGATCATACAGCTCTGGACCTTTCACAGCAAAGCTGCGTCCACAGTAACAAGAGCAGCATGAACACTCTCTACCAATTCTTCCATATTCATCAGCGATGTAGACTACAGGTGCTCCTTCAGGTGTCCCCACAGGAAGAAATCCAGGGGATTTAGGTCAGGTGAACGCGGTGGCCATACAACTGGACCTCCACGTCAGAGCCATTTCCCTGGAAATGTTGTGTCCAAATACTTTCGCACATTAATTCGAGTTGGGATGTGCACCATCATGTTGGATCATATCCTCTGTCGAACATTTAGTGGTACATCTTTCTGTGCATCAGGCAGATAGTTGGAGAAGGCTGCATGATACCTTCGTACAGTCAACTGGTCAGGCAACACGTAGGGGCCCCGACGTTGATACCAAAGCGAACTTGATATCCACGGTCGGGTGACCTGCGGGTTAACCTCACACTAATGGTGGGAAATGTGCATATTGAAGACACCCTCACGAGTGAATGCTACTTCATCCGACCATGTTACGGTGTTCACGAAGTCATCGTTGGCTTCCTGTTGTTGTTGGAACCATTCACAAAATTTCATCCGCTGATGGCGATCTGCAGGATGCAGGTGTTGCTTGAAAGCATAATGATACGAATAGAGCCCATGCTCGTGCAGCATGTTAACGACCGTGTGTTGCGAGACATTCAGCTGCCTTTCTACGCTACGACGACCTCTGTTACGCGATGGTGGAAGGAGAGAACCTGACTCCTGAAGGCGCAGCTCCAGACCACGAAACACATATCTCTCTGAATGGCGTCGACAAGGATATCTAGCAGCATATTCCCCAGCGGCAACACAAGCCCGGTTATCAGATGCACCAAGGACCTGAGGCACATCCACACATTCATCGTTTGTGTATGCCATACGTCTGCCACACTGGTTCTAGAGGATTGCAACGAGAAAATTCGATACATGTACGCATGTACATTGGAGTCTGTCGCGGGCTTGTTACTCCGCTAGAAACTAGTCCCTGTCTGATGGACAGCGCATACAGCATAAACACGCCGTCAGTCCTGTGCGCTGTTCCACCTAACGCGCATTACCCCTCTGGCAGATATTGTTCTGCATGATTCATCCCGACACCGCTAATTGTAAAATGCTCAATCTCGAATTAAACTGTTTCCCTAGTGGTAATAGACGTGATGTTTCCACAATCTCATGGATAAAATAATAATAGTAATAATAATAATAATAATACATTGAGATACGTACTAAAAAGTATGCTGTTTCCAGACTCAATGGTGAAAGACATAATTAGGGGCACCGTGGTGATAACACATACAAATAGTAACCGAGTTTGGACATTATTCGCAAAGCTCGTTGATAGTCCTACTGGTAACGTAAGAGCTTAATGAAATGTAATGGACATGAACGAGGCAAGAATAGTAGTTGGTACTAATCTATGGGACCATTGGAGGAGGGTACAAGGAAAACAGGTTTTGCATCTAGTAGATGAAGTGGTGCGAATAAACTCACGCCCGCGACGTGAAAAGGCTTCTTTCAAAGCTGACCAATTTTTCAAAAAATGGTTCAAATGGCTCTGAGTACTATGGGACTTAACATCTATGGTCATCAGTCCCCTAGACTTAGAACTACTTAAACCTAACTAACCTAAGGACAGCACACAACACCCAGTCATCACGAGGCAGAGAAAATCCCTGACCCCGCCGGGAATCGACCAATTTTTCATTTCTACGATTGTAGTACGTAAGTACAAACGTTTTCTAGAGGACCCACTGCAATCGCTGTTGATGATTGAGATGCCAGATACCATACCACCTGGACTACATTTACCAAATAAAAAACATATCCCTCTACCCAGCATCGAACCATCGACCTCCTGTATGTTAATCGAAAGCCGTATACACTACGACACAAGTATGTGGTGACAGTAGCGGCTACCATACATGTGGTTAGAGTGTTGCCAGACTGCCACTCTTGAACGTCCTTTTTCGCGCTCCGAAGCCCGAGTGCGCGAATTCCGCTGTAAATACGCCGCATGTGATTCCTCATCCAGATTGAAGGCAAAAACTTACCTAGAAAAATGAGATCGAAAATTGAAAACACATGTTTGAAAGCGAGGAGCTGGCATCACTGTCACATTGTGTAGCCGCGTCTGATCTAAAGAGATACGTGTATCAACACTCAAAGCTGTACCAGGCATAGTAGTTCACTGAGTAGGTTGCTGGGACATCAAACCCACGCACATCACGAAACTATGCTTCGAATCCTTGTCAGGTTCCTTTTTCTGGTTTGGTCCTCCATTCCCTAGTTCTCGTCGTTTACAAGCAGGACATAATTTTCTCACATGCCAGTAGCCTCTTACATAACATTAAACTGGATGCGTGTATCTACTAATTGTGCAGTGCACTGCTATAACTGGTTTTGTCAAGTTCATGAAGTAAGGCGTTTCGATGGCGTAGACAATCGATGAATGGGTTGATATGTTTTTTGTGCTGGGTGTTTCCTAAGAATGTTTCTCGTTGCCTGGAGCAACGCATTCCAGAGAGCGGCAGTCTTCGTCCACAACTAATGGACAGAGGTCGTCCAAGCACTAGACGTACACCATAAAAAGATGTCGCAGTTCTTGCAGCCGTTCCCCAACCACCTCGGCGAGGTACTCCTAGTTCCGCCTTATGCTTCGAGAGGGCAACTTGTTCTTACGTCGTACTGTACCACAGCAGTGCGTGTGTCGATTTTGGGTTTACTTAGCCTTGTGTGTGTAACGGCTGGTCTCATTGTTCTTTCCTAGCGGAGTTTGTTGTTGGTTTGTTCTCTTGTGGTGGCGTTCTAAACCCGCGCCATGATGTCTGTTGGGTCTCCCAAGAATATTCCTTGAGGGGGTACCATTCGTTTCAGCTTTAACTGCAGTACGCATCATGTTCAGTCAGGCGTTTTAGAAATTCACGACTGGTTAGTCGATACGATTCGCGTTACATCTGATCAAGTAGATACTGCTTCTTTTGTTTCTGATTTGCACGCATTTAGTATTTCTTCCCACCTGAATGTTTGTGGTTACTAGATTCATGTTATGCATGCAGGGCTAGAGGGAACCTGCTTCCTTTTTAATGAAAGTGGCCATTTCATATCCAACTATTTGCGACGTGTTACGGATTTAACGTCGTCCTATGAAAAACGGCGTCCGTTGTAAGGAGCTCAACTAGTATCTCTGCAAACTGCTGTCTACTTCTGCAGCTTTAGAGGACATTGTGGAGACATAATGCCGCACTTCTTGCGACTTTGTGCCGTTACCGACACGTTCAGACGTGGCCCTGCTGCTGTTAAGGTGCCTGGACTGGTAGTACAATTTAAACGCCTGGATGGAGAAAATTTTGAAGTCAGCCCTCTCAGATTTCGCCTGCCCGAGAAGGCCATGTTGAACAGCGCTTCTTCCCGTAGTGGTACCTTGAATACTGACGTAAATTGCGGTTCTTGTTTCGCCAGGAATGACGTGGCTTGCTCTGTTGATGTTGAAGTGATTGTTGCATCTGCGTCCTCTTCTCCACTCGGTGTGTTCCGATAATTTAACGCAGACATCGTCTGCTATTTGGAATTAATAGTGTTCTAAATGGCTCAAAGGGCTCTAAGCACTATGGGACTTAACATCCGAGGTCATCAGTCCCCTAGACTTAGAACTACTTAAACCTAACTAACCTAAGGACATCACACATATCCATGCCCGACGCAGGATTCGAACCTGCGACCATAGCAGCAGCGCAGTACCGGACTGAAGCGCCTAGAACCACTCGGCCACCACGGGCGGCAATAGTGTTCTAGTGTAGTGCCATCCCTTACTAATTCTCACACAGTGGAGCAACAAGGGTACTACGGATTCTCTTCCGGTTAGTTAGATAAAGCAGAGAGCTTCACACGCAGCTGCACGGTCTGGCTCTTCTTTTTCTGATGATGATGTCCATCGTTCCTGGTTGTGTTTCTCACGTACCGTTGAGTGGAGTGGGGATGGCTCCATCCCCCCGCCCCAACCCCTTCCCGCAGCGGACCTCGAGGGTCCCCACTACTGGAGTGGTGTGAAACAGCGTTTTCAACCTGAGCGAGCAGCGTCACTCCTAAAAACCTTCCGGTGAGAAGGATTCAAATCCTGTGTCTTCTTCTCCTCCATCTGCCGGTGTTGTGGAGCGCACGTCGTGATGCGTAAATTCTTTTCCAATTACTTTTTCATGCCTTACATGTGTTAACTAGTACACTGAAGTACAGCACAGTAGTGTGCTCCTGTACTGATGGAGTATTTACCCTCGAAAACCTAGTGGAGAAAAGGACAGCAAGGGGCCTTACAACCCACCTTGTCTTTGTAGACCTCCAGAAAATTTATGACACAGTTCCACAGAACAAGCTATGGACAAGTATAATTGATAATGGTGTGTCACCGAGCTATGTGAAAGCTGTCAGACTCCTCTACCAAGGTTGTACGGCAATGGTTAAAGTGAGAAATCAACTATCTCAAGAGTTTGAGGTGACAAAGGGACTACGCCAGGGATGCACACTTGCCCCTACACTCTTTAAGATCTACCTAGAGGAGGCACTAAAATCATGAAAAAGGAAATGTGGAGGAATGGGTGTCCCTACAGCCGACGAGATCTTGTTCACTCTATTTTTTGCTGACGACCAAGTGTTAGTAGCTGGAGATGAGGAAGATGCAATTACATGCTCCGCAAATTAAAAGAAGAATATGAAAAATGGGGTCTTGTCATAAACGTATCTAAAACAGAATATCTTAAAGTGGGAGAAAATACTGTGAACGACTTACAGCTCGGTTCTGATACTGTTAAAGGGTGTCATAATTTTAAGTACTTGGGAGTGACACTGTCGTCCAATGGTAGAAGTATAGATGATGTAAACAATAAAATAGGCCAGGGCAAGCGAGCCATAAAACAACTAAATGGTGTTCTCTGGGACAAAAACATAACGCGTAAAACAAAACATACCATCTACCACACAATTATTGAAAGTATCACAACATACGGTGCAGAGTTGTGGGAACTAACTCAGAGGCAGAAAGACCGCCTGCTGACTGTCGAGATGGATTTCTGGAGACAGAGTTGTGGATACTCCAGACTTGACCATATTAGAAATGATAGGATCAGAGAGGTTATGTATGTCAAAAGCACAATCCCACACTACATAGAAAGGAAGCGCCTTCTCTGGTATGGTCACTTACAGCGTATGCCAGACAGAAGATGGCCAAAACGGGTATGGCAATGGGCTCCACATCAAAGAAGAAAGCGCGGCAGACCTGCGAGATGCTGGAAAGACGACGTCAACGAAGCAATGGCGGCGAGAGGTCTTAATGAAGGAGACTGGAATGACTGTGAACGATGGAGATTGGGATGCGAGAGGCGGCGGCAGCTGTAGAAACTTCGCTCATATATATATGTGTGTGTTAACTAATATAGGCGTATACTTTTCTTACCATCAATGTGAAAGAGATAAGCTCTCCATTACGGTTTGCTGCCCCACTACAGGTTATTTATGATTCCCAAGATGATGTGTGTTTGCAAGAAGTATTATATGGTGTCTTTTGTCTCCCAGGTATTCTATGTTTTTCTACTGTTGAGATGGGAAGCTCTACTGGCATGGCAGTGCTTAATAGGGACGGTATATACTGTAGTTGACGGACTTTGAAACGCTTGGCAGTGGTCGGGGTATAAGGTGTAGTTTTTATGATCTCACCTTAATTTTTCTTTGTATTTCCTCTATTTCTGGTAGTGCATATGACCGCTCGGGTTTTTATAAGGAAGATTCCATTAGCTTACTTCATCAAAGTCAGCGAAAAATTTTGATGATAGGAGATTTCAACTGAGTCTTACATCCTGCGGACGAGACTCCAAATTATATCTATTGTCGTGGCATCGTTGGGTCTACAGGATTCTTGGATCTGCAGATATCCCACATTAGTGCTGTATACGGATTTTACAACTACTTCTAGTAGTCGACTGGATCGCTTCTCAATGTAGCCAACTTTGGTCGCTTTTTGTTGTTCCTGTCGTCTTCACTGACCAATGTACTGTTTCAATGACTTAATCACGTCCTGCGGTAGGTACATCTTTCTTGCCTCATTTGGAAGCTAAATATTTTACATCTGGTAGACAGGTCTCTGGATGATGTCATTGCTGTCGTGTGGGAGCGGGTAAGAAATTCCGAAGTGCATTATCCTTCACATATGGAATGGTGAACTGCCATTGTCAGACCTCAGCTTCGCAATGCACTCATGCATCTTAGCGCTGGTAAAGCGGCTGTTATGAGGAGGACTCGGAATTTTATTATGCTGTCCCTAGTTACGACATTCCACACCTTTTCACATTTCTCAGACATCAGCGAAAAACAACCTGTGAGTGCATTAGCGTCTCTAGAACCAGTGACTGGGGTTAGGAGTGCACCGTTATTCTAGGACAGAATACATTGGTGTTTAGCTGTACACCATTTGTTTAATTTCAGAATTATTGTCAAAGAAGTACACGAATTTACATAGGTCGTGACATGACAATGCTAGGGCAGTTGTTAAGATAACGCATTACATCCTGTTAAGCCGAAATTACATTGAACACAACAATATAATTGAAGTTGACCAATATTAGGACAAATCATCCGATTCCGGTTCTATATTTGGTACTATTTAGGATGACAATCAAGTCTACGGAGGATTGTTAGTTTTTGTGACAAGACGAGCAACCGATTACTCCAGGTTGCTTGAGTTCACAGTGGTCGCAAACTGGTGAACTAACAAGTTTACACCTCTGCTAGCGGCATTTACCTTAGATGGGATTATCTGTTGGCTGCCGGCCTCCTCTCGTCCTCTGAAAACCCTATAAAAAAGCTAATCAAAACCTTTACTGATTTTATCAGCAGAAACTGTCCTATGTTTCTCATTAGGCGATAATACATGCATTCATCCCTAGTCTGGAAATATGGCGACATACACATGCATATATGGAACAGTGTGTGTACTACAATGCCCTCTCAGTTCTCGTAAGAACAATTAACTACGTGGCTGTTTCATTTCGCCACTGTTGGAGCTCAATGACTCTTCAGCTTCTTTCTAGCTGAATGTCAGCCGACGTGAATGCAGCATTCACCCAAAATTCCTCTTTTGGAGTCGTACAGAGCGTGATACGGCCTGTTCTTCACTTAATGCTGGTTCAAAGGAGGCTCCCAGAAGTTTTCGGCCTTGTTGTATTTCATAGCAAAAAGTCCCCCACCGGTGTCCTTTTGTGTTTCACGTCACGGCTTATCCAGACCAATGAGAGTGTTCCTTTCATCTTGTGGAAACTGCCTCTGCACATCCGTAAAGGGCCTACCTTCAAACTGCTTCGAAATTTCTCCCCTTTCTACTCCTTCTGAGTTCATTCCAGCCAACTGGACATTTTTTGCCCACTCCTGACACCTAAAAGTTACACCCAAACATCACAAGCGCACCACAGGCATTTCACATGATCAACAGCGTCGCTGTTCTGTTTGTATCAATCTGGAAATTCCTCCACGCAGTTTCCTAAAGAATTTCTCTGTAGCAAGCAGTGCTGGCCCACAAACTTCTCTCCTCGCTGTATCGCCTGGCGCATTCATATTCCCCCTCGTCACCGGTCACCAACCCATTTTTAAAAGCGTTCCATTCTATTTGGGCTGTGATGGCGCCACTTGTGTCTCCCCCCAAATCTGCTCATTACCACCAAAGCATGTCAGGTGACATACTCATCTACTTGTTACAACATATAAAATCTTTCATGTAAGGTGTGAAATTGACATTCATGCAATCTACGACCATACACATCCTCCTCCTTCCATGTTCAGTTTTGCGCTGGGTCAATCAACGGTTGAGAAATTGATTGAAGTCAGTACAAAATTGTTTTCAGCTGCTGACTGTAGCAATTGTTATATATTTGTATTGACCAACTCTGTATTTTAATATGGCATAATTAAACAGTTTTTCTTTTAGTCTCTTTTTCGTTATTTTTGCACCGCAATTGATTTTCTGTGTACTACTGATTTGAGCACTAAAGTAATCTTTTTCCAAAATTTAACATGTTCTTACTAATTTAATACAATTATTTAAATAACATGATGCCCTATTGTTTCTGTTTTATAGTTGTCTATATTTTGATTTTAAAATTAAACAAATTAGAGATTTGATATAAATTTTCACCACTTATAATTTTTAAATTTGAGACAGATTTTTTTTACATCAAGATTTACGTTAAATGATGATGGAAATGTATCGAAATTGAGGAGACCTTCATTTAAAATTATCCTCCCCTTTTTCAATACTTATCTCTGATTCTCAACCTTAGTTTAGCATGTCAGTTATAATTCAAGAAATTTTTATTTCTCACAATGATTTATTAATTTAAGCTATGCTTGACAGCACCCTTTCATAACTTTACAAGCACAATCCCATTCACCAACATATTTATATTCCCCTAAAAATCTTAAACTTATGCATTATAACTTTACATAAGAATTCAATTTGTCTTTTACAAAAATATTAAATTTCTAATCCTACTAATTACCTTGTAAATATTAAAGTAGCAGCATGAAATTGCAAAACCCTTTCTTCTACATAACCTACATTTTAACAAAAACATTACATACTGGAACCTTAGCCTCCAAAGAAAATGTCAACATTTGGTTTTCTTAACTCAGATGTGCTGTAAAATATGATATACAAGAAAATGTTATTGATGTGTCAAGGTTAAGAAAGCTTAAAACTATTGTTAACAAAAATCTGTTTCTTGCACAAAACTCTTCAAAAATTAAATATTTTTAAACAACAACAAACACTTCTTGTGTTCGTAAAAATTTTTATTTTTTCTGTTTAATCTGATACTAGTCTGTCACAGACAGCCGTTTCTCATGTATCTTCAACGTGCTTCATTGAAGCCGTCATTCTCCTTTTCCTGCGCCTCAGCGTGTCTCCTCTGAGCATAGGATGGCGGTCGGCAGTGAGAAAGATTGCAGAAGGTTTGCATGTATTGTGCATGCTTGGTTGCCTGTATTCCATTCCGCATGCACCCATAGCGAAATTAAATTAGAGATCTATTATTAGCAGCATAAACTTAAATTCTTCGTCAGTTCTCGAATCTTTATACCAATCCATCGTTAGTTAGTTCGCTCCGTGTTTTCTATGCAAACAGTCATCTCCCATCTCTCAGTGTGACATTTGAAAGTGTTGCAATCTGCCATAAGGAATATTGGACATTTGTATTGCTAGAACAGTTAAAATTGGATTTTTTTCTTGGTAGGTAGATGCAATAATGGTTTTGTATGGGAAGGGATTTAGAAAGGTTTCTTGATTTCTTCTGGTCCAGGCTCTTCTTTCTTCCTAATCTTCTGTGTTGAATCTTCTTTTCTTGTTGCATCTTTCTATCTACTCACTTGTGCCTTCTTTCTTCTCTGGACCAGGTATAGAGATTTAAAACCTGCTTAACCTCATTATTTTATAATCCGTTCTTATGGTATTTCCTTACAAATCGTTGTGTACCCTTTATTGTATCAGGTTCTTCATCTGGATAGATTGGACAGGCTTCCTTCGTTCTCTTGCTTATTCCCATGAGTGTTCAGGGAATGTTTGGCAGTTGCTGGATTCCGTATGGTATGACGATAGTTTCAGCCATTCTACAGGCTGTTACAAAAAGGTGCGGGTAAACTTTCAGGAAACATTCCGCATACACAAATAAAGAAAAGATGTTATGTGGACATGTGTCCGGAAACGCTTAATTCCCATGTTACAGCTCATTTTAGTTTCGTCAGTATGTTCTTCCACCTACGCTCAATGGAGCACGTTATCATGATTTCATACAGTATACTCTACCTGTGCTGCTAGAACATGTGCCTTTACAAGTACGACACATGTGGTTCATGCACGATGGAGCTAATGCACATTTCAGTCGAAGTGTTCGTACGCTTCTCAACAACAGATTCGGTGACCGATGGATTGGTAGAGGCGGATCAATTCCATGGCCTCCACGCTCTCCTGACCTCAACCCTCTTGACTTTCATTTATGAGGGCATTTGAAAGCTCTTGTCTAAGCAACCCCGGTACCAAATGTAGAGACTCTTCGTGCTCGTATTGTGGACGGCTGTGATACAATACGCCATTCTCCAGGGCTGCATCCGCGCATCAGGGATTCCATGCGACGGACGGTGGATGCATGTATCCTTGCTAACGGAGGACATTTTGAACATTTCCTTTAACAAAGTGTTTGAAGTCACGCTGGTACGTTCTGTTGCTGTGTGTTTCCATTCCATGATTAATGTGATTTGAAGAGAAGTAATAAAATGAGCTCTAACATGGAAAGTAAGCGTTTCCCGACACATGTCCACATAACATATTTTCTTTCTTTGTGTGTGAGGAATGTTTCCTGAAAGTTTGGCCGTACATTTTTGTAACACCATGTATATCTTGAGTTACAGAAATGCGCCTCTTCTTCTTCCAGTGAATTCAAACATTCGTTCGTTCTTGATGTAACATGTCCACCGTCTTTAGGTTTTGGTGGACAGCCATCATATCTCCTTATGTTGCTCTAAACAGTTTGCAACAGGAGTGCTAAGTACCTAGCACTTTAGCAAAACTGTTGTTCTGAAGCTCACATGTGTCTTTCACATGAATAAAGATCGCGTCATGGTACATGTTGGCCGTATCCAGGATTCGTCGTAGATTCCAGTACTTTTGCCCAGATGTGTTATCCTCTTGGACTGTTGCTTCCACCAAGGCATTTCCTATCGTCATCTCGAAAGCTGACGTACCAGGCATCCACACTCAATGTTCCTTCATCTCATGACTAACCGCTATGTTCAGTTCAGCTGTCGATCTGACCAGAATTATGATGCATCGTGCTTGATGACGTCATGTATAATACACCATGGTGCGCACTTTTGTCCATCTTACATCCCCAAATTTCTCTAATTTACATGGTATTACTACCTACCTTATCGCAACCCTTTCTCCCTTAAGATACATCATAAGCTTTACAAACACTAAACTACTAAGAGACTTTACAAAATTTCCGTATTTAAACTATACATAAGTTTCTCCCTATTATACTCTTCATAACTTTACATCTTTTTTACTAGGTCAACATCTATCCTCATTCTATATTTACAAATTTTTTTCCTCTTAGTATAAAGGTTTTGGGTTCATCATCTTCTTCACGACAGACAGTAAGAGGAAAATTGATGGTGACGAAAGTTAGTGTATTACTAGGCCTGTTTTTCCTCTAACTACAGGTACATCATATTATAAAAAGTCCGCAACTTGACTCCGACTCCAGCGTCTTTTTCTTTGCAATCTCTTCTTTCAGCGTAAGCTGTAACAGAACTTCAAAATACAACATGTGTCCCCTTTACTTTTTCAAAACTTTCGCCACTGTCCCATTGAATTCTTTTAAAGCTTATTCTTCTCAGTTGTAGTTATCTCCATCTCCTTTTTCTAAACAGTAAACTTTTATACTACCTTCTCCCCCTATAATACTGTTAATTATTGAAACCATCCCTGTATTGAACTCACATCCCTCTGTCTACATCCTTCCAAGAAATAACATGTTTATTGCTTTCATTAATAATTCAATTCTATTCTCTTGATTCTTATCTGCTAACAATCTTTTATATTTATTTCCATGACATCTCATTTTAATAGCAACTTGTGGTACCTTCCACCAATCATCAATGCTCCTCATTGTACGCCAAACTATCTCCTCAACTAAATGTTCACCATCTGCGACGGAACAAAACACAAATGAATATCTCCTTCTTACCTAATTCTTTACTTCCTTCCTAATTCTTTGCTTCCTTTCATCCACAAAAAAATCAAATTCTTTCTACTTCACACTACATTTTAAGAGAGAATCCACTACTATTTCGTCAATCTATCCACATGCTAATCTCTGTCTTTCTCCTTGCTTTCTACTCTTTCTCCATAACACATTTCGTTTGCGGAAGAGTTATTTTAGTTCTCGTTTTATTGTTCTTCCTTCACAAGTATCGTTTTGATATACTGAGAAAGTTAACTAATTTACTTTATTGAGCTAAGTCAAATTGAAAATTTTTATTTCTATGGATTTTCTTAGCTTTACTACTCATTGATTTCTAGATTTTGCTCTTATTGGAATCTAGATATTTGATACAACTAGCTTTTCTTGAGGAGTTAATATTTGCTATTTTACCCTTTATACAATTTCAAGTGACTCACATGGTGCAAGGCCAATGATTTTCCTGTTTTTGGGTTAACCAACGCCGTTCCTAAACCTCTTAGCAGAGGATATGTTCAGTTCGAAAGGGAGCCTTTTGAACTGATAACTTCGTCCAAATGCGATAAAAGCCGTATACATTCTACATTCAGATGTTAGTTCTATTTACCAAAAACTACCCCTCAAATCAAGGGAAGAGAAAATCTGGGTCCCAAAGATCTTTTGTAAAAGCTCTTCCAATTTCTCATGGCGATCAGTCTCAGGAACGATAGTTGAATTTATCTGTCGTGCGTCAACTACCAACCTAATGCGTCCTTCCTCCTTATCCACAATTTGCAATGGACTGTTGTATGTTGAGGTTGGAGTTCAATAATTCCATCATCTAGGATCTTATGTAATTCTAAAAATACATGTCTCCGGTAACACAGTGGAATAGTGTAAGGTTTGTGATCTCTAGCCTTGAATTCGTATAGAAAATTTTTAATGGCACCGAGTTTTGATAGAAACACCTCGGCATTTTGCGGCAATACTCCTTCTAATTCGGCTTTGCCTGTATCTGAAATATCCCTTACTTGTCGCAAATTATTACCTATTTCTTGATGAATTTGCCCCCTTACTTCGTCATCCGCAGGTATTGTCTCTTTCGCCCAACCAATACCGTGTAAGTCCCTCCTCCGATTAGTACAGATCCAGTTGCATGGTCAGTTGTTTGTAAGCACCTGGCATTGCTTCATGTCTGAGTTTTTCTTCAAAAGTAAGACGTACCTTCCCGAGCATCATATACCCTTCGTCCATACTGAGTGTGACACAATTTTGACACATGAAATTAGCTCCGATGATTATGGGCACAGATAGTTTCGATACAATTGCCATGTTCGCTTCTATTTCATGCCCCCGGCAAGAAAAAGTTAAACGCGTTTGCCTAGTAATCACCGCCGACGCACCCGCAATCGGTTCTTTAACTTTAACACGTTTTTTCCGCAACACTGGTGGCGCATGTCCAGTGTCACATTTCCCAAAAAGTTCTCCCGAAATCGTCGTCATTTCGCTTCCCATATCGAGGATGGCATCTACAGCCGTGCCACATATCTCAATCCGAACGATCGATTGCTCCTCATGAGGAGCTTCAGTTACTTTTTCATGCATTAACGCCTCCTCTATTGAGGCATACGTTAACCTGTCAGTGTGTTGGGCCTCCATTTCCCATTGGTTTGCTACAGTCACCTTATATTTGTCATTACTCTTAGCAAAAAAAAAAAAAAAAAAAAAAAAAAAAAAAAGTTCAAAATGTGTGTGAAATCAACTGGGACTTAACTGCTAAGGTCATCAGTCCGTAAGCTTACACACTACTTAACCTAAAATATCCTGAGGACAAACACACACACCCATGCCCGAGGGAAGACTCGAACCTTCGCCGGGACCAGCCGCACAGTCCATGACTGCAGCACCTTAGAACGCTCGACTAATCCCGCGCGGCTGCTCTTAGCAACTGTCATCTGAATTTTATATATATCATCTGACACGGGTATCAGTTCTGGTATTGCCAATTGCACTTTATCCTCTTGGGATACCATTTCTCTCTCGGTTTTGTATAATGAACTACATCATCAGTTTTTGTACAGCTCCCTAGATTAAATGTTAACAACTCTTGTTCTTCATCCTCTGACGATTCCCAGTCAGTTGTCTCCCAGCATGCTGCTATTTGTATCTGATCATCCCCTAAACCTACTTCAGAATCTTGTTGATCAAAGCTTAGCCTATTTGCATATTTAATTATAAAATTAACTTCATTTGGCGACTGAATCTCTTGTGACTGGTCTTCTTACCGTTGAACTCGTCAGTTCTGTCTTTTACCAGGTTTTGGTGGCCTCAGCTCGACTTCCTGTACCGGTTCATCTCGCGTGTGTGGTCCTGCTGAAGTCCGAATCTCCCCATCTTAATGCATTCTAGGCATTCCAGTTCCAACCGAATAACTTGGGTTTTGTTGTGGAAAACCTGTAAGTCTTCCAGCTTCGTCTGCACAGTGATCAAATCGCGAATTATAGTTACCACTATACTTTTTGGAACCAAGGCCATTTTAGTAATTCCACGGCTCACGAAAGCCATAGTTATTGTTTGATGTCTGTGAGTTGCCAAAACCATAGGTATTATCCCATGGGCGATTACTATTCTTCCCAAAACGATTACCTTTTCCAACATTACTATTGCCATTGTAAACATTATTAAAGGCCAATCGGTTGCTATTATTGCCCGTATCATTGGTTTCTCTCACAGCACGTTGTTTCTTCGCGTCATCTTCACTGAAGATGAATTCAAGTTTTCTTAACATCCCTGTAAATGCCTGTATATTATCTCCTGCTCTGCCAACAAACGATTGCTGGTAACGCAAGGGTAACTTCATTGTGCACATACGTATCAGTTCCCCATCACTGTATGGATTGTCTAAACACTGTTTCATTTTCGTCATTTCTTCAAAAAATCTAACTGGTTTCTTTTGTCCCGAATTTTCAAATGACTCCTTCTCTAACAATTCATACTTAATTCTATTTTGGGTTTCCACGGAGCAGTAGCGCTTCAAAATGCAGACTTAAATTGTTCATACGATTGACAGTTCGTAGCTACACTTTGCGTGATTTCCACTATTGCGTCTTCCATATGACCGCATATGAAATCTAATTTGTCGCTAAGTGCCAAATGCTCTGGTAAACCGATTTTAAAATGATGTATAAACGTGCGGGGGTGTAAGCCGTTCCCGCTTTCTTCGTAATGTTGGAATGTTCTAACTGTCAAAAAATGATCATTGTCAAATTTTTCTATTGCGCCGTTTGGCGTTAGTGGTATCGCAGCATTCTCCGTTCTCTTCAACTGCACCATGTTTCGCTTTATTCGTACTACCCCATTTAGATCCTGCGACGACATATATGAGTCCCATCTAGCATTGCATCTACGCAGTGGTGTGCAATTGTCTAAACCGTACCGTTCCTCGTGTATCGGACTGCAAGATACGTTTAAAACCTGTTTAGTTTAACCACCCTTCATTGAAGCCCTTCCAGTAGATATTTTGATATGTTGTATAACATACAAATTCGTAGTGATCTATGGGTTTCGAGCCGTACAAAGTTATTACTCCTGCCGAAATGAAGTCTTTATGAGTCCATTGTGAGTTCACAGCAAACCATTCAGCGTCTTTAATAAATTCCTGTTCTTTTTCCTTACAGAGCAGGGTGTTATTTTACACTGGCTGTCACTTAGGAAAAGTTCTACGAATGTTAAAAAATTATCAGCCCATAACAGATATTCAAACGGGAACGCTATGAGTGATCTGATTGATCGAATGGGCCATATTTTGTTCTGGTTGAAAGCAGCTGCTAGCGAGTTGATGGCGGATGTCCCGTTCGCTGTCCGTTCCGTCAGACGAAATCTGCGCCGGCCAGAGATGAGTCGTGGTGGTACTGCGCTAATCTGCGCTCTGTCTCGGAAACCGTGTTGTGTGAACCTAGATTTTTCATCATACTAAATGGCGCACGTAGGAACAATGTACTCGCTCTACTGCTGATTCTAAATTTTCTTGAGTTGCTGGAGCGCCCCAGTCTGACAATGATAAATTATTTCAGAACAAAATGCGTAGTAGTGGCCTTGTTCCGAAAGCCTCCAATTGCCTTGGTGTAATGCTTGTTTTAGACTGTCTAGTGACGTCCATCATATCTTTTGCAGTGTTGTTTGCTGAGAAATTCCCCAAATTATCTCTTATTGCACGACAATAATCCAGATACGTTACTTATTAATACTATCTATATTTCTTCACGCGATATTTTAATAGGAAACCGGTATCGAATAAAGTGACGCAGATTTATAGAAAATAATCACGTTAGTTATTCATGTTGTCGAGGCTGTAGCTTCCTAGTCGTCTTTGCTGGCACACCCATATTTTCATATCTTTTGTTTATCACCGTGGAATATTGCAGTGCTTTTTTTCTTGTAATGGTAATATGTATGCATCAAGACTTGTCGGACCATTGGCCACAACTAAAGAAGGACTATTGAAACAGTATTAATAACTGTGCTAGTGTTTCACTATTTTGTGATTATGAACTTCACTCTCTGTGGTAGCCTTAATAAGTTAAATCTACGAATTAACAATGTTTTCTGTGGAGAATCATTTAGTAAGGTAAAACTGAAGTCTCTAAACAAAACTAACCACTTGTATTTCTTACCGACTGACGGAATTTGTAGACGAAAACCCTAAAGTAAGATCAGGAGGATTTGTAAACAGCCGTAATTAAAACGCTTTCATATTTCCTTCGAAATAAATAATCACAACTCCTACACACAGATAACATTCTTCCATCTACCAATACTCATAGCCACAGTGTAAGCTCAAATGACGCTTTGCGGCTTAAAACTAAAACAACTAACAAATATCAACGGCAGCTCTTTTTACGACGTGCGAACGACAGCAGCTTCGAAAAGGAAATTTATGTCGTAAGAAATTAGGTACAGCGTATCACGAACACAGTCTTCAAAATATTACAATGGTAAAAACAGAAGTGAGAAAAGATTAAACATGAAAATACAGCAAATTGATGTTGGGACTGATGCAGAGCAAATAATTTTAACACGGTGAAATATAGGTCACTCACAGTTGTCTCTCTTTTTGTCAACCTATCCTGCCCTGTTCTCATACATAATTCTATGATGCTCGGGTTAACTGCAGTGTAACACAGATTTCGGAGGTAACTCCATGACACAGTGATCATAATTAGCTAAAAATCTAAAGTTAATCTATTAACAGCTTGAAACAAAATGTTCCTGATGGTCTGATGTCTCTTCGCCTTATAATTAGTATAATAAAAGACGTCCACGAGTCGAAGAAATCAGTAAATTGATAAAAAATGCTATAAGAAACTCTAGAATCTAATTTAATTCGCATAAATTTGTTACAAACCAACTTGAATGGATTACATTACTTATTCCAATACAATGTCATTACAGTACAAAAGTAATTGTGCGATAATTGAGTATAGTTAACAACAAATCCAAAGTAGTAGCATTGTCAAGACAGGGTTCTTTACTCCTCTTGTGAAACCACTAATTATACTAGAGCTGCAAGTGTTAGTTTGCGACTAACTTCATATTCAGTTAGGCCTTGTATCAACAAAACACATCAAATTTACGTTTACCCTCTTTTCTAAAGTAAATGCACATGCATATTGCCTAATGAATAGAAAAAGAAAGGTTGTAACGTTTACAAGACAGTTCTCTGTCCCACTGCTACGAAACCACTGCTAACTTTTCGTGTGAAAGTATTACTTGGTAACAAACTTCTGGTCCACTACAGCTTACAGTGAAGAAAAACATAAGACAGCAGACGTACGTTTAACGGACTTGATAATATAATGGCACAAACACTGCATACAAGTAATAATAAAACGAAATGACAACACTAATGAGAGTTCACTTGACTGTCTTTGTGAAATACTGTTTCTGGATATATAAATATTAGTTGGTTATCTCTTAATACTGAACTGAAGCTGCTGCTGTATGGCTGTTGATGCCACATTTACGGTAGTGTGTGTGTGTGTGTGTGTCTATGGGTGTTGTGTTGTGTGTGTGTATGTGAGAGTGTGCGTCAGTACGTTTGCTGGGATGGGGGAGGTGGGAATGAAGAGAGACTGACAAAATTAGATAAGAGGTGCTGAAAAGAATGGTAGTTAACCATCCTCAGTGGCGTTGAAATACTTTTTTGTAATGCGAGATACCAAATAATGGTGGAATGTTTTCCATAGGGGTATAGTGATTATAGCTATGGTAGTAAGGGTCGTGTCTGCTACACCCTTAAGGATGATAATCACTATAATCTCAATCATTACTTCTAGCACTAATCTTGATACGTCTTTGTCGTCTGTTTCGTTGAACCTTGGTTGTATGGTCCCCTGGGTATCTAGTACAGCTTGTTCTGTAGTTACATCAATCTCGTCGTTCCGCTGTGGGTCGCCCTTTGTTTCATCTGGCAGTGTAGCATCAGGGATGGGCAGCATTTCTCCAGCTAGTTGATCGTATGCAGCAGAATCCCTGAAAATACGAAAAGTGTAATGCGTACCCTTTCATCATGTTGTTTATAATTTACCTTCTCCAAATATTATTCGACAGTAATTAAAAATTAGTTAACTGATTCAGGTTCGTCAACGGAACACTACTGAAGTAACAATAGTATTTTTTAAAAACACGATTGCCTAAAAAATGTCATAAATATTCAGCAATGTTTGATGACAGTTCATTTTTTTCACTAGTATACTATAGCAACATACTCGAATAGTAATGTGATGCAAGAATACAACTCTATAAGAAAATCTTTAAAGTTGAATGTAATATGCTGGTATATTGATACGGAAACTATGTAATATGAGGAAATCTGAAACTGAGTCAAACGTAATTATCGCTGTAGGTCCTAATCTCCTTGTTCGCCCCCCTCTCTGTCGACCTCTGCCTCCCCGTCTCTTTGATCATATCTTGCTCTTCCCTCCTCTCATTATCCATCTCCTCCTTATTCCCCTCTCACTGTCCGCCTTCACAAACGAAACCTCGATTGAGAAATGAACTCACTTCAAATGAATGGGTAAATCGGTTGGGATCATTAGTATAAAAGGTACAGGAAAGGCCTCTTCAGCTGCTGGATCTGTGTGGTTAGTGTCTTCAAGGACAGCATTTCTCACAGTTTCGATCAGTGAACGGGCAGGACTGGAAAGTTTGGAATGATTAAGACTCCATAACAGTATTCTAATGATAGGTAAGAAAGCATAAATACGTCATTACTCATTCCCCTTAAAACTGATTGCGGCGAAGAAACCAAATAAGCAAACTATTGTGCCGACAAATTTTGTTTGAAAATATATATAACGAGAAAGAATGTATGCAGAAGAAACAGTATATCTAACGGTTTAAATGCCGTAACAACAAAGTTAACCGACTGTGAGGAAGAAAACTAAACCGTACACTTACACAGCATAGCATTTCCTTTCCCGCAGTTGCTTTTAGCACAAAATCTGCATTCTGTTGTTTAAAAAGTATATAGCTTATGGCTGCGTGGATGTTAGTAGAGTATCGTTTAACTATCTGAGGTAACACGCTGGAGAACTTGTCGCGATTCTTGCTAACAACGTGTCCCCTTTATGTACTAATTATATATTACATATATTCAAAAAAATATACGGCCAATATCTATACGAAATTTTATTAGAGTATCGTGTAAAAATAGGAAATAAGTTGGTCAAGATTTTTCCAGAAGCTTACTAACGAAGGTCCCCTTTGTGAATTACATACATATATATGTACCATATATATTAAGAAATATATATAGCTCATGCCATCTGATCGTTTATTAGACTATCGCGTATAAATTACGAGTAAATCAGTCAAGAACTTTTTGAGTTTTTCGCCAATTACGATTCCCTTTTGTCGAGTCATGAAATTTTCGAAATTGTTTTTGCAATATGGTTTCCCCCTAATATACTACATGCATACTTATGTATTATATTTATTAAGAGCATATATCATATGTCCATATGAAAATTTATTAAAGCATCGTGCATAAGTCTGAAGTGAAGACAGAAAAATTTTTCGAAAATTTTGTTGTTGTTGTTGTTGTGGTCTTCAGTCCTGAGACTGGTTTGATGCAGCTCTTCAAGCTACTCTATCCTGTGCAAGCTTCTTCATCTCCCAGTACCTACTGCAATCCACATCCTTTTGAATCTGCTTAGTGTATTCATCTCTTGGTCTACCTCTTCGATTTTTACCGTCAATAGTGCCTTACAATACTAAATTGGTGATCCCTTGATGCCTCAGAACATGTCCTACTAACCGATCCCTTCTTCCAGTCACGTTGTGCCACAAACTTCTCTTCTTCCCAACCCTATTCAACTCCTCCTCGTTAGTTATGTGATCTACCCATTTATCGTCCATGTTTCACTTCCATACATGGCTACACTCCATACAAATACTTTCAGAAATGACTTCCTGACACTTAACTCTATATTCGATGTTAACAAATTTCTCTTCTTCAGGAACGCGTTCCTTGCCATTGCCAGTCTACATTTTATATCCTCTCTACTTCGACCATCATCAGTTATTTTGCTCCCCAAATAGCAAAACTCTTTACTACTTTAAGTGTCTCATTTCCTGATCTAATTCCCTCAGCATCACCCGACCTAATTCGACTGCATTCCATTATCCTCGTTTTGCTTCTGTTGATGTTCATCTTATATCCTGCTTTCAAGACACTATCCATTCCGTTCAACTGCTCTTCCAAGTCATCGGCAAACCTCAAAGTTTTTATTACTTCTCCATGGATTTTAATACCTACTCGAAATTTTTCTTTTGTTTACTTCACTGCTTGCTCAATATAAAGATTGAATAACATCGGGGAAAGCCTACAACTCTGTCTCACTCCCTTCCCAACCACTGCTTCCCTTTCATGTCCCTCGACTCTTATAACTGCCATCTGGTTTCTGTACAAATTGTAAATAGCCTTACGCTCCCTGTATTTTACCCCTGCCACCTTCAGAATTTGAAAGAGATTATTCCAGTCATCATTTGTCAAAAGCTTTCTCTAAGTCTACAAATGCTAGAAACGTAGGTTTGCCTTTCGTTAATCTATTTTCTAAGACAAGATTTTTGTTAACATATTTAAACAACGAACTGTCTTTATAGAGAAGTAGAGATTTATATGCAGACTGTAATAATAATAAAAAAAAACATGTAGCCTATGTCTTCACGTACCTTTATTGCAGTATCATGTCGAAGTTTGAAGTAAATTGTTGAAGAACTATTCGAAATTTCTGGTAACAAATTTAAACGACGCCTTACTTTTATATGGTAGTATAGACACAGGGATTTGTACACCACGTGTATTTAAAAGTTGTGGAGTCCATGCGCATCATATCGTTTGTTGGAGTATCATGTAAATCCTTGAAGTAAATTGGTCAGGAAAATCTCGATTTTTTTTGCTGACTACGTTTCCCCTTTACATAAAACATATTTATGCACAATATTTATTTAAAAATATGTAGTCTATGCCGGTCTGAAGGTTTATTACAGTAACGTGAAAAAACTTTGGAGTAAACTGGTCATGAACTTTTGCCGGATTTCGCTAACAAGTACTTCCCTTTATATATATCAGTAGCATATCCCTGCCGGTACGTTTATTAGAATTTCGTGTGAAAATTTGGAGCAAATACGTCAATAACTTTCCGAGATTTACGTTAACAACCTTTTTCATGTGTATAATGTATATATAATTATATACCATACATATTTAAAAAAATGTTTAGCATGTCCATCAGAACGTTTATTATAGAATCATGCAAAAATTTGAAGCAAATTGGTAACTAACTTTCAAAGATTTCTGGTACAAACGTTAAACTCTGACTTGTCTCCATGTAGTGTAGAGATATATATTATATTTATATACACATATCGTATATATTTAAAAAAATAAGTAGTTTATGTCTTTCCGAGCAATTATTAGACTATCATGTAAAAATCTGAAGTTAACTGATCAACAACTTTCCGAGAATTTTGCTACAAACCTTTCCGTTTTATATAGTTTATACCATACGCATTAAAAAATGTGTATCCTATGTTCTCTTGGATGTTTATTAGAGTATCGTGAAAATTTTTGAAGTAAATCGGTCAAGAACTTTTCGAGATTTTTGGTGGCAAAATTAAACTACAACTGGTCTTTATATATTGTTTTAGAAGTATAGATGATGAATGCAATCAGCAAGAATTATTACACGACAACAGTTGCCGTGATAGGCAACAATTTCTCCCAGTACTTCTAGTGACATTATGCAACTGACACCCAACAATGTATAGAAAAGCTATAACATCAGCATCACATACACTTGAGTGTTGTAAAAAACTGACCTTCTGAAGATGACTCAATAAAAGCCATGAAGGATATAGTGAAATGAATAATCCGTAGTAGTGACGTGATGTGTGCTTTGTGTTTCATACGAACATGGGATTTAGGGGCTGTTGTCCATGCTTTTAATAATTCATTGGTACTGGTACCGTGTCATTCATGTTGATGCTCTCATGTGACCTACTTGCCGAGGCTTTCTTCCGAGAATTGGCTGCTCAAAGCGTATACCCAGTTCCCAGAAATGTGCCTCCGCAAGAATGCCGAAACCTCAAATCAGAAGATGGAGCAAGAAAGTCGCGGTACAACGAGGACTTTCAACGACATGTGTAGCATTAGTTATTCAGTTTGTCCAAGTCACTATATTAAGTGAAGAAACAACACGAATGTCATCAAAACAAAAAGAATATAAAATATCAAGTGTTTAGAGTATATAAAACATGCCTAAAAATTCCAATCTGGTGAGATGGCTGCATGACGTACAAGCTGAATATTAAAAAAAAAACGTTGTTCTACAGATTATTTTCTCGTATGTTGCCCTCATTGTGCCTTACGTTGCACTATAGGGCTGCATGTGAAGATTTTGAGCACAAATCGTCTTGTAACTCTACAGTGTCTATACACTAAACGTAATATCAAGCAAGTGAAAACAAGTTGAACAGAAAAAGAAAAAAAATGGCAACACTCACTCACTGTGACGATCAGCAGGCTCATATACGGGAACATCAATAGTGATGTTGTCAGGTCTTGCCATAGATTCTTGAAATATGACCTGAAATGCTGAAACAGAAGGGAATATGTGGGAGAACATTCTACATGTAGTATGCCGAAGTACGTTCGTGACGTTAAGTTATCCATGAAATTTTTAGGCACCCATAACTATTACATCTGTAGTTTTATACCAAAAATTACGTAATTATTTCATTGAAGTTATTTCTGTTAAGAAATAAAGTGCTGTTCCTTATGTAAAACATTCCTCAAATTACGCACACAGCTATAACAACAATACAGAGCAGGAAATTGATGTCAATACAATTATCCGTTCAAAAATATTCATTACCAAATTCATAATGAAGCACATAATTCTAAGTGAATAATTAGCGGCTTACAGTGAAGTTGTATCTACCTGAATAGTACACATTCGTATTGTCCTTTCGCTCAGTAATTTCTTAAACTGTCAGTCTGTTCAAGCACTTTCTGCTGCGTCTAGTTTCTATTATAAAGTTACAAGAGCAAAGGTTTAACTATTACTTCTGAAACTATCTTTAAATTTAGTCATAGTTTGAACTTTACAATTTCAGAATTATGAAAGTCAGCACTGAATTCTGAAACAGCAGCAGTTCGACCGACTGCAATTTATGGTGGAGCATTCTCTATAGTTACTACTTCTCTCGTTGCCGTCAAGTAAAAGCAGACCAAGATGAGAATACAAGAGAAGCAAAGGGAAGCGATGTGATGCAAGTTTCAGGGAAAGTTCACATCATTTCAAATTACGTGGAATATTTTGGTATGAATATTTTCAACAAACAGAAAAAGCTAATCTGGGAAAAGAATGACTACAGGGAAGACTGTGATTGGTGGGTTACATCTGGGGATATGTGGCTACCAAACTAGTTTATGTTCACCATCCTCAAGAACATCCGATGGAAGGCCGTGGTTATTGACGACCTGAATTCTAACATCAAGGCACCTAAATCCGTAGGAAGCGCTAGATCGAAAGAAATGGCATGCATCGACCCAAAAAGAGGACTCCGCTGCAACGAGACTTCGCTTCTTCCCTCCTTCATTATATGTATGGTAGACACGACATCGGTCGATAAATTAAGCGTTTACTCCTACCATTCTAAAGCAGTCGAGTAATGTCCATGGTAAACGCCGATATTTCCACGGATGAACACGGGGTTATTTTCGGGGAAAACAGTGAAGGGGTTTTCGGCTGTCGTAACGTAAGTGGTTGTCAAGGAAGTTACCCCATTGTATCCCCGTAAGTTACTTGAACAAGCGATAGCATAGTAGCCGTTAAGAAATTGAAACAGAATGTATAGTCCACAATGAAATTTTCACTCTACAGCGGAGTGTGTTCTGATACGAAACTTGCTGGCAGGTTAAAACTATGTGCCGAACCGAGACCCGAACTCAGACCTTAGTCTTTCGCGCGCAAGGGCTCTACCATATTTCTGTTGATCTTCTCACTCAGGTTTTTATTACAGAGGGCAGCTAAGCCTTTTAACCTAACATGCTGAGCTACCTTGCCGGCGTCAACTGAGCTATCCAAGCACGAATCACGACCCTTCCTCACAACCTTACTTCCGCCAGTACATCGTCTCCTACCTACCAAACTTCACAGGAAGTCTCCTGCGAAACTTGCGCAACTAGCATTCCTGGAAGAAAGAATATTGCGGAGACATGGTTTTGCCACAGCCTGTGAGGATGTTCCCAGAATGAAATTTTCACTCTCGAGTGGAGTATGTGCTAATATGAAACTTCCTGACACACAGTTTCAATCTCCCAGGAAGTTTCAGAATGTATATTCTTTGGTCATTTTAAATTATCTAGCTGCAACTTCGCATTTGTTTTTTGGCATTGAAGTTAGAAGGCGACGTAGAAAACTTCCACTGTCCACTCGGACACTGTCATAGTGCAACAAAACTCTGATTGGTTATCTGTAACATCTATAGTTTGTTGCCTGACCTGGAACAGAATCAAATTTGCTTGCATGAATCATCCACTGAATTATGAAGAAACGCCACCAGCTCAAAAGTCAAACTCTGAAACATAGTTTACTCACATAAATATGTCTTCTTCCTACGATTCTGCCAGTGGTGGTGATTTTATAATGATGTGATGGCTAATAATTTTAGATTCTTTTCGTTCTGTGGTGTTCCAACAACAACTGCGCTCACATTATCATTATTCTTTGGGTAACGCCGTCCTCATAATTGTATCTAAGAAGAACAAGATGCTGAAATTCTTTTTTCCAATGTAATTGGTCCTGTCCGATTGGAGACGCGTCATGTTAAGCGACGGATGGCCTCCACGAGACACAGAAAATTAGTTACATCTCAAAGAACTGATGGTCACCGTCTGAATAATTTTAGGTAGGCTGCTTTGATATTTCATTATTACATTCAAAGCAAACATTTTTGTATTATATAAATAATCATGAATATGATACTTTTATTGCGGAGCTGAAGTTACATCATAACATAATGAAATGTGTGACTTATGCAAGAAACTGGTCAATTACTTAAGAAATGAAGCAGTAGAATATTTGCTACTATACTTTTATTCGTAGTATTAGTCTGAGACTGAGAATTAGAAATGAGGACAAAGAAATGTCTGAACATTTGCGAAACCATTGATGTATATCAGCCAAAATTAGCAGTCAAAAAAGTGCCTCTGACTAATATCCTTCGCGGGGGAGAAAACTTGATAAGCGCACTTACAAGAAATATACCGAAAAATGGTTGGGGGCACTAGTTCATCTATGCTCTGAAGCACAGAGTGCAGGAATTTGATAACGTGCTGTGACAATTTTATCAAAAAACGCTGAGTTGAAGTAAGAATCAACGAACTAGAATCTTGCCCAAAATTATGATGCCACATCCATAAGACAGTTCAACAAATAGGTAAGTGCACGTTTAGTTTGTGATATAAATTAATTTTCGTCGCTCATTCTGTATCTTCGTAAGTACTGACTCTGTCATTACTATTTGAAGATTATTACCATGACAGGGCATCTACACAAAGAACTGAACAGATTATGTAAATGTGAAATAGAAACTCAGTAACCTTTAATGAAGAAACCACCGGACGTCGTTATACAAAACGCTTCAGCGACCATCACTTACGAAATAAATATGGATTTGGCGAAAATTAACTAGTTTTAGTAAAATTACACTTACCTAAAACACGTAGGAAAACAGTGAGGCAGTCCATCTCTCCTGCGAGACACGAAATAAGGTTATACGTTTACACCAACCACAGGGTAACGTCGGCAGTGATCAAAGAAGAATAAGGCAAATCGCTGCTGTGGCTTCCGTCTGAGAACTGAAACGCTTCTACACTGGCGGGCGAGTCCCACGGTGTGAGTCATGCCTGATGGCTGTTGGAGCTCATACTGTCGACAGTGACGTCACGTACATCGTTTGACTGGAATTGTGCAGCCACCTAAGGGAGCTGTCTTGCGTGTTATCTCGACAACTAAGTGAAAGAAATTCCACACAACTGACAACAGAATGATGCATTTTTCACTGTGTTTATCTTCGTTTGGAAATAAATTTGACCAAATGTTGTTATTCGTCATACTCGTACCAGTGTTTAAATTACATATACGTTCAAAAGTCTTTAGCAAAAATATTACAAAATGGGCCTGTTTTGGATCAACAATCACTAGATGTAAATATATAAAACTGCAACCAGTCATTTTTCGAATAATTATTTATTACCACATGCACCGGTTTTCGAACGTTTTGAGGTTCATCTTCAGGTTCATCTGTCGCAAGCCAGCACCCACCATTATGCTAGAAATAGTAATGTAACGTCCAGAAACCATCTGAAGATGAACTTGAAAAGGTTCGAAAACCGGTTCATGGAATAATAAATAATTATTCAAAAAAGTGACTGGTTGCAGTTTTATGTATTTACATTCAGTTTACAGTCACGGGTTCTAAAGTTTACGTAATGGATAAGCTTCATAACGATGACTAAGTTCGTGATGGTTCTGTTGCGCAATAACATAAATCGCGTGCCTACTTGATATGAGAACTGTTTATATACATCTTTTTATAATAAACATGTTGCCGTTATTTTAATGGAATAACTGTCATACTGTCCCATTAAAAAATTCTTCCAATTTTATGGAAACGCGAATTCACCCGTAAGTGGTATCGATATGGGAGGATCATAATTATTCGAAATTTAGTACCTATACAGCTGAATTCTTACCTTGTGAAATGCTTCTTAGAGATGACCTACCTGAAAGGCATTATAAAATTGTAACCAGGGATGAAAGTTTCCGAAAAACTGCACGGTGTGGTGTTGGCTGTTAAGGCGGTGTTAAGTAGCTGACGTCGTTGGTGTATAAGAGGAAATGTTGCACGCCTTTAGACAAAGAGTTAGCTACGTGTAAGCGATGTGCAAGATGGGTGCGCGATTTCTTAATTACTGCACAAAAACGAATTTTTCGTCAACGATAGGCTATTTTCATAAGAATCAAGGTAACAGTGTGAGTCGCTTTGTAACTGTCTGTTACATGGATCCACCAGTCTACACCAAAAATGAAATAGCAATCAAAACTGCAGGGGAACCCCATAGCCCTGTATCAGAGGGATGATATGGACTTCACATTACCGTTTTCTTGGAAGCGAAAGCTATATTTTTCATTAACTTGCAAGCACTAAAACAGTAATGATGCAAACCTTCTGGACAACCTAAATGAAAAAATACGCAATAGAGAACCTGTATGGCAAAATCTAAGGCATGTTCCTCCACACAAAACAGCTTTCGTAATAGGGTACATAGTGCTTTGATGTGCCATCTGCTGCAATATTCGATCTGTTGACTAAATTAGGAATTCTTCGAATTTTACCTGTTCTTACTGACTGCTTCAAACGCATTAATTTATCTGAACTTGCAACTTGGGTGCACGAAATACTGTACAGAACGCCTTCCGTTCTATTCTCTGAAGAACATCATCGGTTTACTAACAAACTTACTCACTATATGACAAATATGTCCCGTAACAGCTGAAAACTTAAGGAAAAATCCTGCACGTAGGTAACTGAAAAATTGAAATAGATCATGCGTCTCAAAGACGCTG
The DNA here is from genome assembly GCF_023864275.1 of Schistocerca cancellata. Lineage (NCBI taxonomy): Eukaryota > Metazoa > Arthropoda > Insecta > Orthoptera > Acrididae > Schistocerca > Schistocerca cancellata. The sequence goes on along the minus strand of NC_064629.1, from coordinate 234,657,460 downwards.
CACATCGGGCATACAAACTACGCCCCACACCTGAAAATCATATTAATTACAAGTAGAAGCGGAACAGTCGTCAAGCTGTGAGAAATACTAAACATAGACATGCCCATACATAACCGACAACAGATAAGCACCAGTTCTCCTACGGAAAAACCTGCCTGGTCTTGGTGTAGGCAAAGTAAAAGGAGCTGGTCCTCCCATTATCCCAGCCAATCTACTGAAACGATACTTCACATAAGCTACAACCACAATTAAATCACAAATGGAACAGCCATTCTCAGAATATTTCATGATGGTAGACAACTGTAGCCACGAAAGATTCTATCCATAGCATATTACTTGCAACACCGTCAAAAAAGCCATCATTGTTATTGGATCAGCATCAACTGGAGACGATGGCATGACATTCCAAATGATAAAGCTTATTATTGACCGTTTACTGCACATTGTAACAGATACTTTTAACCACTACTTACGCACAAGTGTTTTCCCTAAGGCCTGGAAACAGGGACTAGCGAAGCCATTACCTAAAATGGACGCTGCGTGCACGCTCTGATTACCGACCTATTTGCAATCTTCCTGAAGTGTCCAACGCCTTGGAATGCAGAGTCCACTACCAACTAACAAGCTACCTAACTTCAAATAACGTACCAGATGTATACCAATCAGGTTTCCATAAGCATCGCAGTACAACACTTGCCTTGATGAAGGTGAAATATGGCCCAAGGCTTCACTTGGATGCAAAAGAGGCATCTGTCATCTGCTTCTTAGCCTTTGATACTGTCGACTATGACATTTTAATTGCGAAACGTAACAGCCTATTTTTCTCGCCAATTGCAGTGAAATGGTTCCACTCATACCTGATTTTACCCAGCCACCGTAAAGTCACAATGGAGGCACGTAGTATCAGGCTTCCCCCATGGTTCGGTATTAGGTCCTATACTCTTCTCGTTGTACGTAAATGATATGATACAAATTATTTCCTGCTGTAAGTACCACAAGTAAGCTGATGACTTCCAGTGGTATCTAAGTGCAAAACCAATAAACCCGAAGCCCAATAATCAAGAACCACAATACCGATCTGTATGCACTGTTAAAATGAGCGCAGGATACCGAGTTAAAATTCAACCGTCGAAAACTCGAGTGGTACTGGTTGGTCATTCCGGGCTCATTAGCCCTAAATATGGGAGATCTCCACAATATTTAACCTTAAATGGGACAAATATCTTTTCTCCTTCAGCGAGGTGACTGGGAGTAATAACGGATGAAAATCTAAATTGGTCTGAGCACGTAACTGCAACGTGCGTGAAGGCATCAGAATCTCTCCATGCCCTGCAAAAATATTAAAAGCTCTTCCATCTTGATCTGAAAAAGAAACTTGTACAGACACTTACATTTCCAATTATTAATTAAACCGAAGTTATCCTGCAAGGTCTTTCTCCGGAAAGCACACGGTGACTGGAACTCGTTATGAATGCCTGTGTTCGTTATATTTGTGATGTTTGGCTCTTAGATCACATTTCACCATCATATGGACGACTATTCTCGCTGCGTGCAGACAAGCGCAGAGATTTCAAATGGCTCTGAGAACTATGGGACTTAACATCTGTGGTCATCAGTCCCCTAGAACTTGAACTACTTAAACCTAACTACCCTAAGGACATCACACACATCCATGCCCGAGGCAGTATTTGAACCTGCGACCGTAGCGAGCACGCGGTTCCAGACTGAAGCGCCTATCACCGCACGGCCACACCGGCCGTCCGCAGAGATTCCCATACGCTCTGTCTTCTCTATTGTCTTATCCATGAACACTATCCCTTATATCTCTCCTCGACCTTGATGCTCTTGTCTGAACAATTTGGCAGAAACGTTCGCTGCCATCAGAGGAAGATCATTTCTGTCCCACTCCATCGTTCAGGCATTTTCTCGAAGTTCTTCTCAGTAGCAGGAATCCGACGCTGCAATAACCTACCGCACTGTATGAGAGGTCTGAATAATATCTCCTGCTTCAGAAGACAGATAATGACACATTTACCAAAACAAGAATAATGAACACCATTGTCTCTGTACACACTGGTTACCCCACATCCCTCATCCAAACTATTATTATTATTATTATTATTATTATTATTACTGCTGTTAGTGGGAGAAGTTGCAGTTGTACAAGCAATACCAGTATTAATTTTAATAGTTTATAGTCAGAGTTACCTTACCCACAATGGAACTGAAGACATTCAAATTATTTTGATACTAGTTGTCATACTGAAATCATTATTTCTTAGACAACTATGATTTAAAAAGGTACTGTATGTGCGAAACTGAGTTACGATGTAAGAGAGGGCCTGAAAGCCCCAATCACGTAAGTTTAAATAAATAAATAAATAAATACTTCTAAAGAAGCTGGTGATTAAATGATTTTTAAGTCCAATCGCTCTTTAAGAAGGGAAATTTTGGCTAAGGAAAAACGTTCCATCACTCCTTGCCTGTGTTGCGCTTATCTGATCGTTAATATACCAGTTTATAAATATGACGAGAGTACGTGCAAAGTATCTGCTACAACAGTCCACATATGATGTCCACAAATACTGCTGAGAGTAAAACAGAGCTAGGATACCGCGACCAAATCGTCAACTGTTCTCAAAAACGTGGCCAGCAATCTTTAGCACCAATGAAAGGATATTATTCATAAAGTAGAGATTTTCGAACACAGAGTGAAGGCTTTTCATTTGATATACTTGATTCGCTACAAGAACACACAAGTCGATTTTAATGTGGTGATTAAACATACTAGAACATTTGGAAGGGTAGACAATTCGAGTCACATGTCAGTATTCTAGGTGTGCTTCACTATTATAACAAATTTTATTCACCAAAATGAACAGGGATTTTCATGAAACAGTCAAAACAAAAATAGTTTACAGAAGAACTTAGAATGCTACGTATAATAACTCCGAGAAGTGCAGAACACTTACAGGCTATTTCAAAGGACAACGTAACTGCCATCCACGAAAAGAAGAATTTCGTTTTGATAACGTAACCCATATACAGCAGACTCAAAGCCAACAACAATAGAGGAAGTCAGAGAAATCGTAAAACAACTCAAAAAACGAAGTATCAGGAGAAGGCAGTACAGTTGCTGAATTGTGGAAACAATCGAGTGACAATATTATTCCATTGCATAAAAAAGGAAAGAAAACTGATCCTAATAATTATTGAGGAATATCCCTCTCGCTAGTGACTTATGAGATCTTGTCGATGTCCCTATTAAAGAGAATGAAGGAACAGTCAAATCACAACTCGGGGAATATGGATAAGATTTCGGAAGGGAATATCTTGTGCAGAGAAAATACTACACATAAACAACATGATACAAATGAAGAAAATCAGAGACATGAAATATGTGATAACTTTTGTACATTTTAAAAAAACTGATATGACTCAATTGGTATGACTACACTAATCAGAATTCAGAAACGAAAAAGGATTCGACAATAAAACAACAGAAATATTCAAAGCAATTTTAGCAAACACAATATCGAAGGTAAAATTTATGGGGGAACTGTCAAAACGTTTTGAAACAAAATCAGGAGTAAAACTGGGAGATGGTATATCACCTCTAAATTTCATCTGCATGTTAGAGAAGGTAGTGGGAGACTGGAGTAAATCCATCGATACTAAGGGTCTTCAACTTGGAAGAAGCCCAAATAAAATCACCACAGACTCTCTATCTTTAGCAGATGACATGGCATTAATTACTAACCCATTGAATAATGCCAATGAACAAATCGCAGAACTACAGGAACGAGACGACAAAAGAGGACTAAATTATCATTTGGAAAAACACGCTAAAAGATCAATACCTATGATGCCCCACTAAATCTTGAAATTCATGATAACACAATATCTAAAATAAACTGTTTTTAACAGATTACAAGCAATATAAAAGAAAATGCAATCAAGAAAATAGAGTACATAAAACGGAAAAGGCATTCCATGTGATAAAGAACATTGATAACAAGAAAAATTTGTCCTGGAGCATAAAAATAAGGCAATGTTAAACAGCAGCAAGGCCTGAAACACTGTATGCAACAGAAAAACTTAAAGCAACACGATTTAGGCATCTTGAAAAACTGGAAAAAGTTGAAAGAAGAATTCTAAGGAAAATACTGGAGTGTAAAAGTAATCGCAATGTTGAATACATATTAAGATCGCATAGAGTGTTCTATGTGAAAATGGAAAAGCTAATTGATGTAACGAGCAAAAGAAGACTATAGTTTTATGGATACATCCACCGAATGGATAAGAACAGACTAACCATACAAATCTTCAGCTTACTAAACAGCTACAAGTTCAAAACCACATGGTTCACTGAAATTGACAAATACAGGAAAAATGAATTAGAATTGACATAGCAGACAACAGAATGCTTTTAGAAAAGCAAAACAAAATGGAGCATGTCAGTAAAAAAAAAAAAAGATGTCTGAAAAAGAAAGTAAGTGGGCCCAGGAAGAATAGGGACGACACTCTTGAAGGATGAAGCAAGTCTCGGAGCAACTAAAATTAAATGCAAAGAATCAAAACTAAAGTTTATTTATGGTGCCTAGGAAAGTGTTTTTTGAATAAACAAATAGATAAAATTAATTGAATCGTGCAGTAACAAGGTTCGTTTATCTAATCCAGTAATCATAATACAGATTTTCTGTGGTTTATTCGCGTAGTTAAAATAAAAATAAATGTTTAACCATTATTACGTACATTAATACACAGGAAATCAATAAGTACAATTTCCCACATCCAGACCGATAAAGCATAGGCTAGTATGAATCTAAAACAACCCTATCATTTAACGCATTATAACATAGAAAAATAGTTACCGGCGTACTTCATTTTAGTATTTGTATCAACGTTTCTTACACAGGATTGCAGATCAACTAATCTGTTCGTTTTCCGACGAATGGAATAGTTGTTTCTGTCATTTTCTGCCCACTATCGTTATCTGATCTCTCTTGCCACATTTTTCCTAAATGGATTACTTGAAAGGTGCGGTGTATGGTACTAAAGTGGAAACACGTGATGCTTAATAAACTCATGGAAGATCTCCGCTGAGCAGCCCATGTCTTCCATCATGGGTGGAATTGTAGAATGATGTGTACAATAGAATTTTGTGTGGGGATGAAGAACAGTGGCCACTTATCATGCCTGAGTTAAATGGCCAGGTTAGAATAGTGTGCCTTTAATAACCTGATGGTATCTTTGGCCATGGTCATGGAGAAACAGGTGTTTTGTTGCTAAAAATACATCGATGAATAATAATCAGCTTAAACCTAAGTTATTACAACAAAACTTTTTAAATACCAACAATTATACTGGTATGTTTATGCATTTGTGCATTCAACTTCTGTCTGACCATTGCTCTTTTCGTTTTTCCACATGCGTTTTCTTTATCGAAGAGCCTGATTAAGCACAATTGTAAGTTTACCTCGTAAAGGGAGAAATGTGTTTGTTCTCCATTCTTGGATTTTCTAGTTAGACGGTTGATTCTTTTATCATCAGCCCAATCAGTTGCATCTATATTTCCAGTCTGCGAATTATCGTGACGAAATGTATGTAAAAGGCTTTTGCACATAGGACATACATAGTTTCCAATTCTGAGAGTTTGCCTGAGCAGATCGACCATCTACAGTCATCATCAGGGAAAATGGAAACTCCGTCCTGCAGATCAACAGCTCGTTATCAATTAAAGCAGAAAATCAGCAGCGGAAGAAGGAGGATAATACGCCGGCAAAGTCAACATATTTTCTTCTGATTGTTGACAACGTCTATGATTTTCTGACGAGACATTTTTGTACTGGCGAAGGATGAGTTATTATTGAGAAAGACTTGAGTATACGAAATCCTTGCCATTGTGGTATGGCTTACATACAATAATGAGCCAGAAGAAAGCGACCACATCCGTAATAGCACTTTGGTCCATCTTTGGAACACAATACAACAGCAATTTTTTGTGCCACGAATTTGACACGTACTTGGTAGTTTCCTGGAGGTTTATGGTACCTTATTTCTGCTTATAGGTCACGCAGTTTCCGTATATAACGGGAACTGTGGCTTCTGGTCGCAGAGCTGGCGCTAGATGGCGTCACGGTGTGTTCCATCAGGTTCAAGTCCTCAGTGTGAGTTTGCTATCATACTCCATTCTACATCTACATCCATACTCCGCAAGCCACCTGACGGTGTGTGGCGGAGGGCTACATCTACATCCATAACTCTGTCCTAGTGACACGAACTACTACCGTGATGGGAGATACCTTCATCATCGGAGTAGACATCGAGCATGAAGGAATGCAAGTGGTCCTCAGTAATGTTCAGGTAATCCACAGCAGTCTTCGAGCCGTCGATTAGTAACACAAGTGATTAAAGTACTTTATCGTTGTAGCTTCGTACCCAAAGGCAGGCCATGGGTCCGTGGTGCAATACGTATTCCGAGTAGCCGTTCGTCTAGATGACAGTGCAGCTGAACACTACCATGGTGCTCGTATAATAAGGAAAGTCAGCCACATACGCCCATGCGACGCAATTCCATGATCCACAGTCTAATCTCGATGGTCCCGTGCCCACTGCATTGTTGCGCAGTGTATCTAGTGCGTTCTTCAATCGTGTCATGTCGCACTTTTCAGTTCTGAGCCCACAATGAACGTGTAAAGATGCCTAGAAAATAGTGTCTCCCGCCAAGTGCGAAGTCCTGCTGAGGGTTTCAGCCTGATTAGCCCACACAACGTAGCTGTCATGGGTCTCCTTCTTCATGACAATGCTCCGCTATACATTTCAGAGGCAAGAACGAAGATCCTGCTGCGTTTTCAATGGGAGGTGTTTCATGACCCACCAAACAGCTCAGACTTGGCTCTCTCTGATATTCAACGCACTTGATGCGCTGACTATGACAGTGCTTCTGCACAGAAAAGGCGCTGCAAACTAGGGTAGGGAATTGATGAAAAGCACAGAAGGCTCTTTTCTGTGATGAGGGTGTTGGTAAGCTGGCACAACGTCACGACAAATGTCTAAATCTGAGCGGCGACTGTGTAGGGAATTAGCTGGAAGGTGTAGCTAAATGTTGCAAATAAGGTGTTTCTCTGTTGTTTCCTTTTCGTGACCAGTCGGAGGTTGAAAATAAAAAAGAAATAGTCCTCGTACTTCCCTTGCTGCATCACGTATCCGCCCACGTCACCGGATGGCACTCGGACTTGCAGTGTGTACTGATCACATGATTCTGACTCATTAGTGGAGGTCACACCAAATGTACCATTCGAAAATGTTGTGTAGAAAATCTATACTTCTCTTACCGTTGCAAACCACAAGGTGCGCATAGCAAAACATTGTATACATAGTGGGGACATAGTGGTGTAATGGCGACTGTTAGTGCATTTTGAGTTCGCATTAGTAAAGAGACCTTGGAGATACGGACGGCCGAAACCTTACTAACGGCGACAGAGGCTTTCGGTTTTGTAACGCGTTGGCTCCCATTATTTCCTTCATTCGCCCTCGGCAAACACGATGGAACGCGCAGACGGCCACTGCATGCAGCACCCATCTGGACGCTTGGTATTCACGATGTCTTTCACCATATATGAAGTTTGAGCCGTGTGTGGCGCGTGTTCCCGCCATCATGTATTTTACACCCTGTTTTTAACGTACTTCCACCTCACTACGCTAATTTAAATTACTGGTGTCACTGAGTACCAGCTTTGCCTTACCGTGACCAGTGCTAGCAGCGCGTATCGATATATCCCATCTCGTAGTACCTTTGGTCGACTGTTATTACTTCCCGGTCCTTGTCTGTCGTAAGCGAGTTCTGATCGCGAGTCTGGGCTGCCAGCCAGTTGGAATGCGTTTGGAGCGCAGTCGGGACCTGCCAGTCGGGGAGTCGAATGCGGCACTAGTGCAGTCGGGTTGGAGCCCCAGTGAGCTCTGCGTCGACATGGCTTGCCCGACCATTGCCGCGACGCATCACTTGAGCCAGGCCACGGTCTTGGTGGATCGTTGGTCGGTCGTCCTACCGGACGACCCCTTTTGGCTCGCCGACTGTTTATGAGTCGACTGTGTCTGTGTGCTTCGACTCCCGATTTGTGTGCGTGAGTGCTTAGTTATTATTGGGTATCGTTCAGGTCTTGTGCAAGTGTTTGGTAGGTTGTGTGTATAGTTGGTGTTATTTCCACTGACGACTATTTTGATCTTGTCGGCATTCTGAAGGAGTCGGTCGGTTGCTGAGGACCAGGGAAGTGATCTCCGCGCAGTGCAGTCGTCTGGTCCACTGGCAGTCCCTGCGCAGTGTTGGAACGCATGTGGAGCTGTCAGATCGCTACGAGCTTCGTGGTTCACCGACCCAGGATGTCAATGTTGAGTAGTGGTTTGAACTACCCAAGCCACGTGCATTCATGTTGTGGTTCGTTTCGGTGGTTCGCAGTTCGGGAGGTTTTCCTGTGGGCAACACCGAGTATTTCTATTGCTGAAATTTAGTCGCCATGCGGTGCTATTAACTATATTGGTTGATTACAATTCGAGTGCACCAGCGGAATTTTCTGCCTTGTGGCCGTTAGTATTCTGGTTACCTGCCATGGCCACTAACGTAATTTCAGGCAATGTTCTTTCCTCACCTGTTGCCGCTGTCCAACATGGTGTGTAATTTTGACAGCTAATATATACAGGTATATCATTGTAGATCATCACGTTCGTAACCTTTTGTGTTTGAGTTCTCATGTACTGATTGGTGGCAAGCACGTCGTAGTGCCGGTCGGTCCGTGGCTGTCCCATTGTTGGATTCCGACGGATCAAGTGCAGTTTGGCTCACCACCTGTCTCACCTAAGTGAACGAGGGCAGACCGACCTCCCTGGAGGCTTCTGAGTGCCGTTTTCTTTATTGTCCTTCTCACTGGTGTTCTATTCTCTGTTAATAATCTATCACAGCCAATGATTTAAAAATTCTTGTTTTTACTGGACGTTATGCATTTTGAATTTTTAAAAATCAATTGTGGGCCTTAAGCCACCTAAAACCTCATTCTTGTAATTATCCTTTAAGCAAAAACATTGCAGCCTTCTGCCTTAAAAGATTATGGTAATATATTTTAAAATTTTAAAACTTAATTGTAGCCCTCACCCGCTTGTATTGCATGTTGTATATGTTTGTTCTATCTGCTTTTGCTTTGAGGCTTTCCAGTCTAGCTGTGATACCATATATATTTTAATTATTTTGCTTGCTATTTTAACTGCATTTTAATTTTGTTGACTTTTAAGATTTCTTATTTGGAGGACCTCAGCCGTGAAATAATTGCCTTTTTGAAACTTGTAGTTCTAAAGGTTTGGCTATGTGCCATTGTGGTTTAAAGGTGTTATTAAAATATAATAAATTACGATTTTGCGTGAACCGGACCGACACCTTATTTAGCCCTTTCCACAATCCTAATCACCTGTTCTGCCCTGCGGGTTTAGCGGGCATTTCAGAGTTGATGTATGACGTTGTACGTATACATATAGACAAGGCTTCTTGTTTTATTTTGGTCGGACTGGTATCGAGCTACGTGATATGTTCAGTGGTAGTATCACTATTGTGCCGCCATAGAATTTCTGTAAATTAATTTGAAAACTTGACTTTAACTCAATGAAGACAAACTAAAAACCAACTAAAAGTTAAAGAAATATTTCGAAATAAATCTACCGAAATTCTGTGACGCTGCAATAGTGAATTATGCGACCAGCGTAGCGTGTAGTCCTGTGTCGGTCCGGTCAAAATAAAAATAAACCTTAAAGCAGACAGCCTTGTCTGTGTATATACATACAATGGCATTCATCAGGTACCATAGGTCAGATGAGTTTGCATTTCCGCCAACGAGCGTGCTACATATTGGCAGACTGGTCGGTTCATGACACATACTCGAAACGTGTATAGCTCGGTAATAAATTGTGTGACGTAAGTAGCTGAGGTAAGTATTAGATGACTCACCTTAAGTTATCTGGCGGGAGCCCAGATGAAATAGACAGCTTTGCTCTAAAGGACTATCAGCTGTACATCCGAAACATCGTCAAGTAATCTGTGCGCCTGAAAAATTTGAAGTCTGTGGATGGGAAGGTTCTGCTGCGTCGTGAGAGGAAAGGTAGGTTGTCGTGGAAAATGACGCTGAAACAGTTTAACCGGTCACACTACATTCAAAGCCAGCGGTGCAACTGGGATACTTACCAGAATGAAAACGTCGATGTAGAACACACATTTATTCAGGTGCTCATTAGACAAAACTATAAAGTACGCAGGTAGTAGCATCAATGCAACAAACCAGTCTTAAAATGAAAATACTATGCATTCCATGTGCTACAGATGACTAACAAAGCAGCTGGTTTACGAAATCACAGATCAACATTGAAAACTGTCAGCTTTGACCAGCAAAATCGTGAATTCAGGGCCTATGTTGTATTCCTTATCATCAATCTGAAAAATATTCTTATGAATCCAGATGAGCAGGCCAAGTGACCGATCTTGTCATTCGAAACGCCTCTTCTGTGTTCCCAAATAAAGGTGGTATCAACTGATAAATCAAGAGGCAACTTTTCCTGCAACTAGCTATCTACTTACCGTATCCTTATCATTCATTACTATTTTCATATTAAGTAAGATACTTGAAATAACTTCTGAGTTAAACATATGCGAACTGCCATGCATCCTTCCTCCATCACCATTTCTGTTTATTAGTGATTAAATTACGTTATGGTTGTAGCGTCGTACGCAAAGGCAGCCCATAAAACTGATTGTCTGATTGATTGTTGTTGTATTCCCCCTCTCCCCGCTAGGCAGACTACGTATGGGGGGGGGGGGGGGGCTGTGACCCTCACGCTGCCTACGATACCGTTCTGGCAATGCACCGATTCGTCCACCAAGTGAGTCTGTCCAGACCCGTTTGCCTGTGTGTGGGCGTTGGGCCGTGTCCGGGTCCACGGTCCTGGTCAGTCGGTCCGACCAGTGGACTTCTACCTGCTAACCCAGACCGCTGCCTTGCCAACCCACACTCCATCAGTGTAGGCAGGTAGGGTCGGCCAAACACTCGCCTGTGTCCACACACATTCTGACGTGTCGGCGAGCGAATCGGCGGACGGGACACCGTACCAGCTGGACTGTGAATGGGAGCCTTCACAGACATGAAAGCTGCAGCCGCCCGCACCCCACATCCTGGAGTAAATGGCCCTTGCTTCCATTGTTGTTCACTGCCTCAAGTCCACCCTTACAAAATATAGTCAAATATAGTCTCCAGTACCGTGAACATGCCCTCTCATATTCAGTTATTAGGTGGTTCGCCACAATACATAATCTGCAAACACATTCTTTCTATCATATTTCGACTGATATTGCACAAATGCTGACAGAACTTGAAATTAATCCTTTCGGTCATAGCCTCCTCATATAAGAACATACTAAATAAATTCATAGTATATTAAAATTCGTTAAATTTTACCATTTGTGATTGTTGTCCTCATATTATCACAAGCTGAGAGTTTATTTGATAACATTGTCGCCATCTCCTGTCAATCTGTGATACCACAAAACAAAACTGAATGTGCACAGTCACATGGACACTTCCCAGTAATCTTAGTACCTCCCATCAGCTGGTTAATATCTTCTGAGTTTATTTTAAAAAAATTATTTGTACGTAGAAAGTTGCATTCTTGAAGGTGAAAATTAAATTTGGAAATTTGTGGTAAGTACTATGGGACAAAACTGCTGAGGTCATCGGTTCCTAAGCTCACACGCTACTTAATCTAACTTAACTTACGCCAAGGACATCACACACACCCATGCCCGAGGGAGGACTCGAAACTCCGACGGGGGGAGCCGCGCGAACCGTGACAAGACGCCCTAAACAACGATGGCGAAAACTGAAGATGTCTTTCACAACGAAAGGTAAGTGACATATTTATAACTTTATATTAGTCTTCAAATGTTGACAATGTGATTGAAAAATTTCGGATATTATTTCGCTGTCTTTTTAGTCGTCTTACGGTGATTTCACAATGCCTCGAGTCCAAGACAGACGAAGGGCACTTACAGAAGAAGAAGTTATAGAGCTCCTAAATTCATCTGGAACTGATGATCTATCCGATGATCCTGGCGATGATTTTGAACAAGAGGGCAATATGGGGGTAAAGTTAGACATTTTATATCATACGGTATACTGTAAGCTGAGTAGCCTAGACACAAAGCCCGCTAACTGCATGATGACACTGAAATAATCACGAAACACTCACCCCATCCAAACGACAATGACTTGGCAGCGAAAATGTTCTTGTTGCGTACGAATTTGTTACAGCGCAGCCAACCTAAAGCTGAATAATAAAAATATCCATTCTAATCGTATCAGACTGAAAGGTAGCTTTGAATGTCGAGATTGGTAAGTCTGAAGTCTGGTCACGTGCTTTGCATCCAGACATGGCAGGGCGACAGCTACGCCTATTGAGTATTTAGCGGGCTTTTCATCCGAAGACAACATGCAGTTAACCGCATTTGAAACCAAACATGATTTTCGACAGCCATTTTTGGCGGTTTATAGCTGGTTTTGCAACCTGGATTATATTCCATCATGTAGGCGCTGAAAAAACCTATGCAGCTGTGCGCCCACCTCAAAATACACATAAAATTAATTTAGCGGTTTCTTTATCTGAGTACTCAGATGTATGTTTTTTATGAGTTTTTATTTTTAACAGCAATTTTTATTATAGGTTCTGGAAGATGATAATGACGATGATGTTTGGTTTGTGGGGCGCTCAAGTGTGCTGTCATCAGAGGCCGTACACATTCTCAATCTGTACACAGTCCAATCTAGCTACTTCCATGAATGATGACGGAATGATGAGGACAATACAAACACCCAGTCTACGGGCAGAGAAAATCCCCAACAAGGCTGAGAATAGAACCTGTGACCCCGCGATCCAGAGGTAGCAACGCTAGCCACCACACCACGAGCTACGTACTAGGTTCTGGAGATCTCCTTATCGTCGGAGCGCAAACCAATGACGACAAAGAACAAGACCATCCTTAAATATATATTGTGCCTGAAACTGATATGATAGACGTTGTTTATCTAGAGTGGCATCGTAATTTTGGATAATTAACAACCAAAAAAGATATACAGTGGAGGAAAAGAGGACTCTCTTATATATCTCCTTTTTTCGAATGATACAAATGTTACTCTGAGCCAGTGGATGACCCTGCCAGTCCATACCAATTTTTGAAAAAAAATATTTCACTGATGTTCTTGTGTAGAAATGTGTGGAATGCACAAATATTTTAGCGGTTTACAGAAGTGAAGGTACTTTTTCCCCTAGGACAGAGAAAGCAATACTTTCACTTATAGGAATTCACATTCTGATGGGAAATTTGAAATACCCCAGGATTAGATGTTACAGGGAGCTGCAGCTACGTATTTCCCAAATAGCAGACTATACCTCAGTTAACCAATTCCTAAAATTGACACATTATGGTGTTGACATAACAAGTGATCCTGATGAAATGATCGATTTTGGAAAGTCAGAACAATATACAATTCCATAAGAGAATGGTTGCTGAGTATACCAATAGAACAACATCTTAGTGTCGATGAGCAAATGGTGCCTTTCAGGGGATCATTCAATGTAAAACAGTATGTGAAGGGCAAACTGAAAGCACGGGAATAAAAATATTTGAACTCTAATTTTGTAATATATCAGGGCTCGACGACAGAACTTGATCCGGCAATGTCAAAAAGTTTTGGTCTTGGTGCATCAGTAGCGGTGAAATTAGCACAAAGATTCAATGAAACAAATGTGCTTCTCATTTTCGATAATTATTTCCCACATTACAGTCTCCTGCAATACTTGAGAAATAAGAATATGTACGCAGTATGTAGGGTGCGCCAAAATCGCTTCAAGAGCCCACCATTTTCGAGTGACAAAGACATGAAGAAATGTGGTAGAGGCTTTGCTGAGGAGCTGATAAGTGAAGAAGGGGGAGTTATACTAACAAAATGGTATGGCAATAAGCCAGTGGTACTGGCGTCGAATTTTGTGGGAAGAGATGGGATAAAACTGAATAGAAATATGTTAAAATCGTCCAGTTTACAATCAACATATGGGATTTTCTGATCACAGTTTATCGCACATTCATCAGTTCGTGAAAGTGGATGCTTCGCATGTTTGCTCATGCAGTTGATATTGCATGTGTAAATGCACGGATTGAGTAGAAGTAAAATACGTCGAATTAGGTGTTCCTAAAGATAAGACCCTTGATTTGCTTCACTATAGGGCAAGTGTGGCCAAAGTACTGAGAAAAATAGAGAAGCTAGCTGCCAGGAAAATGGGGCATCTCATTAGTGAGAGTCCAATGCCATTTCCAAGTTCTTCAAAACAAGCCAATGCGGAAGTTCGTCCAGAAGCTGATGTTCATATGGATAACGATGGGCATCTTCCAGTGGTCAGTGACAAAAAAATCATTTGACAAGTGCAAGAAATCGAGTTGCAAAGGAAAAACAAAATTTTATTGAGTAAAATGTAACATTCACTTATGTCCAGATAGAAAAAGATATATTTCTTTGATTAACATTCTTCACAAGTGTAAAACCGTAGTTTATGCATATAATTATTAAATAAGCTTTGGGTAATTTATGTATTTTGGTGAAACAAACTCAAATAAAGTACTTTGATTTTTCGATTTATCTGCACCCACTTGAACACAATGTGCTCATTTGGGGACGCGTTGTATCCCCCTTGGAGGGCACCTCGGAATATTATATACATCTGAAAGGTCATAATTTAATTCGAAGAAATGGATAGCAAAGCCATTATTTTCTTTTTCAGAAAAAAAAAATATCTCGCGTTTCCAACAGCGCCAGTTGCTTAAAACTACACGAGCTTTCGGCCAATCACTCTTTGGCCATTGTCAAGTAATATGAGTGCCAGTGTGCTGTTGGTGCGCCTTTATGTAAGATAGCTGCCGGCTGTGACGTCACTGGTGCCCGTGACATTGCCATATATGGGCATGTTTTGAGTTGGCGTTCGATGTGCCCTCTTCAACCACGCGATCGTTGGATCCCACGCGGCGCTGAGCTGCAAGCCACCGTCCCTATTCAGGGTGTTTGCGGTAATTTTTATTTCAATAGCTTTCTTTATTAAACTGTCCCAGAAGCCGTTAGGACTAGCCACGACAGAGGTATCGTCAAATTTTATGTGGTCATCGTTTTCTAACGATGCATGCTCAGCTAACGCAGATTTCTCTGGATAGCGTAGGCGATAATATCTTTCATGTTCTTTCCTGCGTTGTTCCACAGTGAGCACTGTTTGTCCGATGTACTTCTGGCCACACTGACAAGGTTGGCTCCAGCTGTTGCAAACCTCTTCATGGATAATTTTGAGGATATTGCTATAGATACTGCACCATTGAAGCCGAAGTGTTTCTTTCGATAAGTTGACGACACGTTCGTCATTTAGCAACATGGACGCGAGAAACTAGACGAGTTTTTGGAACACCTCAATGGCATCAACAGTAATATCCAGTTCACCATGGAGGTGGAAAAAGATAATGCATTGCACATCCTCGACGTCCTTGTCCACCGTAAACGAATTGGGTCCCTTGGCCACAGCGTCTACAGAAAACCCACTCACACAGACCTGTACCTGCACGCCACCAGCCATCATCATTCAGCACAGAAGCGTACAGTATTACAAACATTGGTGTATCGTGCAAGAGTAATATCAGACGAAGATAACCTGCCCCATGAACTGAGACCACCGACGAAGAGCAGGGAAAGAAACTTGCTTTGCTGCCATTCTGTGGTTCTGTGTCGGGCAAGATAAGCCGCCTGTTGAAAAGACACAAGATCAAATCGATCTTCAGGCCTCCAACGAAGATCCGTCAGTTACTGACACCAGTTAAAGACGCAGTAGGTCTCAGAACATCTGGAGTCTACGAAATACCTTGTGAGTGTGGCCAGAAGTACATCGGACAAACAGTGCTCACTGTGGAACAACGCAGGAAAGAACATGAGAGGTATTGTCGCCTACGCTATCCAGAGAAATCTGCGTTAGCTGAGCATGCGTTAGAAAACGGTCACCACATAAAATTTGACGATACCTCTGTCGTGGCTCGCACTAACGGCATCTGGGACAGTTTAATAAAGGAAGCTATTGAAATAAAAATTACCGCAAACACCCTGAATAGAACCTCAGCGCTGCGTGGAATCCAGCGATCGCGCGGTTGAAGAGGGCACATCGAACGCCAACTCAAAACATACCCATATATGGCAACGTCACGGGCACCAGTGACGCGGCAGCTAGCGTATATAAGGGCGCACCAACAGCCCATTGGCAGTCATATTACTTGACAATGTCCAAGGATTGCTTGGCCGAAAGCTCGTGTAGTTTTAAGCAATTGACGCGGTTGGAAGCCCGAGAACATTTTATTTAGTCTCAAGACATGAAACTTCCTGGCAGATTAAAACTGTGTGCCGTACCGAGACTCGAACTCGGGACCTTTGCCTTTTGCGAGAAAATGCTCTCCCAACTGAGCACGACTCACGCCCCGTCCTCACAGCTTTACTTCTGCCACTACCTCGTCTCCTACCTTCCAAACTTAACAGGTCTCCTACGAACCTTGCAGAACTAGCACTCCTGAAAGAAAGGATATAGCGGAGACATGGCTTAGTCACAGCCTAGGGGATGTTTCACTCTGCAGCGGAGTGGGCGTGAGTTGTGCTTGGGTAGCTCAGTTGGTAGAGCACTTGCCCACGAAAGGCAAGCCCGCATCTCGTGGTCGTGCGGTAGCGTTCTCGCTTCCCACGCCCGGGTTCCCGGGTTCGATTCCCGGCGGGGTCAGGGATTTTCTCTGCCTCGTGATGGCTGGGTGTTGTGTGCTGTCCTTAGGTTAGTTAGGTTTAAGTAGTTCTAAGTTCTAGGGGACTGATGACCATAGATGTTAAGTCCCATGGTGCTCAGAGCCATTTGAACCATTTGAGCCACGAAAGGCAAAGGTCCCGAGTTCGAGTCTCGGTCCGGCACACAGTTTTAATCTGCCAGGAAGTTTCATATCAGCGCACACTCCGCTGCAGAGTGAAAATCTCATTCTGGAGTCTCAAGACATCTTTGGATGTCATTGTAGCCTGTATACGAACTCACCATAGGTGGCAACGTAAATTATTATAGTTGCAGTTCTCTGTGACCTGTGAAACGGACGCCAGAATGCATTAGTATTGTTCATATTTACATCAAATCTGGTAGGGTTTATAAGGGGCTGAACAGTGTCAGATGTTAAGTGAACACTGTGAAAGACATGGAGATGCCTCGCACTCGTGTGGGGCAATTTGCGTGTTTCCATTTGGTTAGCTTTGTCGACTCATGTAATATCCAGATTACTAAGACATTCACATGTGACAGTATCCCGGTGTTGGATTGCATGGGAACATGAGGGTATTCATAGTTGTCGCAAAGTTTCTGAACGACCACATTACACCATCACTAGGGAGAATCAAAGTATTGTGTACTAGGCACATGGTAACCTCTCCGCATCTGTGTCTGACATACGAGAACAAGTAATGGATTCTCTGCTACATTCTGAGCTCTGGCTTTAGTTGGAGGGCAGAGCACTTCTTGGCAGTGTTAAGGACGACCTTGGTTTACGTAAATCAGGGGTTTACAAAATATCATGCCAATGCGGTAAGGAATACATGGGTCAGATAATTCTCACCATTTAAGTCCGATGCCGTGAACACCAGTAACACACGAGATAGCAACAGCCTAATAAGCGCGAAATCGTCGAGCATTGCCTGTCAGAACTTCACCTCATGGATTATGACAAGATCAAGGTCCTAACACAGACTTCGGATAGATAGAAAGCTGTTGTGGAAAGCCCATGTTCAGGATCTTGTTCAGAAACTAAATGCTGCTTTATTTACCATTAGAACAGTATCTGAAATAAGTGACAGTTCAAAACGAAAAGTAGTCTACTTCGCATATTTTCGTACGCTTATGTCATATGGTATTATTTTTTGGGGTAATTCTTCTGATTCAAAAATGGTATTTTTGGCTCAAAAACGGGCTGTTCGATCTATATGTGGTGTAAGTTCGAGAACCTCTTGTCGACCCCTATTCAATAGTCTGGGAATTCTGACATTGCCCTCTCAGTATATATTTTCTTTAATGTCATTTGTTGTTAGCAATATTAGCTTATTCCCAAGAGTTAGCAGCTTTCACTCAGTTAATACTAGGCAGAAATCAAAGCTGCATGTGGAATGAACTTCCTTGACTCTTGTGCAGAAAGGAGTGTACTATTCTGCTGCATCCATTTTCAATAAGCTAGCACAAGAACACAAAAATCTTAGCAGTAGCCCAAACGCTTTTAAGTCTAAACTGAAGAGTTTCCTCATGGCTCACACCTTCTATTCTGTCGAGGAGCTCCTGGAAGAGCTGAAAAATTAAGCACATTCCAGTGTTACATTGTTGATTTTCTTTATTTAAACTTACGAATTGTCACCTGAATACGTTTCTTGTATTTCATTTTGTCTGTTTCTACTATCGTGTTGTAATTGAATGTATTGACTCGTTCCATGACCATGGAGGCTTCTCCTTAATTTGGTCCCACGGAGCAATAAATAAAGAAAAAAATAAAAATAAAAATATTGGGACTGGATCATCGTAAGAAAACCGGAACTGAATCGTGACAGTGGCTGTTTCCTTAACCAAGCTTGGTAACCGGCCATCACCCAGATTAAGGAGAAGATAGAAATATCCCAGAATGTACTGACTTCGAGGGCAGGGGAAGGAATCTCTGAAACGCCGCCGGTAAACCTCCCTGGGTGCGGACCTACGAGGGAACACCCAGACGCGGGGCCACAAGCTGGGCGTCGAACCCTGGCGCGGACAGCCGAGGGAGCGCCCGCAGCACAGACAGCGGAGGCAACGCCCGAAGGAGGAGGTATCTGATAATACGTCACGCCTGTCGTCCCTTGGCAGTACATCAGCACACCTCATGATGGCAACAAGGTCGATTGCCAAAATATCGTGTCCTTCGTACACTTACACCAGGCTGTTCACCTGAGATTTATTTCGTCAAGTTAGAGATTTCCTATAAATTTATACCATTCATAATTTCTGAATTTGAGACTGATTTTTTTTGACATCAAGACTTACGTTAAATGATGTATTGAAGTTGAGGAAGCCTTCATTTAAAATTATCTCCCCGTTTTCAATACTTATGTCTGATTGTCAACCTTAGTTTAGCATGTCAATTATAATTCAAGAAAGTTTTATTTCTCACAATGGTTCCTTGATTTATGTTATACTCAACAGTACCCTTCTCATAACTTTACAAGCACAATCCCATTCACCAACATATTTATATTCTTCTAAAAATCTTAAACATGTGCATTCTAACTTTACGGAAGAATTAAGTTCGAGTTTTACAAAAATATTAAAATTCTAATCCTACTAATTACCTTGTAAATATTAAATTAACATCATGAAATAGCAAAATCCCTTTTTTCAATATGTAAACAAACCCATTACATACTAGAATCTTAGTCTCCAAAGAAAATATCAACATTTGGTTTTCTTACCTTAGATGTGTTGTAAAATACGAAATACTAGAAAATATTATTGATCTGTCAAGATTTAAAAAACTTAAAATGATTTTTAACAAAAATCTGTTTCTTGCACAAAACGCCTCAAAAATTAGATATTTTTCGACAACAACGAACTTCACGTGTTCAGAAAATTTTTTCTTTCTTCAGTTTAATCTGATACTAGTCTGCCACAGACAGTCCTTTCTCATATATCTTCAGTGTGGTTCCTTGAAGTCGACATTCTCCTTTCCCTGCGCCTCGATGTGTTTCCTCTGAGTATGGGTGGCGGTCGGGAGAGAGAAAGATTGCTTGGTTGCCCTTTTCCATTCCGCATGTAGCCATGGTGAAATTATATTAGAAGTATATTATTAGCAGCATAAACTTAAATTCTTCGTCAATCCTCGAATCTTTATGCGAATCCGTTGTTGGGTAATTCGTCCCATGTTTACTATATGAATAGTCATCTCCCATCTCTGGGTGTGACATTTGAAAGTGTTGCAACTTGCCATAAGAAATATTGGACGTTTGTATTGTTAGAACAGTTAAATCTGGATTTTTTTTTGTTGGTAGGTAGATGCAATATTGGTCTTGTATGAGAAGGGATTTAGAAAGTCTTCTTGATTTCTTCTTGTCCAGGCTCTTCTTTCTTCGTTGAGTCTTCTTTTCTTGTTCCATCTTGCTATCTTCTCACTTGTGACTTAGTTCTTCTCTGGACCAGGAATTGGGATTTAAAATCTGCCTAACCTCATTACTGTATAATTCTTTCTTATGGTATTTCTTTTCAAATCGTTGTGTATCCTTTATTGTATCAGGTTGCTCATCAGGATAGATTGGACAGCCTTCTTTCGTTCTCTTGCTTACTCCCATGAGTGGTCAGGGCATGTTTCACAGTTGCTTGATTTCGTATGGTATGATGATAGTTTCGGCCATTCTGTATCTTGAGTTACAGAAGTGCGCCTCTTTTTCTTCCGGTGAATTCAAACATTCTTTCGTCCTTGATGTAACATGTCCGCCTCCTTTCCGGTTTGGTGGACAGCCATCATATCTCCTTATGCTGATCTAAACAGTTTGCAATAGAAGTGCTAAGTTCCTAGCACTTTAGCAAAACTGTTGTTCTGAAGCTCGCATGTGATTTTCACATAAATAAACATCGCGTCATGGTACATGTTGACCATATCCAGGATTCGTCATAGATGCCCATACTTTTCCTCAAAGGTGTTATCCTCTTGGACTGTTGCTTCCACCAAGACATTTCCTTTCGTCAGCTCTGAAGCTGACGTACTAGGCACCAACACTCAATGTTCCTTCCTCTCATGCTTAACCGCTCTTCTCAATTCTGCTGTCGATCTGACCAGAATGATGGTGCATCGTGCTTTATGACGTCATGTATAATACAACATTGTGAACACTTTTGTCCATCTTACATCCCTAAATTTCTCTAATTTACATGGAATTACTACCTACCTTATCGCAACCCTTTCTCCCTTAAGATACATCACAAGCTTTACAAACACTAAACTACTAAGAGATTTTACAAAAATTCCGTATTTAAACTATACGTAAGATTCTCCTTATTATACTCTTCATAACTTTACATCTTTTTTGCCACATCAACAGCTATCCCCATTCCATATGCACAAAATTTTTTTTTTGTATTAATATAAAGGTTATGGTTTCCTCATCTTCATCACGATGGATAGTAAGAGGAAAATTGGTGGTGATGAAGGTGAGTGTATTAGTAGGTCTGTTTTTTTTCTAACTACACGTACATCATATTATAAAATCTGCGCACCTTGACTCCAGCGTCCTTTTCTCAGCAATCTCTTCTTTACGACAGAAGCTGCAACAGAACTTCAAAACGTCAACTTTTTTTTCAAATCTTTCTCCACTGTCCTACTGCATTGTTTTAGGGCTTATTTTCCTTAGTTGTAGCTATCCCTATCTCATTCTTCTAAACAGTAAACTTTTATATTACCCTCTCTCCCTATCATACTGTTCCTTACCGAAATCATCCCCATGTTAAACCCACATCCGTCTGTCTACATCCTTCCAAGAAATACCATGTTTCTCGCTTTCTTTAATAATTCATCTCTCTCTTTATTCTTATCTCCTAACAATCTTTTATGTCTATTTCCTTGATATGTCATTTTAATAACAACTTGTGGTACCTTCTACAAATGATAAATGCTTCACATTTTCCCCCAAACTATCTCCTCAACTAAATGTTCACCGTCTGCGACGGAACAAAACACAAATGTATGTCTCCTGCTTACATAATTCTTTAACTCCTTCCTAATTCTTAGCTTCCTTTCAGCCACAAAAAATCACCTTCTTCTCTTTTAAGAGAGAATCTACTACTATTTCGTCAAACTATCCGCATGCTAATCTCAATCTTTCTCCTGGCTTGCTGCTCTTTCCGCGCAACACATTTCGTTTGATGAAGAGTTATTTTAGTTCTTACATTATTGCTCTTCCTTCACAAGTATCCTTTGGATGTACTGAGAAAGTTAACTAATTTACTTTACTGAGATAAGTACAAATTAAAAAAATTTATTTCTACGCATTTTCTTAGCTTCCCTACTCTTTGACTTCTAGATTTTACTACTATTGGAATCTATATATTTAATACTACTAGTTTTTCTTGTGGAGTTAATATTTGCTGTTTTACCCTTTGTACAATTTCAAGTGACTCACATGGTGCGAGGCCAATAATTTTCCTGTATTTGGGTTAACCAATTCGACTGCATTATCATGAACTACTTCACTTACGGTACTTCCATAGGGCCTTTATATACTGAAAATAACTTATTGCTTTGACGTTTTTCTCTTGCTAGAGAGATGGTGGATTTTCACAAGTACTTTTTGTCCTAGCGAAAATACTCGTGAGTTAGCCGTCTTGTCTGCTCGGTCCTTTCTATTCAACGCCATAGCCTTTAGATTGTTCAGTGCCAATTTGATTAGATGTTGATGTTGTACTCTGAGTACTGGTGGGAACTTCAGTGTCTCCCGGAATTTATCTGGTTCAAAAATGGTTCAAATGGCTCTGAGCACTATGGGACTCAACATCTTAGATCATAAGTCCCCTAGAACTTAGAACTACTTAAACCTAACTAACCTAAGGACATCACACACACCCATGCCCGAGGTAGGATTCGAACCTGCGACCGTAGCAGTCCCGCGGTTCCGGACTGCAGCGCCAGAACCGCTAGACCACCGCGGCCGGCATTTATCTAGTGCCGGCTTATTTTTCAGAACGGTTATTGGAGGTAACAGCGTACTGGTATGTGGCATTTCGTTTACCACATCCTGGAAGTCAGACAAATGTCTCTACCACGTATTATGCTACTTGCTACAATACAAAAGACACAAGGAGTTCCTAAATCCTTCACCGTTCGTCCAGCTGGGTTGGCTCTTGGCATTTATTTGGAAATATAAATAGGTTTCATTTTATGCCATCGCAGAGTGTTTTGGCATCGCGCTGAACGATGTTGAGGTCCATGGTCTGACAGCACGTTATCGACACTACCAACCTGTCGAAGGAAATCTTGTGTCAGCGCCTTCCTTATACTGCTCCGAGTGGCTTTCTTCAAGGGAGTAAACGTCACGTATTTCGACGTTAATTCCAGGATCTCGAAAATGAATACATGACCTCTCTGTGTACGAGTTAATGGACCCATGAGATCTGTTGTGTGTCTCAGTTTCTCCGGAATGATAGGGAACATTGGTGGTCTGTTTTGAAAAATTACATGTTTAGCTCTCTGGCATTTCTTACATTTAGCCAGAACCTGTCTGATTCTTCCCTCCATATTTGCGAAGTGACAAGACATCTTTAATTTTAAAAAACATTTCTTAGGACCAAAATGTCTGTTACTCAAATGAGTAAAATGAAAAGGTTCGAATGGCTCTGAGCACTATGGGACTTAACGTCTGAGGTCGTCAGTCCCCTAGAACTTAGAACTACTTAAACCTAACTAACCTAAGGACATCACACACATCCATGCCCGAGGCAGGATTCGAACCTGCGACTGTAGCTGTCGCGCGGTTCCAGACTGAAGCACCTACAACCGCTCGATCACTCAAATGAGTATACCAAATATATTTATTAACCAGATCCCATGGTATACATGCGACGCAAAAACTTGTATCTGTATTACGTCTGCAGAATAAGACACTGTCTTTTGTGAGATAGAATTGTCTAACGGCCCGTGATTCACGATTTTTCCACTTTGGTTTAACCATGGCGAGATCTGAGTCTTTATCTTGTTCTCTATCCAACTGTTTTAAGGTATTGGTGATGTAATTTTCAACTGGCACATTTTTCAAGTAATACATGTCTACTTGCTCCTCTGCTGTATTCCTCAGCCGCGCTGGGTAGACGCGCGGTCTACGGCGTCTTGTTACCGTCCGAGCCCCTCCCCTCCCCCGACGGAGGTTCGAGTCCTCCCTCGGCCATGAGTGTGTGTGAGTTGTCCTTTGCATAAGTTACTTTAAGTTAGATTAAATAGTGTGTCGGCTTCGGGACCGATGGCCTCAGCAGTTTGGTCCCGTAAGACTTTACCACAAATTTCTGTATTCCTCACTCTGCTTTCGTTAACTCCTTCCCGCATTCTGGAGAGGATATCAGCTATGATGTTTGACCGACCAGGCTCGTAGGTGATTAGACAATCATATTCCTGGAACGTTAAGATCCACCAACATAATCTTCCTGGCAATAATTTTGCACTCAACATAAATTCTAGTGCCTCATGGTCCATGTACACATTGGTTTGTCGTCCATACAGGAAGTATCTGAATCTACGAAAGCCCCATTCTACTTCTAAGGCTTCCAGCTCTGTGCTCGAGTAATTATTTTCACATTGGTAAGTACTCGACTAGCGAAAGGTATAGTCTTTCTTATCCATTGTCCCTCTTCTTCATATTGTTGAAAGAGTACCACACCCAAGTCTGTTTTAACACTGTTGGTCGCCATACAGATTTCCTTTGCCAAATCGGGATGCGCTAAAATTGGTGCCTTTACCAGTGACCTTTCTAGTTGTTGGAACTCCTGTTCTGCTTGGGCAGCCCACATCCAAGGCATCTTTTTACTAGTTAATGCACATAAAAGTAGGATAGCAAGGGATTCTATCCAAATGAACTTTTTGTAGAAGTTAATGAGTCCCAAAAACCCAGGCAACGTCTCTCTGTTGTGTGGAATGCCTATATTCTGTATTGCTTGCAGTTTTCTAGGGTTTGATTCAATTCCCTAGTAATATGGTCTAAAAACTCAACCTTTATATTCTCAGTACTGGACCTCATTATGTTCACAGTTACTCAATACTCTTTTAATTTCCTTAGCAACTTATTGAGCACCTCATTATGAAGTTTCCATGATGGTTCAGCTACTAATATGTCATCGACATAACAGGTGAGACGCTGTCGGAGCTCTTTATCTAATGCCATTCCTAAACGTCTTAGCAGAGGATACGTTCAGTCCCTCAAATCAAGGGAAGAGAAAATCTTGACCCGAAAGAACTTTTGTAAAAGCTCTTTCAATTTTCCTGGGCGATCGGTCTCAGGAATGACAATGGAATTTATCTTTCGTTCATCAATGACCAACCTAATGTTTCCATCCTCCTTATCCACAATTTGGAATGAACTGTTGCATGTTGAGGTTGAAGTTTCAATAATTCCATCATCTAGCATCTTATGTAATTCATTTTGCTTTAATATTCCTTCTAATTCGGCTTTATCCGTATCTGAAAGATCCCTTACTTTTTGATGAATTTCCCATGTTACTACGTCATCCACAGGTATTGTTTCTTTCGCCCACCTATACCGTGGATGTCTCTCCTCCGATTGATACAGATCCAGTTGCATGGTCATGTGTTTGTGAGCATCTGGCATCTCTTCATGTCTGAGTTTTTCTTCAAAAGTAAGATGTACCTTCTCGAGCATCATATGCCCTTCGTCCATATTGAGTGTGACACGATTCTGACACATGAAATAGGCTGCGATGATTATGTGCACAGATAGTTTCGGCACAATTATCATGTTCGCTTCTATTTCATGTCCCTGACAGGAAAAAGTTACACGCGTTTGGTTAGTAATCACCGCCGACGCACCCATAATCGGTCATTTAACTTTAACACGTTTTTTCCACAATACTGGTAGCGCATGTCCAGTGATACATTTCTCAAAAAGTTCTTCCGAAATCGCCGTCATTTCGCTTCCCATATCCAGGATGGCATCTACAACAGTGCCACCTATCTTAACCCAAACGAACTGTTGCACCTCATGAGGAGCTTTAGTTTCATTTCCATGCAATAACGCATCCTGTGTCGAGTCATATGTTAACCTGTCAATGTGTTGGGCCTGCATGTCCTATTGGTATGCAACAGTCACTTTATTCTCCTTATTACTCTTAACACCTGTCATCTGAATGTTCGGGGATGAAGGAATTTGCCCATATTCTTTATCAAACGCCTATGATCTCTTTATACATTCCTGTAATATATATATACGTATATATATATCATCTGACTTGGGTATCAATATCGGTATTGTCAATGGCGCATTATCCTCTTGGCATACCATTTCTCTCTTGGTTTCGTATAAATGAACTATATCCTCCACAATTGGGTCATCATCAGTTTTTGTACTGCTGCCTACATTAACTGTTAACAACTCTTGTTCCTCATCCTCCGACGGTTCCCAGTCAATTGTCTCCCAGCATGCAGCAATTTGTATCTGATCACCCCTTAAACCTACTTCAGATATTTGTTGATCGGAGCTTAGTCTATTTAAATATTTAATTATAAATCAACTTCGAATTTCGATTGAATCTCTTGTGACTGGTCATCGTGCCGTTGATCTCGTCAATTCTGTCTTTTACCAGGGTTTGGTGGCCTCAACTCGACTTCCTGTACCGGTTCATCAAGCTTGTGTTGTCCGGCTGAAGTCTGATTCTCCCTATCTTTCTGCGTTCTAGGCATTCCAGTTCCACCCGAATAATGTGGGTGTAGTAGTGTAAAACCTCTAAACCTTCCTGCTTCGTTTGAACAGTGACCATATCGCGAATTATAGATACCACCATAGTTTCTGGAACCAAAGCCATTATGGTAATTCGACGGCTCACCAAAACCATAGTTATTGTTTGACCTCTGTGAGTTGCCAAAACCATAGGTATTATCCCATGGGCAATTACTATTATTCCCGAAACGATTACCTTTTCCAACATTATTATTGCCATTGTAAACATTATTAAAGGTCAGTCGGTTGCAATTATTCCCCCTACCATTGGTTTCTCTCACTGCACGTTGTTTCTTCGCGTCATCTTCACTGAAGATGAATTCAAGTTCTCTTAACATCCCTGTAAATACCTGTATATTATCTCCTGCTCTGCCAGCCAACGATTGCTGATAACGCAAGGGTAACTTCATTGTGCATATACGTATCAGTTCCCCATAACTGTATGGATTGTCTAAACACTGATTCTTTTTCGTGATTTCTTCAAAAAATCTAACTGGCTTTTTTTGTCCCGCATTCTCAAATAACTCGTTCTGAAATAATTTATACTTAATCCTATTACTGGGTTTCCACGGACCAGTATCGCTCCAAGAATGCAGACTTAAACTGTTCATACGACTGTCAGTTCGTAGCTACTATTTGCATGGTTTCCGCTATTGCGCCTTCCATATGACCACAAATGAAATCAAGTTTGTGGCTAATTGGTCAATGCTCTGGTAAACCGATATGGAATTGAGGCATAAATGTTTAGGGGTGTAAGCCGTTCCCGTTTTCTTTGTAATGTTGGATTTTTCTGACTGTCAAAAAATGATCATTGTCATATTTTTCTATTGCACCATATGGCGTTTGTGTTTTCGCAACATTTTCCTTTCCCTTCAGTTGCGTCATGTTTTCCTTTATTCGTACTATCCTATTTAGATCCTGAGACGACATATTAGAGTACCATCTAGCAACGCATCTAGACAGTTGTGTGCAGTTATCTAAACCGCATCGTTCCTCGTGTATCGGACTGGAGGAAACGTTTAAATTTCCCGTTACTGGATCAGTGTTTTGTCTTGGTACTAGTTTCATGTTGACTGGTGGTAAATGCCCTGTTGTACTGTAACTCGTAAGTTGAGAATTTGGTACGTGTGGCGCAGTAAACTGCTCTGTTATCGCGTCATTCGCGTACGTTCGCAGGGTCGGCTGCCGATCTGTTGGTATGGGCGCAGTTACCGCTTCTCTCACCATTGTCTACTGTGAACGCACATTGCATGTTTCGTTCACCTGTCTCAACTGTACTCCTAGTATTTGCTTCTGTTTCGGACTGGAAAATACAGACGCAACATCTGATGGACATACAAGTGGAATCTCCTGACTTTTTTTGTGTTCCCGCAAGTGCCACGCAAGATTGCATAACGGACTTGGTTACCTCTGGATTTTTTTCCACCACTACGTCAGAAGATACTACCGGTTCCGTTGCCTCACTACTGCTTTCTGTAGGGTTCTCAATACACTGCTTCATTTCTGTACGAAGCTGTTCATACTGCTTCTTATATTTCGAGACGATGTTTACAATGCGTGTATCGAATGTTTTTAACGCCACTCGCGTGACACGTTTTCTGACACTGAGTTGTTACACGATTTGTTGCGCCTTACCAGACGCCTTCCATGCTAAATTACCAACTCTTTGGCAGATATTGCACACTGCATTCTGCACCCGGTCAGTGTCAGAACGCATCTTTTTTGATCAGCCATAAGCGATTGAATTAGTTCGCGCGAGTCTCTCGCCTCCTTCCGGATTTCAATAAACTGTTCATTAACTTACGTTCGCAACTTTTGCTGATCTTTGCGGACTTTTTCGAACACAGCATTGGTTTCAAATTTGAGACCATTTAAAGCCACATTTGTTTCGGCTTTTAAATTCGCCGTATCGGTTTTTAAAGCCGCCAACCCTACATTTGTTTCTATTTTTAAGTCTACTAGCCTTGCTCTCATCGTTTCACTTGTGTGCTTGACATAGTAGTTAGTAGTTTCAACATTGCTAACACACTATCAGACGCTTTGTCATCGTCATTTGTCACCATTTGGTGTAAATTTTGCCGTCGCGTCTTTCATGTGACGTCTCACCGACTTCTGTGCATAGTGCTGATGCACTTACACGCATTCTATCCGTAAGAACCAGTGTCGGTTGATTCAGAATTACAACATTTGGTTGAAGGTACCGAAGCTGCACGTCGTCTGGTTCTGTTTCTGAACCACTTGATGCGTCATCTGTTCGGTTTTGTGCGGTTGCAACCTGAGACACCAAGCGCGAAACTGCCACCATTCCCTCTGCATTGTTATTTCGTGAGGTTTCGTGATCTGCATTCGATACATTTTCTTGTACATCAATTTCTGTGCTGTCAAGCTCTTCAGTTTGCCCTATATGCGATGATCTACGCCCTACCGTCATCTCCGAATGTCTAACTAACCTCTGTCTTTCACGATTTGCGCGAGCCTGAGCTCTAGTCAGCATGAAGTTATATAACCTGACACGTCCCCAATACATCATAGAAAGTCTCTTATGCCTGTGACACATCATTAGCAACGCCGTTCACAGCTTCTGGGTATTCACACCAACTCAACAACGCCGCGAATAACTTCGCGCGCGCCAGGAAAGGGAAGCACATGCTACTTTTACACACAAGACAATTTTTTTTCTTTTACTCGTTAATACAACATTTGCTGCTCTGTGAATCACTGTTTTACAGTAATCTGACCACTATGTAGACACATACATCGAGTAACCTTGTCAGTTTTGGTCCAATTTTTTTTTAGTATCAAATTCTAATTATTCTTTCTAATTTGACTAATTGCCACCCTGACAGACCAATTGCCATCCTGGCAGGGTCGCCATTTTCTAATAGTCCACTCCTTTTTTCTTTTGTCAGATATCAGCATAAACACTCTGTGAGTGCGTAAGCCTCTACTGAATAAATGACTGGGGTTAGGACTGGACCCTCATTCTATGACAGAGCACGTAAGTGTTTAGCTGTTCACAAATTGTTTTTAATTCAGGGTTATTGTCAAAGAAGTACACGAATTTACATAGGTTGTAACATGACAATGTCAGGACAAAAAACTGGTTCAAATGGCTCTGAGCACTATGGGACTTAACTTCTGTGGTCATCAGTCCCCTAGAACTTAGAACTACTTAAACCTAACTAACCTAAGGACATCACACACATCCATGCCCGAGGGAGGATTCGAACCTGCGACTGTAGTGGTCGCGCGGTTCGAGACTGTAGCGCCTAGAACCGCTCGGCCTCCACGGCCGGCATGTTAGGACAGTTGTCAATATAATGCATTACATCCTGTTTAGCCGAAATTACATTAAACACAACAAAATCAAATTGAAATAAGTTGGCCAATATTACGACACATCATCCGATTCCGGTTCTAAATTCGGTAGTATTTAGGATGGCAATCAAGTCTACGAAGGGTGGTTAGTTTTTGTGACAAGATGAGCAAAGGATTACTCAAGGCTGCTTGAGTTCACAGTGGTCGCAAGCTGGTTAACCGACAAGTTTACACCTCTGCTAGCGGCATTTACCTTATCTGCGTTGAGCTGTCGGCTGCAGGGCTGCTCTTGTCCTCTGAAAATCCTATAAGAATATGGAAGTTTGGGGAAAAGTCTTATGGGACCAAACTGCTGATGTCATCGTGCCGTAGGCGTACACGCTACTTAAGCTAACTTAAACTAACTTACGCTATCGGCAACACATGCACCCATGCCCAAGGGAGCACTCGTGCCTTCGACGGTGGGAGCCGCACGGACCATGACAAGGCGCCCCTGACCACGCGACTACCATGCGAGGAAAAATCCTACACAAAACCTAATCAAAATCTTTACTGATTTTATCAGCAGAAACTGTCCTATGATTCTCGTTAGGTGAGAAAACATGCACTTATCCCTAGTCTAGAAATATGGCGACATACATGTGCATAGATGGAGCAGCATGTGTACTACAATGCCCTCTCAGTTCTCGCAAGAACAATTAACTACTTGGCTGTTTAGTTTGTTTGCTGTTGGAGCTCAACAACTCTTCAGCTAATTTCCAGCTGAATGTCAGCCGAAGTGAATGCAGTGTTCACTCAAAATTCTTCTTTCGGCGTCGCACAGAGCGTGTTGCGCCCTGTTCTACACTTGACGCTAGTTCAGAGGAGAGTCCCTGAAGTTTTCGGTCCTGTGCCTTTCGTAGCAAACTGTCCCCCACCTGTGTCCTTTTGTGTTTCACGTCATGGCTTTTTCGGACCAATGGGAGAATTCCTTTCATCTTGTGGAAACTACCTCTGCCAATCGCGAAAGACCTACCTTCAAACTACTTCGAAATTTCGCCCCTTTCTACTCCTTTCAAGTTTATGCCAACCGGTCGGACATTTTGTGCCCACCCCTGACGCCTAAAAGTTACACGTGTACATCACGAGTGCACCATGGACATTTCAAGTGATCAACTGCGTCGCTGGTCTGTTTTTATCCATCTGGAAATTCCCCAACGCAGATTTCTAAAGAATTTCTCTGTAGCAAGCAGCGCTGGGCCGCTACGCGCTCTGCTCAACGTATCGCCTGGCACGTTTATTGTCCCCCTTGCCAAGGGTCACCAACCACTTAGGTGTTCCATTGTATTCAGGCTGTGGCGGCGCAACTCGTGTCTGCCCCCAAACTAAAATGTTTCCTCCAGCAGCTTTTTTCACCTTTTGCTCATTGACATGCAGGATTTGGGTTCGATGAATTAATACCGTCAAATTGAGTGTCATCCTTTTGCATTACATACTGTACATTTTAATAGGAAAATCTGCTCATTATCGCCAAGGTATGTCAGGTGACATGCTCATCTACTTGTAACGACATACAAAATCTTTCATGTAAGGTGCGAAATTGACATTCATTCAATCTGCCACCTTACATAGTGATCTGTATGACAGTGCTTTAGACGTCCCTTTGACAGTTTTGACAGTTATGATCTTCACCACATGAAGGCAAAACTCCTACAATTCAAAAAACTGCAAGTGGATGGTCATTGTTTGCTCTACCAGCCATGTTAGAGTCTCCAGGATGAGTTGACGTCTCTTTATTACCTAATTTGGCTTCGGATGTGATCTCAAAGGACGTGGCTCAATACTATTCATGCTATAGATGGCTGTGTGAGGTCATCTCAATTTGAACTTGTCCAATTTTTTCTGATCATTACACTGGAGCAAAATCGAACGGCATACTGCCTGCTTATCTTGTCCCTCGTTAATACTGTTGTTCCTCCAGCTTCATGTAGAAGGTTTTTGGCATCTTTTACCGTGATGCGGTATCTGTCATTTTTGTCTGCTCTTCTTCCTGCAGCTCTCAGGGTTTAGATGGTTTTTCAAGAGAATTTTATGTTCGCTTTTGGTCTCTGATATCAGATACGATAAGATTTAAATTCAATGAAGTGGTGTAAGGGGGACACACCCTGTCCTCTTTTAAGGTCAGAAAGTTGTTTTAATTCCCATCACACACATCCGTGCCCGAGGCAGGATTCGAACCTGCGAACGTAGCGGTCGCACGGTTCCAGACTGCAGCGCCTAGAACCGCTCGGTCACCACAGCCAGCTCTTGCTGACATTGTCACGCATTATTGAAGTTGTCTCCAGGGTCGTACATTCATGACTCCCATTGCTGAATGTCGTGACCTCGTCTCGATTGCTTGCACTGCTCCTCTGTCGGGAACTTTACTTTTTACTGATTTTAATCATGCGTTTCACCAAATTAGTCATGATTTTCTGTCGCTAGTGTTGATGGATGTTGGTTTTAATGATGTTACAAGACGAATATTAGCCCCCCTAATTGCTGGTATTCAGGGGTCTATTTTAATGTTCTCCTTTCTCCCACATAGAAGCGTGTTAAAGTGTACTGCAAGGGAGTCCCCTATCCACATCGACATTCGTGATATTTATGGAATCCTTACTGCAGTTCATAGCTGCTCGACTACATGACTGGCCATTGTAGGGAGAAACGTTTATCGTCCGCCTGTATGCTGATTACGTTGTGGTACTTCTTCGTACTCATGATGACATACTGGTGCTCAGGGACGTTCTGGATGCATATTGTCGTCTTACGGGAGTACATGTAAACGACCTACAGGCATCTGACGCCACAGAGATTTCATGTGCTGTAGCGGTCGCCTGCCATCGATCATTGGGTGTTATTATTGATCGTTGTGCGCTGAACATGGGTACAACAAATTGGAAGTCCAAGACGGATAGGATTCCTGGAGTGGTCCTTGAACACGAGCGTCGCTCCCTCTCGTTACTTCATGAGGGTCGCACCTTGCAACTTATGTGCTGAGCAAAGTGTATTTTATGGCATAGGTTTATCCCCTTCCTGCTTTGGTGGTTCGGAAATTACAATGATTATCAGGCAAGTTTATTTGGCAAAAATATATTTTTTGGGTGCGCTATGATGTTATGGTGAGATCCCAGCTGACGGGAGGTTTGTGCTTCACTGAAGTTCAGACGAAGGCTTCTGCATTATTTCTTCGACATACTAGTTTAACGTGTCCTCACGTCCCCAGATAACTAACAGCTCAACTTTCTGCATGTCACCGGCCAATGTGGCCTAGCGGTTCTAGGCGCTTCAGTCTGGAACCGCGCGACCGCTACGGTCGCAGGTTTGAAGATGTAGCAACGAACACTTTGCACCTTAAAACAAAGGTGCTTTACAGCTACGTAGATTTGGAAATTTGTGGCAAGGTTCTATGGGACCAAACTGCTAGGGTCATCGGTCTCTAAGCTTACACTCTACTTAATCTCACTTAAAATAAATTACGCTAAGGGTAACACACACACCCATGTCTGAGGGAGATCTCGAACCTCTGACGGAGGGAGCCGCGTGAACCGTGACCAGGCGGCTACAGTGCGCGGCGCAGATCGCGCTACGGTACGTAGGTGACTCTTTTGTAGAGTGGCCGCATGGCAAGGAAAACCAGCAAGAGTTCCTACGTCACCTAAATGCCATATATGACGGCATCGAGTTCACCGTGGAGCTCCTTGGACATTCTGATCATGACAAATCCGGACGGTACGTTGAGACACTCGGTCTAAAACATGAGGACCCACACGGACCTTAATGGTATGTGTTGCCACCATCCAGCACTACGTAAGTCGGTACTTAACACCACAGTACAATGAGCCATGTCTATCCGCAGCAGAAAGAGATTGCCGCAGGAGTTACTCCATCTGCCTGAAACATTCCATAAAAACAGCTAAAAGGAGACACAAATATGACATGCCTTACGTACAGATAAAATGTGGGAGGACAAACCAGAAGAAGACGAAGTAAAACGTGTGGCTTTCTTCTCGTAAGCTGGGCCGCCGAGAGCCAAGATCGCAAGAATATTAAGAGAACATCAAATAACGACAGTCTTCCTCGCAACGCAGGATGTTGAGGACATACTTGGCTTGCGCCATAGGGTGGTGGGGTTTCGGGTTCCGCTGGATAGGTCAGGAGTCAACTACACACAGCAGGCGGCTATGCGGGTAGCAGGGGTTGTGTGGCGTGGACTGGGCGGTTTTTTAGGTTAGATGGTCTCGGGAAAGTACAGAAAGGGCAACAGCCCCAAAGGGCGCGGGGCAAAGTCAGGACATGCGGGGACCAAGCAGCAATCGTTATTGTAATTGTAAACTGTCGAAGCTGCGTTGGTAAAGTACCGGAACTTCAAGCGCTGATAGAAAGCACCGAAGCTGAAATTGTTATAGGTACGGAAAGCTGGCTGAAGCCAGAGATAAATTCTGCCGAAATTTTTACAAAGGCACAGACGGTGTTTAGAAAGGATAGATTGCACGCAACCGGTGGTGGCGTGTTTGTCGCTGTTACTAGTAGTTTATCCTGTAGTGAAGTAGAAGTGGATAGTTCCTGTGAATTATTATGTGTGGAGGTTATACTCAACAACCGAGCTATAATTGGATCCTTTTACCGACCTCCCGACTCAGGAGCATTAGTGGCAGAACAACTGAGAGAAGATCTGGAATACATTTCACATAAATTTTCTAAGCATGTTATTGTCTTAGGTGGAGATTTCAATTTACAAGATATAGAATGGGACACTCAGATGTTTAGGACGGTTGGTAGGGAAAGAGCATCAAGTGACATTATACTGAGTGCACTATCCGAAAATTACCTCGAGCAATTAAACAGACACCGGCTCGAGTGGCCGAGCGGTTCAAGGCGCTACAGTCTGGAACCGCGCGACCGCTACGGTCGCAGGCTCGAATCCTGCCTCGGGCATGGATATGTGTGATGTCCTTAGGTTAGTTAGGTTTAAGTAGTTCTAAGTTCTAGGGGACTGATGACCTCAGCAGTTAAGTCCCATAGTGTTCAGAGCCATTTGAACCATTTGAATTAAACAGAGAACCGACTCCTGGAGATAACATATTGGACCTACTGATAACAAACAGGCACGAACTTTTCGACTCTGTAAGCGCAGAACAGGGAATCAGTGATAATAAGGCCGTTGTATCATCCCTGAATATGGAAGTAAATAGGAATATAAAAAAAGGGAGGAAGGTTTTTCTGTTCAGCAAGAGTAATAGAAGGCAGATTTAAAACTACCTAACAAATCAAAACGAAAATTTCTGTTCCGACCCTGACAATGTTGAGTGTTTATGGAAAAAGTTCAAGGCAATCGTAAAATGCGTTTTCGACAGGTACGTGCCGAGAAAACTGTGAGGGTCGGGAAAAACCCACCGTGGTTCAACTACAAAGTTAGGAAACTACTGCGAAAGCAAAGAGAGCTTAACTGCAAGTTTAAACGCAGCCAGAACCTCTCAGACAAACAGAAGCTAAACGATGTCAAAGTTAGCGTAAGGAAGGTTATGCGTGAAGCGTTCAGTGAATTCGAAAGTAAAATTATATGTACCGACTTGACAGAAAATCCTAGGAAGTTCTGGTGTTACGTTAAATCAGTAAGTGGCTCGAAGCAGCATATCCAGTCACTCTGGGATGATGATGACATTGAAACAGAGGATGACACGCATAAAGCTGAAATACTAAACACCTTTTTCCAAAGCTGTTTCACAGAGGAAGACCGTATTGCAGTTCCTTATCTAAATCCTCGCACAAACGGAAAAATGGCTGACATCAAAATAAGTGTCCAAGGAATAGAAAAGCAACTGAAATCACTCTACAGAGGAATGTCCACTGGACCTGACGGGACATCAATTCGATTCTACACCGAGTACGCGAAAGAACCTGCCCCCTTCTAACAGCCGTGTACCGCAAGTCTCTAGAGGAACGGAAGGTTCCAAATGACTGGAAAAGAGCACAGGATGTCCCATTCTTCAAGAAGGGTAGTCGAGCAGATGCGCAAAACCATAGGCCTATATCTCTAACATCGATCTGTTGTAGAATTTTAGAACATGTTTTTTGCTCGCGTATCATGTCATTTCTGGAAACCCAGAATCTACTCTATAGGAATCAACATGGATTCTGCAAACAGCGATCGTGTGAGACCCAACTCGCTTTATTTGTTCATGAGACCCAGAAAATATTAGATACAGGCTCCCAAGTAGATGCCATTTTCCTTGACTTCCGGAAGGCGTTTGATACAGTTCCGCACTGTCGCCTGATAAACAAAGTAAGAGCCTACGGAATATCAGACCAGCTGTGTAGCTGGATTGAAGAGTTGTCAGCAAATAGAACACAGCATGGTGTCTCCATGGAGAGACGTCTACAGACGTTAAAGTAACCTCCGGCGTGCCTCAGGGGAGTGTTACGGGACCATTGCTTTTCAAAATATATATAAATGACCTAGTAGATAGTGTCGGAAGTTCCATGCGGCTTTTTGCGGATGATGTTGTAGTATACAGAGAAGTTGCAGTATTAGAAAATTGCAGCGAAATGCAGGAGGCTCGAGGGGCTCTGAGCACTATGGGACTTAACAGCTGTGGTCATCAGTCCCCTAGAACTTAGAACTACTTAAACCTAACTAACCTAAGGACATCACACACATCCATGCCCGAGGCAGGATTCGAACCTGCGACCGTAACAGTCGCACGGTTCCGGACTGCGCGCCGAGAACCGCGAGACCACCGTGGGCGAAATGTAGGAAAATCTGCGGCAGATAGGCACTTTGTGCAGGGAGTGGCAACTGACCCTTAACATAGACAAATGTAATGTATTGCGAATACATAGAAAGAAGGATCCTTTATTGTATGATTATATGATAGCGGAACAAACACTGGTAGCAGTTATTTCTGTAAAATATCTGGGAGTATGCGTGCGGAACGATTTGAAGTGGAATGATCATATAAAATTAATTGTTGGGAAGGCGGGTACCAGGTTGAGATTCATTGGGAGAGTCCTTAGAAAATGTAGTCCATCAACAAAGGAGGTGGCTTACAAAACACTCGTTCGACCTATACTTGAGTATCGCTCATCAGTGTGGGATCCGTACCAGGTCGGGTTGACAGAGGATATAGAGAAGATCCAAAGAAGAGCGGCGCGTTTCGCCACAGGGTTATTTGGTAAGCGTGATAGCGTTACGGAGATGTTTAGCAAACTCAAGTGGCAGACTCTGCAAGAGAGGCGCTCTGCATCGTGGTGTAGCTTGCTGTCCAGGTTTTGAGAGGGTGCATTTCTGGATGAGGTATCGAATATATTGCTTCCCCCTACTTATACCTCCCGAGGAGATCACGAATGTAAAATTAGAGAGATTCGAGCGCGCACGGAAGCTTTCCGGCAGTCATACTTCCCGCGAACCTTACGCGACTGGAAGAGGAAAGGGAGGTAATGACAGTGGCACGTAAAGTGCCCTCCGCCACACACCGTTGGGGGGCTTGTGGAGTATAAATGTAGATGTAGATGAAGACCAAAGATCGTATAGGCCTGTAGACACTGGGTGTCTACAGCATCGAGTTTGAATGTGGGATGCGGCACATCGGGCAGATACAGCAATGTATCTTACAGCGCCGTACAGCAATGTGTCTCACACAACATCATGAACGTACGACTAGGGCAGACAGACGAGTCCGGGGTAGTAGACAATAGCATCAACGAAGGACGCACCTTCGAATTTGAGAAAGACGAAGTAACTATGCAGCACCAACGGTTTTTTGGGACTCGCTTGTTAAAGAGGCAGTGGAAAGAAGTTGCACCAAAATCTAGTAAACCATGATAACGGGTTTTCATCTTAACGCAGCGTGGGATTGTATCTCTTTCACGGCATAATATTTCATCACTTTTACGATTCTTCCAGAACAACTACATACATATTTTATTTTTTATTTACTGTTGAATGCAAAATTTTATCTCTATATTTCGTGTAAAACCACCTTGTGATTGAATTGGAAGTGTCTTATCGTTTAATATTATTCCCAATCTTACCAAATTCTTACGGCATTTAACAGCTGCCGTTTGCATTTGTTGGAGAAATGTTTTAGTAGGATTTAAACAAAATTTGAAGGAAGCGTTTTTTCGACTCCATCACAAGATGGGTTTAGCACAGCATGTCTAATAAGGATATTGTGCATTCAACACTAAACATGAAATTAAATTGAATTGAATGTATTTGGTCTGTATGAATAATATAAGTCAACAAACGAAGTCGGAAGAAAAATAGTATATTGGCTATACTGGTGCTGGGACATTGTTCTTTTATTCACTACTTGATATAAAATTTGTTTTACAATTGCAGTGTGATTTTTGCCAATTGAGCATCTTGGCAGAACCGAACCCGGCAGGGACTTGGGCTCCATGGTTTTTACTACTCTCACCCCCTTGTCAGGACTGCTTATACACCAATAACAAAATCAGCCTCGGGATTTCTTGAACGGAAAGTGAAAATAAATCTGATTCACTTTCAGAGCCAAACCGCTCGTCTTCTGACCGTTTTCTATTGAGCATAATCACATTCTTTTTGTTTACGTCAAATAGATACTGAATTGCTTAACTTGTGCGCTGAACGCACAGTTCGCGCTAT
Source organism: Schistocerca cancellata (assembly GCF_023864275.1). Classification (NCBI taxonomy): domain Eukaryota; kingdom Metazoa; phylum Arthropoda; class Insecta; order Orthoptera; family Acrididae; genus Schistocerca; species Schistocerca cancellata. Next base: position 234,618,871 of record NC_064629.1, on the reverse strand, counting down.
TACTCCACGCACAAGTGCGCGTACCACCAAACAATTGCTTTTTACTTCTCGAATAAACCTTCCACCTTCACGTCCCGCTGCATGCCTCTAGAGCGAGTGAGATATCTATTACTCTCTTTTATTGGTAACCTCCAAAAATCGCGGGTCAAACTTCAAACTGCGGGTTATCGATATGTAGAAGAGTAGGAAGCTTATATACGGCGCAGAAAGAATATATAGAGACTTACATAAAGACTACTTGCAGCTGTGAGGGTACATGCGGGGACGAGCAAGGTGACGACTGACTCTGAAGGCAATACTCCACTGTTCATGCTGTACATAGTGCCATGTAACGTCCTTCAGCCATTCGCCAAACCCAATACCTTCCATCAGCTTCCCACATGGTATAGCATGACTCATCACTCCAAGTCATTCGTTTCCAGTCAACCGCTGTGCAGTGACAGTAGTAGTGGTGGCGATAGCGGCACATACGAAGGCGAACTGACGTGGAATAGAGATCAAAAGCATCTGGACAACTATATCTAGAATTAATGTGGGAGTGCCTACCATTTGCTCTTACGGCGGCTTGACCTCTGTTGGGGTCACCGTTTAGCCTCAGCTCATTCCTCCTCAAGAACCTAAATCATTGTAGGTAGTGATACAGGTCTCCGGCGTATGGAATGAAGTCGACGTTATAACTCATCCCGAAGGTGTCCCGTTCTCTTCAGATTGGGACTCTGGGTCTGCTAGTCCATTTCAGGAATGTTATTACCCACAGTCGATTGCTTTACAGATGCGGTTTTATCACAGGGTGCATTACCATGATTATACAAAAAATTATTGTCGCCGAACTGTTACTCTACTGTAATAAAATAAAAATGCTGTAAAATATGTTCATACAGTTCTGCATTTAGACTTATCTTAAGAGCAATAAGGGGACCCCTCACTAAGCTCGAGAAATACCTCCATACAGTATCACAGCCTCCTCTATACTTCACTGCTGGCATTCCACATGATACTATGTCACATCCTCCAGCTATTAGACAAACCAAAATGCCTCCACTGGACTGCAACATGGTATAGTGTGATACATCACTCCAAGCGACTCGTTTCCAGTTAACCGCTGTCCACTGACATTGCTATATACTTCACCTCAAGCGTCATTTAGCATTGACTACTTAAAAATGTGGCTTTTGAGGAGACGGTCGACCATTGTAACCCATTCTTCATAGCTGTCTACATACTTTGCAACTCACGCGTGATTCCTTCTGCTGATACCATGTGACTTTTTTACATCCATCCTTCGCAACGCTCGATCGTCTCTTTCCGTTAGTACATGATATCTGCCAGTTCTCAGTTTGGCTGTGGTTGTTCCTCCACATTTATAATTTACAATCATATCACCAACAGTCAACTTGTGCAGCTTTAGGAGGATATAAATGTCCCTAATGGGTATGTTACTCAGGTAATATCCAACGAATAGCCAACCTTAGAAGTTACTGATCTCTCCTGACCGACACATTCTCCAATTCCTACTTCAGTACTGACAACACAATACTCTACACAGTCCTTTAAATTGGAGGAACCGCCCCTCGGAACATGTAGATTCAAGTGAGTGGCTCAGAGAATTGCTGATATGCTAGGCCTCTGATGGCAGGTAGTAGTAGGGCATGTGATAATAGCCCAAGACCGATACACTCAATGACTTTAAGAGGTACACCCTTCCACACAGCGCCAGTGATGGCAGTCTATACATATAAACCATTTCCTACTTTTTCTTCTTAATACATTAATTGTTAATTCTAATAATTCCTGTTTACTGATTAGTTTCAAGTTAAGAGGTACATAAAATTGCAACTCCTTACGAACACTAGAAACCAGATTTGCTTAACTTCAGGATTATGTGGAAATTAATATTGTGAAAACACAAAATTTCCTAGCCACTAGACGTCAGGTCAAAATTTAAGTGACAGAAAATAAATAAATGTCATCTGGGAATCCTCACGGAAGAGCTACACGGAGTCGTATTTGTGGAGTGTAGTTGTTGCGCAAGCCGTAGCGCTCTCTTACGGAAATAATGCGTACTATTGAAGTATTTATTCGTGGAGTGACGGATGTCACATACATAGAATGCTGTGAGCAGAATTCTAGTGAAATTAACTCACGATTACGAGTGGATCAATAGCACAGGATATAATTACTGCTCACTATTCGGCATTTCTGTAACCTAACTTCAGAATTTATACTTTCATTTTACAGAACGGTGGATAGTATCACCATTATTCGTCGATTCTTCTGTTGATCGAATCACATACAAGGCCATCTATTATTATACCGTTTAAGCTCATTAGTTCATGGGGTCTAACTCCTATTTTTTTCCTCTGATAAATGTAATGAAGAATGACACAGTAATATCACTTAAATTTTTGCACAGAGCCGCTGTGATCAATATATTGTTTCAGTGAGTAAACTCAGGATTTTGTTGGATAATATGTGTTCTCACATGCAGATCGAACACTCCATACAGAACTATAAATATTTCTGAAGAGAAACCGGTTTGCCGGAAGGTCCGGTGCTGTCTGCGATAAGACAACAGGAATCAACCAGGAACGGTGAAACACACATATCTGAACGGATTTCGTACGTTCAACTACAACCCGCAAACGGTGACGATGACTTTCCCTTTTACACAAAGGTTTCCATCGAACGAGTGCAAGTACATGTTGATTTGACATTAAAAATACATCCCTTCTGGTCGAATCTGATAAACAAACTTTACTCTCTTATCAAGAGATACAGGATGTCCCAGAAGGAATAGCCAATGCTCAGGAACTAGAGAAGAGTGATCATTCAAGGCAAAAAGTCTAGCAATCATGGATTCTGAAATGCATACCTTAAAAGCTATATGCAGTTTTTCGTCCTCGATACTGGCATGAATTTTAGAGGGCACGTGTAAAAGGCATTTTTGCTTCAAGTGATCGTTCCTGTCATATACCTGATTTCTGACGCTAGGCTACAACCTGTAGCCGATACGAAATTCTAAACCACAGAATAATAATTAAGTAATAGGATATCCTAAACCACTTATTAGTTTTGAGTTAATATATGGTTCAAATGGCTCTGAGCACTATGGGACGTAACTTCTGAGGTCTTCAGTCCTCTAGAACTTACAACTACTCAAACCTAACTAACCTAAAGACATCACACACATCCATGCCCGAGGCAGGATTCGAACCTGCGACCATAGCGGTCGCGCGGTTCCAGACTGTAGCGCCAAGAAGCTCGGCCACACCGGCCGGTCAGTTAAGACATGAAAAGGGTCTACATACCTCCGTTGGTAACATCTTATCACGTAAAAAAACTTTAAAATAGCATATTTGAAATAGATATTATCTATTTCCATTGATCCCCACTAACATAAAAGTTTGCCAGTAGAGTTTTACACTGAATTGACAAAAGTCATGGGTTAGCGATATGCTGATACACAGATGGCGTCAGTGAGGCGCACACAAGATACAAAAGGGCAGTGAATCGGCGAGACTGTCCTTTGTACTTAGGTGATTCATCGTAAAATTTGTCCGACGTGGTTATGACCGCACGACAGTAATTATCAGTCTCTGAACACGGAATGGTAGTCGGAGGTAGACGAATGGGATTTTCCATTTCGGAAATCGTTAGGGAACTCAATATTCCGACATACAAAGTGTCAAGAGTGCGCCAAGAAATTTCAGGCATTACCTTGCACTACCGACAACACAGTGACCGACAACCTTCACTTCACAATCGAGATCAGCTTTATTTTCGTAGAGTTCTCAGTGCCAACAGACAACCAACACCGCGTGAGATAACTGCAGAAATCAATGTGGGACGTATTACGTAGGTATCTGTCAGGACAGTACGGAGTAAATGTGCTATGCCAACAGAGGACCGACGTGAGTGCCTTTGCTAACAGCACGACATCGCCTGCAGCGCCTTTCTTGGGCTCGTCAGCATATCAGTTTCATCTGGAAAACTGAGACCTGGTCGGATGAGTCCCGGGGTCAGCTGGTAAGAGCTGATGGTAGGGTTCGAGTGTGGCGCACACGCCAGGAAGCCATGGAACCAAGTTATCGACAAGTCACTGTGCACGCTGGTGGTGGCTCCATAATGGTGTGAGCTGTGTTTACACAGAATAGACTGTGTCCTATGGTCCAACTGCGCGTATCATTGACTGGAATTGGTTATGTTCGTCTACTTGGAGACCATTTGCATTCATGGACCTCATGTTTTTAAATAACGATGTGACTGGGACACAATCTCACTCACCGGTTTGAGGATTATTCTGGAAAATTCGATCGAATGAGTTGGTCACACAGATCGCCCGACATGGATCCCGTCGAACATTTATGTGGCGTAATCGAGAGGGCCGTTCGTGCCCAACACCCTGCATCGGAATCACTTTCGCAATTATGGACGAATATAGTGGCAGCATGGTTCAATATTTCTGCTGCGGACTTCCATCGACTTGTTCAGTCCATGTCACGTCAAGTTGCTGCACTACACTGGGCAAAAGGAGGATAAATACGATATTGGAAGGTATCCTATGACTTACGTCACCTCAGTGTCTACTAGCTAACTTCAACAGGTATGATCTCAAACGGATTCCAGATTACCATCATGAATGTAAATTTCGATTTTGTTCTTGTCTTTCTCCAACCAAGTTTCTGGAACTATCACCCATATCTCTATGTTGGACATGGCACAATTTTGTTTCGACGAAATACATGATAACCTTTATTTTTACACAAAATCCACGAACAAAAAGGGGATGGACAAAAATATGGGAACACCAATCACACAACACCTAACCTGTCTAATACGGTGTTGGAAATCCGTTTGGCACGACTTAACACAAGTCTTCTCAGGTTGCATAATTACAGGACCTGTACGGTTTTCAAGGAAAAAATTGTGACAAGTTCAGATAATCATGATGGACGTGGATAGCGATGACGTAGCCTTCCATCTAAAGGCTCAGCAATATTGAAATCTGGTGTCAGTGGTGGCCAGACGCTCACACATGGTACAAACATTCTATTGTGGGAGGGACCTGAGTGATCGCAGTGGACAAATAAACCTTGGCAGTAATGCGACCTTACAGGGTAAATGTGGGTCCCATAGAATACCATGACATCGTTGCCCAAATCTTTACCGAACCCTCACAATGTTTCATTTTTTGGATGTAAACACGGCCAGAAACTGGAAATAGTGTAAAACAAGACTATTTCTTCCATTGCTCTAAAGTCTGTGTATTCTTGTTTCGGCAACACATTTCCCTGTTATGGAAATTTGCGTCACAGATGTTTGGTTTTGCAGTTCCCGATCGTCCCGATTGCCAGCTTATTGAGCTGCCTTCGTGTTGTTTTGGTTCTGGCAGGATTAGCGTGCGCGACATTCAGCTCTGCAGTGTCTTTTGCAGCTGTCATCCTCTTATTTTTCATCACGATCCCTTCCAATGACCGTTTGTTAGCAACACTAAACACTCTTTCGCCAGCGTTGTGACTCAGAAGATGACTTTTTTCCCATTTTTCCTGTATGCAGTACAAATCTTCTGTGTATTGCCTCTTGAAACACGAAACGCTTCGGCTACCTACGAGCCCAACAATGTGCAGACCAGACTCGCATCTTAAATTACGTTCATGCTTTCATATGCCATTTTTTTCTAACCTCTGTGAATTTTCACTTGAAGCTACTGAGCGGAGGCCATGTACCAGTCATCTCGGTGAATTAACTCTGCAATCATAGCATTACACGTGCAACAATACTTGCCGAAGCTGGCATTTCATTAGAAATTTTGCAGAGTGAGAAAAAGTGGCAGAAGAAATATTTGTGTTTCTGCAAGAAGAGTCAGTGAAATGTGTGGTTCGTATACGCTCGCCTGTGCGTACAATGCAGATGAGCGGTACAATGATGAAGATATGTGCTTAACAAGTGAAAGTGATACTGAAACAGGTGTCAAACCATGTAGGTCATCATGCTTGTCGGCCAGGGAGACACAAATCAGGCCTCTAGTGAAACGTAGTAAAAGACAATCGTGGTCCATAGAGCGGGTAGTAAACCTGATTGTAAACACAAAACGAAAAACAAAATAATAGAGAGAGAAAGAACTAATTTCGAACAAGTTCGCAGCAATATGACAGTGTAATACAGTTCTTCGTCCATAAATCTATAGATACAATGTGATTAAGACAAGATATATGCATAACGTAAGAAGTGGCAGTTTGCCCTGAGCAACGAAAAGTATGAGTACCGCGACATAAGCATAAAAAGATTCTCTTAAATTTCGGTTAACGCTAATTGGTATTAAGTACCTAGTAACTACACCCACCAGCAACGAAAACTGGAACCACTCTACTTAAATTGCCGTAGGGACAATAAAAGGAACATTATGACGAAATAGCGAGTGAGTGTCACATATAAAACAAACGAGTTCGGGTAGATAGAAGTTTCTCGCAGCCGCCATATCTTTTTGTGGCATTTCAGTCGTAATTTCCTCCCACGAATGTGAAAAAATTTTTCTGTCTCTCACCTACATACTTCATAATGCCGATCGTAATAAAATAAGAGAAATTATAGCTCTCGCAGAGCTATGTGGATATTTGTTTTTTGCGTGTGTCTTACAGTGGATGCATTAACCCTCTGCCAAACACGTAAGTCCGAAACTGCAAAGTAATCATGCAGGTGTAGATTCCCATAATTATATCGCTAAGAATAAATTTTCAGTTGCTGTACAATGAATTGGGCGATAGAATTCAAAGTTGCAGCTTCGTCCACAACATACCATATTTCTTTACTAATAGCCTACTACATCTTCCTTTGCTTCATATGTCAAATCACGGACAAACCAGCAACAAAACAAAGAGCGGACGTGAGTCCACGGAACAGGATTGGTTTTTTACTTTGATAGAAAGTAAATTAGTATTGACTCCACTTAGAGAAGAGCTTGTAAAGCACACTTTTCAACCGAACGCCATCTGTTGTTACGTAACGTAAAGCTCATATTCCAACGAGCAGGTCGACTATTTGCGCAATGACGCGGGTACTGACGTTCCAGATGGGTATATCATTCTACTTTCCATTAGGGAAGCTGCGATGTAGATAACACATCATTTAACACTCTGTCCCCGAACATCCTCACGTTAAAGGAGATTTATGTTCTCGAATCCTTGCCGACTGCAGCAAGCTGCAATAGAAATATGCGTAGTGAAAGAGCATTAGAGCGGAAGGTCCGCGGCCGCATGTGATAAGACTATAGGAATCAGCCAGGAACGGCGACAGATGGGAACACGGTAGCGGCATTGTACGTTGCACGACGCCCGCATGCGGTGACAATGACCTTCCTTTTGTGGAAATTTCATGTCTCTGTTAAATGCAGTCACTCCGAAATATGACGTACCTGGTGTGACGAACACTCAGTCACACATGCGCACTTCACCAGTACCTATTAATAACCTGATTTAATCGTATTGAAAATGTCTGGAAGTATTTGGAACAGTGAATGAAACTTGACAGTTCACATCCCCACAGTCTTTAGCTATTTGTTGTCTAATCATGAACGAAAGGCTACAGCTAGATATGACACAACTCAAGAAAATTATAGACTCTCTTCGTCGCCAAATCTAGACCGCTATCAGGGTTGCAGGGAAAGATAGACGGTATTCCCGTTATGTCCCCTGGTGGTAGGTCGTTTTTTGTTGAGTGTGCTTGTCTAATATCATGCGAACTCCAGAAATACCTCGCATCTAGTTAAAGCTTTTAAAAATTCTCTCACAGATCACATAAATCTGATACGAAGGCTATCGCGCTGCTAGGAAAATTCCTACTTGGTGTTGTTGGTTCTATTACTTGGGAACGAGAAACTCTCAGGTTACCACATCATTTCCCTGACAACGAGCAATAAGCGACACCTTCTAATTATCTGTTTATGAATACTTCCGTTTAATTGCGTGAAATCTCATATGCTGCATGCATCAGCAACAGCATATTTGTAGCCATCGATGTGCCGACAGACGGAATTAATTGAGAAATGAAATAAAATATTTTAGCTGAACTTAAAGGATTTTTTCTTAATGAATACATCAGGAGTGAGTGTATATGACGAAGGTACGTCCTATAGTCCACTGAAGTATTTTATAAGAATTGAGTGTTTATGTAAGAAATGATGGCCAAGAACATTACATTTAGTCAGCTGTTTTAAGAAAGTAAATATAAAGGCTTCCGGGATCTTTTGAAGATACTGCGTCATGGCCTTACACACACAGAGTGGGATGGAACGCTGGGAAGGACCAAGAAGAGGAATTTACGACCGGTAGTGTGAACAGTCGATCCCATCCAGGCTGGGATGGTAAACTCCGAACGCCTCATGTGGGACTTATTTCCAGGTGAGAGGTGTGGAGAAGTGTATTGCTGGGTCGACTAGGAATGCTCGAAGTCGTGCTTGGATCTCTTCAGTGCGAAGTATGACGCGTTGATAAAGAAATATCATTCCTACGCCATCGGTACTCTAGTCAGGTAGTTCTCAGGATCGTGTAACCTTCGAGGGCGGAGACCAGTTCTAGGATTTGTCATTTGGCATATGGTGACAGCAGAAATTTTCACTCTGACAAAGTTCGCTTCCATGGAAACGGTGTGCCTGTTGTCACGATTCAGCAGGCTTCCATAGACACTTAAATGTGGAAGACTTCTCATAAGAAATAACATTCGTCCTATCTGCCCGAGATGATTTTACCACTACATCATCAATGGAGGCGAAACGCAAGTCTGTCCCCTTACTCCATTACTAACAAACGTTTAGAAATTTTATGCAGTATTATCTATTCTGTACGACACGTAAAGGAAGTGAAAAAGTCCATATTATTTCGTAATATTCGTTTTCATCATAAGCTCATGGACCACCGGTATGCAGTGGTAAGCATTGATGAGTCTCTCGTGTAGAAGGAGTTAAGGACGACGCATTCCAACCACGCCCAGTTGCCTATTCTGCTGTAGAACCCCTTGCTGCTCAGGTAATTTTGGACCTCTAACCAATATACCTGCGAGTCCCGACGGAAAGTAGAGTAAAGTCGTATGCCACTATTGACTGGGAAATCCCGAAGGGCATCTTTAGCCAACTTAATTGTTTAGCGTGTTTTCTGCCCTTCACACCTGTAGGCACCTTCCCTTCACGAAGTCTGAGCGTTGTGTATTGGTTCAAATGGCTCTGAGCACTATGGGACATTACATCTGAGGTCCTCAGTCCCCTAGAACGTACAACTACTTAAACCTAACTAACCTAAGGACATCACACACATCCATGCCCGAGGCAGGATTCGAACCTGCGACCGAAGCGGTCGCGCGGTTCCAGACTGAAGCACGTAGAACCGCTCGGCAATTACGGCTGGTCGTCGTGTATTGTTTAAGTGTAACTGATCAGTGTAGATGACTATAATGGGTGTGGTAGTGAGGTGTCATGTATGTGTAGGAGGATGATGAGAGCCTACTGCTCTCGAGTGCCACAAACTGGGCCGCCGAGCTTAACGTCCAAATCCTGCAGACTGATTACCATCAACATTGTCTCATGCTCACACTTTACAAATCGTTTGGAATTTAATCCGGGATTCTGCCGCAAAACAGGTCACCAGTAGCTTTACAACACTACCCCTTCTGTCTGAAATGAGGTACAGGGTACTGGATAAAGAAAGGAGCGAAGGAAACCAAAGGACAATCTACGGCAAATTACGAATAATTTTAGCATGGTTCCTCGAAGAATGGCAGGGTTACTGGGATACATGAACAGCAAGATGACTTTATCTTCAAGTTCAAAGGATAGCATCTCGTTGGTATTATCGCGATGTACGAGAGTGACTTACAAGAACATGATAACGCAAAATGAGTGGCAATCTTTAAAAGAAATGCGTGTTTTCTTTGCAGCAGGATCTTCTCACGAAATTTCAAACAAAATCCAAAGGCGAAAATAATTTTTTGGCTCTCACAGCCATTGTATTAAAATAAGGGACATCAGAGTTCGCATGAAAGATGTAAGTGTTCGTTTTTCCCGCTACCTGTTCGAGGGTGGATCTGTAGAGAATCGACTTGAAGACATTTCGATGAACCGTCTGCAATCACTTAAATGTGAACTGCGTTGTAATCATGTAGATGTTGATGCAAATGTAGATATCTCAGGCTTCCTCTGCGCGATTGGTTAATGATGTACAGCCGGATGTTTTGAAGAGCTGTTTCAAGTTTATGCACAGTATATCGAGGATCTAGCCAGCTGTCTTTTTCAGGTACAGCGAGTTTTGCTGTTATGTGTACTCACTGCCCCTGCCCCAACCAGACTGTGAACTACTGTTGGTCTTTCCCCGTTGTTCACAGCCGAGTTCGATTTCTTTCACCGAATACGACTTTTATAGCTCTTTTCTCTTCAGGACTCCCACTGATATCCCATGAAACGTAAATTTTTTCAGACGACTTGAATACGGTCCCCTGGTCAGATTAGGTCTGGTGTGTTGAACATTTGATACCTCCAGTCCCGCCCCCTGTGACCATTAGCAGAATGTATTGTGGCCGCATGGCAGTCAAACCACTGGGAAAGCTGGTGGTGGCTCCATAATGGTGTGGATTGTGTTTACACGGAATGGACAGTGTCCTCTAGTTCAACTAAAGCGATCATTGATTGTAAATCGTCATGTTAGGCTAATACGAGAACATTTGCAAGCATTATGTTCCCTAACAACAACGTAATGTTACCGGGCCACAGTTGTTGGTGATTGCTTTGAAGAAAATTCTGGACAATGATTTGGTCACCCAGATCGCCCAACATGAATCCGATCGACTATTTATGGGACATAATGGAGAGGTCAGTTTATACCCAACATCCTGCACTCGCAACACTTTCGCAGTTATGGACGAATATAGAGGCAGCATGGCTCAATATTTTTACAGGAGACTTCTAACGACCTGTTTAGTCCATGCAACCTTGCTGCACTACGCCGTTGAAAGGAGGTCGGACACGATTTAGGAGGTATCCAATTACTTTTTTCACCTCAGTGTATCTTTCGTACTCGCTCCTCGGACAACTATTGTCCTTCACGACTTTTCACTTGGGGCGAAATCTGTGGCTCCCTGTCCGAAAAGGATGGGCTCGACATTTGTTAGCACATATCGTCATCATTCTATTCCTCAGGTACATAGGCCGCAAGGTCGAGCGTATACGACACAACATGTTCCACTGACTCATCATGCAGAAACGCTAATATTTCATCTGCCACTCCTTCCTCACTCTGCGAAATACTTTCGGCTCCTTTCTAACGAAATATCAACTTCAGCAACTGTTGTTGTAGGCATAATGCAGTGTTTGCATCAGTTTTTCATTGCCATTGCTCTGCTTTGTATCGGCATCACCAGCATTGTTGCACCGTTGTGAGTTACTCGTTGAAGAAACACTTCAGCTTCGCTCCATAACGTCATGGTGTGTTGACCATTTAATACCTCCAATTCCGCCACCTGTGCCTATTAGCAGCCAATATTGTGGTTCCAGGGTAGTCAATATGCAGGGCGTCGAATGCCGTAAATATCATTGGCTTTTACATCCTCTCTCTCAAGTGGTTCCTTGTCAGCGCACACCTGCGGAAATTCAGGACCAGTATCAATTAGATTGGCGACATCTTAGGTTCAGTGTGAATAGCGTCCCAATTTTCGCGAAGATATTTCAATTCATTTAATAAGCTTTCGAAATATCAATGGTACTATTTTGAGATTGTAGTAATTTGCTTCAGTAGTCAATTGGTACCAAAACTGACGCCATGATTATACACTTGAAAATGTCTCCCATAATAAAAAACGCCCCGTACCACAAAGCGTATTTCAGCTGAGAGATTTTACTTACTGGGTGAGTCAACGGTAATGACCATTTTATCCAAGTGAGACATGAAATGTGAGGAACTTACATCACACTGTTTCAGAATTTCTCGTCGTTGTGAACTGCGATTGAACAGGATGTAAAGCAGTGGAATCCCTGTGAAATAAGTCCCTGTTTGTGACAACTCGCGTTGCATGTACACCACAGCTGTGACAAGTACAAAGACAAAATTTTGCGAGAGGATTCCATTGATGAGTTCTTTGTAAGACCTTATAGTATTGCTTCCGTTATCATAACACTGTCCGCGGCATTCACAGATAGGACTTCAGTATTTCACATGCATTGATCGAACTAAATGAGCAGTAGCAACTCCAGTTTTCTGATTACTATCTACTAATTCCAGAAACTGTTCATTTACTTCGTACTTATCAATTCCCTACTGGAAATAAATATTATGCAGAATGAATGTTGTCTCTCCAGCTTGATTTGAGTCTGGAGAAGCATCAGGAATAGCAGAATAATTCTCCTTATTTTCTCTCTGTTCCAAGATGACATTCCTGACATGATTGGAACAACCAGAGAGTAGGTCACTCTGAGATTCATTTGACAGATAACGCACTTGTCAACGCTTTCCAGTTACTTGTCCGACTCCGACCTTGCTTGATGTATTTTGCCAGAAATTCGTCGTAGTGGCTCAAGGGATCCAATATTCCGAAGAATTTCCCATAATAATATTACGACATCTTCAGACCTCCAGACTGACGCGTAGGAAGATTCACACCTCTTGCCCGGTCAAAATAGGGACCAGGATTTAATGAGTGGTATTCGTAGATGCACAGTCAACGAAACACAGCAGATGTGAACGAATATAAGTTCATAGCACCGTCGAATTTGCTTAAATTGTACAGTGAACGTGCCATTTGCACTATTACGCTACACACATGTGCACGTGCCACCAAATAATTGTCATTTACGGATCCATTACTCCCTTCCCGTGGGAACCGCCAAACTAAAAACGGCGGACAATCGATACATAGTATATAGGAAGCTTACAAACAGTGTAGACGCAATATTTAGAGCATTACATAAAAACTACTTCCAGAGCCGAAGGCACCAGCTTCAACGGACAAGGTGACGAATGGCCCTGCAGGCAGTAGTGGCGAGACAGGCAACAGTAGTAGCGACAGCGACACAGACGAAGACAAACTGACGTAGCATGGAAATTCAAAACTATCCGGGGCCCTATTACTGGACATTAATATGGGGAGTACCTACCCTTTGCCTTTATTACGGCTTGAACTCTGTTGCAGACACCTTCAATGAGGTGTCTGAATGTCTTTGGAAGAATGATAGCCCATTCCTCGTCAAGGACCGAAATCAGAGTAGGTAGTGATACAGGTCTCCGGGCTAAGTCGACGTTATAACTCATCCCAAAGTCGTACTATAGCCTTCAGACTGGGACTCTGGGCATGCCATTCCGTTTTAGGAATGTTATTAGCCACAGAGCATTGCCTCACAGATGCTGTTTTATCAGTGGGTGCATTACCATGCTGATACAAGAAATTATCTCCACCGTACTGTTTCCCTAGTGTAAGAAATTAAGGATGCTGTAAACACTGCATTTAGCGTCATCTTAAGCGAATTAAGGGGACCACACCCCAAATTCGAGGAACACCTCGATACCGTGACACATCCCCTCCATACTTCACTGTTGGCACTATACATTATACCCTCTATTGCCAAATCCAAACCCTTCCATCAGACTGCCACATGGTATAGTCTGAGTGATCTCAAGTCTTTCGTTTCCAGTCAACCGTTGTCCAGTGACATCGGTCTTTACATCACCTCAAGCGTTACACAGCACTGACTATTGAAATATTTAGGTTAAGAGGAGCTGGTGTACCACTGTACCTCATGCAGCTTGGCTGCCTTCTGAGGTGTGATTAATTCTTCTGCTATGCGATTTCTTACAGCCACCCTTCGCAACGCTCGACGGTTCCTTTCCGTCAGTACATGAAATCTGCCAGTCTTAGTTTAGCTGTGGCTGTTACTCCACGTTAACACCTCACAGTCACATCACCAACAGTCAACTTTGGCAGTTTTAGGAGGGTATATATGTGCCTAATGGGTATGTTACACAATTGGCATGCAACGATTAGTCAACGTTCGAAGTCACTGAATTCTCTTGCTTGATCTTCTCCTGTTACTGCTTGTCTACTGACAAAGTAATACTCCATGCCTCCCTTTAAACTGGTGGATCCGCCTATCAGGCATCTAGTGCTCAATGCCGCATTAAATAGAAGTGTCCGGATGCTCTTGATCAGGTAGTGTTTATGTGAGGGTAATGTACTTACATTGGCAACGTAGTACACTAGAATTGCTAACACTAATGCTTGTGAAACCTGTATCTCATGCGCGAAACACTACTACTACCACATTATCGAGAGCACAACATACACACGACGTGATATCCTAATTAACTTGGAATAGTAAAACTATAACTAGGTTCAAATGGTTCAAAGGGCTCTGAGCACTATGGGACTTAACATCGGAGGTCATCAGTCCCCTAGAACTTAGAAATACTTAAACCTAACTAACCTAAGAACATCACACACACCCATGCCCGAGGCAGGATTCGCATCTGCGACCGTAGCGGTAGCGCGGTTCCAGACTGTAGCGCCTAGAACCGCTCGGCCACTCCGGCGGGCAACTGTAACTAGGGTTTTGAGTAAATGTGTGTGGTGATAGTTACCGTAGGATAACGAGAGAAGTGTACATTCGACAGTAAGATTAGATTGTAAGACAGATGTAGACGTAATGACAGAAAACTCTACACTGCAGTGTAGATGATAAATAAAACGTAATGTAGATGAGAGTGAGTGGATCAAACTATTGTTGAGGTCCGAGGCCTCGGATGGAGAGTAGTGGTAAACCGGGAGTATCTGCCCAAGAGTGATATGTTCGATCATTTTATGAGGTACACCATTATGCAGAGCACCAATGATGGCAGTCTACAAACATAAATCATTTCCCATTTTTTCTTCTTAATACATTAATTGTTAACTCTAATAATTTCTGTTTACTGATTAGGTTTTCACATATATAAAATTTCAACTTTCTACAAACACTAATATTAAATTACCTTAATTTCAAGTTCATGTGCAAGCTAATGTTGTGAATTCACGGAATGTCCTAGCCACTAGACGACAGGTCAGACTTAAGTGACAGAAAATAAATAAATATCATCTGTGAATCCTCACACAAGGGCTAGACACAGTCAAATTCGCGGATCGTAATAGCCGCGAAAGCTGTAGCGATCTGTTATGGAAAAGATGCATTTATTTGCGGAGTAACGGATGTAACGTATATAGAATGCTATGCGCAGATTTCTAGCGACATTCAGTCAGAGTTACGAGTGGACCAATAGCACAGAGCATAGTTTGTGTCTACTATTCAAACATTTCTGTAGTATGACATAACACAATTTATGCTTTCAGAACGATGGATAGTGTCTACGTTATCTTTCGATTCTTCTGTCGATCGAATCATGTGGGAAAAAGCAGTCTGTTACTAGACAGTTTAAGCATGTTAGTTCATGGTGTCTAGCCCCAACTTTTTGCTCCTGGACAGCCTAATGAAGTATGACACAGCAATTACATTCCTATTTCAATAATGGTTTGCATACCCCATAGCTCAGATACTAATTGCTTTCTGCTGATTCATTTTGCTGTCTGTTTTCTTCAACATTCCATCGCTGAGTTTGTGTAATTATTATATGATTAGTTCGATACTGTATAGAAGTGTATACTTTTTTCTCTGTAATAAACTTTGATGTCTTATTAAATTGTATGTAATATTTTCTCTTCGTTGGTTAAATACTTTGCCTCACTTGGAGGGAAACGAAACTTATTATACGTAACTAGAATTTTGTTAAACAACATATCGCTAAATTAACAATATGTGCATATTTCATGTTTTCTAAGGAATGATTGTTTGAAAATAACGCACGCTGATTCTCACTTAGGGCTTTTTGCATTATATAAACTTAAAACCCGTAGTGCTTCCCCTCTTAAACGGAATTTAAGTTATGGCGCGCGAAACGCTGGTGGGGCGAGGCAGAAGGTGGGGTAGAAAGTCAGTAGGAGGGTAGCTACCGAGACAGTCGGAGGCTAGCTGCGATGGAGTGAACAACGCAAGTGCCGAGCGAGGACTGCATTCTCTGTAATTGGATGGAAACCCTCGGGTGCGTAACCCATTTTAAAATGTTGCTCTAATACTGGAGAAGATTATAAATGTGGAAGTACGTCTCCAAGAAGACTATAACAGGGCAATACACTTCCACCGGAATGTCCACCTGCCGTTACTTGCTCGCCACAATATTGCGCAAGATTTTTCACCAGAGGGGAGAAGTTAATTCTTTGTAAAGTGAGAATCAGCAACCGTACCAAAGGATTTCAATAATAAGGTATATACTTTTAAATATGTGTAATAACCCTGATTTGTTCCTCATCGTGGAACCTTATAGGGTCCCCTCCTCGTAACCACAGTTCTCTGAGTGTCACAATTAATGAATAATGCTGCTTAAATCATTGGCTTTCATTTGATTGTTTAATCGAGTGAAAAGACTTTCTTAAAATTGACTTGAACTTTCTGGATAACAAGGGAGGAAGTAATTTTGCTTTTGTGTGATTTCTAGTAACTGATTAACATCATTTAAAGTTTTGCATTTCAAAGTTTGTGTACCTAAAATCAGTTTGGAAAGTTTGTTAATTGTGCAGACAACTAACAAATAAAAGACTGGATTTGGATTAGTTACATGATGCTCTTAAAGCCAGTATTAAAATCAAAACTTTGATCTACCTGTTGAAGAAATATGCTGCATTCATGTCTTGTAAAGCATACAAGGTGAGTGGAAATGTGTCTAATGTTTGCATTCTGATATTTGTGATAAAAAAATTATATTCAGGGTGTTTCGTTGACACATTTAACATTACAAGACTAGACATTTGGTTTGCTAAAAATGCTCATTACTATTTGATAAAGAAATATAGTGTCTGAAGTTGAAATAAGTGTTGAGATTTGTGTAATTTGTGTTAAGTGTAAATTCAGTTCATAATCTCTCACTTATATTTTTTTTCTTTAATGACAGTAAAATTTACTGTGAGTGTCTCATTCACGCTAATAATGCACAAACTTACGTAATCAATTAACAAAGGAACTAAATGAGAAGTAAATATGGAACTTTATATACTTTGTGTGAAGGAAAATATCATAACAGTTTGTGGGCCTCACCTTTTTTCTTGCTCTTAAAGAAATTAAAGTTGCTGTGAGTTATTTGCTTGTACTTTCCCCTTGCTCTCAGCCGTTCGCAGTACCACAACAGCAAGGTCGTTTTGGGTAGTGTTACAGGGCCAGATCAGTCAATCATCCAGACTGTTGCCGCTGCAACTACTGAAAAGGCTTTTGCCCCTCTTCAGGAACCACACGTTTATCTGGCCTGTCAACAGATACCCCTCTGTTGTGGTTGCACCTACGGTATGGCCATCCGTATCACTGAGGCACGCAAGCCTCCCCACCAACGGCAAGGTCCATGGTTCACTACAACCGTAATTTTTCCCGAGGGCATGCACCTTTACAGTATGGTTAAATGATGATGGCGCCCTCTTGGGTAAAATATTCCGGAGGTAAAATAGTCCCCCATTCGGATCTCCGGGCGGGGACTACTCAGGAGGACGTCGTTATCAGGAGAAAGAAAACTGGCTTTCTACACAGAGCGTGGAATGTCAGATCCCTTAATCGGGCAGGTAGGCTAGAAAATTTAAAGAGGGAAATGGATAGGTTAAAGTTAGATGTAGTGGGAATTAGTGAAGTTCGGAGGTAGGAGGAACAAGAGTTTTGGTCAGGTGAATGCAGGGTTATAAATACAAAATCAAATAGGGGTAATGCAGGAGTAGGTTTAATAATGAATAAAAAAGTAGGAGTGCGGGTAAGCTACTACAAACAGCATAGTGAACGCATTATTGTGGCCAAGATAGACATGAAGCCCACGCCTACTACAGTAGTACAAGTTTATATGCCAACTAGATCTGCAGATGATGAAGAATTTGATGAAATGTATGATGAGATAAAAGAAATCATCCAGGTAGTGAAGGGAGACAAAAATTTAATAGTCATGGGTGACTGGAATTCGAGAATAGGAAAAGGGAGAGAAGGAAACATAGTAGGTGAATATGGATTGGGGCTAAGAAATGAAAGAGGAAGCCGTCTGGTAGAATTTTGCACGCAGCATAACTTAATCATAGCTAACACTTGGTTCAAGAACCATAAAAGAAGGTTGTATGCATGGAAGAAACCTGGAGATACTAGAAGGTATCATATAGATTATATAATGGTAAGACAGAGATTTAGGAAGCAGGTTTTAAATTGTAAGACATTTCCAGGGGCAGATGTGGACTCTGACCACAATCTATTTGTTATGAACTGTAGTTTAAAACTGAAGAAACTGCAAAAAGATGGGAATTTAAGGAGATGGGGCCAGGATAAACTGACTAAACCAGAGGTTGTACAGAGTTTCAGGGAGAACATAAGGGAACAATTGACAGGAATGGGGGAAAGAAATACAGTAGAAGGAGAATGGGTAGCTCTGAGGGATGAAGTAGTGAAGGCAGCAGAGGATCAATTAGGTAAAAAGACGAGGGCTATTAGAAATCCTTGGGTAACAGAAGAAATATTGAATTTAACTGAAGAAAGTAGAAAATATTAAAATGCAGTAAATGAAGTAGGCAAAAAGGAATACAAACATCTCAAAAATGAGATCGACAGGAAGTGTAAAATGGCTGAGCAGGGATGGGTAGAGGACAAATGTAAGGATGTAAAGACTTATCTCACTAGGGGTAAGATAGATACTGCCTAGAGGAAAATTAAAGAGACCTTTGGAGAAAAGAGAACCACTTGTATGAATATCAAGAGCTCAGATGGAAACCCTGTTCTAAGCAAAGAAGGGAAAGCAGAAAGGTGAAAGGAGTATATAGAGGGTCTATACAAGGGCGATGTACTTCAGGACAATATTATGGAAATGTAAGAGGATGTAGATGAAGATGAAATAGGAGATACGGTACTGCGTGAAGAGTTTGACAGAGCACTGAAAGACCTCAGTCGAAAAAAGTCTCTGGGAGTAGACAACACTCCATTAGAATTACTGACGGCCTTGGGAGAGCCAGTTCTGACAAAACTCTACCATCTGGTGAGCAGGATGTATGAGACAGGCGAAATACCCCCAGACTTCAAGAAGTAAATAATAATTCCAATAATTCCAAAGAAAGCAGGTGTCGACAGATGTGATATTTACCGAACTATCAGTTTAATAAGTCACAGCTGCAAAATACTAACGCGAATTCTTTACAGACGAATGGAAAAACTGATAGAAGCCGATCTCGGGGAAGATCACCTTGGATTCCGTAGAAATGTTGGAACACGTGAGGCAATACTGACCTTACGACTTATCTTAGAAGAAAGGTTAAGGAAAGGCAAACCTACGTTTCTAGCATTTGTAGACTTAGAGAAAGCTCTTGGCAATGTTGACAGGAATACTCTCTTTCAAATTCTAAAGGTGGCAGGGGTAAAATACAGGGATAGCAGGGCTATTTACAATTTGTACAGAAAGCAGATGGCAGTTATAAGAGTCGAGGGGTATGAAAGGGAAGCAGTGGTTGGGAAGGGAGTGAGACAGGGTTGCAGCCTCTCCCCGATGTTATTCAGTATGTATATTGAGCAAGCAGTGAAGGAAACAAAAAAAGATCGGAGGAGGTATTAAAATCCATGGAGAAGAAATAAAAACTTTGAGGTTCGCCGATGACATTGTAACTCTGTCAGAGACAGCAAAGGGCTTGGAAGAGCAGTTGAACGGAATGGACAGTGTCTTGAAAGGAGGATATAAGATGAACATCAACAAAAGCAAAACGAGGATAATGGAATGCAGTCGAATAAAGTCGGCTGATGCTGAGGGAATTAGATTAGGAAATGAGACAATTAGAGTAGCAAAGGAGGTTTGCTATTTGGGGAGCAAAATAACTGATGATGGTTGAAGTAGAGAGGATGTAGACTGGCAATTGCAAGGAAAGCGTTTCTGAAGAAGAGAAATTTGTTAACATCGAGTATAGATTTAAGTGTCAGGAAGTTGTTTCTGAAAGTATTTGTATGGAGTGTAGCTATGTATGGAAGTGAAACATGGACGGTAAATAGTTTGGACAAGAAGAGAATAGAAGCTTTGGAAATGTGGTGCTACAGAAGAATGCTCAAGATTAGATGGGTAGATCACATAACTAATGAGGAGGTATTGAATGGAATTGGGGAGAAGAGGAGTTTGTGGCACAAGTTGACAACAAGAAGGGACTGGTTGGTAGGACATGTTCTGAGGCATCAAGGGATCACCAGTTTAGCATTGGAGGGCAGCGTGGAGGGTAAAAATTGTAGAGGGAGACCAAGAGATGAATACACTAAGCAGATTCAGAAGGATGTAGGTTGCAGCAAGTACTGGGAGATGAAGAAGCTTGCACAGTATAGAGTAGCATGGAGAGCTGCATCAAACCAGTCTCAGGACTGAAGACCACAACAACAATGAGTTATCTATTTATGGAAGTAGTTACAACTTTAATAATTAATGAATCTGTGCAACTTATTGCAGGTGAATGTTAATCTATAAATATTAATTGAAAAGATTCATCTAAAATCAGGTCACGTCCAGGCACATATCTTATTTAACATTGACTGTCACTGCCTGTAATGATGAAACAACTTATACAAGGTAAGGTATTTATGAGTGGTGATTACTAAAGTGTCTTTTATGTGTGAAACCTTACATTGATAGTGAAACTGTGTATATCCGATGTACTATATGTCCGCTTGTGTAAGGGGTCATTTGCACTTCTGTGAAAAACGAAGATAGGTTTAGTTTCAAAAGTACAATAGTTTATTGATTAATTAAATTAAAGGTGTTTCATTTCTATGCTTAATTAGGTTTGTGAACGTTATTATTTCACTTAATTAACTTAATTTTTTAAAACATTCATCAAAATTTCGATATGTAACTTTCTGTACTTTTATGCTGAATTCATTTTCGAGTTCGATGAGCAAGTTCTTTAGGCAATTTATGGTCGAATCTTATTAAGTCCTCTCACAGGGTAACACTTCTTGCATCTAAATATCTCATTTGGTAAACAAACTGTAAGCTGGTATAGCTGAAAGGTGCTGCTGTAGTGTTATACTATCACCTTCATTCTCTCCGTCGATTCAGATGACCACTTTTTCTTTTTCGCGCTGAACTAAGCGAGCAATCACGGGCGGCAATGGATTTTATTTCAACACAGTTCTGGTACGGGGGAAACCTGTCATTACCTGAGTTTACAAGACTTTCTGTATCTTTTACCTTCAGTTTACGGCAGTCTCCAGATTTCGACAAAGAGTCACCCTTTCACAGGGACAAGGCACGCTAACGGCAGCTCAGAAATAAAGTTCACCGCACCAGTATGAGTAAACAGAAGTCGGCCCTGCCATTCCAGTCCGACATTCTGGCATTACGGTCGCAGGTTCGAATCCTGCCTCGGGCGTGGATGTGTGTGATGTCCTTAGGTTAGTTAGGTTTAAGTAGTTCTAAGTTCTAGGGAACTGATGACCTCAGAAGTTAAGTCCCATATTGCTCAGAGACATTTTTTGAACTGCACTTTAAAACACTTGAATGCAAGAATTGTTCATTTAAATCTCGATACTCGGTTTTAACAGCACTTAGGTGAGGACCCTGCATAGGTTCGTGATCAGGATAGAAAATATAGTTCTGGACACAAATTTGTTTTTGCGATTGTTATTCAAACCACACACAAACTAACTGGTCCATATGCATATACATTACGAAATGTATGAAGTTAGTGAAGCAGTGGCGAAGATTGGTGGCAAGCTACATGGCGGCTAACTGTACTCCACATTTCTTGATGTTCGAATGCTCTATAAAATCTCTTCTTGGAGTCGAGTTTTCACCATATTAAAGCCATTCCTTTTTGCCGAGAATACCAAATAATAGCCAGATTCACATCCGAGAAAAATCCATTGTAAAGCAGCTTCAAGTTTCCTCTCTTAGTACCGTCGAAGTGTACTGTGATACAGCTATCCACATACTGCATACCGTTCACACCAAGCAGCCGCTCAGTTCGGCCCCCAAAACCACCTATTACATCGCGCCATGCCACTTCCGTTGCGGAGGGACTTCTCTACATATTTTATATATTACAAATACAAGTGCCCTAAGCATGAACCAGCTTTCAATAAACATTTTCTTTTTATGCACATACCCTTATTATAATAATTTATCTTTTAAGAAGCCATTTTGCTTTTTCCATATGTTGTTGTTGTTGTGGTCTTCAGTCCTGAGACTGGTTTGATGCAGCTCTCCATGCTACTCTATCCTGTGCAAGCTTCTTCATCTCCCAGTATCTACTGCAACCTACACCCTTCTGAATCTGCTTAGTGTATTCATCTCTTGGTCTCCCTCTACGATTTTTACCCTCCACACTGCCCTCCAATGCTAAATTTGTGAGCCCTTGATGCCTCAAAACATGTCCTACCAACCGATCCCTTCTTCTAGTCAAGTTGTGCCACAAACTTCTCTTCTCCCCAATCCTATTCAATACCTACTCATTAGTTACGTGATCTACCCACCTTATCTTCAGCATTCTTCTGTAGCACCACATTTCGAAAGCTTCTATTCTCTTCTTGTC
This sequence comes from Schistocerca cancellata, assembly GCF_023864275.1. NCBI lineage: Eukaryota > Metazoa > Arthropoda > Insecta > Orthoptera > Acrididae > Schistocerca > Schistocerca cancellata. The sequence continues at coordinate 234,596,251 of NC_064629.1, read as the reverse complement.
CAAACTAGTTATCGTCCATGTTTCACTTCCATACATGGCTACACTCCATACAAATACTTTCAGAAACGACTTCCTGACACTTAAATCTATACTGGATGTTAACAAATTCCTCTTCTTGAGAAACGCTTTCCTTGCCATTGCCAGTCTACTTTTTATATCCTCTCTACTTCGACCATCATCGGTTATTTTACTCCCTAAATAGCAAAACTCCTTTACTACTTTAAGTGTCTCATTTCCTAATCTAATTCCCTCAGCATCACCCGACTTAATTTGACTACATTCCATTATCCTCGTTTTGCTTTTGTTGATGTTCATCTTATATCCTCCTTTCAAGACACTGTCCATTCCGTTCAACTGCTCTTCCGAGCCCTTTGCTGTCTCTGACAGAATTACAATGTCATCGGCGAACCTCAAAGTTTTTACTTCTTCTCCATGAATTTTAATACCTACTCCGAATTTTTCTTTTGTTTCCTTTACTGCTTGCTCAATATACAGATTGAATAACATCGGGGAGAGGCTACAACCCTGTCTTACTCCTTTCGCAACCACTGCTTCCCTTTCATGCCCCTCGACTCTTATAACTGCCATCTGGTTTCTGTACAAACTGTAAATAGCCTTTCGCTCCCTGTATTTTACCCCTGCCACCTTCAGAATTTGAAAGAGAGTATTCCAGTTAACATTGTCAAAAGCTTTCTCTAAGTCTACAAATGCTAGAAACGTAGGTTTGCCTTTTCTTAATCTTTCATCTAAGATAAGTCGTAAGGTCAGTATTGCCTCACGTGTTCCAACATTTCTACGGAATCCAAACTGATCTTCCCCGAGGTCGGCTTCTACCAGTTTTTCCATTCGTCTTAAAGAATTCGCGTTAGTATTTTGCAGCTGTGACTTATTAAACTGATAGTTCGGTAATTTTCACATCTGTCAACACCTGCTTTCTTTGGGATTGGAATTATTATATTCTTCTTGAAGTCTGAGGGAATTTCTCCTGTCTCATACATCTTGCTCACCAGATGGTAGGTGTTTCAGTGCTCTGTCAAACTTTTCACGAAGTATCACATCTCCCATTTCATCTTCATCTACCTTCTCATCCATTTCCATAATATTGTCCTCAAGAACATCGCCATTGTATAGACCCTCTATATACTCCTTCCACCTTTGTGCTTTCCCTTCTTTGCTTAGAACTGGGTTTCCATTTGAGCTCTTGATATTCATGCAAATGGTTCTTTTTTCTCCCATGGTCTCTTTAATTTTCCTATAGGCAGTATCTATTTTACCCCTAGTGAGATAAGCCTCTACATCCTTACATTTGTCCTCTAGCCATTCCTGCTTAGCCATATTGCACTTCCTGTCGATCTCATTTTTGAGACGTTTGTATTCATTTTTGCCTGCTTCACTTACTGAATTTTGATTTTCTCGTTTCATCAATTAAATTCAATATTTCTTCTGTTACCCAAGGATTTCTAATAGCCCTCGTCTTTTTACCTACTTGATCCTCTGCTGCCTTCACTACTTCATCCCTCAGAGCTACCCATTCTTCTTCTACTGTATTTCTTTCCCCCATTCCTGTCAATTGTTCCCTTATGCTCTCCCTGAAACTCTCTACAACCTCTGGTTCTTTCAGTTTATCCAGGTCCCATGTCCTTAAATTCCCGCCTTTTTGCAGTTTCTTCAGTTTCAATCTGCAGTTCATAACCAATAGATTGTGGTCAGAATCCACATCTGCCCCAGAAAATGTCTTACAATTTAAAACCTGGTTCCTAAATCTCTGTCTTACCATTATATAATCTGTCTGATACCTTTTAGTATCTCCAGGATTCTTCCAGGTATACAACCTTCTTTTATGATTCTTGAACCAAGTGTTGGCTATGATTAAGTTATGCTCTGTGCAAAATTCTGCAAGGCGGCTTCCTCTTTCATTCCTTCCCCCCAATCCATATTCACCTACTATGTTTCCTTCTCTCCCATTTCCTACTGACGAATTCCAGTCACCCATGACTTAAATTTTCGTCTCCCTTCACTACCTGAATAATTTCTTTTATCTCGTCATACATTTCATCTATTTCTTCATCATCTGCAGAGGTAGTTGGCATATAAACTTGTACTACTGTAGTAGGCATGGGCTTTGTGTCTATCTTGGCCACAATAATGCGTTCACTATGCTGTCTGTAGTAGCTAACCCGCACTCCTATTTTTTTATTCATTATTAAACCTACTCCTGCATTACCCCTATTTGATTTTGTATTTATAACCCTGTAATCACCTGACCAAAAGTCTTGTTCCTCCTGCCACCGAACTTCACTAAATCCCACTACATCTAACTTTAACCTATCCATTTCCCTCTTTAAATTTTCTAGCCTACCTGCCCGATTAAGGGATCTGACATTCCACGCTCTGTGTAGAAAGCCAGTTTTCTTTCTCCTGATAACGACGTCCTCCTGAGTAGTCCCCGCCCGGAGATCCGAATGGGGGACTATTTTACCTCCGGAATATTTTACCCAAGAGGACGCCATCATCATTTAATCATACAGTAGAGCTGCATGTCCTCGGGAAAAATTACGGCTGTAGTTTCCCCTTGCTTTCAGCCGTTTTTTCCATATATACATTACAAAACTCTAATTATACTGTCACAAATCAAGGACTTTAAATAGCAAAGGATACACACTCTATAACTGCAGGTACACAGTTACATAATATAAACCTACTTCTAATCGATATAAGTGTTACATCAGGACATATGCTTTACGCTTAATTAGTATGACAGGATGTAGGTGCGGGTCTTCCACATCACTTACACGCAGCCTCTTTGAAGTTCTTGTACCATCCTCCCCTGTCTCATCGCTCAGTGCAGCCCACATACTCACAAGACTGTCCCACACATCAAAACACCTTGTCGAACTCAGCTATGCCCTTGAAATCCTGCACCACAACCGAAAGATTTTAGCAAGCTGCTTCTGCTGCGCGTGCCCCACAATGCACTGTAGATCCTCTGCCCAGGTATCCGTTGAATTGATGTGCCCCTCCTTACAAGTGGTGCCTAAGGCCTATGGTACAACATCACCAATACTAAATACTCAACAACCAGTGATATCACCATGTTTGACTGTCCAAATCACCATTATGTACTCGCCACCGTGGTGAGGATACTGATGAGCATTGGCTTACATTATCGACAGTGCACAATGTCTGGAAACTAGTGCAATTGGTACTGACATGTTTCTTCTGTTCCCTGCTAATGACAGTCACCTCACAACCGTTTCTCTTTCCAGAGCGCATACATTTTCCAGTCATCAACGATAAGGCTATCACATAGTTCAAGATTCTGATCATTAGCTTCACCTTCAGTGATGGGGTGCAATCCAAGGTCGATTTTCGGCACTATGTTTCTGATGCTCACTCCACACTCGAATGGCTGCCTTAATTTGTCAGTTACTTACACGGTTTAATTTACAACCTCCCATCCCGCTCACTTTACATGTACCCTTCATTCAATGAGCTTGACACAACATGGCAAACGTTTTTGGAATCATACGATGTATCAGCATAGTCTCAATCAATGAGCAGGAGACATGCTCGAAGAAGTGTGCACTACGCCTTCCACGTTATCTTTCTTTGCTTTCTCCATTATTCTTCCTCTTCTGTTTCTGTTGCTTGTAATGACTCCAGAATTTGTGTGTCTTGAGACATTTAAGAAGCCTACCCCTACTGAGCATAGCTGGAGCAAAAAAATTAAGAAAGTATATAAAAAATAAGAAAAGTAATGGTTCCCATTTTATTCCGGTTCTGTACATTCCGGAGCTTGACGGAGAGATAGATACAGATGATGGGGATATCATGGCCAGGCCTCAGGATGCGAACCCTGCAGACTTCGCCCCCTGCCCTTTGACAATTTTTGTGCCCTTCCTTGGTAAAAAAGAAGAAAAAAGCAGAAAATGGTAGCAGAAAAAAGGCAACTATGGCCTACTGCTACCGTCTATGCCACGACAAACACTGAGAAACCAAATTATCTGAGTCAGTGCTGTACAGCTCAAGTGAAAAACAAATTGACGTAAAGGTAAAAAAAGTAAAACGGAAAAGAGAATAAGAAGAGGAAAATAGAAATAGGGAAGGAAGGCGATTAAGGGACCCGTTGTAGAGAATCAGGGCATACGGGTTCGTGGCCCAGTACGGCAAGAATTTTCAGCTCTCGCCGTCCCATTAACGCAATGACCTGCGTCGCTGTAAATCATTATTTCCTTGCTATCTCCTTTCCGTGCCGTTTACTTTCCTTTCATTTCATCCCCGTTATTCCTCTCTACACACTGCGACGCCACCGCTTTAGTCAGCCACGTCACGTGATCCAGTGATCTAACATTGTAGCCGTGCGGTTCTAGGTGCTTCAGTCTAGAACCGCGCGACCGCTACGGTCGCAGGTTCGAATCCCGACTCGTGCATGGATGTGTGTGATGTCCTTAGGTTGGTTAGGTTTAAGTAGTTATAAGTTCTGGGGGACTGATGACCTCAGATGTTAAGTCCCATAGTGCTCAGACCCATTTGAACCATCTAACATTGTGTTCATATTTCTGTGGAACATTGGTCCCGTCTGCGCAGCTAATACGCTGGTATATTTCAAGTTTTGGTGTTAATGTTATTTCTATTTCTGGATAACTGTGCATGTTGACTAATACCTTCCAAAGAACGCGGAGAGACGGGAAACAATGACAGCCTGATTCCTTACGTACTCGAGAGAAGAATTCTGGATTGTAATCTTTCTTATGATCAGTGTCTGGGCAGTTACTGTTTCCAGAAAAATAGTGACAACCGTTAGAAACTGACAAAAATTTAAAGAAGGACGCCTTCATCTGCAAAGAGGCGCTTTGATATGAAAAACGTTCACCCTGGCGTCGTTTGGGGTCAAGACAGGATAGAAAAACCCTTGATGATCTAAAGCATTGTCGGCTTTCCATGTCCTAGCAGGTACAACTGGGCCACTGCCCTTCTCAGCACTTGGCAAGACACCTACTTTTTGAGGTCGGAAGTAAACCGAGGAGAAGCCACTCCGCGATTTGACGTTCCCGATTTGACGAACGCTCAGACACATTAGCACACTTCAGCAGGGCTTATTGATAACTTGGTCTTAATCCTACAGAAAACGTCTCAACCTTTTTGCAACATTGAGTGAAACTTGGCAGTTCACATACCCAAAAGTTTGTAGCTCTTTGGGACCAAATCATGGACGAATGGCTACAACTAAATATGACACACCTCAAGAAAATTATAAACTCCCTTCGTCGCCAAATAGAGTCCTCTAATAAGGCAGCAGGCAATGTTAGACAGTATTCTCGTGATGTCTCCTGGAGGTGAGTAATTTTTTTGTAAAGTGTGCTTTTCTAATATCATGCTAAAGTCCAGAAACACTGCGCATCTAGTTAAAGTTTTGGAACCTTCAATCAGATATCACTTAAATCTGGTACGAAGACTGTGCTGCTGCTGAGAAAATTCCTGCTGGATGTTGCTTGTTCTATTGCGCTGAAATGTGAGACACTCAGCTTACCACATCATTACCCCATTAACGAGCAAGAACTGACACTTCCTAATTATCTGTTTATGAACACTTCCACATGGTTGGGCGAAATCTCATGTACTGCATGTATCAGTAGCAGCATCTTTGTAGTCATCGATGTGCCGAGTGGTGGACACAAACTGAGAAATGGAACAAAATATTTCAGCTGAACTGACAGGTACGTGTTCCTGTGTTCTTTCTTTATGAATACATCAGGGGCCAGTGTATATGACGGAGCTATGTCCTGTAGCCTTCAGTCTGAAATATTTCATAGGTTTATAAGCAGTGAGTACCTAAGTAAGAAATGATGGCCAAGAACACTACAGTTTAGTCGGCTATTTGGAGAAAGTAAATGTAAAGGGTCTTAGGAGTGGTTGAAGGTGTTGCAGCATGGCCTCATACACACAAAGCTGGCTGGAATGTCGGGAAGGATCAATAAGGGGAATTTGGCGGCCGGTAGTGCGAACAGTCAGTCCGATGCAGGCTGTGTTGTTAAGCTCCGAACGCCTCATGTAGGACTGGAGAGGTGTGGAGGCATGCACTGCTGGGTCGACTAGGAATGCTCGAAGTAGTACCGGGATCTCTTCAGAGAGAAGTATGATGCGTTGATAAAGGAATATTAGACCTACGCATCGGCACTGCTGTCAGGTAGTTCTCAGGAGAGTGTACCCTTCGGGGGAAGAGACCCGTTCTAGGGTTTGTCATTTGGGATGTGATTACATGGAAGCAGTGACAGTTTTCTCACGATGCAGCAGAACCCCATAGTCACCGATAGGGTGGAACACATCTCGTTTGAAAAATGTTAATCTTTTCTACCTGAGCTCATTCCACGGATACATCAACAATGGAGACGAAACGCAAATCTGTTCCCAATAAACGTTAGGAAATTCTATGCAGTATTATCCATCCTCTATGACAAGTAAAAGAACTAAGAAGTCCATATAATTTCGTAACTTCCATTTTCATCATAAGCTCATCGACCACCGGTATGCTGTCGTAAGGATTGAAGAGACTTTCATGTTGAAGGGACTAAAGAGAACGCCCTCCAGCCAGATGGAGCCGCCCTTGCTCCCGTCGAATACCATGCTATTCAGGTTATCTTGGCCCTCTGGCCAATACGCCTGCGAGTTCTGAAGTAAAATCAAGTGATGACGTATGCCATGATTGGCTGAGAGATCCCTAAGTGCACGTTAATCCATCTATATTGTTAAAAGTGTTTTCTGTCCTTCCCATCTGTAGGCTCCTTCCCTTCACGAAGTCTGAGCGTTGTGTGTTGCTTAGTTGTAATTGGTCAGTGTAGATGACTGTAATGGGTGTGTGGGTTGTATGGTGTCATGAATGTGTTGGATGATGATGAGAGAAAGGAGAGGGTGGAACCTGGTGCCGGCGCATAGCCTACTCCTCATGAATAGCACAAAGGGGGCCCTGAGCCTAATGTCCGCATTCTACAGATGGATCACCATCGACATTGTCTCATGCCTTCACTTCACAACACTTTTCCGAGGGGTTTGGAATTTAATCCAGGATACTGGCGCAAAGACAGATGACCAGTGCACCACCACCCCTTCTCACTGGAATGAGGTGCAGGGTACTGGTTGAACAAATAAGTGAAGGAAATCATGTCACTAATAGGCATCTCTGAAGTACGAGAGGGATCAACCTAATGAGTTTTCTACGAACACTGCATTCCATCGCATTTCATCCTCTGCACATTTCGCTGCGTCTACAGCTTCATGCCAATGACTTCCAAAATTGATTACAGTTGTCCGAATGTTGTCCACGAACAGTACAAATCAGGCAGCATATATTCACTAAACAGCCAAAGAAACTGGTATAGGCATGCGTATTCAAATACAGAGATATGTAATCAGGGAGAGTACGACGCTGCGGTCGGCAGCGCCTATATAAGACAAGTGCCTGGTGCAGTAGTTAGATCAGTTACTGCTGCTACGAGGGCAGGTTATCAATATTTAAATAAGTTTGAACGTGGTGTTACAGTCGGCACACGGACAATGGGACACAGCATCTCAGAGGTAGCGATGAAGTGGGGATTTTCCCGTACGACCATTTCACGAGTGTACCGTGAATATCAAGAATCTGTTAAAACATTGAATCTCTTACATCGCTACGACGGGAAAGACATCCTGCACGAACGGGACCAACGACGACTGAAGAGAATCGTTCAACGTGATATAAGTGCAAATTGCTGCAGATTTCAGTGCTGGGCCATCAGCAAGTGTCAGCGTACGAACCATCCAGCGATACATCATCGATATGGGCTTTCGGAGCCGAAGGCCCACTCGTGTACTCTTGATGACTGCACGACACAGAGGTTTACGCCTCGCCTGGGCCCGACAACACAGACATTGGACTGTTGATGACTGGAAACATGTTGCCTAGTCGAACAAGTTTCGTTTCGAATTGTATTGAGCGGATGGGCGTGTATGGATATGGAGAGAACCCAATGAATCCATGGATCCTGTATGTCAGTAGGGGAATGTTCAGGCTGGTGGAGACTCTGTACTGGTGTGCAACGCGTGCAATTGGAGTGGTATCTGATACGTCCAGATAAGACTTCGACGGGTGACACGTACGTAAGTACCCTGTCTAATCACCTGCATCCATTAATGTCAATTGTACATTCAGACAGACTTGGGTAATTCCAGCAGGACATCTCTCACGTGCAGAATTGCTACAGAGTGGCTCCGGGAACACTTTTCTGAGTTTAAACACTTCCACTCACCACCAAACTCCCAAGACATGAACAAATGGTTCAAATGGCTCTGAGCACTATGGGACTCAACTGCTGAGGTCATTAGTCCCCTAGAACTTAGAACTAGTTAAACCTAACTAACCTAAGGACATCACAAACATCCATGCCCGAGGCAGGATTCGAACCTGCGACCGTAGCGGTCTTGAGGTTCCAGACTGCAGCGCCTTTAACCGCACGGCCACTTCGGCCGGCGACATGAACATTATTGAGAATATCTCGCATGCCTTGCAACGTACTGTTCAGATGAGATCTCCACCCCCCCTCGTACTTTTAAGGCTTTATGGACAGCCCTGCAGGATTCATTGTTTCAATTCCCTCCAGCACTACTTCAGACATTAGTCGAGCCCATGGAACGTCGTGTTGCGGCATTTCTGCGTGCTCGCGGGGGCCCTACACGATATTATGCAAGTGTACCAGTTTCTTTGGCTCTTCAATGTATTTTCCTGTAGGTTGTACTATAATGTAATTAATTACAGACCTGTACTTTGGTGCGTTAACTAGAGGACTTCAGTGGAACTGAGACGCCTTGGGAGCATGCATTCACATGCCACTTGATTAAATAGTAGTTTCAAGGAATGTGCTATCACGTGTTCCAACATATGCTAGATTTATTGTGCGTGTAACCTTACATATGTTAAGAAATCACTCCCATTAACCCCATTTTTGATGTCTGTGGAAATAAATAACTTCCTTTAATTTTACTCATTCAGTTAAATGCTAGCTTATGATCCTCGATTATAGTCTTTTAATTATTATATTAAACCGGAAATTCACTTGACTTAATATTCATTTGCCCTGATGACGATATGTAAATCTGTCGCTACTTCCGCTAAATCAGCTGTAACGAATACATGCAGGGGTGGGATACTTACCCCAAATACTATGTAAATCAACTAATGTTATCCAGAGTCGCACATTATCCCAAATAGATAGCTGATTGCTTTCATCAGGTATTCCGGTAATAACGAAAGAAGATGCGAGCTTACGTAGTGAAGAAACTGGAGAAAACACCTAGGGATCCTTGCAAAAGAATAATAACATCCTTGACCAGAGGTAACTGAGGGAATGTGAAAAATATTTTGAGGTTGCTCAAATGGCTCTGAGCACTATGGGACTTAACATCTATGGTCATCAGTCCCCTAGAACTTAGAACTACTTAAACGTAACTAACCTAAGGACAGCACACAACACCCAGCCATCACGAGGTAGAGAAAATCCCTGACCCCGCCGGGAATCGAACCCGGGAACCCGGGCGTGCGAAGCGAGAACGCTACCGCACGACCACGAGATGCGGGCTTGAGGTTGCTTTATCGATATGTTTCAAAAAGGAGAGGTGTACGGCTCACATAAAAGTTCTTGCATCATAAATATTCACTGCACATGTAAAATTAATGTTACCACATTATCAGACATATAGTTCAGACAATATTGAGCTGTACATGGCCAGGAGTCATGTTTACAGATGTGAGATCACTAAACTGGTCACTGTGTGTTGTACCAGGTGGCCGATGTGATAGCGAACCGTGACATTACAAACTGTACAGGCCACTTCTCTGCAACAGTGATGAGTATTTACCAAGGGTAGTAGAAGTTCGTGCTCAGGTACTTGAGAATATTGGATTATGGAATGTGATTACAGCACAGCACTGCTGTCTCCTCTTCGTACCCGTAGCGCGATAAAAAGGTTTTTCTTATGGTTTGCTCCGGAGTTCTGAAACAAGTGTGGAAATGTGGAAGGTCCGACGACGTCTGATGCGGTCTGGTCAGGTGGCGCGCTCGTAATAACTTCGGCTTTCGTTCTCCTATAACCACAAACGCGTCAGTCTGCAATGTCCTCTTGAATGCGGTCGCCGGCATGTTGAGTGACAAACTGTACTGTTTTCTGAGTGCCTCTCCCACATGGACTACAGTGACGGCCGCAATTTTATTAAACGCTACCATTGTAGACGCAATATGACTTCGTTGGAAAACAAATCCCAAGAACAAACATTTTAGTTGCCACTGAACGCAACGATGAATCTCGACTCCTAAGTTTTGATTCAATGCCACAACCTTTAGTGGATTTTTCATTCAGTATTCTGGGGCTTCATATTGAACTGAATACTCCAGGGACAAACATAGCATTCAGTGCTATAGCCCTTCAACGTGTTTTATACACATAATTTGTTGTGCAATCGTCAAGAATGTTTCTGTTCGTGAATGCTGCTTTCTAATAAGAAGATAGGCAAAGAAGATGTTTCTAATGACAAGTGTATATGTATTATCTAGGCTAATGCAATGCACGGAAAATAATGGACTGTACCACAAGGAAGACTCTGAAACTAATATAAAATTGAAGCGGTTCTGAGTTAGTCTAGTGTGCATCGAATTAAAACTGCAGTTTCCATATACGAGACCGTGACATTAACCACAATATATACGGGTATGACAAAATTAGAACTCCCACATCTTTGACAGATACTTACACAGACATTGTCAATGATAGCACAATTTACTGTTACTGCAAGTTTCTTCGAAAAAAAATTCTTTTTTGTGACTACATAGAATTATGCTAGTTTATCCCTATTGAGAAACAAATTTTTAAGGGTTCAAAGTGGAACACATTCTTTCCCCCAAATTTCATATTTTCTCAACTTATAAAAGGTCGTACATTATCCTAAACCACCATAACAGATAGCTAGTTGCTTTTATTAGGCATACCAGTAACAACGAAATGAGGTATACCTAGTGTGGGAACCAGATAAAAGATCGGGGATCTTCGAAAATGAATAATAGCATCATTGATTAGAGGTAAGTGAGTTAAGCTAAAAATTATTTTGAGGCTGCTTTATTGAACTGTTTCAAAGAGGAGAGATTTATATCTTAAATAAGAGTTCTTGCACCATTGATATTCACTCCACGCGAAAAATCAATGTTAGTACACTATCAGATATGTAGTCCAGGCAGTATCGTGCTGTACATGATCGGAAGACCATACAGATGCGAGATTACTAAATTGGTCACTGTGTGTTGTACCATGCGGCCGATGTGACTGCCAACCGTGACGTTACAAACCGTGCAGGGTACATCCATACAATAGTGATGAGTATTTCAAAGGGGAAAAGAGGGCCGTTCTCAGCTACGTGGGAATGTGATGACTGCACAAACTGTCATCTTCTTCTCGTGGCCATGTTATAATGAAAAGTATCGTTCTTAGTGTTTGTTCTGGAGTCATGAAATAAGGGTGAAAATGTGGAAGGTCCGACGCCGTCTGATGCGGCCTGTCCAGCTAGCATTCTCCTAAAATTACGAACGCCTCACCTTGCAAGGGCACATCAATGCGGTCGCTGAGTTATCAACTGAACTGCTTTCCGAGTTCCTCTTCCACATGTACTACAGCGAAAGTCGCATTTTTGTTAAACGTTACCATAGTAGATGCCATCTTAAAGTCTCCAAAACCGAGCTAGGTGGCGCATGGATAAGCACAGTGGACTCGCATTCGGGACAACGACGGTTCAAACTCGCGTCCAACTATCCTGATCTAGGTTTTCTGTGATTTCCCTAAATCACTCCAAATGCCGTGATGGCTTCTTCGAAAGGGCACGGCAGACTTCCTTCCTCATCTTTCGCTAATCCGATGGGACCGGTGACGTCGCTGTTTGGTTCCCGCCCCTTTCATCAACCAACCAACCAACAGGAAATCAAATCCCAAGAACGAACTTTTTAGATGAAACTGAATACATCGACCAAGTTTTTATTCAATGCCACAACCTTTAGTGAATGTCGATTTAGTTCTTTGGAGCTTTATACTGAACTGAGTACTCAAGGGACAAACATAATGTTCAACTCTATTGCTCTTCCAAGTTGTGTGTTGTCATAGACATAATCTGTTATATTACCTTCACTGCCGTCACTTGTGGAGCTCGTAGTGCAACCGTCAAGAAAGTTTCTGATCGCAGAATGCTGATTTCTAAGAAGAATGTAGGCAAGAAAGATATTTCCAGTGGTATTTGGATACAAGTATTGCCTACGCTAATGCAATGCGCGGGAAAGGAATAGACTGTGCCACAGGCTCTGAAACTAATTTAAAAGTGAAGCAGTTTTATGTTAGTCCAGTATGCATCGAATTATAATAGCAGTTTCCCTACATGGTATGAACCACAATACTTACTGTTGTGACAGAATCCGAATTCCTAGTTCTTTGACGGTGGCTAACACGAAGATCGTCAGTGACAATACAGATTACTGTTACTGCAGTTTTCTGCGAAAAGAATATTCTTTGTGATTACCAGAAATTATGACAGTTTATGCCTCTGGAGAAATAAATTGTTCTGTGTATAAAGTGGAACACTGTTGATTATCCCCAAATTTCATATTGTTCCAACTTATAGAGTGGCTCAAAAATCAATTTTTATTTTTAACTCAGGTAAAATAACACCTTTATTCTGCTTCTAAGTTGTCTAGCAAGTGCTTCTTACATTACGTAATAAACTGGTTATCTTGCTACTAAACCTCTCTTAAAGACAGTTTGTGAGCCTGACAGGTATTTGCATTCCGTGAGATGTGTTCCCACTCTTTCGAATATTATCTTCTTAAAAATCGTCGAAAATACTAGCAATACAAGAACTAGCTCTGTATACACTACTGGTTGATCATTTTGTATCTAGCGATTACAGGAATAAATAACAATAACGTAAATTCCTGGATGGAGCAATACATAAAATAAGGGAAAGGCAGCCACTCATCTATAGCGGGTCGATAGGTGGAGCACAGATCACAGAACACAGAACAGCATTCTAACAATTCCACAGAATTCTAACAATAGTAAACACATTACACACAAAACCACAAAAGATACACCCCCGTTGTCACATGAGGGATGAGTATCTTAACATGTGCGAAAACTGACCACATCTGCAAAACACATTGTATGAGATAGATAGTGTAGTTATATGGAAGCAGGTGAGTATTTGTTCCATCCACCACCAATTCCTAGACACACAGCCATTTGTCCTTTTCAGCCGTCCAAGTCTAGAGCGCAGCACCGACGTCACAGTCTACTGTGGATTCATTTTAGGGCCGCTAAAGAAATCTTCTGCTGTAAATACAGCGCTGTCAGTGCATAGAGCGTTTAAAGAAAGTGTATTTGGCCACGGTTTATCAAAGACAAACGTATAATTTTGGAGATACATATGTTTTACGCATGTGTTTATGGCCAGTAGGGAATGGCGCTAGAGAGCTACAATTTAACAGTGATGCGTATACCGCGTGGTCATTAAGTACTATCTTTCTATTTGATCAAGTTATTCTTAAATTAATGAATTGACTAAATACTTTAAAGCCTTTTTAGTTTAACCACCCTTCATTCAAGTCCTTCGTATAGATATTTTCATATGTAGTATAGATTACAAATTCGTAGTGATGTATGGGTTTCGAACCGTACAAAGTTATTACTGTAGCCGAAATTAAGTTTTTATGAGTCCTTTCTGAGTTCACAGTAAACCATTCAGCGTCTTTAATAATTTTCTGTTCTTTTCCCTTACAGAGCAGGGTGTTATTTTACACTGGCTGTCACTTAGGAAAAGTTCATTGAATGTTAAAAAATTATCAGCCCATAACAGAGATCCAAACGGGAACGCTATGAATGATCTGATTGATCGAATGGGCCATATTTTGCTCTGGTTGAAAGCAGCTGCTAGCGAGTTGAGGGCGGGTGTCCCGTTCGCTGTCCGTCCCGCCAGACAAAATCTGCGCCGGAGAGATGAGTCACGGTGGTACTGCGCTAATCTGCTATCTGTCTCGGAAACCGTGTTGTGTGAACCTAGATTTTTCATCACGCTACATGGCGCACTTAGGAACAATGTACTCGCTCTACTGCTGACTCTAAATTTTCTTGAGTTGCTGGAGCGCCCCAGTCTGACAATGATAAATTATTTCAGAACAAAATGCGTAGTAGTGGCCTTGTTCCGAATACCTCCCATTGTCTTGGTGTAATGCTTGTTTTAGACTGTCTAGTGACGTCCATCATATCTTTTGCAGTGTCGTTTGTTGAGAAATTCTCCAAATTATCTCTTACCGCACGACCATAATCCAAATACGTTACTTATTAATACTACCTGTATTTCTTCACACGATGTTTTAATAGGAAACCGGTATCGAATAAAGTGACGCATGTTTGTAGAAAATTATCACGTTGGTTATTCTGTTGCCTAGGCTGTAGCTTCCTAGTCGTCTTTGCTGGCACACTCATATTTTCATAACTTTTGTTTTTTCACCATGGAATATTGCAAGGCTTTTTTTCTTGTAATGGTAATATGTATGCATCAAGATTTGTCGGACCATTATTCATTCTCGTCACAATAGGGCCACAACTAAAGAACTATTGAGACTGTATTAATAACTATGCTAGTGTTTTTCTATCTTGTGGTTATGAACTTCACTGTCTGTGGTAGACTTAATGAGGTAAACCTATGAATTAACAATCTTTTCTATGGAGAATTATTTAGTAAGGTAAAACTGAAGTCTCTAAACAAAACTAACACCTTGTATTTCTTACCGACTGACGGAATTTGGAAACGAAAACCATATAGTAAGATCAGGTGGAGTTGTAAACAGACATCATTAAAACGATTTCATATTACATTCGAAATAAATAATCACAACTCCTAAACACAGATAACATTCTTCCATCTACCAAGATTCATAGCCACAGTGTAAGCACATACGACTCTTTGCAGCTTAAAACTAAAAGTAAAATAACTTACGAATATCAACAGCAGCTCTTTTTACGACGTGCAAACGACACCAGCTTCGAAAAGGAAATTTATATCGTAAGAAATTAGGTGCAGCGTGTCACGAACACAGACTTCAAAATATTACAATGGTAACAACAGAAGTGAGAAAAGATTAAACATGAAAATACAGCAAATTGATGTTGGGACTGATTCAGAGCAAACAAGTTCAAAGCGGTGAAATATCAGTCACTCACAGTTGTCTCTCTTTCTGTCAATCTATCCTACCCTGTTCTCATACATAATTCTATGATGCTCGCGTTAACTGCAGTGTAACACAGATTTCGGAGGGAGCTCCATGACACAGTGATCATAATGAGCTAAAAATCTAATACTTAATCTATTAACATCTTGAAACAAAATGTTCCTGACTTTCTGATGTCTCTTCGCCTCTTAATTAGTATAATAAAAGAAGTCCACAAGTCAAAGAAATCAGTAAATTGACAAAAAAATGCTATAAGTAACTCTAGACTCTAATTTAATTGACATAAATTTGTTACAAAGCAACTTGAAGGGATTACATTACTTATTCCAATACAATGTCATTACAATACAAAAGTAACTGTGCGATAATTGCGTCCAGTTAACAACACATCCAAAGTGGTAATATTGTCAAGACAAGGTTCTTTACTCCTCTTTTGAAACCACTAATTATACTATAGCCGCAAGTGTTGTTTGCGACTAACTTCATATTCAGTTAAGTCTTGTATTAACAAAACATATCAAATTTACGTTTACCCTCTTTTCTAAAGTAAATGCACATGCATATTGTCTAATTAAGAGAAAAAGGAAGGTTGTAACGTTTACAAGACAGTTCTCTGTCCCACTGTTACGAAACCACTGCTAACTTTTCATGTGGAAGTATTACTTGGTAACAAACTTCTTAGTCCACTACAGCTTATAGTGAAGAAAAACATAAGACTACAGATATACGTTTAACGGGCTTGATGATGTAGTAGCACAAACATTGCGTACAAGTAACAATAAAACGAAATGACAACACTAATGAGAGTTCACTTGACTGTCCTTGTGAAATACTGTTTCTGGAAATGTAAGTGTTAGTTGGTTATCACTTAATACTGAACTGAAGCTGCTGCTGTATGGCTGTTGATGCCACACTGGTGGTAGTGTGTGTGTGTGTGTGTGTGTGTGTGTGTGTGTGTGTGTATGTGTGTGTGCGTGTGTGTATGTGTGCGTGTGGGTGATGTGTGTGTTTGCATATGTGTTTGTGTGTGTGTGTGTCTGTCTGTCTGTCTGTGTGTCTATGGGTGTTGTGTTGTGCATGTGTTTGTGAGTGTGCGTCAGTACGTTTGGTGGGACGGGGGAGGTGGGAGGGAATAGAGACTGACAAAATTAGATAAGAGGTACAGAAAAGAATGGGAGTTAAGCATCCTCAGTGGCGTTTAAATACTTTTTTGTAATGGCGGATAGCAAATAATGGTGGAATGTTTTTCATAGGGGTATAGTGATTATAGCTATAATAGTAAAGATCATCATCGTGTCTGCTACATCCTTAAGGATGATAATTACTATAATCTCAATCATTACTTCTAGCACTAATCTTAATACGTCTTTGTCGTCTGTTTCGTTGAACCTTGGCTGTTTGGTCTCCTGGGTATCTAGTACAGCTTGTTCTGTAGTCACATCACTCTCGTCGTACCGCTGTGGGTCGCCCTCTGTTTCATCTGGCAGTGTAGCATCAGCGATGGGCAGCATTTCTCCAGCTAGTTGATCGTATGCAGCAGCATTCCTGAAAATCGGAAAAGTGAAATGCCTACCCTTTCGTGTTAGTCTTCATCATGTTGTTTATAATTTACCTTCTCAAAATACAGGGTGATTCAAAAAGAATACCACAACTTTAAAAATGTGTATTTAATGAAAGAAACATAATATAACCTTCTGTTATACATCATTACAAAGAGTATTTAAAAAGGTTTTTTTTCATTCAAAAACAAGTTCAGAGATGTTCAATATGGCCCCCTCCAGACACTCAAGCAATATCAACCCGATACTCCAACTCGTTCCACACTCTCTGTAGCATATCAGGCGTAACAGTTTGGATAGCTGCTGTTATTTCTCGTTTCAAATCATCAATGGTGGCTGGGAGAGGTGGCCGAAACACCATATCGTTAACATACCCCCATAAGAAAAAATCGCAGGGGGTAAGATCAGGGCTTCTTGGAGGCCAGTGATGAAGTGCTCTGTCACGGGCTGCCTGGCAGCCGATCCATCGCCTCGGGTAGTTGACGTTCAGGTAGTTACGGACAGATAAGTGCCAATGTGGTGTCGCTCCATCCTGCTGAAATATGAATTGTTGTGCTTCTTGTTCGAGCTGAGGGAACAGCCAATTCTCTAACATCTCCAGATACTGTAGTCCAGTTACAGTAGCACCTTCGAAGAAAAAGGGACCAAAAACTTTACTGGCTGAAATGGCACAGAAAAAGTTCACCTTAGGCGAGTCACGTTCATACTGAGTTGTTTCCAGCGGATTCTCAGTGCCCCATATACAGACATTGTGACGGTTGACTTTCACGTGAGTGTGGAAAGTTGCTTCATCACTAAACACAATCTTTGAAACGAAAGATTCATCTGTTTCCATTTGAGCAAGGATAAAATCACAGAAATCGATTCTTTTAAACTTATCAGCTGCAGACAGTGCTTGAGCCAATTTCAGGCGATAAGGTTTCATAACTAACCTTTTTCGTAGGACTCTCCATACAGTAGATTGTGGAATTTGCAGCTCTCTGATAGCTCTGCGAGTCGATTTTCCTGGGCTGCGAACAAATGCTTGCTGGATGCGTGCTACATTTTCATCACTCGTTCTCGGCCGTCCAGAACTTTTCCCTTTGCACAAACACCCATTCTCTGTAAACTGTGTATACCAACGTTTAATACACCACCTATCAGGAGGTTTAACACCATACTTCGTTCGAAATGCACGTTGAACAACTGTCGTCGATTCACTTCTGCCGTACTCAATAACACAAAAAGCTTTCTGTTGAGCGGTCGCCATCTTGCCATCAACTGACGCTGACGCCTAGTCAACAGCGCCTCAAGCGAACAAATGTACAACTAAATGAAACTTTATAGCTCCCTTAATTCGCCGACAGATAGTGCTTAGCTCTGCCTTTTGTCGTTGCAGAGTTTTAAATTCCTAAAGTTGTGGTATTCTTTTTGAATCACCCTGTATTATTCGACAGTAGCTAAAAATTAGTTAACTGTTTCAGGTACGTCGACGGAACACTACTGAAGTAACAATACTATTTTTTGAAAACACGATTGCCTAAATAAACTCAAAAATATTCAGCAATGTTTGTTGACTGTTCATTTTATTCCCTAGTATACTATAGCAACATACTCGAATAGTAATGTGATGCAAGAATACATCTATATAAGAAAATCTTTAAAGTTCAATGTAATATGCTTGTATATTGATATGCAAACTATGTAATATGAGGAAATCTGAAACTGAGTCAAACGTAATTATCGCTATAGGTCCTACTCTCCTTGTTCGCCCACCTCTCTGTCGACCTCTGCCTCCCCATCTCTTTGACCATCTCCTACTCTTCCCTCCTCTAATTATCCATCTCCTCTTTATTCCCCTCTCACTGTCCATCTCCACAAACGAAACCTCGATTGAGAAATGAACTCACTTAAAATGGATGGGTAAATCGGTTGGGATCATTAGTATAAGAGGTACAGGGAAGGCCTCTTCAGCTGCTGGATCTGTGTGGCTAGTATCTTCAAGGACAGTCTTTCTCACAGTTTTAATCAGTGCGCGAGCAGGACTGAAGAGTTTGGAATGATGAAGACTCAACAACAGAATTCTCCCCCCATGAACCATGGACCTTGCCGTTGGTGGGGAGGCTTGCGTGCCGCAACGATACAGATAGCCGCACCGTAGGTGCAACCACAACGGAGGGGTATCTGTTGAGAGGCCAGACAAACGTGTGGTTCCTGAAGAGGAGCAGCAGCCTTTTCAGTAGTTGCAGGGGCAACAGTCTGGATGATTGACTGATCTGGCCCTGTAACACTACCCAAAACGGCCTTGCTATTGTGGTACTGCGAACGGCTGAGAGCAAGGGGAAAGTACAGCCGAAATTTTTTCCGAGGGCATGCAGCTTTACTGTATGATTAAATGATGATTGTGTCCGCTTGGGTAAAATATTCCGGAGGTAAAATAGTCCCCCATTCGGATCTCCGGGCGGGGACTACTCAAGAGGACGTCGTTATCAGGAGAAAGAAAACTGGTGTTCTACAGGTCGGAGCGTGGAATGTCAGATCCCCTAATCGGGCAGGTAGGTTAGAAAATTTAAAAAGGGAAATGGATAGGTTAAAGTTAGATATAGTGGGAATTGGTCAAGTTCGGTGGCAGGAGGAACAAGAATTTTGGTCAGGTGAATACAGGGTTATAAATACAAAATCAAATAGGGGTAATGCAGGAGTAGGTTTAATAATGAATAAAAAAATAGGAGAGCGGGTAAGCTACTACAAACAGCATAGTGAACGCATTATTGTGGCCAAGATGAACACGAAGCCCACGCCTACTAGAGTAGTACAAGTTTGTATGCCAACTAGCTCTGCATATGATGAAGAAATTGATGAAATGTATGATGAGATAAAAGAAATTATTCAGGTAGTGAAGGGAGACGAAAATTTGATAATCATGGGCGACTGGAATTCAACAGTACGAAAAGGAAGAGTAGGAAACATAGTAGATGAATATGGATTGGGGCTAAGAAATGAAAGAGGAAGCCGCCTGGTAGAATTTTGCATGCGGCATAACTTAATCATAGCTAACACTTGGTTCAAGAATCATGAAATAAGGTTGTATACATGGAAGAACCCTAGAGATACTGGAAGGTTTCAGGTAGATTATATAATGGTAAGACAAAGATTTAGGAACCATATTTTAAATTGTAAGACATTTCCAGGGGCAGATGTGGACTCTGACCACAATCTATTGCTTATGAACTGTAGATTAAAACTGAAGAAACTGCAAAAAGGTGGGAATTGAAGGAGATGGGACCTGGCTAAACTGAAAGAACCAGTGGTTGTACAGAGTTTCAGGGAGAGCATAAGGGAACAATTGACAGGAATGGCGGAAATAAATACAGTAGAAGAAGAATGGGTAGCTTTGAAAAATGAAATAGTGAAGGCAGCAGAGGATCAAGTTGGTAAAACGACAAGGGCTAGTAGAAATCCTTGGGTAACAGAAGAGATCCTGAATTTAATTGATGAAACGAGAAAATCAAAAATTCAGTAAGTGAAGCAGGCAAAAAGGAATACAAACGTCTCAAAAATGAGATCGACAGGAAGTGCAATATGGCTAAGCAGGAATGGCTAGAGGACAAATGTAAGGATGTAGAGGCTTATCTCACTAGGGGTAAAATAGATACTGCCTATAGGAAAATTAAAGAGACCATGGGAGAAAAAAGAACCATTTGCATGAATATCAAGAGCTCAAATGGAAACCCAGTTCTAAGCAAAGAACGGAAAGCACAAAGGTGGAAGGAGTATATAGAGGGTCTATACAATGGCGATGATCTTGAGGACAATATTATGGAAATGGATGAGAAGGTAGATGAAGATGAAATGGGAGATGTGATACTTCGTGAAAAGTTTGACAGAGCACTGAAACACCTACCATCTGGTGAGCAAGATGTATGAGACAGGAGAAATTCCCTCAGCCTTCAAGAAGAATATAATAATTCCAATCCCAAAGAAGGCAAGTGTTGACAGATGTGAAAATTACCGAACTATCAGTTTAATAAGTCACAGCTGCAAAATACTAACGCGAATTCGTTACAGACGGATGGAAAAACTGGTAGAAGTCGACCTCGGGGAAGATCAGTTTGGATTCCGTAGAAATGTTGGGACACGTGAGGCAATTTGACCCTAGACTTATCTTAGAAGAAAGATTAAGGAAAGTCAAACCTACGTTTCTAGCATTTGTAGACTTAGAGAAAGCTTTTGACAATGTTGACTGGAATACTCTCTTTCAAATTCTGAAGGTGGCAGGGGTAAAATACAGGGAGTGAAAGGCTATTTACAATTTGCACAGAAATCAGTTGGCAGTTATAAGAGTCGAGGGCTATGAAAGGGAAGCAGTGGTTGGGAAGGGAGTGAGACAGGGTTGTAGCCTCTCCCCGATGCTATTCAATCTGTATATTGAGCAAACAGTAAAGGAAACAAAAGAAAAGTTCGGGGTAGGTATTAAAATCCATGGAGAAGAAATAAAAAGTTTGAGGTTCGCTGATGTCATTGTAATTCTGTCAGCGACAGCAAAGGACTTGGGGTGAAGAGGAGTTTGTGGCACAACTTGACTAGAGGAAGGGATCGGTTGGTAGGACATGTTCTGAGGCATCAAGGGTCACCAATTTAGTACTGGAGGGCAGCGTGGAGGGTAAAAATCGTAGAGGAAGACCAAGAGATGAATACACTAAGCAGATTCAGGAGGATGTAGGCTGCAGTAGGTACTGGGAGATGAAGAAGCTTGCACAGGACAGAGTAGCATGGAGAGCTGCATCAAACCAGTCTCAGGACTGAAGACCACAACAACAACAACAACAAAAATTTCGAAATTTTTTATCTTTTCGCTTCAGACTTATGCACGATGCTTTAATAAATATTCATATCGACATATGATATATACTCTTAATAAATATAATACACTATCATGCATGTAGTATATTTGAGGCAAATTGGTAACTAATTTTCAAAGATTTGTGGTACCAACGTTAAACTATGACTTGTCTTCATGTAGTGTAGAGGTATACATTATATTTCTATTCAAATACCGTATATATTTTAAAAATTGTTTATGTAATTCCGAGCAATTATTTAACTATCATGTAAAAATCTAAAGTTAACTGATCAACAACTTTCCGAGAATTTTGCTACAAACCTTTCCGTTTTATATAGTTTATACCATATGCATTAAAAAATGTGTACCCTACGATCTCTTGGATGTTTATTAGAGTATTGTGAAAATTTTTCAAGTAAATACGTCAAGAACTTTTCGAGATTAACTACAACTCGTCTTTATATAATGTTGTAGAAGTGTAGATTATGAATGCAATCAGCAAGAATTATTACACGACAACATTTGCCGTGATAGGCAACAATTTCTCGCAGTACTTCTAGTGTCATTATGCAAGTGACACCCAACAATGTATAGAAAAGCTATAATATCAGCATCACATACACTTGAGTGATGTAAAAGACTGACCTTCTCAAGATGACTGAATAAAAGCCGTGAAGGATATAGTGAAATGAATAATCCGTAGTAGTGACGTGATGTGTGCTTTGTGTTTCATACGACCATAGGATTTAGAGGCCGTTGTTCATGCTTTTAATAATTGGTTGGTAGTGGTACCGTGTCATTCATGTTGATGCTCACATGTGACATTTCGACCTACTTGCCGAGGCTTTCTTCCGAGAATTGGCTGCTCAAAGCGTGTACCCAGTTCCCAGAAATATGCCTCCGCAAGAATGCCGAAACGTCAAAACAGAAGATCGATCAAGAACGGCTGGTACAACGAGGACTTTCAACGACATGTGTAGCATTAGTTATTCAGTTTGTCCAAGTCACTACATTAATTGAAGAAACAATGCGAATGTTATCAAAACAAAAAGAATATAAAGTATCAAGTGTTTAGAGTATATAAAACATGCCTAAAAATTCTAATCTGGTGAGATGGCTGCATGACGTACAAGCTGAATATTAAAAAAAAAATAGAAACATTGTTCTACAGATTATTTTCTCGTATGTTGCCCTCATTGTGCCTTACTTTGCAATATAGGGCTGCATGTGAAGATACTGAGCACAAATCGTCTTGTAACTCTACAGTGTCTACACACTAAACGTAATATCATGCAAGTGAAAACAAGGTGAACAGAAAATGAAAAAAATGGCAACACTCACTCAGTGTGACGATCAGCAGGATCATATCCGGGAACATCAATAGTGATGTTGTCAGCACTTGCCATAGATTCTTTAAATATGACCTGAAATGCTGAAACAGAAGGGAATATGTGGAAGAACATTCTACATGTAGTATGCCTAAGTACGTTCGTGTCGTTAAGTTATCCGTGAAATTTTTAGCCAGGCAGTAACTATTTCATCTGTAGCTTTCTACCAAAAATTACGTAATTATGTCGTTCAAGTAATTTCTGTTAAGAAATAAAGTGCTGTTCCTCAAATTACGCACACAGCTATAACAAAAATTCAGAGCAGGAAATGTTGATGTCAATACAATTATCCGTTCAAAAATAACCATTACCAAATTCATAATGAAGCACATAATTCTAAGTAAATAATTAGCGGCTTACAGTGAAGTTGTATCTACCTGAATAGTACACATTCGTATTGTCCTTTCGCTCAGTAAATTCTTAATGGTTGGTTGGTTTGTGGGATTAAAGCGACCAGACTGCGACGGTCATCGGTCCCTAAATTCTTAATCTAGCAGTCTGTTCATGTACTTGCTGCTGCGTCTAGTTTCTATTATAAAACTACAAGAGCAAAGGTTTAACTATTACTTCTGAAACTATCCTTATATTTACTCATAGTTTGATCTTTACAGTTTCAGAAATATGAAAGTCAGCACTGAAGTCTCAAACAGCAGCAGTTCAACCTACTGCAATTTATGATGGAGCATCCTCTATAGTTACTACTTCTGTCGTTGCCGTCAAGTAAAAGCAGACCAAGATGAGAATACAAGAGAAGGAAAGGGAAGCGATGTGATGCAACTTTCAGGGGAAGTTCACATCATTTCAAATTACGTGGAATATTTTGGTATGAATATTTTCAACAAACAGAAAGACTAATCAGGGAAAAGAATGACTACAGGGAAGACTGTGATTGGTAGGTTACATCTGGGGATATGTGGCTACCAAACTAGTTTATGTTCACCATCCTCAAGAACATCCGATGGAAGGCCGTGGTTATAGACGACCTGAATTCTAACATCAAGACCTACCATTCTAAAGCAGGCGAGTAATGTCCTTGGTAAACGTTGATATTTCCACGGATGAACATTGGGTAATTTTCTAGGAAAAAAGTGGAGGGAATTTCGGCTGTCGTAACGTAAGTAGTTGTCAAGGAAGTTACCCCATTGCATCCCCGTAAGTTACTTGAACAAGCGATAGCATAGTAGCCGTTAAGAAAATGAAACAGAATGTATATTCCAGAACGAAATTTTCACTCTACAGCGGAGTGTGTTCTGATATGAAACTTCCTGTCAGATTAAAACTATGTGCCGAACCGAGACCCATACTCAGACCTTAGCCTTTAGCGCGCAAGGGCTGTACCAAATTTCTGTTGATCCTCTCACTCAGGTTTTTATTACAGAGGGCAGCTAACCCATTAACCGAACATGCTGAGATACCATGCCGGCGTCAACTGAGCTATCCAAGCGCGAATCACGACCCTTCCTCACAGCCTTACTTCCGCCAGTACCTCGTCTCCTACCTTCCAAACATCACAGAAAGTCTCCTGCGAAACTTGCGGAACTAGCATTCCAGAAAGAAAGGATATTGTGGAGACATGGCTTTGCCACACCCTGGGAGGATGTTCCCAGAATGAAATTTTAACTCTCCAGTGGAGTATGCGCTAATATGAAACTGTCTGACACACAGTTTCAATCTGCCAGGAAGTTTCATAATGTATATTCTTTGGTCATTTTAAATTATCTAGCTGCAGCTTCGCATTTGTTTTGTGGCTTTGAAGTTAGAAAGCAATGTATAAAACTTCCACTGTCCACTCGGGCGCTGTCATAGTGCAACAAAACTCTGATTGGTTATCTGTAACATTTATAGTTTGATGCCTGACCTGGAACAGAATCAAATTTGCTTGCATGAATCATCCACTGAATTATGAAGAAATGCCATCAGCTCAAAAGTCAAACTCTGAAACATAGTTTACTCACTTAAATATGTCTTCTTCCTACCATTCTGCTAGTGGTGGTAATTTTATAATGATGTGATGGCTAATAATTTTAGATTCTTTTCATTCTGTGGTGTTCCAGCAACAATTGCGATCACATTATCATTATTCTTTGGGTAACGGCGTCCTCATAATTTTATCTAAGAAGAACAAGATGCTGAAATTCTTTTTTCCAATGTAATTGGTTCTGTATTTTAAACACAGCTGCGCAACAGCAACGGTTCCACGTAATAAGACTAAAAACAGCCGACCAGTTGCAATGGATAAAGAAATCTTTACCTAGGTTTCGGCAGATTTAAATCTGTCTTCTTCAGAAGGCGGCAATTTTACATAAATATGGACTGATGTATCATCGTCGTTTTTACAAATATCTGCATAGATCCATTAGTCCAAATTAAAATATAGCCCTGAAAATAGGGTTTGTCATGTAAATAAAAATTAGTACATGGTTGTAGCAGAGCTCACAAGCGACTCTGTTCTGTCCGATTGGAGACGCGTCATGTTAAGCGACGGATGGCTTCCACGAGACACAGAAAATTATTTGTATCTCAGAGAACTGATGGTCACTATCTGAATAATTTTAGGTAGGCTGCTTTAATATTTCATTATTACATTCAAAGCAAACATTTTTGTATTATATAAATAATCATGAATGTGATACTCTTACTGCGGAGCTGAAGTTACATCATAACATAATGAAATGTGTGACTTATGCAAGAAACTGTTCAATTACTCAAGAAATGAAGCAGTAAAATATTTGCTACTATACTAATATTAGTCTGAGACTGAGAATTAGAATCTGAACATTTGCGAAACCATTGCCGTATATCAGCCAAAATTAGCAGTCAAAAAATCCTTTGCGGGGCAGAAAACTTGATAAACGCACTTACAAGAAATCTACCGAAAAATGGTTGGGGGCACTAGTCAATCTATGCTCTGAAGCATAGAGTGCAGGAACTCATTTTAATTTGATAACGTGCTGTGACAAGTTCATCAATAAATGCTGAGTTGAAGTAAGGATGAACGTACTAGGATCTTGCCGAAAATTATGACAGTTCAACAAATAGGTCAGTGCACGTTTAGTTTGTGATATAAATTAATTTTCGTTGCTCATTCCGTATCTTCGTAAGTACTGACTCTGTCACTACTATTTGAAGATTATTACCATGACAGGGCATCTACACAAAGAACTGAACAGATTATGTAAATGTGAAGAAGAAACTCAGTAACCTTTAATGAAGAAACCACTGGACGTCGTTATACAAAACGCTTCAACGACCATCACTTACGAAATAAATATGGGTTTGGCGAAAACTAACTAGTTTTAGTAAAATTACACTTACCTAAAACATGTAGGAAAACAGTGAGGCAGTCCATCTCTCCTGCGAGACACGAAAGAAGGTTATACGTGTACACCAACCACAGGGTAACGTCGACAGTGTTCAAAGAAGAATAAGGCAAATCGCTGCTGTGGCTTCCGTCTGGGAACTGAAACGCTTCTACACTGGCGGGCGAGTCCCACGGTGTGAGTCATGCCTGATGGCTGTTGGAGCTCGGACTGTCGACAGTGACGTCACGTACATCGTTTGACTGGAATTGTGCAGCCACCTAAGGGAGCTCTCTTGCGTGTTATCTCGACAACTAAGTGAAAGAAATTCCACCCAACTGACAACAGAATGATGCATTTTTCACTTTGTTTATCTTCGTTTAGAAATAAATTTGACCAAATGTTGTTATTCGTCATACTCGTACAAGTGTTTAAATTACATATACGTTCAAAAGTCTTTAGCAAAAATATTACAAAATGGGACTGTTTTGGATCAACAATCACTAGATATAAATGTATAAAACAGCAACCAGTCAGTTTTCGAATAATTATTTATTACCCCATGCGCTGGTTTTCGAACCTTTTGAGGTTCATCTTCAGGTTCATCTGTCGCAAGCCAGCACCCACCATGATGCTAGAAATAATGATGTAACGTCCAGAAACCATCTGAAGATGAACTTGCAAGGGTTCGAAAACCGGTTCATGGAATAATAAATAATTATTCAAAAAAGTGACTGGTTTCAGTTTTATGTATTTACATTCAGTTTACAGTCACGGGTTCTAAAGGTTCCGTAATGGATAAGCTTCATAACGATGACTAAGTTCGTAATGGTTCTGTTGCGCAATAACATAAATCGCGCGCCTACTTGATATGAGAACTGTTTATATACATCTTTTTATAATAAACATGTTGGCGTTATTTTAATGGAATAACTGTCATACTGTCCCATTATAAAATTCTTCCAATTTTATGGAAACGTGAATTCACCCGAAAGTGCTATCGATATGGAAAGATCATAATTATTCAAAATTTAGTACCTATACAGCTGAATTCTTACCTTGTGCAATGATTCTTGGAGATGCCCTACCTGAAAGGCATTATAAAATTGTAACCTGGGATGAAAGTTTCCCAAAAGCTGCACGGTGTGGTGTTGGCTGTTAAGGCGCTGTCAAGTAGCTGACGTCGTTGGTGTATAAGAGGAAATGTTGCACGCCTTTAGACAAAGAGTTAGCTACGCGTAAGCGATGTGCAAGATGGGTGCGCGATTTCTTAATTACTGTACAAGAACGAATTTTTCGTTAACGATAGGCTATGTTCATAAGAATCAAGGTAACAGTGTGAGTCGTTTTGTAACTGTCTGTTACATGGATCCACCAGTCTACACCAAAAATGAAATAGCAATCAAAACTGCAGGGGACCCCCATAGCCCTGTATCAGAGGGATGATATGGACTTCACATTACCGTTTTCTTGGAAGCGAAAGCTATATTTTTCATTAACTTGCAAACACTAAAACAGTAATGATGCAAACCTTCTGGACAACCTAAATGAAAAAATACGCAATAGAAAGCCTGTATGTCAAAATGTAAGGCATGTTCCTCCACACAAAACAGCTTTCGTAATAGGGTACATAGTGCTTTGATGTGCCATATGCTGCAATATTCAGTTTGTTGACTAAATTAGGAATTCTTCGAATTTTACCTGTTCTTACTGACTGCTTCAAATGCATTAATTTATCTGAACTTGCAACTTCGGTGCACGAAATACTGTGGAGAACGCCTTCTCTTCTATTCTCTGACGTAAAAGAAGAACATCATCGGTTTACTAACAAACTTACTCAACTATGAAACAAATATGCTCCGTCACAGCTGAAAACTTAAGGAAACATCCTGCACATAGGTAACTGATAAATTGAAATAGATCATGCCTCTCAAAGACGATGCACGTCGGCTAAGCAAACTACGCCCCACACATGCAAATCATATTAATTACAAGTAGAAGCGGAACAGTCGTCAAGCTGTGAGAAATACTAAACATAGACATGCCCATACATAACCGAAAACAGATATGCACCAGTTCTCCTACGGGAAAACCTGCCTGGTCTTGGTATAGGCAAAGTAAAAGGAGCCGGTCCTCCCATTATCCCAGCCTATCTACTGAAACGATACTTCACGTAAGCTACAACCACAATTAAATCACAAATGGAACAGCGATTCTCAGAATATTTCATGATGGTAGACAACTGTAGCCACGAAAGATTCTATCCATAGCATATTACTTGCAACACCGTCAAAAAAGCCATCATACCTATCGGATCAGCATCAACTGGAGACGATGGCATGACATTCCAAATGATAAAGCTTATTATTGACCCATTACTGCACATTGTAACAGATACTTTCAACCACTACTTACGCACAAGTGTTTTCCCTAAGGCCTGGAAACAGGGACTAGCGAAGCCATTACCTAAAATGGACGCTGCGTGCACGCTCTGATTACCGACCTATTTGCATTCTTCCTGAAGTGTCCAACGCCTTGGAATGCAGAGTCCACCTAACTTAGAATAACTTACCAGAAGTATACCAATCAGGTTTCCATAAGCACCACAACACTTGCCTTGATGAAGGTGAAATATGACCCAAGGCTTCACATGGATGCAAAAGAGACATCTGTCATCTGCTTCTTAGACTTCAGCAAAATCTTTGACACTGTCGACTATGACATTTAAGTACGAAACGTAGCAGCCTAAATTTCTCGCCAATTGCAGTGCAGTAGTTTCACTCATACCTGATTTTAGCCAGGAGTGCGTCGTGTTCGGCGCCGTAAAGTCACAATGGAGGCACATAGTATCAGTCTTCCCCCATGGTTCGGTATTAGGTCCGATACTGTTCTCGTTGTACGTAAATGATATGAAACAAATTATTTCCTGCTGTAAGTGCCACATGTAAGCTGATGTCTTCCAGTGGTATCTAAGTGCAAAACCAATAAACCCGAAGCTAACAACCAAGAACCACAACACCGATCTGTGTGCACTGTTAAAATGGGCGCAGGATACCGAGTTAAAATTCAACCGTCCAAAACTCGAGTGGTACTGGTTGGCTATTCTGGGCTCATTAGCCCTAAATATGGGAGATCTCCACAATATTTAACCTTAAATGGGACAAATATCTTTTCTCCTTCAGCGAGGAGACTAGGAGTAACACCGGATGGAAATCTAAATTGGTCTGAGCACGTAACTGCAACGTGGGTGAAGGCATCAGCATCTCTCCATGCCATGCAAAAATATAAAAAGCTCTTCCATCTTGATCTCAAAAAGAAACTTGTACAGACACTTACATTTCCAATTACTAATTAAACCGAAGTTATCCTGCAAGGTCTTTCTCCGGAAAGCACACGGTGACTGGAACTCGTTATGAATGCCTGTGTTCGTTATATTTGTGATGTTTGGCTCTTTGATCACATTTCACCATCATATGGACGACTATCCTCGCTGCGTGCAGACAAGCGCAGAGATTTCCA
Organism: Schistocerca cancellata; assembly: GCF_023864275.1. NCBI lineage: Eukaryota > Metazoa > Arthropoda > Insecta > Orthoptera > Acrididae > Schistocerca > Schistocerca cancellata. The sequence continues at coordinate 234,566,377 of NC_064629.1, read as the reverse complement.
TACTCTCTGTCTTCTCTATTGTCTTATCAATGAACACTGCTCTCCTCGACCTTGATGCTCTTGTCTGAACAATTTGGCAGAAACGCTCGCTGCCATCAGAGGAAGATCATTTCTGTGCCACTCCATTGTTCAGTCATTTTCTCGAAGTTCTTCTTAGTAGCAGGAATCCGATTCTGCAATAACCTACCGCATTGTATGAGAGGTCTGAATAACATCTCCTACTTCAGAAGACAGATAATGACACGTTCACCAAAACGAGAATAGTGGACACCATTGTCCCTGTACACACTGGTTACCCCACATCCCTCAGCCCAACCTGCTCTTATTACTGATATTACTATTATTATTATTATTATTACTGCTGTTAGTGGGAGAAGTTGCAGTTGTACAAGCAATACCAGTATTAATTTTATTAGTTTATAGTCAGAGTTACCTTACTCACAATGGAAATGAAGACATTCAATTCATTTTGATACTAGTTGTCATACTGAAATCATTATTTGTTAGACAACTATGATTTAAAAAGGTACTGTATGTGCGAAACTGAGTTACGATGTAAGAGAGGGCTTGAAAGCCCCAATCACATAAGGTTAAACAATTAAATAAGTAAATACTTCTAAAGAAGCTGGTGATTAAAGTCCAGTAACTCTTTAAGAAGGGAAATTTTGGCTAAGGAAAAACGTTCCATCACTCATTGCCTGTGTTGCGCTTATCTGATCGTAAATATACCAGTTTATAAAGATGACGAGAGTACATGCAAAGTATTTGCTGCAACAGTCCACATATGATGTCCACAAATACTGCTGAGAGTAAAACAGAGCTAGGATACTGCGACCCAATCGTCAACTGTTCTCAAAAAGATGGACAGCAATCTTTAGCACCAATTAAAGGATATTATTCATAAAGTAGAGATTTTCGAACACAGAGTGAAGGCTTTCATTTGATATACTTGATTCGCTACAAGAACACACAAGTCGATTTTAATGTGTTACTTGTGATTAAACATACTAGAACATTTGGAATAGTAGGCAATTCGAGTCACATATTAGTATTCTAGGTGTGCTTTACTATTATAACAAATTTTATTCACCAAAATGAACAGGGATTTTCATGAAACACTCAAAACAAGAATAGTTTACAGAAGAACTTGGAATGCTACGTATAATAACTCCGAAAAGTGCAGAACACTTGCAGGCTATTTCAAAGGACAACGTAACTGCCATCCACGAAAAGAAGAATTTCGTTTTGATAACGTAACCCATATACAGCAGACTCAAAGCCAACAACAATAGAGGAAGTCATAGAAATCGTAAAACAACTCAAAAAACGAAGTGTCAGGAGAAGGCAGTACAGTTGCTGAATTGTGGAAACAATCGAGTGACAATATTATTCCATTGCATAAAAAAGGAAAGAAAACTGATCCTAATAATTATTGAGGAATATCCCTCTCGTTAGTGACTTATGAGATCTTGTCGATGGCCCTATTAAAGAGAATGAAGGAAAAGTCAAATCACAACTAGGGGAATATGAAGAAGATTTCGGAAGGGAATATCTTGTGCAGAGAAAATACTAACCATATACAACATGATACAAATGAAGAAAATCAGAGACATGAAATATGTGATAACTTTTGTACATTTAAAAAACTGATATGACTCAATTGGTATGACTACACTAATCAGAATTCAGAAACGAAAAAGGATTCGACAATAAAACAACATAAATATTCAAAGCAATTTTAGAAAACACAATATCGAAGGTAAAATATATGGGGGAACTGTCAAAACATTTTGAAACAAAATCAGGAGTAAAACTGGGAGATGGTATATCATCTCTAAATTTCATCTGCATGTTAGAGAAGGTAGTGGGAGACTGGAGTAAATCCATCGATCCTAAGGGTCTTCAACTTGGAAGAAACCCAAATAAAATCACCACAGACTCTCTAGCTTTAGCAGATGACATGGCATTAATTACTAACCCATTGAATAATGCCAATGAGCAAATCGCAGAACTACAGGAACGAGATGACAAAAGAGAATTAAATTATCATTTAAAGAAACACGCTACAAGATCAATACCTATGATGCCCCACTAAATCTTGAAATTCATGATAACGCAATATCTAAAATAAACTGTTTTAAACAGATTACAAGCAATATAAAAGAAAATGCAATCAAGAAAATAGAGTACATAAAACGGAAAAGGCATTCCATGTGATAAAGAACATTGATAACAAGAAAAATTTGTCCTGGAGCATAAAAATAAGGCAATATTAAACAGCAGCAAGGCCTGAAACACTGTATGCAACAGAAAAACTTAAAGTAACACAATTTAGGCATCTTGAAAAACTGGAAAAAGTTGAAAGAAGAATTCTAAGGAAAAGTATTGGAGTGTAAAAGTAATCGCAATGTTGAATACATATTAAGATCGCATAGAGAGTTCTATGTGAAAATGGAAAAGCTAAGTGATGTAACGAGCAAAAGAAGACTATAGTTTTATGGATACATCCACCGAATAGATAAGAACAGACTAACCACACAAATCTTCAGCTTACTAAACAGCTACAAGTTCAAAACCACATGGTTCACTGAAATTGACAAATACCAGCAAAAATTAATTAGAATTGACATAGCAGACAACAGAATGCTTTTAGAAAAGCAAAACAAAATGGAACATGACAGTAAAAAAAAAAGACGTCTGAAAAAGAAAGTGAGTGGGCCCAGGAAGAATAGGGACGACACTATTGAAGGATGAAGCAAGTCTCGGAGCAACTAAAGTTAAATGCAAAGAATCAAAACTAAAGTTTATTTATGGTGCCTAGGAAAGTGTTTTTTGAATAAATAAATAGATAAAATTAATTGAATCGTGCAGTAACAAGGTTCGTTTATCTAATCCAGTAATCATGATACAGATTTTCTGTGGTTTATTGGCGTAGTTAAAATAAAAATAAATGTTTAACCATTATTACTTACATTAATACACAGAAAATCAATAAGTGCAATTTCCCACATCCAGACCGATAAAGCATAGGCTAGTATGAATCTAAAACAACCCTATCATTTAACGCATTATAACATAGAAAAATGGTTACCGGCGTACTTCATTTTAGTATTTGTATCAACGTTTCTTACACAGGATTGCACATTAACTAATCTGTTCGTTTTCCGACGAATGGGATAGTTGTTTCTGTCATTTTCTGCCCACTATCGTTATCGGATCTCTCTTGCCACATTTTTGCTAAATGGATTACTTGAAAGGTGCGGTGTATGGTACTAAAGTGGAAACACGTGATGCTTAATAAACTCATGGAAGATCTCCGCTGAGCAGCCCATGTCTTCCAACATGGGTGGAATTGTAGAATAATGTGTACAATAGAATTTTGTGTGGGGATGAAGAACAGTGGCCACTTATCATGCCTGAGTTAAATGGCCAGGTTAGAATAGTGTGCCTTTAATAACCTGATGGTATCTTTGGCCTAAATCTGGGCCATGGTCATGGAGAAACAGGTGTTTTGTTGCTAAAAATACATCGATGAATAATAATCAGCTTAAACCTAAGTTATTACAACAAAACTTTTTAAATACCAACAATTATACTGGTTATGTGTATGCGTTTGTGCATTCAACTTCTGTCTGACCATTGCCCTTTTCGTTTTTCCACATGAGTTTTCTTTATCTAAGAGCCTGATTAAGCACAATTGTAAGTTTACCTCGTAAAGGGAGAAATGTGTTTGTTCACCATTCTTGGATTTTCTAGTTAGACGGTTGATTCTTTTATCATCAGCCCAATCAGTTGCACCTATATTTCCAGTCTGCGAATTATCGTGACGAAATGTATGTAAAAGGCTTTTGCACATTGGACATACATAGTTTCCAATTCTGAGAGTTTGCCTGAGCAGATCGACCATCTACAGTCATCATCAGGGAAAATGGATACTCCGTCCTGCAGATCAACAGCTCGTTATCAATTAAAGCAGAAAATCAGCAGCGGAAGAAGGAGGATAATACGCCGGCAAAGTCAACATATTTTCTTCTGATTGTTGACAACGTCTATGATTTTCTGACGAGACATTTTTGTAATGGCGAAGGATGAGTTATTATTGAGAAAGACTTGAGTATACGAAATTCCTTGCCATTGTGGTATGGCTTACATACAATGATGAGCCAGAAGAAAGCGACCACATCCGTAATAGCACTTTGGTCCATCTTTGGAACACAATACAACAGCAATTTTTTGTGCCACGAATTTGACACGTACTTGGTAGTTTCCTGGAGGTTTATGGTACCTTATTTCTGCTTATAGGTCACGCAGTTTCCGTATATAACGGGAACTGTGGCTTCTGGTTGCAGAGCTGGCGCTAGATGGCGTCACGGTGTGTTCCATCAGGTTCAAGTCCTCAGTGTGAGTTTGCTATCATACTCCATTCTACATCTACATCCATAGTCCGCAAGCCACCTGACGGTGTGTGGCGGAGGGCTACATCTACATCCATAACTCTGTCCTAGTGACACGAACTACTACCCTGATGGGAGATACCTTCATCATCGGAGTAGACATCGAGCATGAAGGAATGCAAGTTGTCCACAGTAATGTTCAGGTAATCCACAGCCGTCTTCGAGGCGTCGATTAGTAACACAAGTGATTAAATTACGTTATCGTTGTAGCTTCGTACCCAAAGGCAGGCCACAGGTCCGTGGTGCAATACGTATTCCGAGTAGCCGTTCGTCTAGATGACAGTGCAGCTGAACACTACCATGGTGCTCGTATAATAAGGAAAGTCAGCCACATACGCCCATGCGACGCAATTCCATGATCCACAGTCTAATCTCGATGATCCCGTGCCCACTGCATTGTTGCGCAGTGTACCTAGTGCGTTCGTCAATCGTGTCATGTCGCACTTTTCAGTTCTGAGCCCACAATGAACGTGTAAAGATGCCTAGAAAATAGTGTCTCCCGCCAAGTGCGAAGTCCTGCTGAGGGTTTCAGCCTGATTAGCCCACACAATGTAACTGTCATGGGTCTCCTTCTTCATGACAATGCTCCGCTATACATTTCAGAGGCAAGAACTAAGCTCCTGCAGCGTTTTCAATGGGAGGTGTTTTGATGACCCACCATACAGCTCAGACTTGGCTCTCTCTGATATTCAACGCACTTGATGCGCTGACTATGACAGTGCTTCTGCACAGAAAAGGCGCTGCAAACTAGGGTAGGGAATTGATGGAAAGCACAGAAGGCTCTTTTCTCTGACGAGAGTTTTCGTAAGCTGCCACAACGCCACGACAAATGTCTAAATCTGAGCGGCGACTGTGTAGGGAAGTAGCTGGAAGGTGTAGCTAAATGTTGCAAATAAGGTGTTTCTCTGTTGTTTCCTTTTCGCGACCAGTCGTAGATTGAAAATAAAAAAAAAATAGTCCTCGTACTTCCCTTGCTGCATCACGTATCCGCCCACGCCACCAGATGGCACTCGGACTTGCAGTGTGTAGTTATCACATGGTTCTGACTCATTAGTGTAGGTCACACCAAATGTACCATTCGAAAATGTTGTGTAGAAAATCTATACTTCTCTTACCGTTGCAAACCACAAGGTGTGCATAGCAAAACATTATATACATAGCGGGGACATAGTGGTGTAATGGCGACTGTTAGTGCATTTTGGGTTCGCATTAGTAAAGAGACCTTGGAGATACGCACGGCAGAAACCTTACTAACGGCGACAGAGGCTTTCGGTTTTGTAACGCGTTGGATCCCATTATTTCCTTCATCCACCCTCGGCAAACACGATGGAACACGCAGACGGACACTGCATGCAGCACCCATCTGGACGCTTGGTATTCACGATGTCTTTCACCATATATGAAGTTTGAGCCGTGTGTGGCGCGTGTTCCCGCCATCATGTACTTTACACCCTGTTTTTAACGTACTTCCACCTCACTACGCAGTCCGCCCCAGTAGCTGAGTGGTCAGCGTGACGGATTGCCGTCCTCCGGGCCCGGGTTCGATTCCCGGCTGGGTCGGAGATTTTCTCCGCTCAGGGACTGGGTGTTGTGTTGTGTTCATCATCATTTTCATCCCCATCCGGCGTGCAGGTCGCCCAATGTGGCGCCGAATGTAATAAGACCTGCGCCAAGGCGGCCGGACCTGCCCCGCGAGGGGCCTCCCGGCCAATGACGCCAAACGCTCATCATCATCATCATCACCTCACTACGCTAATTTAAATTACTGGTGTCACTGAGTAACAGCTTTGCCTGACCGTGACCAGTGCTAGCAGCGCGTATCGATATATCCCCTCTCGTAGTACCTTTGGTCGACTGTTATTACTTCCCGGTCCTTGTCTGTCGTAAGCGAGTTCTGATCGCGAGTCTGGGCTGCCAGCCAGTTGGAATGCGTTTGGAGCGCAGTCGGGACCTGCCAGTCGGAGAGTCGAATGCGGCACTAGTGCAGTCGGGTTGGAGCCCCAGTGAGCTCTGCGTCGACATGGCTTGCCCGACCATTGCCGCGACGCATCACTTGAGCCAGGCCACGGTCTTGGTGGATCGTTGGTCGGTCGTCCTACCGGACGACCCCTTTTGGCTCGCCGACTGTTCATGAGTCGACTGTGTCTGTGTGCTTCGACTCTTGATTTGTGTGCGTGAGTGCTTAGTTATTATTGGGTATCGTTCAGGTCTTGTGCAAGTGTTTGGTAGGTTGTGTGTATAGTTGGTGTTATTTCCACTGACGACTATTTTGATCTTGTTGGCATTCTGAAGGAGTCGGTCGGTTGCTGAGGACCAGGGAAGTGATCTCCGCGCAATGCAGTCGTCTGGTCCACTGGCGGTCCCTGCGCAGTGTTGGAACGCATGTGGAGCTGTCAGATCGCTACGAGCTTCGTGGTTCACCGACCCAGGACGTCAAGGTTGAGTAGTGGTTTGAACTACCTAAGCCACGTGCATTCATGTTGTGGTTCGTTTCGGTGGTTCACAGTACGGGAGGTTTTCCTGTGGGCAACACCAAGTGTTTCTTTTGCTGAAATTTAATCGCCATGCGGTGCAATTAGTTATATTGGTTGATTACAATTCGAGTGCACCTGCGGAATTTTCTGCCTTGTGGCCGTTAGTGTTCTGGTTACCTGCCCTGGCCACTAACGTAATTTCAGGCAATGTCTTTTCCTCACGTGTTGTCGCTGTCCAACATGGTGTGTAATTTTGACAGCTAATATATATATGCTGTATATATATCATTGTAGATCATCACGTTCGTAACCTTTTGTGTTTGAGTTCTCATGTACTGATTGGTGGCAAGCACGTCGTTGTGTCGGTCGGTCCGTGGCTGTCCCATTGTTGGATTCCGACGGATCTAGTACAGTTTGGCTCACCACCTGTCTCACCTAAGTGAACGAGGGCAGACCGACGTCCCTGGAGGCTTCTGAGTGCCGTTTTCTTTATTGTCCTTCTTACTGGTGTTTAATTCTCTGTTAATAATCTATCACAGCCAATGATTTAAAAATTCTTGTTTTTACTGGACTTTATGCATTTTGAATTTTGAAAAATCAATTGTGGGCCTTAAGCCACCTAAAACCTCATTCTTGAAATTACCCTTTAAGCAAAAACATTGCAGCCTTCTGCCATAAAAGATTATGGTAATATATTTTAAAATTTTCAAATTTAATTGTGGCCCTCACCCGCTTGTATTGCATGTTGCATATGTTTGTTCTATCTGCTTTTGCTTTGAGGCTTTCCAGTCTAGCTGTGATACCATATATATCTTAATTATTTTGTTTGCTATTTTAACTGCATTTTAATTTTGTTGACTTTTAAGATTTCTTATTTGGAGGACCTCAGCCGTGAAATAATTGCCTTTTTGAAACTTGTAGTTCTAAAGGTTTGGCTATGTGCCATTGTGGTTTAAAGGTGTTATTAAAATATAATAAATTACGATTTTGCGTGAACCGGACCGACACCTTATTTAGCCCTTTCCACAATCCTAATCACCTGTTCTGCCCTGCGGGTTTAGCGGGCATTTCAGAGTTGATGTATGACGTCGTAGGTATACATATAGACAAGGCTTCTTGTTTTATTTTGGTCGGACTGGTATCGGGATACGTGATATGTTCAGTGGTAGTATCACTATTGTGCCGCCATAGAATTTCTGTAAATTAATTTGAAAACTTGACTTTAACTCAATGACGCTGCAATAGTGAATTATGCGACCACCGTAGCGTGTAGTCCTATCTCGGTCCGGTCAAAATAAAAATAAACCTTAAAGCAGACAGCCTTGTCTGTGTATATACATACAATGGCGTTCATCAGGTACCATAGGTCAGATGAGTTTGCATTTCCGCCAACGAGCGTGCTACATATTGGCAGACTGGTCGGTTCATGACACATACTCGAAACGTGTGTAGCTCGGTAATAAATTGTGTGACGTGAGTAGCTGAGGTAAGTATTAGATGACTCACCTTAAGTTATCTGGCGCGAGCCCAGATGAAATAGACAGCTTTGCTCTAAAGGACTATCAGCTGTACATCCGAAACATCGTCAAGTAATCTGTGCGCCTGAAAAATTTGAAGTCTGTGGATGGGAAGATTTTGCTGCGTCGTGAGAGGAAAGGTAGGTTGTCGTGGAAAACGGCTCTGAAACAGTTTAACAGGTCACATTGCATTCAAAGCTAGGGGTGCAACTGGGATACTTACCAGAATGAAAACGTCGATGTAGAACACACATTTATTCAGATGCTCATTAGACAAACTATGAAGTACGCAGGTAGTAGCATCAATGCAACAAACCAGTCTTAAAATGAAAATGCTATGTATTCCATGTGCTAGAGATGATTAACACACCAGCTGATTTACGAAATCACAGATCAACATTGAAAACTGTCAGCTTTGACCGACAAAATCGTGAATTCAGGGCCTATGCTGTATTCCTTATCATCAATCTGAAAAATATTCTTCTGAATCTAGATGAGCAGGCCAAGTGACCGATCTTGACATTCGAAATGCCTCTTCTCTGTTCCCAAATAAAAGTCGTATCAACTGATAAATCAAGAGGCAACTTTTCCTGCAACAAGCTATCTACTTATCTTATCCTTATGATTCATTACTATTTTCGTATTAAATAAGGTACTTGAGGTAACTTCTGAGTTAAACATGTGCGAACTGCCATGCCTCCTTCCTCCATCATCATTTCTGTTTATTAGTTATTAAATTACGTTATGGTTGTAGCATCGTACGCATAGGCAGCCCATAAAACTGATTGTCTGATTGACTGTTGTTGTATTCCCCCTCTTCCCCCTAGGCAGACTACGTACGGGGGAGGGGGGCGGCTGTGACCCTCACGCTGCCTACGATATCGTTCTGGCAGTGCACCGATTCGTCCACCAAGTGAGTCTGCCCAGACCCGTTTGCCTGTGTGTGGGCGTTGGGCTCATGTCCGGGTCCACGGTCCTAGTCAGTCGGTCCGGCCAGTTGACTTCTACCTGCTAACCCAGACTGCTACCTGCCAACCCACACTTTATCAGTGTAGGTAGGTAGGGTCGGCCAAACACTCGCCTGTGTCCACACACATTCTGCGAGTCGGCGAGCGAATCGGCGGACGGGACAGCGTACCAGTTGGACTGTGAATGGGAGCCTTCACAGACAAGAAAGCTGCAGCCGCCCGCACCCCACATCCTGGAGTAAATGGCCCTTGCTTCCATTGTTGTTCACTGCCTCAAGTCCACCCTTACAAAATATAGTCTCCAGTACCGTGAACATGCCCACTCATATTCAGTTATTAGGTGGTTCGCCACAATATGTAATCTGCAAACACATTCTTTCTATCATATTTCGACTGATATTGCACAAATGCTGACAGAACTTGAAATTAATTCTTTCGGTCATGGCCTCCTCATATAAGAACATACTAAATAAATTCATAGTACATTAAAATTCGTTAAATTTTACCATTTGTGATTGTTGTCCTCATATTATCACAAGCTGAGAGTTTATTTGATAACATTGTCGCCATCTCCTGTCAATCTGTGATACCACAAAACAAAACTGAATGTGCACAGTTACATGGACACTTCCCAGTATTCTTAGTACCTCCCATCAGCTGGTTAATATCTTCTGAGTTTATTTACAAAAATTTATTTGTACGTAGAAAGGTGCATTCTTGAAGGTGAAAATTAAATTTGGAAATTTGTGGTAAGTACTATGGGACCAAACTTCTGAGGACATCGGTTCCTAAGCTCACACACTACTTAATCTAACTTAACTTACACGAAGAACATCACACACACCCATGCCCGAGGGAGGACTCGAAACTCCGACGGGGGGAGCCGCGCGAACCGTGACAAGACGTCCTAAACAACGATGGCGAAAACTAAAGATGTCTTTCACAACGAAAGGTAAGTGACATATTTATAACTTTATGTTAGTCTTCAAATGTTGACATTGTGATTGAAAAATTTCGGGTATTATTTCGCTGTCTTTTTAGTCGTCTTACGGCGATTTCAAAATGCCTCGAGTCCAAGACAGACGAAGGACCCTCGAGAAGAAGAAGTTATAGAGCTCCTAAATTCATCTGGAATTGATGATCTATCCGATGACCCTGACGATGATTTTGAACAAGAGGACAATATGGGGTAAAGTTAGACGTTTTATATCATACGGTATATTGTAAGCTGAGTAGCCTAGACACAAAGCCCGCTAACTGCATGATGACACTGAAATAATCACGAAACACTCACCCCATACAAACGACAATGCTTTGACAGCGAGAATGTTTTTGTTGCGTACGAATTTCTTACAGCGCAGCCAACCTAAAGCTGAATAATAAAAATATCCATTCTAATCGTAACAGAGTGAAAGCTTTGAATGTCGAGATTGGTAAGTCTGATGTCTGATCACGTGCTTTGCATCCAGACATGGCAGGGCAACAGCTACGCCTATTGAGCATATAGCGGGCTTTTCATCCGAAGACAACATGCAGTTAACCGCTTTTGAAACCGAACATGATTTTCGACAGCCATTTTTGGCGGTTTATAGCCGGTTTTGCAACCTGAATTATATTCCATCATGTAGGCGCTGAAAAAATCTATGCGGCAGTGCGCCCACCTCAAAATCGACATAAAATTAATTTAGCGGCTGTTTTATCTGGGTACTCAGATGTACGTTTTTTATGAGTTTTTCTTTTTAACAGCAATTTTTATTATAGGTTCTGGAAGATGATAATGACGATGATGTTTGGTTTGTCGAGCGCTCAACTGTGCTGTCATCAGCGCCCGTACACATTCTCAATCTGTACACAGTCCAATCTAGCTACTTTCATGAATGATGACGGAATGATGAGGACCACACAAACACCCAGTCTGCGAGCAGAGAAAATCCCCAACCAGGCTGGGAATAGAACCTGGGACCCCTCGATCCAGAGGTAGTAACGCTAGCCACTACACCACGAGCTACGTACTAGGTTCTGGAGATCTCCTTATCGTCGGAGCGTGAAACAATGATGACAAAGAACAAGACCATCCTGAAATAGATATTGTGCCTGAAACTGATATGATAGACGTTGTTTATCTATAGTGGCATCGTAATTTTGGATAATTAACAATCAAAAAAGATATACAGTGGAGGAAAAGAGGACTCTCTTATATATCACCTTTTTTTCGAATGATACAAATGTTACTCTGAGCCAGTGGATGACCCTGCCAGTCCATACCAATTTTTGAAAAAATATTTCACTGATGTTCTTGTGTAGAAATGTGTGGAATGCACAAATATTTTAGCGGTTTACAGAAGTGTAGGTACTTTTTCCCCTAGGACAGAGAAAGCAATACTTTCACTTATAGGAATTCACATTCTGATGGGAAATTAGAAATACCCCAGGATTAGATGTTACAGGGAGCTGCAGCTACGCATTTCCCAAATAGCAGACAATACCTCAGTTAACCATTTCCTAAAATTGAGACAGAACTTCCATGGTGATGACATAACAAGTGATCCTGATGAAATGATCGATTTTGGGAAGTCAGAACAATATACAATTCCATAAGAGAATGGTTGATGAGTATACCAATAGAAGAACATCTTAGTGTCGATGAGCAAATGGTGCCTTACAGGGGATCATTCAATGTAAAACAGTATGTGAAGGGCAAACTGAAACCACGGGAATAAAAATATTTGAACTCTGATTTTATAATATATTAGGGCTCGACGACAGAACTTGATCCGGCAATGTCAAAAATATTTGGTCTTGGTGCATCAGTAGCGGTGAAATTAGCACAAAGTATCAATGAATAAAATGTGCTTCTCATTTTCGATAATTATTTCCCAAATTACAGTCTCCTGAAATACTTGAGAAATAAGAATATGTACGCAGTATGTAGGGTACGCCAAAGTCGCTTCAAGAGCCCACCATTTTCGAGTGACAAAGACATGAAGAAATGGGGTAGAGGCTTTGCTGAGGAGCTGATAATTGAAGAAGGGGAAGTTATACTATCAAAATGGTATGACAATAAGCCAGTGGTACTGGCGTCGAATTTTGTGGGAAGAGATGGGATAAAACTGAATAGAAATATGTTAAAATCGTCCAGTTTACAATCAACATATGGGATTTTATGATCACAATTTATCGCACATTCATCAGTTCGTGAAAGTGGATGCTTCGCATGTTTGCTCATGCAGTTGATATTGCTTGTGTAAATGCACGGGTTGACTAGAAGTAAAATACATCGAATTAGGTGTTCCTAAAAATAAGACCCTTTATTTGCTTCACTATAGGGCAAGTCTGGCCAAAGTAATGAGAAAAATAGATAAGCCAGCTGCCAGGAAAAGGGGGCATCTCATTAGTGAGAGTCCAATGCCATTTCCAAGCTCTTCAAAACGAGCCAGTGCGGAAGTTCGTGCAGAAGCTGATGTTCATTTGGATAACGATGGGCATCTTCCAGTGGTCAGTGACGAAAAATTCATTTGATAGGTGCAAGAAATCGAGTTGCAAAGGAAAAACAAAATTTTATTGAGTAAAATATAACATTCACTTATGTCCAGATAGAAAAAGATATATTTCTTTGATTAACATTCTTCACAAGTGTAAAACCGTAGTTTACGCATATAATTATTAAATAAGCTTTTGGTAATTTATGCCGGCAGTGACGTCACTGGTGCCCGTGACATTGCCATACATGGGCATGTTTTGAGTTGGCGTTCGATGTGCCCTCCTCAACCGCGCGATCGTTGGATCCCACGCAGCGCTGAGCTGCAAGCCACCGTCTCTATTCAGGGTGTTTGTGGTAATTTTTATTTCAATAGCTTCCTTTATTAAACTGTCCCAGAAGCCGTTAGGGCGAGCCACGACAGAGGTATCGTCAAATTTTATGTGGTGATCGTTTTCTAACGCATGCTCAGCTAACGCAGATTTCTCTGGATAGCGTAGGCGATAATATCTTTCATGTTCTTTCCTGCGTTGTTCCACAGTGAGCACTGTTTGTCCGATGTACTTCTGGCCACACTCACAAGGTTGGCTCCAGCTGTTGCAAACCTCTTCATTGAGAATTTTGAGGATATTGCCATAGATACTGCAACATTGTAGCCGAAGTGTTTCTTTCGATAAGTTGACAACACGTTCGTCATTTGGAGACATGGACGCGAGAAACTAGACGAGTTTTTGGAACACCTCAATGGCATCAACAGTAATATCCAGTTCACCATGGAGGTGGAAAAAGATAATGCATTGCACATCCTCGACGTCCTTGTCCACTGTAAACGAATTGGGTGCCTTGGCCACAGCGTCTACAGAAAACCCACTCTCACAGACCTGTACCTGCACGCCACCAGCCATCATCATTCAGCACAGAAGCGTACAGTATTACAAACATTGGTGTATCGTGCAAGAGTAATATCAGACGACGATAACCTGCTTCATGAACTGAGCCACCTACGCAAGGTTTTGGGGAATAACGGCTACAGCGCCCATCAAATCAATCTTCAGGCCTCCAACGAAGATCCGTCAGTTACTGACACTAGTTAAAGACGCAGTAGGTCTCAGAACACCTGGAGTCTACGAAATACCTTGTGAGTGTGGCCAGAAGTACATCGGTCAAACAGTGCTCACTGTGGAACAACGCAGGAAAGAACATGAAAGGTATTGTCGCCTACGCTATCCAGAGAAATCTGCGTTAGCTGAGCATGCGTTAGAAAACGGTCACCACATAAAATTTGACGATACCTCTGTCGTGGCTCGCACTAACGGTATCTGGGACAGTTTAATAAAGAAAGCTATTGAAATAAAAATTACCGCAAACACCCTGAATAGACACGGTGCCTTGCACCTCAGCGCTGCGTGGAATCCAGCGTTCGCGCGGTTGAAGAAGGCATATCGAACGCCAACTCAAAACATACCCATATATGGCAACGTCACGGGCACCAGTGACGTCACAGCCGGCAGCTAGCGTATATAAGGGCGCACCAACAGCCCACTGGCAGTCATATTACTTGACAATGTCCAAGGATTGCTTGGCCGAAAGCTCGTGTAGTTTTAAGCAATTGACGCGGTTGGAAACCCGAGAACATTTTATTCAGTCTCAAGATATGAAACTTCCTGGCAGATTAAAACTGTGTGCCGGATCGAGACTCGAACTCGGGACCTTTGCCTTTCGCGGGCAAGTGCTATACCTACTGAGCTACCCAAGCACGACTCACGCCCCATCCTCACAGCTTTACTTCTTCCAGTACCTCGTCTCCTACCTTCCAAACTTAACAGAAGCTCTCCTGCGAACCTTGCAGAACTAGCACTCCTGAAAGAAAGGATATTGTGGAGACATGGCTTAGCCACAGCCTAGAGGATGTTTCCAGAATGGGATTTTCACTCTGCAGAGTGAAAATCACATTCTGGAGTCTCAACACATTTTTTGATGTCATTGTAGCCTGTATACGAACTGTGGGAACGTGAATTATTATAGTTGCAGTTCTCTGTGACCTGTGAAACGGACGCCAGAATGCATTAGTATTGTTCGTATTTACATCAAATCTGGTAGGGTTTATAAGGGGCTGAACAGCGTCAGATGTTAAGTGAACACTGTGAAAGACATGGAGATGCCTCGCACTCGTGTGGGGCAATTTGCGTGTTTCCATTTGGTTAGCTTTGTCGACTCATGTAATATCCAGATTACTAAGACATTCAGATGTGACAGTATCCCGGTGTTGGATTGCATGGGAACATGAGGGTATTCATACTCGTCGCAAAGGTTCTGGTCGACCACATTACACCATCACAAGGGAGAATCGAAGTATTGTGTACTAGGCACATGGCAACCTCTCCGCATCTGTGTCTGACATCCGAGAACAAGTAATGGACTCCCTGCAACATTCTGTCCTCTGGCATTAGTTGGAGGACAGAGCACTTCTTGGCAGTGTTAAGGACGACCTTGGTTTACGTAAATCAGGGGTTTACAAAATACCGTGCCAATGCGGTAAGGAATACATAGGTCAGATAATTCGCACCATTTAAGACCGATGCCGTGAACACCAGTAACACACGAGTTAGCAACAGCCTTATAAGCGCGCAATCGTCGAGCATTGCCTGTCAGAACTTCACCGCATGGATTATGACAAGCTCAAGGTCCTAACACAGACTTCAGATAGATAGTAAGCTGTTGTGGATTGCCCATGTTCAGGATCTTGTTCAGAAACTAAATGCTGCTTTATTTACCATTAGAACAGTATCTGAAATAAGTGACAGTTCAAAACGGAAAGTAGTCTACTTCGCATATTTCCATACGCTTATGTCATATGGTATTTTTTTGGGTAATTCTTCTGATTCAAAAATGGTATTTTTGGCTCAAAAACGGGCTGTTCGAGCTATATATGGTGTAAGTTCGAGAACCTCTTGTCGACCCCTATTCAGTAGTCTTGGAATTCTGACATTGCCCTCACAGTATACATTTTCTTTAATGTCGTTTGTTGTTAGCAATATTAGCTTATTCCCAAGAGTTAGCAGCTTTCACTCAGTTAATACCAGGCAGAAATCAAATCTGTATGTGGAATGCACTTCCTTGACTTTTGTGCAGAAAGAAGTGTACTATTCTGTTGCATCCATTTTCAATAAGCTAGCACAAGAACTCAAAAATCTTAGCAGTAGTCCAAACGCTTTTAAGTCTAAACTGAAGAGTTTCCTCATGGCTCACTCCTTCTATTCTGTCGAGGAGCTCCTGGATGAGCTGAAAAATTAAGCACATTCCAGTGTTACATTGTCGATTTTCTTTATTTAATCTTACGAATTGTCGCCTGAATACGTTTCTTGTATTTCATTTTATCTGTTTCTACTATCGTGTTGTAATTTCATGTATTGACTCGTTCCATGACCATGGAGACTTCTCCTTAATTTGGTCCCACGGAACAATAAATCATCATCATCATCATCATCATCATCATCATCATCATCATTTAAGACTGATTATGCCTTTCAGCGTTCAGTCTGGAGCATAGCCCCCCTTATACAGTTCCTCCATGATCCCCTATTCAGTGCTAACATTGGTGCCTCTTCTGATGTTAGACCTATTACTTCAAAATCATTCTTAACCGAATCTAGGTACCTTCTCCTCGGTCTGCCCCGTCTCCTCCTACCCTCTACTGCTGAATCCATGAGTCTCTTGGGTAACCTTGCTTCTCCCATGCGTGTAACGTGACCCCACCATCTAAGCCTGTTCGCCCTGACTGCTACATCTGTAGAGTTCATTCCCAGTTTTTCTTTGATTTCCTCATTGTGGACACCCTCCTGCCATTGTTCCCATCTACTAGTACCTGCAATCATCCTAGCTACTTTCATATCCGTAACCTCAACCTTGCTGATAAGGTGACCTGAATCCACCCAGCTTTCGCTCCCATACAACAAAGTCGGTCGAAAGATTGAACGGTGCACAGATAGCTTAGTCTTGGTACTGACTTCCTTCTTGCAGAATAGAGTAGATCGTAGCTGAGCGCTCACTGCATTAGCTTTGCTACACCTCGCTTCTAGTTCTTTCACTATGTTGCCATCCTGTGAGAATATGCATCCTAAGTACTTGAAACCGTCCACCTGTTCTAACTTTGTTCCTCCTATTTGGCACTCAATCCGTTTATATTTCTTTCCCACTGACATTACTTTCGTTTTGGAGATGCTAATCTTCATACCATAGTCCTTACATTTCTGATCTAGCTCTGAAATATTACTTTGCAAACTTTCAATCGAATCTGCCATCACAACTAAGTCATCCGCATATGCAAGACTGCTTATTTTGTGTTCACATATCTTAATCTCACCCAGCCAGTCTATTGTTTTCAACATATGATCCATAAATAATATGAACAACAGTGGAGACAGGTTGCAGCCTTGTCTTACCCCTGAAACTACTCTGAACCATGAACTCAATTTACCGTCAACTCTAACTGCTGCCTGACTATCCGTGTAAAGACCTTTAATTGCTTGCAAAAGTTTGCCTCCTATTCCATAATCTTGTAGAACAGACAATAACTTCCTCCTAGGAACCCGGTCATATGACTTTTCTAGATCTATAAAGCATAGATACAATTCCCTGTTCCACTCATAACACTTCTCCATTATTTGCCGTAAGCTAAAGATCTGGTCCTGACAACCTCTAAGAAGCCTAAACCCACACTGATTTTCATCCAATTGGTCCTCAACTAATACTCGCAGTTTCCTTTCAACAATATCTGAGAAGATTTTACCCACAACGCTGATTAAAGAGATACCTCTGTAGTTGTTACAATCTTTTCTGTTTCCATGTTTAAAGATTGGTGTGATTACTGCTTTTGTCCAGTCTGATGGAACCTGTCCCGACTCCCAGGCCATTTCAATTATCCTGTGTAGCCATTTAAGACCTGACGTTCCACTGTATTTGATGAGTTCCGACTTAATTTCATCCAGCCCAGCCGCTTTATTGCACTGCAATCTATTGACCATTTTTTCCACTTCCTCAAATGTGATCCTATTTCCATCATCATTCCTATCCTATTCTACCTCGAAATCTGTAACATTACTGATCGCATTTTCACCTACATTGAGCAACTCTTCAAAATACTCCCTCCATCTGCCCAAGGCATCCACAGGCTTCACCAGCAGTTTTCCTGACCTGTCCAAAATACTTGTCATTTCCTTCTTACCTCCCTTTCGAAGACTGCTAATTACACTCCAGAATGGTTTTCCAGCAGCTTGACCCATAGTCTCCAACCTGTTTCCAAAGTCTTCCCACGATTTCTTCTTGGATGCTGCAATTACCTGTTTGGCTTTGTTTCTTTCTTCAACATAACTTTCTCTGTCTACCTGGGTTCTGGTATGTAGCCATTTTTGATACGCCTTCTTTTTCCTTTTACAGGCTGCCTTGACTGTATCATTCCACCAAGCTGTTTTCTTCATCCTACTTTTACACACTACTGTTCCAAGACATTCTTTAGCCACTTCTAGTACTGTGTCCCTGTACCTTGTCCATTCCTTTTCCAATGACTGCAATTGACTACATTCAACTAACTGGTACCTTTCTGAGATCGCTGTTATGTACTTGTGCCTGATTTCCTTATCGTGAAGTTTCTCCACTCTTATCCTCCTACATATCTCACAATCCCAATTTCACTGCAGATTAAATAATGATCAGTGTCATCAAAGAATCCCCTGAATACACGTGTGTCCCTCACAGCCTTCCTGAATTCCTGATCTGTTATTATATAGTCAATGACAGATCTGGTTCCCCTTCCTTCCCAAGTATACCGGTGAATGTTCTTATGTTTAAAAAAGGAGTTTGTGATTGCTAAGCCCATACTGGCACAGAAATCCAAGAGTTGTTTCCCGTTCCTGGTGGCCTCCATATCCTCTCCAAATTTACCCATAACCTTTTCATACCCTTCTGTTCGATTTCCAATCCTGGCGTTAAAATCACCCATGAGCAGAACACTGTCCTTGTCCTTTACTCTAACAACTACATCACTGAGTGCCTCATAAAAACTATCCATCTTATCTTGATCTGTACCTTCACAATGCGAATATACTGACACAATCCTAATTTTCTTGCTAGACACTGTCAAATCTATCCACATCAGTCGTTCGTTTACATACCTTATCGCAACTACGCTGGGTTCCATTTCTTTCTTGATGTAAAGCCCTACACCCCATTGTGCTATTCCTGCTTGACTCCTGACAGGTAGACCTTGTATTCTCCCACTTCCTCTTCTTTCTCACCCCTTACCCGAATGTCACTAACAGCTAAAACGTCCAGCCCCATCTTACTTGCAGCCTCTGCCAGCTCTACCTTCTTCCCAGAGTAGCCCCCATTGATATTAATAGCTCCCCATCTCATTACCATTTGTTTGCCAAGTCGTATCTTAGGAGTCCCTGGTTTGTCAGTTAGAGGTGGGACTCCGTCACCTCCAAAGGTCCGAGGCATTTTGCTCTGATTGTTGCCAGCATCATATTTAAAGTACTAGGGATGCAGGTTGCTAGCTTTACTTGCCCCGAGTCCCATTGGGTTTTACCCCTAACAGCTGAGGGACTAACCGGTGGATTTGGTAGTCTTTGCCGTATGAGCACAAAGGTGACCACGACTCAGAATATGTCCGAGATGCCCAGACTTATTCCAAAGTAACTGGTATCCCGACTGTCGGGACCACTTACTTGGCCACTCATACGTTGCCCGTGGTTCATGAACTAGGACATGACTACAGGAACCCACACCATGAACCACGGAACAATAAATAAGTAAAAAAATAAAAATAAAAATAAAAATAAAAATAAAAATATAGGGACTGTATCATCGTAAGAAAACCTGAACTGAATCGTGACGGTGGCTGTTTCCTTAACCAAGCTTGGTAACCAGCCATCACCCAGCTTAAGGAGAAGATAGAAATATCCCAGAATGTACTGACTTCGAGGGCAGGGGAAGGAATCTCTGAAACGCCGCCGGTAAACCTCCCTGGGTGCGGACCTACGAGGGAACACCCAGACGCGTGGCCACAAGCTGGGCGTCGAACCCCGGCGCGGACAGCCGAGGGAGAGCCTGCAGCACAGACAGCGGAGGCAGCGCCCGAAGGAGGGGGTATCTGATACACACGTCACGCCTGTCGTCCCTTGGCAGCACATCAGCACACCTCATGATGGCAACTAGGTCGACTGCCAAAATATTGTGTCCTTCGTACACTCACACCAGGCTGTTCACCTGAAATTTATTTCGTCAAGTTAGAGATTCCCTATAAATTTTTACCACTCATAATTTCTGAATTTGAGACTGATTTTTTTTGACATCAAGACTTATGTTAAATGATGTATTGAAGTTGAGGAAGCCATCATTTAAAATTATCTCCCCGTTTTCAATACTTATGTCTGATTCTCAACCTTAGTTTAGGATGTCAATTATAATTCAAGAAAGTTTCATTTCTCACATTGGTTTCTTGATTTATGTTATACTCAATAGTACCATTCTCATAACTTTACAAGCACAATCCCATTCACCAACATATTTATATTCTTCTAAAAATCTTAAACATATGCATTCTAACTTTACAGAAGAATTAAGTTCGAGTTTTACAAAAATATTAAAATTCTAATCCTGCTAATTACCTTGTAAATATTAAATTAACATCATGAAATTGCAAAGCCCCTTTTTTCAATATGTGAACAAACCCATTACATACTAGAATCTTAGCCTCCAAAGAAAATATCAACATTTGGTTTTCTTAACTTAGATGTGTTGTAAAATATGAAATACAAGAAAATATTATTGATCTGTCAAGATTTAAAAACTTAAAAGGATTGTTAACAAAAATCTGTTTCTTGCACAAAACGCCTCAAAAATTAGATATTTTTCGACAACACCGAACTTCACGTGTTCATAAAATTTTTTCTTTCTTCAGTTTAATCTGATACTAGTCTGCCACAGACAGTCCTTTTATAATTATTCAGTGTGGTTCCTTGAAGTCGACATTCTCCTTTCCCTGCGCCTCGATGTGTTTCCTCTGAGTATGGGTGGCGGTCTGGAGAGAGAAAGATTGCTTGGTTGCCCTTTTCCATTCCGCATGTAGCCATGGTGAAATTATATTAGAGATATATTATTAGTAGCATAAACTTAAATTCTTCGTCAATCCTCGAATCTTTATGCGAATCCATTGTTGGGTAATTCGTCCCATGTTTACTATACGAATAGTCATCTCCCATCTCTGGGTGTGACATTTGAAAGTGTTGCAATTTGCCATAAGGAATATTGGACATTTGTATTGTTAGAACAGTTAAAACTGGATTTTTTTTGTTGGTAGGTAGATGCAATAATGGTCTTGTATGGGAAGGGATTTAGAAAGTTTTCTTGATTTCTTCTGGTCCAGGCTCTTCTTTCTTTGTTGAGTCTTCTTTTCTTGATCCATCTTCTCAATTGTGACTTCGTTCTTCTCTGGACCAGGAATTGGGATTTAAAATCTGCCTAACCTCATTACTGTATAATTCTTTCTTATGGTATTTCTTTTCAAATCGTTGTGTATCCTTTATTGTATCAGCTTGTTCATCAGGATAGATTGGACAGCCTTCTTTCGTTCTCTTGCTTACTCCCATGAGTGGTCAGGGCATGTTTCACAGTTGCTTGATTTCGTATGGTAGGATGATAGTTTCGGCCATTCTGTATCTTGAGTTACAGAAGTGCGCCTCTTTTTCTTCCGGTGAATTCAAACATTCTTTCGTCCTTGATGTAACATGTCCACCCCCCTTCCGGTTTGGTGGACAGCCATCGTAACTCCTTATGCTGCTCTAAACAGTTTGCAATAGAAGTGCGAAGTACCTAGCACTTTAGCAAAACCGTTGTTCTGAAGCTCGCATGTGATTTTCACATAAATAAACATCGCGTCATGGTACATGTTGACCATATCCAGGATTCGTCTTAGATGCCCATACTTTTCCCCAGAGGTGTTATCCTCTTGGACTGTTGCTTCCACCAAGACATTTCCTTTCGTCATCTCTGAAGCTGACGTACTAGGCACCAACACTCAATGTTCCTTCCTCTCATGCCTAACCGCTCTTCTCAGTTCTGCTGTCGATCTGACCAGAATGATGGTGCATCGTGCTTTATGACGTCATGTAAAATACAACATTGTGCACACTTTTGTCCATCTTACATCCCCAAATTTCTCTAATTTACATGGAATTACTACATACCTTATCGCGACCCTTTCTCCCTTAAGATACATCACAAGCTTTACAAACACTAGACTACTAAGAGACTTTACAAAAACTCCGTATTTAAACTATACTTTAGATTCTCCTTATTATACTCTTCACAACTTTACATCTTTTTTGCCACATCAACATCTATCCCCATTCCATATGCACAATTTTTTTTTGTATTAATATGAAGGTTATGGTTTCCTCATCTTCATCACGATGGATAGTATGGTGAGTGTATTAGTAGGTCTGTTTTTTTCTAACTACACATACATCATATTAAAAATCTCCGCACCTTGACTCTGACTGCAGCGTCTTTTTCTCAGCAATCTCTTCTTTTCGGCATAAGCTGTAACAGAACTTCAAAATGTCAACTTTTTTTCAAAACTTTCTCCACTGTCCTACTGCATTGTTTTAGAGCTTATTTTCCTTAGTTGTAGTTATCCCTATCTCATTCTTCTAAACAGTAAACTTTTATATTACCCTCTCCCCCTATCATACTGTTCCTTATCGAAATCATCCCCGTGTTAAACTCACATCCGTCTGTCTACATCCTTCCAAGAAATACCATGTTTCTCGCTTTCTTTAATAATTCATCTCTCTCTTTATTCTTATCTCCTAACAATCTTTTATGTCTATTTCCCTGACATGTCATTTTAATAACAACTTGTGGTACCTTCCACAAATGATAAATGCTTCTAATTTTCCCCCAAACTATCTCCTCAACTAAATGTTCACCGTCTGCGACGGAACAAAACACAAATATATGTCTCCTCCTTACATAATTCTTTACTTCCTTCCTAATTCTTAGCTTCCTTTCATCCACAAAAAATATCACCTTCTTCTCTTTTAAGAGACAATCTACTACTATTTCGTCAAACTATCCGCCTGCTAATCTCTATCTATCCTGGCTTTCTACTCTTTCCGCGCAACACATTTCGTTTGCAGAAGAGTTATTTTAGTTCTTACATTATTGCTCTTCCTTCACAAGTATCCTTTGGATGTACTGAGAAAGTTAACTAATTTACTTTATTGAGATAAGTACAAATTAAAAAAATTTATTTCTACGCATTTTCTTAGCTTCCGTACTCTTTGACTTCTAGATTTTGCTACTATTGGAATCTATATATTTGATACAACTAGTTTTTCTTGTGGAGTTAATATTTGCTGTTTTACCCTTTATACAATTTCAAGTGACTCACATGGTGCGAGGCCAATATTTTTTCTGTATTTGGGTTAACCAATTCGACTGCATTATCATGAACCACTTTACTTACGGTACTTCCATAGGGCCTTTATACACTGAAAATAACTTATTGCTTTGACGTTTTTGTCTTGCTAGAGAGATGGCGGGTTTTCACATGTACTTTTTGTCCTAGCGAAAATACTCATGAGGTAGCCGTGTTGTCTGCTCGGTTCTTTCTATTCAACTCCATAGCCTTTAGATTGTTTAATGCCAATTTGATTAGATGTTGATGTTGTACTCTGGGTACTGGTGGGAACTTCATTATCTCCCGGAATTTATCTGGTGCCGGCTTATTTTTCAGAACAGTTATTGGAAGTAACAGCGTACTGGTATGTGGCGTTTCGTTTACCACATCCTGGAAGTCAGACAAATGTCTCTACCACGTATTATGCTACTTGCTACAATACAAACGACACACGGGGTTCCTAAATCCTTTACCGTTCGTTTACCTGGGTTGGCTCTTGGCATGTATTTGGAAATATAAATAGGTTTCATTTTATGCCATCGCAGAGTGTTTTGGCATCGCGCTGAACGATGTTGAGGTCCATTGTCTGACAGCACGTTATCGACACGACCAACCTGTCGAAGGAAATCTTGTGTCAGCGCCTTGCTTATACTGCTCCGAGTTGCTTTCTTCAAGGGAGTAAACGTCACGTATTTCGACGTTAATTCCAGGATTTCGAAAATGAATACATGACCTCTCTGTGTACAAGGTAATGGACCCATGAGATCTGTTGTGTGTTTCAGTTTCTCCGGAATGATAGGGTACACTGGTGGTCTGTTTTGAAAACTTACATGTTTAGCTCTCTGGCATTTCTTACATTTAGCCAGAACCTGTCTGATTCTTCGCTCCATATTTGCGAAGTGATAAGACATCTTTAATTTAAAAAAAAATACATTTCTTTGGACCAAAATGTCTGTTACTAAAATGAGTAAAAAGAAAAGGTTCAGATGGCTCTGAGCACTATGGGACTTAACGTCTGAGGTCATCAGTCCCCTAGAACTTAGAACTACTTAAACCTAACTAACCTAAGAACATCACACACATCCATGCCCGAGGCAGGATTCGAACATGCGACTGTAGCTGTCGCGCGGTTCCAGACTGAAGCGCCTAGAACCTCTCGACCACTCAAATGAGTATACCAAATATATTTATTAACCAGATCCCATGGTATACATGTGACGCAAAAACTTGTATCTGTATTACTTCTGCAGAATAAGACACTGTCTTTTATGAGATAGAATTGTCTAACGGCCCGTGATTCACGATTTTTCCACTTAGCTTTAACCATAGCGAGATCTGAGTCTTTATCTTGTTCTCTATCTAACTGTTTTAAGGTATTGGTGATGTAATTTTCAACTGGCACATTTTTCAAGTAATACATGTCTACTTGCTCTTCTGCTGTATTCCTCAGCCTCGCTGGGTAGACGCGCGGGCTACGGCGTCTTGTTACCGTCCGAGCCCCACCCCTCCCCCGTCGGAGGTTCGAGTCCTCCCTTGGCCATGAGTGTGTGTGAGTTGTCCTTAGCATAAGTTATTTTAAGTTAGATTAAATAGTGTGTCAGCTTAGGGACCGATGGGCTCAGCAGTTCGGTCCCGTAAAACTTTACCACAAATTTCTGTATTCCTCACTCTGCTTTCGTTAATTCCTTCCAGCATTCTGGAGAGGATATCAGCTATGATGTTTGACGGCCAGGCTCGTAGGTGATTAGACAATCATATTCCTGGAGAGTTAAGATCCACCAACATAATCTTCCTGGTAATAATTTTGCACTCAGCATAAATTCTAGTGCCTCATGGTCCGTGTACACATTGGTTTTTCGACCATACAGGAAGCATCTGAATCTACGAAAGCCCCATACTACTTCTAAGGCTTCCAGCTCTGTGCTCGAGTAATTATTTTCACATTTGGTAAGTACTCGACTAGCGAAAGCTATAGTCTTTCTTATCCATTGTTCCTCTTCTTCATATTGTTGAAAGAGTACCACACCGAAGTCTGTTTTAGCACTGTTGGGCGCCATACAGATTTACTTTGCCAAATCGGGATGCCCTAAAATTGGTGCCTTTACCAGTGACCTTTCTAGTTGTTGGAACTCCTGTTCTGCTTGGGCAGCCCACATCTAAAGCATATTCTTACTAGTTAATGCACATAAACGTAGGATAGCAAGGGATTCTATCCAAATGAGCTTTTTGTAGAAGTTAATGAGTCCCAAAAACCCAGGCAACGTCTCTCTGTTGTGTGCAATGCCTTTATTCTGTGTTGCTTGCAGTTTTCTAGGGTTTGGTTCAATTCCCTGTTCATTAGTAATATGGACTAAAAACTCAACCTTTATATTCTCAATACTGGACCTCATTATGTTCACAGTTACTCAATATTCTTTTAATTTCCTTAGCAACTTATTGAGCACCTCATTATGAAGTTTCCATGATGGTTCAGCTACTAATATGTCATCGACATAACAGGTGAGACGCTGTTGGAGCTCTTTATCTAATGCCATTCCTAAACGTCTTAGCAGAGGATACGTTCAGTCCGAAAGGTAGCCTCTTGGACTAATAACTTCGTCCAAATGCGATAAAACCCGTATACTTTCTACATTCAGGTGATAGTTCTATTTGCCAAAAACTATCCCTCCTATCAAGGGAAGAGAAAATCTTGACTCTCGTAAAAGCTCTTTCAATTTTCCTGGGCGATTGGTCTCAGGAATGACAATGGAATTTATCTTTCGTGCATCAATGACCAACCTAATGTTTCCATCCTCCTTATCCACAATATGCAATGGACTGTTGCATGTTGAGGTTGAAGTTTCAATAATTCCATCATATAGCATCTTATGTAATTCATTTTGCTTCAATATTCCTTCTAATTCGTCTTTATCCGTATCTGAAATATCCCTTACTTTTTGATGAATTTCCCATGTTACTACCTCATCCACAGGTATTGTTTCTTTCGCCCAGCTATACCGTGGATGTCTCTCCTCCGATTGATACAGATCCAGTTGCATGGTCAGGTGTTTGTGAGCATCTGGCATCTCTTCATGTCTGAGTTTTTCTTCAAAAGTAAGACGTACCTTCTCGAGCATCATATGCCCTTCGTCCATATTGAGTGTGACACGATTCTGACACATGAAATAGGCTGTGATGATTATGTGCACAGATAGTTTCGGCACGATTACCATGTTCGATTCTATTTCATGTCCCTGACAGGAAAAAGTTACACGCGTTTGCTTAGTAATCACCGCCGACGCACCCATAATCGGTCATTTAACTTTAACACGTTTTTTCCACAATACTGGTAGGGCATGTCCAGTGTTACATTTCTCAAAAAGTTCTTCCGAAATCGCCGTCATTTCGCTTCACATATCCAGGATGGCATCTACAACAGTGCCACCTATCTTAACCCAAACGAACTGTTGCACCTCATGAGGAGCTTTAGTTTCATTTCCATGCAATAACGCATCCTGTACCGAGTCATATGTTAACCTGTCAATGTGTTGGGCCTGCATGTCCTATTGGTTTGCAACAGTCACTTTATTCTCCTTGTTACTCTTAACACCTGGCATCTGAATGTTCGGGGACGAAGGAATTTGCCCATATCCTTTATCAAACGCCTATGATCTCTTTATACATTCCTGTAATATATATATATATATATATATATATATATATATATCATCTGACTTGGGTATCAATACTGGTATTGTCAATGGCGCATTACCCTCTTGGCATACCATTTCTCTCTTGGTTTCGTATAAATGAACTACATCCTCCACAATTGGGTCATCATCAGTTTTTGTACAGCTGCCTACATTAACTGTTAACAACTCTTGTTCCTCATCCTCCGACGGTTCCCAGTCAATTGTCTCCCAGCATGCAGCTATTTGTATCTGATCACCCCCTAAACCTACTTCAGAAATTTGTTGATCGGAGCTTAGTCTATGTACATATTTAATTATAAATCAACTTCATTTGGCGATTGAATCTCTTGTGACTGGTCTTCGTATCGTTGATCTCGTCAGTTCTGTCTTTTACCAGGATTTGGTGGCCTCAACTCGACTTCCTGTACCGGTTCATCAAGCTTGTGTTGTCCAGCTGAAGTCTGATTCTCCCTATCTTTCTGCGTTCTAGGCATTCCAGTCCTACCCGACTAATGTGGGTTTAGTAGTGTAAAACCTCTAAACCTTCCTGCTTCGTTTGAACAGTGACCATATCGCGAATTATAGATACCACCATAGTTTCTGGAACCAAAGCCATTATGGTAATTCCACGGCTCACCAAAACCATAGTTATTGTTTGACCTCTGTGAGTTGCCAATACCATGGTATTATCCCATGGGCGATTACTATTATTCCCGAAACGATTACCTTTTCCAATATTATTATTGCCATTGTAAACATTATTAAAGGTCAGTCGGTTGCAATTATTCCCCCTACCATTGGTTTCTCTCACTGCACGTTGTTTCTTCGCGTCATCTTCACTGAAGATGAATTCAAGTTCTCTTAACATCCCTTTAAATACCTGTATATTATCTCCTGCTCTGCCAGCCAACGATTGCTGATAACGCAAGGGTAACTTCATTGTGCACATACGTATCAGTTCCCCATAACTGTATGGATTGTCTAAACACTGATTCTTTTTCGTCATTTCTTCAAAAAATCTAACTGGCTTCTTTTGTCCCGCATTCTCAAATAACTCGTTCTGAAAAATTTTATACTTAATCCTATTACTGGGTTTCCACGGGCCAGTATCGCTCCAAGAATGCAGACTTAAATTGTTCATACGACTGTCAGTTCGTAGCTACTATTTGCATGGTTTCCGCTATTGCGCCTTCCATATGACCACAAATGAAATCAAGTTTGTGGC
The DNA here is from genome assembly GCF_023864275.1 of Schistocerca cancellata. NCBI lineage: Eukaryota > Metazoa > Arthropoda > Insecta > Orthoptera > Acrididae > Schistocerca > Schistocerca cancellata. The sequence goes on along the minus strand of NC_064629.1, from coordinate 234,538,128 downwards.
TAATTGGCCAATGTTCTGGTAAACCGATATGGAATTGAGGCATAAACGTGCCGTTCCCGTATTCTTTGTAATGTTGGATTTTTCTGACTGTCAAAAAATGATCATTGTCATATTTTTTTATTGCACCATATGGCGTTTGTGTTTTCGCAACATTTTCCTTTCCCTCCAGTTGCGTCATGTTTTCCTTTATTCGTACTATCCCATTTAGATCCTGAGACGACATATTAGAGTACCATCTAGCAACGCATCTACACAGTTGTGTACAATTATCTAAACCGCATCAGTTGCGTCATGTTTGTTTCTATTTTTAAGTCTACTAGCCTTGCTCTCATCGTTTCACTTGTGTGCTTGACATAATAGTTAGTTGTTTCAACATTGCTAACACACTATCAGACGCTTTGTCATCGTCATTTGTCACCATTTGGTGTAAATTTTGCCGTTCGCGTCTTTTATGTGACGTCTCACCGACTTCTGTGCATAGTGCTGATGCACTTACACGCATTCTATCCGTAAGAAACAGTCTCGGTTGATTCAGAATTACAACATTTGGTTGAAGGTACCGAAGTTGCATGTCGTCTGGTTCTGTTTCTGAACCACTTGATCCGTCATCTGTTCGGTTTTGTACGGTTGCAACCTGAGATACCAAGCCCGAAACTGCCAATATTACCTATGCATTGTTATTTCGTGAGGTTTCGTGATCTGCATTCGATACATTTTCTTGTACATCCATTTCTGTCCAGTCAAGCTCTTCAGTTTGCCCTATATGCGATGATCTACGTCCTACCGTCATCTCCGGATGTCTAACTAACCTCTGTCTTTCACGATTTGCGCGAGCCTGAGCTCTAGTCAGCATAACCTGACACGTCCCCAAAATATCATAGACAATCTCTTATGCCTGTGCCACATCATTAGCAACGCCGTTCACAGTTTCTGGGTATTCACACCAACTCAACAACGCCGCGAATAACTTCGCGCGCGCCAGAAAAGTCAAGCACAAGCTACTTTTACACACAAGACAAGTTTTGTTCTTTTACTCGTTAATACAACATTTGCTGTTCTGTGGATCACTGTTTTACAGTAATCTGACCACGATGTAGACACATACATTGAGTAACCTTGTCAGTTTTGGTTCAAATTTTTTTTTAGTATCAAATTCTAATTATTCTTTCTAATTTGACTAATTGCCATCCTGACAGACCAATTGCCATCCTGGCAGGGTCACCATTTTCTAATAGTCCACTCCTTTTCTCTTTTGTCAGATATCAGCAAAAACACTCTGTGAGTGCGTAAGCCTCTACTGCATAAATGACTGGGGTTAGGACTGGACCCTTATTCTATGACAGAGCACGTAAGTGTTTAGCTGTTCACAAATTGTTTTTAATTCAGGGTTATTGTCAAAGAAGTACACGAATTTACATAGGTTGTAACATGACAATGTCAGGACAAAAAACTGGTTCAAATGGCTCTGAGCACTATGGGACTTAACTTCTGAGGTCATCAGTCCCCTATAACTTAGAACTACTAAAACCTAACTAGCCTAAGGACATCACACACATCCATGCCCGAGGCAGGATTCGAACCTGCGACCATAGTGGTTGCGCGGTTCGAGACTGTAGCGCCTAGAACCGCTTGGCCACCCCGGCCGGCATGTCAGGACAGTTGTCAATATAATTCATTACATCCTGTTTAGCCGAAATTACACTTAACACAACAAAATCAAATTGAAATAAGTTGGCCAATATTACGACACATCATCCGATTCCGGTTCTAAATTCGGTACTATTTAGGATGGCAATCAAGTCTACGGAGGATGGGTAGTTTCTGCGACAAGATGAGCAAAGGATTACTCAAGGTTGCTTGAGTTCACAGTGGTCGCAAGCTGGTTAACCAACAAGTTTACACCTCTGCTAGCGGCATTTACCCTATCTACGATGAGCTGTCGGTTGCAGGGCTGCTCTTGTCCTCTGAAAATCCTATAAAAATATGGAAGTTTGTGGTAAAGTCTTATGGGACCAAACTGCTGACTAAGCTAACTTAAACTAACTTACGCTATCGACAACACATGCACCCATGCCCAAGGGAGGACTCGTGCCTTCGACGGTGGGAGCCGCACGGACCATGACAAGGCGCCCCTGACCGCGCGACTACCCTGAGAGGCAAGATCCTACACAAAAGCTAATCAAAATCTTTACTGATTTTATCAGCAGAAACTGTCCTATGATTCTCGTTAGGTGAGAAAACAAGCACTTATCCCTAGTCTAGAAATATGGCGACATACATGTGTTAGATGGAGCAGCATGTGTACTACAATGCCCTCTCCGTTCTCGCAAGAACAATTAACTACTTGCCCGCATCTCGTGGTCGTGCGGTAGCGTTCTCGCTTCCCACGCCCGGGTTCCCGGGTTCGTTTCCCGGCGGGGTCAGGGATTTTCTCTGACTCGTGATGGCTGGGTGCTGTGTGCTGTCCTTAGGTTAGTTAGGTTTAAGTAGTTCTAAGTTCTAGGGGACTTATGACCACAGCAGTTGAGTCCCATAGTGCTCAGAGCCATTTTTGAATTAACTACTTGGCTGTTTAGTTTGTTTGCTGTTGGAGCACAGCAACTCTTCAGCTAATTTCCAGCTGAATGTCAGCCGAAGTGAATGCAGTGTTCACTCAAAATTCTTCTATCGGCGTCGCACAGAGCGTGTTGCGCCCTGTTCTACACTTGACGCTAGTTCAGAGGAGAGTCCCTGAAGTTTTCGGTCCTGTGCCTTTCGTAGCAAACTGTCCCCCACCTGTGTCCTTTTGTGTTTCACGTCATGGCTTTTTCAGACCAATGGGAGAATTCCTTTCATCTTGTGGAAACTACCTCTGCCAATCGCAAAGGACCTACCTTCAAACTACTTCGAAATTTCGCCCCTTTCTACTCCTTTCAAGTTTATTCCAACCGATCGGACATTTTGTGCCCACCCCTGACGCCTAAAAGTTACACGTGTACATCACGAGGGCACCATGGACATTTCAAGTGATCAACTGCGTCGCTGGTCTGTTTGTATCCATCTGGAAATTCCCCAACGCAGTTTTCTAAAGAGTTTCTCTGTAGCAAGCAGCGCTGGACCGCTACGCGCTCTCCTCAACGTATCGCCTGGCACGTTTATTGTCCCCCTTGCCAAGGGTCACCAACCACTTAGGTGTTCCATTGTATTCAGGCTGTGACGGCGCAACTCATGTCTGCCCCCAAACTAAAATGTTTCCTCCAGCAGCTTTTTTCACCTTTTGCTCATTGACATGCAGGATTTGGGTTCGATGAGTTAATACCGTCAAATTGAGTGTCATCCCTTTGCATTACATACAGTACATTTTAATAGGCAAATCTGCTCATTATCGCCAAGGTATGTCAGGTGACATACTCATCTACTTGTAACGACATACAAAATCTTTCATGTAAGGTGCGAAATTGACATTCATTCAATCTGCCACCTTACATGGTGATCTGTATGACAGTGCTTTAGACGTCCCTTTGACAGTTCTGACGTTCACCACATGAAGGCAAAACTCCTACAATTCAAAAAACTGCAAGTGGATGGTCTTTGTTTGCTCTACCAGTCATGTTAGAGTCTCCAGGATGAGTTGACGTCTCTTTAGTACCTAATTTAGCTTCGGATGTGATCTCAAAGGGCGTGGATCACTACTATTCATGCTATAGATGGATGTGTGAGGTCATCTCAATTTGAACTTTTCCAATTTTTTCTGATCATTACACTGGAGCAAAATCGAACGGCATACTGCCTGCTTATCTTCTGTCCCTCGTTAATACTGTTGTTCCTCCAGCTTAGAGTAGAAGGTTTTTAGCATCTTTTACTGTGATGCGGTATCTGTCATTTTTGTCTGCTCTTCTTCCTGCAACTCTCAGGGTTTAGATGGTTTTTCAAGAGAATTTTATGTTCGCTTTTGGTCTCTGATATCAGATACGATAACATTTAAGTTGAATGAAGTGGTGTAAGGTGGACACACCCTGTCCTCTTTTAAGGTCAGAAAGTTGTTTAATTTTCCAAGAAGACGGGTCGTCTTTCCGTGGTTCACGTCCAACCGATAACGCTACTTAATTTCTATTACAGAGTCGTAGAGCAGGCGATAAATAGCCGTTCGTCGGTTTTCTTGCAGATAAAATGGCTCTGAGCACTATGGGACTTAACTGTGAGGTCATTAGTCCATTAGATCGTAGAACTACTTAAACATTACTAACCTAAGGCCATCACACACATCCGTGCCCGAGGCAGGATTCGAACCTGCGACCGTAGCGGTCGCGCGGTTCCAGACTGCAGCGCCTAGAACCGCTCGGGCACCACAGCCGGCTCTTGCTGACATTGTCACGCATTATTGAAGTTGTCTCCAGGGTCGTACATTCATGACTCCCATTGCTGAATGTCGTGACCTCATTATCGATTGCTTGCACTGCTCCTCTGTCGGGAACTTTACTTTTTACTGATTTTAATCATGCGTTTCACCAAATTAGTCATGATTTTCTGTCACTAGTGTTGATGGATGTTGGTTTTAATGATGTTACAAGACGAATATTAGCCCCTCTAATTGCTGGTATTCAGGGGTCTATTTTGAATGTTCTTCTTTGTCCCACATAGAAGTGTGCTGAGGTGTCCTGCAAGGGAGTCCCCTATCCACATCGACATTCGTGATATTTGAGGAATCCTTACTGCAGTTCATAGCTGCTCGACTACATGACTGGCCATTGTAGGGAGAAACGTTTATCGTACGCCTGTATGCTGATTACGTTGTGGTACTTCTTCGTACTCATGATGACATACTGGTGCTCAGGGACGTTCTGGATGCATATTGCCGTCTTACGGGAGTACATGTTAACAACCTACAGGCATCTGACGCCGCAGAGATTCCATGTGCTGTAGCGGTCGCCTGCCATCGATCATTGGGTGTTATTATTGATCGTTGTCCGCTGAACATGGGTACAACAGATTGGAAGTCCAAGACGGATAGGATTCCTGGAGTGGTCCTTGAACACGAGCGTCGCTCCCTCTCGTTACTTCATGAGGGTCGCACCTTGCAACTTATGTGTTGAGCAAAGTGTATTTTATGGCATAGGTTTATCCCCTTCCTGCTTTGGTGGTTCGGAAATTACAATGATTGGTTCAAATGGTTCAAATGGCTCTGAGCACTATGGGACTCAACATCTTAGGTCATAAGTCCCCTATAACTTAGAACTACTTAAACCTAACTAACCCAAGGACATCACACACACCCATGCCCGAGGCAGGACTCGAACCTGCGACCGTAGCAGTCCCGCGGTTCCGGACTGCAGCGCCAGAACCGCTAGACCACCGCGGCCGGCTACAATGATTATCAGGCAAGTTTATCTGGCGAAAATATATCTTTAGGGTGCGCTATGATGTTATGGTGAGATCCCAGCTAACGGGAGGTTTGGGCCTCACTGAAGTTCAGACGAAGGCTTCTGCATTATTTCTTCGACATACTAGTTTAACGTGTCCTCACGTCCCCAGATAACTAACAGCTCAACTTTCTGCATGTCACCGACGAGCGAGCTTAACGCTTCCAGTAGATGATGTTATGATAAATACTAAATTAAGGCATATTTGGCAATTTTTTTATTGATGTCAGTTATTTGTAAAAATGCTGTTATGTCGCTGGACATTTTAAAATCGTGTTTCCTCTGTAAAATCCCTGTGGCCAATTACAGACTGGAAGATTGATTGGTCCAATGTCAGCCTCTTTACTTTTACGATGGAAATTTGCTCCAGCGACAATTGTGGAGGTGCACCATCATTCTGAAACCATACCTATCTTCGACACTGTGGAACGTTTTATAAAGTGTCAGGCAAAGGATTGCAAAGTAACGTACGATACAGGGACACATACAAAACTATCCGGTGATAGAAGCACTGCATGCACGATTCCAGCCACGGGTTTATACCGTGCCTGTGACCGTGTTCATGGGTGACATGTGCGTGTCTTTCGACGAGTAATGACTGTTGTGGAGGTTGAAAGTACTTCCTCGGGTGAAGGTAGATGCATCGGTTCATATATCGTTATTTATAAAATTTTCGTTATCTTCCACATGGCGCAAAAGCCTTTCACATAACTCTACTCATCAAATGAAGTCTTCTGGCTGCTGGTGTCGAGTTAAAGTATAATGATATGGATTCTGTTCTTCCTTGTACAACAGTTCAAAAGCAAGTATTTGAGATATCTGGAACTGACTTGTAATACACTATGTGATCAAAAGTATCCGGACACCCTCAAAATGTCCGTAGCTCGTGGTCGTGCGGTAGCGTTCTCGCTTCCCGCGCCCGGGTTCCCGGGTTCCCGGGTTCGATTCCCGGCGGGGTCAGGGATTTTCTCTGCCTCGTGATGACTGGGTGTTGTGTGATGTCCTTAAGTTAGTTCGGTTTAAGTAGTTCTAGGGGCTGATCACCATAGATGTTAAGTCCCATAGTGCTCAGAGCCATTTGAACCAGCCACACCCTCAAGATCATGCGTTTTTCATATTAGGGGTATTGTGCTGCCACCTACTGCCAGGTACTCCATGTCAGCGAAATCAGTAATCATTAGACATAGTGAGAGAGCAGAATGTGGCGCTTCGTGTAACACACAGACTTTGAACGTGGTCAGGTGACTCGGTACCACTTGTGTCATAAATCTGTACGCGAGATTTCCATACCCCCAAAACACCCCTAGGTCCACTGTCTCTTATGTTACAGTGAAGTGGAAACAGGAAGGGACACGTACAACACAAAAGCGTACAGGCCGACCTCGTCTGTTGACTGACAGAGACCGCACACAGTTGAAAGTGTCTGGCAGACATCTATCCAGACCATCACACAGGAATTGCAAACTGCATCAGCACCCACTGCAAGTACTATGACAGTTAGGCGTGAGGTGAGAAAACTTGGATTTCATGGTCGAGCGGCTGCTCGTAAGCCACACATCACGCTGGTAAATGCCAAACGAAACCTTGCTTAGTGTCAGGAGCGTAAACATTGGGCGATTAAACAGTGAAAAAACGTTGTATAGAGTGACGAATCACGGTACACATTGTGGCAATCCGGTGGCAGGGTGTGGGTATGGCGAATGCCCGGTGAACGCCATGTGTCAGCGTGTGTAGTCCCAGCAGTAAAATTCGGAGGCGGTGGTGTTATTCCCCAAGAAATTTCCAGCACCTGATTGAAGGTATGCCTGTGAGAGTGGAAGTGATCATAAAGACTAAAGGTGGGCCAACACCACAGTGAATTCCAGCATTACCGATTGAGGGCACTAGGAAGCCATTTTCAGGAAGGTGTCCGGATACTTTTGATCACATAGAGTATGATGTGACTGGTGAACGGTTGCAAGAGTCGTGTCCTCTGTTTGTAGAGTCCATCTAGTCCCTGGACGACATCTGTCCATTACTTGCGAACTTAGATCTCCGCCTTTCTGAAGGCGTTGCTCCAGAGGACAAAAAACATTGTTATCGGGATGGTGCCTTTGAAGGTACTGTGCAGCATATGCACAAGCAGCAGCAGCAGCAGCTTAGTTATCGGATGCACCCAGCACCAAAAGCATATCGATGCATTCACCTTTTGTGTACTCTATGAAGTATTTGCCCTACATGTACTTGACAGGACCTGTCATGGTTGTGCACTGCGGTGTTGGTGGACACATGCATGATGTTTAATGTTATGTGAAAGACATATGATGTCTTGCTTATAAACGACAAGAACTATGGAACGGATGTCTAAATATTAAAAAAGGAATTACGACGATTCGAGCCGTAGTTCCATGGTGGATGTGGGTTTCATGTACAAACAGTCTACTTCGTTTTTTTTCCGACCTCTCGGTTTCCAGCAATACATTTACAGTTTTTTTTAACTGAATAAAAACAATGGTGAAAGTCACTGCGATAAATATTTTAAAAAGAAAGCAAGAAGAAAACATCAAGCACCTGATGAGAGTGGAACCTATGGACTTTTGCATGTAAAATACCTACCATAAGCATTATTTTGTTACTTTTACCAAATGCAATGTAACAGGAATGAAAAATTCAAGAGAGAAGAGATTCTACTCATCCAACTCCTTGAGGATTGAATACGACACAGCATATTCGCAAAAACCTTATGATAGCGTTGCATCCTTTGCCATGTCCAATGGGCCATAATCATATTGATAAAAGTCACATGGGACCGTGTAATACCTGCTCTCCACCACGTAATGAACATAACACCCGACGAGCCACATAACTGCATCGTTCTTCATTCTGCAAAAGAAGGTTGAATCGGCACGCACAAGGTTCATGCTACCTGTCTTTGGCAACGCTGCACACAGTTACAGCATTGCCAGATTCTCGGTTTTTAAATCGCATTTCTGTTAAACCTATTGACGGAACTAGGTACTGCTAGATACACTTCTGCCTCGAGATGGAATGAGGAATCGCGTGCCAACCACGATTTGCGGCGCTTCTTCTTCTCCCTTTATATACATGCAAGAGTAACGGCATGAAGTAAAGAAGCTCGTCTTGCCACACTCACGCGTACCGCGCTCGCGCTCGCCTATCGTTGTTAAAGCATAGAGGTGTCGAGGGAACTGCTGGCTGACAGCACCCATGCGCAAGTAGTGTGGTTACTCACGGGCGCCTGTGCCTGCAAAACCATATTTTCCCGCTTTTGATCTAAAGATTTGGCAGATTTACCTTTGCTTAGCTACTCTTCGTGGAATTTCGATAACATGAAATGAGAACTGGCATAGAAACTGTGCACTCAATGCTAGTGATGTAATATATGTGCTGTGAGATATATTAACAACGCCGGCCGGTGTGGCCGTGCGGTTCTAGGCCCTTCAACCTGGAACCGCGTGACCGCTAGGGTCGCAGGTTCGAATCCTGCCTCGGGCATGGATATGTGTGATGTCCTTAGGTTAGTTAGGTTTAAGTAGTTCTAAGTTCTAGGGCACTGATGACCACAGATGTTAAGTCCCATAGTGCTCAGAGCCATTTCAACAATATATTAACAGGCACGCAGCTTCATTAATACATTCGCCCGACTAGTAGGCTGTTTTGAATGGACGATGCATTTCTCATCTAACGGTAAAAGTTCAACTGGATATGATCACAACTCATTAACAGAGAAAAACACAGCATGAGAAAGGAAACGAAATATCAAGGGAGGCCGAAATATGGCATCGAAATAGAACAGCGACACACCATTTGCGGTTCGTAGACGAACTAAGTAACTTGACTTCAGCAGTCGTGGTCTATGACTAACAACTGAAAAATCCTAGACCCAGGGTTCAGTTAAGGCCACTGCTTAAAATTTGAATAAAAATTATCAGCAATATCCGTTGATGGCTTCCGATATAATGTGCAGCAGCTTTGTGATAATGGCCTTATCGAAGATAGTGGAGGAGGTAACAGACTTTCAGTGCAATATATTTCCCTGGTGGTGGAAAACTGCCGTTAAAAGATAGAAGAATCAGCTATGGTTAACGTTATGACGATGCAGAAGGCAATGGGAACCACTACATTAGAGACATAGTGAATAATCACAGGACATGAAAACGTGTCATCATCATTATCTTTCCACTGAAGAAACATTACAGAATAGACCCCCTTTCAGTTCTCTGAGAGAGGACTTCGAAACGGGAGGTAACCGTGAGGGAAGACTGACTCACCAACGAAAGAGTAATAATCCAATAGTTGGAGTGTGGAATGTCAGAATTCTGAATGTGGTAGGGAAGTTGGAAAATTCGAAAAGGGAAATGCAAAGACTGAATCTAGAGACAGTAGGTGTCAGTGATGTGTACTGGAAAGAAAGTAAGGTTTTTTGGTCAGACAAATATAGCACAATCGCAAACTAGCAGAAAGGGAATAGGAAGGTAGTACAGGGAATGAGTTACAACGAAAAGTTCATTCATGCGATTGTTCTCATCCGAATCGGTAGAAGACAACTGCCAATAACAATAGCTAGCCACACATGGCGATGTCACAAGAAGAAAACGAAGACATGGAGAACTTATATGAGGAAATGTAACAGGTAATTCTGCATGTGAAAAGGAGAATTAATCAGAGTGTATTGGAACGTGGTAGTAGAGGAAAGAATGAGCTACAGGAGAATATTCAAATCGTTCAAATGGCTCTAAGCACTATGAGATGTAACACCTAAGGCCATCAGTCCCCTAGACTTAGAACAACTTAAACCGAACTAACCTAAGAACATCACACACATCCATTCCCGAGGTAGGATTCGAACCTGCGACCGTAGCAGCAACGCCGTTCCGGACTGAAGCGAATAAAACCGCTCGGCTACAGAGGCCGGCACAGGAGAATATGGGCTTGGTAGTACGACTGGAAGGGGTAAAACGTAAATTGATTTTTGCAACAAGTTTCAGTTAATAATACGAATTCACGGATGAAATCTTCTCGAGTAATTAGGCCAATGGTGGCGGTGTCTTGCAACGTTTAGTACCCATCATGTTCAAGCGGAGTGTCTACGAGCAAACAGATAGTGTTGCCATGGAATCTCCCTTGCCAACATTTACATGGAGCTCTTTGAAGATGTAGCACCAAACACTTTGCACCTTAAAACAAAGGTGCTCTACAGCTACGTAGATTTGGAAATTTGTGGTAAGGTTCTATGGGACCAAACTGCTAGGGTCATCGGTCTCTAAGCTTACACTCTACTTAATCTCACTTAAACTAACTTACGCTAAGGGTAACACACACACCCATGTCTGAGGGAGATCTCGAACCTCTGACGGAGGGAGCCGCGTGAACCGTGACCAGGCGGCTACAGTGCGCGGCGCAGACCGCGCTGCGGTACGTAGGTGACTCTTTTGTAGAGTGGCCGCATGGCAAGGAAAACCAGCAAGAGTTCCTACATCACCTAACTGCCATATATGACAGCATCGAGTTCACCGTGGAGCTCCTTGGACATTCTGATCATGACAAATCCGGACGGTACGTTGAGACACTCGGTCTAAAACAAGAGGACCCACACGGACCTTAATGGACTGTGTTGCCACCATCCAGCACAACGTTAGTCGGTACTTAACACCACAGTACAATGAGCAATGTCTATCTGAAGCAGATAGAGCTTGCCGCAGGAGTTACTCCGTCTACCTGAAACATTCCATAAAAACAGCTAAAAGGATACACAAATACGACATGTCTTACGTACAGATAAAATGTGGGAGGACAAACCAGAAGAAGACGAAGTAAAACGTGTGGCTTTCTTCTCGTAAGTTGGGCCGCCGAGAGCCAAGATCGCAAGAATATTAAGAGAACATCGAATAACGACAGTCTTCCTCGCAACGCAGGATGTTGAGGACATACTTGGCTTGCGCCATAGGGTGGTGGGGTTTCGGGTTCCGCTGGAGAGATCAGAAGTCTACTACACACAGCAGGCGGCTACAGGGGTAGCAGGGGTTGTGTGGCGTGGACTGGGCGGTTTTTTAGGTTAGATGGTCTCGGGCAAGTACAGAAAGGACAACAGCCTCAAAGGGTGCGGGGCAAAGTCAGGACATGTGGGGACCAAGCAGCAATCGGTATTGCAATTGTGAACTGTCGAAGCTGCGTTGGTAAAGTACCGGAACTTCAAGCGCTGATAGAAAGCACCGAAGCTGAAATCGTTATAGGTACGGAAAGCTGGCTGAAGCCAGAGATAAATTCTGCCGAAATTTTTACAAAGGCACAGACGGTGTTTAGAAAGGATAGATTGCATGCAACCGGTGGTGGCGTGTTTGTCGCTGTTACTAGTAGTTTATCCTGTAGTGAAGTAGAAGTGGATAGTTCCTGTGAATTATTATGGGTGGAGGTTATACTCAACAACCGAGCTATAATTGGCTCCTTTTACCGACCTCCCGACTCAGCAGCATTAGTGGCAGAACAACTGACAGAAGATCTGGAATACATTTCACATAAATTTTCTAAGCATGTTATTGTCTTAGGTGGAGATTTCAATTTACCAGATATAGATTGGGTCACTCAGATGTTTAAGACGGGTGGTAGAGAAGGGCATCGAGTGACATTATACTGAGTGCACTATCCGAAAATTACCTCGAGCAATTAAACAGACGCCGGCTCGAGTGGCCGAGCGGTTCAAGGCGCTACAGTCTCGAACCGCGCGACCGCTACGGTCGCAGGTTCGAATCCTGCCTGGGGCATTTATATGTGTGATGTCCTTAGGTTAGTTAGGTTTAAGTAGTTCTAAGTTCTAGGGGACTGATGACCTCAGCAGTTAAGTCCCATAGTGTTCAGAGCCATTTGAACCATTTGAATTAAACAGAGAACCGACTCCTGGAGATAACAACTTGGATCTACTGATAACAAACAGACGCGAACTTTTCGACTCTGTAAGCGCAGAACAGGGAATCAGTGATAGTAAGGCCGTTGTATCATCCCTGAATATGGAAGTAAATAGGAATATAAAAAAAGGGAGGAAGGTTTATCTGTTTAGCAAGAGTAATAGAAGGCAGATTTCAGACTACCTAACATATCAAGACGAAAATTTCTGTTCCGACACTGACAATGTTGAGTGTTTATGGAAAAAGTTCAAGGCAATCGTAAAATGCGTTTTCGACAGGTACGTACCGAGAAAACTGTGAGGGTCGGGAAAAACCCACCGTGGTTCAACAACAAAGTTAGGAAACTACTGCGAAAGCAAAGAGAGCTTAACTCCAAGTTTAAACGCAGCCAGAACCTCTCAGACAAACAGAAGCTAAACGATGTCAAAGTTAGCGTAAGGAGGGCTATGAGTGAAGCGTTCAGTGAATTCGAAAGTAAAATCCTATGTACCGACTTGACAGAAAATCCTAGGAAGTTCTGGTGTTACGTTAAATCAGTAAGTGGCTCGAAGCAGCATATCCAGTCACTCTGGGATGATGATAGCATTGAAACACAGGATGACACGCATAAAGCTGAAATACTAAACACCTTTTTCCAAAGCTGTTTCACAGAGGAAGACCGCATTGCAGTTCCTTATCTAAACCCTCGCACAAACGGAAAAATGGGTGACATCGAAATAAGTGTCCAAGGAATAGAAAAGAAACTGAAATCACTCAACAGAGGAAAGTCCACTGGACCTGACGGGATATCAATTCGATTCTACACTGAGTACGCGAAAGAACCTGCCCCCTTCTAACAGCCGTGTACCGCAAGTCTCTAGAGGAACGGAAGGTTCCAAATGACTGGAAAAGAGCACAGGATGTCCCATTCTTCAAGAAGGGTAGTCGAGCAGAAGCGCAAAACTATAGGCCTATATCTCTGACATCGATCTGTTGTAGAATTTTAGAACATGTTTTTTGCTTGCGTATCATGTCATTTCTGGAAACCCAGAATCTACTCTGTAGGAATCAACATGGATTCTTTAAACAGCGATCGTGTGAGACCCAACTCGCTTTATTTGTTCATGAAACCCAGAAAATATGAGATACAGGCTCCCAGGTAGATGCCATTTTCCTTGACTTCCGGAAGGCGTTTGATACAGTTCCGCACTGTTGCCTGATAAACAAAGTAAGAGCCTACGGAATATCAGACCAGCTGTGTAGCTAGATTGAAGAGTTGTCAGCAAATAGAACACAGCATGGTGTTCTCCATGGAGAGACGTCTACAGACTTTAAAGTAACCTCTGGCGTGCCTCAGGGGAGTGTTATGGGACCATTGCTTTTCACAATATATATAAATGACCTAGTAGATAGTGTCGGAAGTTCCATGCGGCTTTTCGCGGATGATGTTGTAGTATACAGAGAAGTGGCAGCATTAGAAAATTGCAGCTAAATGCAGGAAGATCTGCAGCGGATAGGCACTTTGTGCAGGGAGTGGCAACTGACCCTTAACATAGACAAATGTAATGTATTGCGAATACATAGAAAGAAGGATCCTTTATTGTATGATTATATGATAGCGGAACAAACACTGGTAGCAGTTATTTCTGTAAAATATCTGGGAGAATGCGTGCGGAACGATTTGAAGTGGAATGATCATATAAAATTAATTGTTGGTAAGGCGGGTACCAGGTTGAGATTCATTGGGAGAGTCCTTAGAAAATGTAGTCCATCAACAAAGGAGGTGGCTTACAAAACACTCGTTCGACCTATACTTGAGTATCGCTCATCAGTGTGGGATCCGTACCAGATCGGGTTGACGAAGGAGATAGAGAAGATCCAAAGAAGAGCGGCGCGTGTCATTACATGGTTATTTGGTAAGCGTGATAGCGTTACGGAGATGTTTAGCAAACTCTAGTGGCAGACTCTGCAAGAGAGGCGCTCTGCATCGTGGTGTAGCTTGCTGTCCAGGTTTCGAGAGGGTTCGTTTCTGGATGAGGTATCGAATATATTGCTTCCCCCTACTTATACCTCCCAAGGAGATCACGAATGTAAAATTAGAGAGATTCGAGCAGGCACGGAGGCTTCCGGCAGTCGTACTTCCCGCGAACCTTACGCGACTGGAACTGGAAAGGGAGGTAATGACGGTGGCACGTAAAGTGCCCTCCGCCACACACCGTTGGGGGGCTTGTGGAGTATAAATGTAGATGTAGTTGAAGACCAAAGATCGTATAGGCCTGTAGACACTGGGTGTCTACAGCATCGAGTTTGAATGTGGGATGCGGCACATCGGGCAGATACAGCAATGTATCTTACAGCGCCGTACAGCAATGTGTCTCACACAACATCATGAACATACGACTAGGGCAGACAGACGAGTCCGTGGTAGTAGACAATAGCATCAACGAAGGACGCACCTTCGAATTTGAGAAAGACGAAGTAACTATGCAGCACCAACGGTTTCTGGGACTCGCTTGTTAAAGAGGCAGTAGAAAGAAGTTGCACCACAATCTAGTAAACCATGATAACGGGTTTAACGCAGCGTGGATTGTATCTCTTTCACGGCATAATATTTCATCACTTTTACGATTCTTCCAGAACAACTACATACATATTTTATTTTTTATTTACTGTTGAATGCAAAATTTTATCTCTATATTTCGTGTAAAACCACCTTGTGATTGAATTGGAAGTGTCTTATCGTTTAATATTATCCCCAATCTTACCAAATTCTTACGGCATTTAACAACTGCCGTTTGCATTTGTTGGAGAAATGTTTTAGTACTATTTAAACAAAATTTGAAGGAAGCGTATTTTCGACTCCATCACAAGATGGGTTTAGCACACCATGTCTAATAAGGATATTGTGCATTCAACACTAAACATTAAATTAAATTGAATTGAATGTATTTGGCCCGCATCTCGTGGTCGTGCGGCAGCGTTCTCGCTTCCCCCGCCCGGGTTCCGGGGTTCGATTCCCGGCGGGGTCAGGGATTTTCTCTGCCTCGTGATGGCTGGGTGTTGTGTGATGTCCTTAGGTTAGTTAGGTTTAAGTAGTTCTAAGTTCTAGGGGACTGATGACCTAAGATGTTAAGTCCCATAGTGCTCAGAGCCGTTTTATCACAGGGTGCATTTCCATGATTATACAAAATATTATTGTCGCCGAACTGTTACTCTACTGTAAGAAAATAAAAATGCTGTAAAATATGTTCATACAGTTCTGCATTTAGACTTATCTTAAGAGCAATAAGGGGACCCCTCACTAAACTCGAGAAATACCTCCATACAGTATCACAGCCTCCTCTATACTTCACTGCTGGCACTCCACATGATATTATGTCACATTCTCCAGCTATTAGACAAACCAAAATTCCTCCACTGGACTGCAACATGGTATAGTGTGATACATCACTCCAAGCGACTCGTTTCCAGTTAACCGCTGTCCACTGACTTCGTCATTTAGCATTGACTACTTAAAAATGTGGCTTTTGAGGAGATGGTCGACCATTGTAACCCATTCTTCTTAGGTGTCTACATACTTTGCAACTCACGCGTGATTCCTTCTGCTGATACCATGTGACTTTTTTACATCCATCCTTCGCAACGCACGATCGTCTCTTTCATTTAGTACATGATATCTGCCATTTATCAGTTTGGCTGTGGTTGTTCCTCCACATTTATACTTTATAATCATATCACCAACAGTCAACTTGTGCAGCTTTAGAAGGATATAAATGTCCCTAATGGGTATGTTACTCAGGTAATATCCAACGAATAGCCAACCTTCGAAGTTACTGATCTCTCCTGACGGACACGTTCTCCAATTCCTGCTTCAGTATTCACAACACAATACCCTACACAGTCCTTTAAATTGGAGGAACCGCCCCTCGGAACATGTAGATTCAAGTGAGTGGCTCAGAGAATTGCTGATGTGCTAGGCCTCGGAGGGTAGATCATGTGATAATAGCCCAAGACCGATACACTCAATGACTTTAAGAGGTACACCCTTCCACACAGCGCCAGTGATGGCAGTCTATACATATAAACAATTTCCTATTTTTTCTTCTTAATACATTAATTGTTAATTCTAATAATTCCTGTTTACTGATTAGTTTCAAGTTCAGAGGTACATAAAATTGCAACTCCTTACGAACACTAGAAACCAGATTTGCTTAACTTCAGGATTATGTGGAAATTAATACTGTGAAAACACAAAATGTCCTAGCCACTAGACGTCAGGTCTAAATTTAAGTGACAGAAAATAAATAAATGTCATCTGGGAATCCTCACGGAAGATCTAGACGGAGTCGTATTCGCGGAGTGTAGTTGTTGCGCAAGCCGTAGCGCTCTCTTACGGAAATAATGCGTACTATTGAAGTGTTTATTCGTGGAGTGACGGATGTCACATATATAGAATGCTGTGAGCAGAATTCTAGTGAAATTCACTCACAATTACGAGTGGATCAATAGCACAGGATATAATTACTGCCCACTATTCGGCATTTCTGTAGCCTAACTTCAGAATTTATACTTTCGTTTTATAGAACGGTGGATAGTATCACCATTATTCGTCGATTCTTCTGTTGATCGAATCACGTACAAGGCCATCTATTATTAGACCGTTTAAGCTCATTAGTTCATGGGGTCTAACTCCTACTTTTTTCCTCTGATAAATGTAATGAAGAATGACACAGCAATATCACTTAAATTTTTACACAGAGCCGCTGTGATCAATATATTGTTTCAGTGAGTAAACTCAGGATTTTGTTGGATAATATGTGTTCTCACATGCAGATCGAACACTCCATACAGAACTATAAATATTTGTGAAGAGAAACAGGTTGGCCGGAAGGTCCGCTGCTGTCCGCGATGAGACAACAGGAATCGACCAGGAACGGTGAAACACACATATCTGAACGGATTTCGTACGTTCAACTACAACACGCAAGCGGTGACGATGACTTTCCCTTTTACACAAAGGTTTCCATCGAACGAGTGCAAGTACATGTTGATTTGACATTATAAATACATCCCTTCTGGTCGAATCTGATAAACAAACTTTACTCTCTTATCAAGAGATACAGGATGTCCCAGGAGGAATAGCCAATGCTCAGGAACTAGAGACGAGTGATCATTCAAGGCAAAAAGTCTAGTAATCATGGATTCTGAAATGCATACCTTAAAAGCTATATGCAGTTTTTCGTCCTCGATACTGGCATGAATTTTAGAGGGCACGTTTAATAGGCATTTGTGCTTCAAATGATCGTTCCTGTCATATACCTGATTTTTGACGATTCCTCCTGGGGCAACCTGTAGCCTATACGAAATTATAAACCACAGAATAATAATTAAGTAATAGAATATCCTAAACCACTTACGTGAATTTACGAAACCGTGTGGCATTAGCTATTTATTCTACCAAAAACATAATTCCTACAATATCCTTACTTCTACCGACATACTTTGCAAAGGAGGGAAAACACCCTAACAGATGGAAGTTTTGAGTTAATATATGGTTCAAATGGCTCCGAGCACTATGGGACGTAACTTCTGAGGTCTTCAGTCCCCTAGAACTTACAACTACTTAAACCTAACTAACCTAAAGACATCACACACATCCATGCCCGAGGCAGGATTCAAACCTACGACCATAGCGGTCGCGAGGTTCCAGACTGTTGCGCCAAGAAGCTTGGCCACACCGGCCGGTCAGTTAAGACATGAAAAGGGTCTACATACCTCTGTTGTAACATCTTATCACGTAAAAAAACTTTAAAATAGCATATTTGAAATAGATACTATCTATTTCCATTGATCCCCACGAACATAAAAGTTTGCCAGTAGAGTTTTACACTGAATTGACAAAAGTCATGGGTTAGCGAAATGCTGATATACAGATGGCGTCAGTGACGCGCACACAAGATACAAAATGGCAGTGAATCAGCGAGACTGTCCTTTGTACTTAGGTGATTCATCGTAAAATTTGTCCGACGTGGTTATGACCGCACGACAGTAATTATCAGTCTCTGAACACGGAATGGTAGTCGGAAGTAGACGAATGGGGTTTTCCATTTCGGAAATAGTTAGGGAACTCAATATTCCGACATACAAAGTGTCAAGAGTGCGCCAAGAAATTTCAGGCATTACCTTACACTACCGACAACACAGTGGCCGACAACCTTCACTTCACAATCGAGATCAGCTTTATTTTCGTAGAGTTCTCAGTGCCAACAGACAACCAACACCGCGTGAAATAACTGCAGAAATCAATGTGGGACGTATTAGGAAGGTATCTGTCAGGACAGTACGGAGTAAATGTGCTATGCCAACAGACGACCGACGTGAGTGCCTTTGCTAACAGCACGACATCGCCTGCAGCGCCTTTCTTGGGCTCGTCAGCATATCAGTTTCAACTGAAAAACTGAGACCTGGTCGGATGAGTCCCGGGGTCAGCTGGTAAGAGCTGATGGTAGGGGTCGAGTGTGGCGCACACCCCAGGAAGCCATGGAACCAAGTTATCGACAAGTCACTGTGCAAGCCGGTGGTGGCACCATAATGGTGTGAGCTGTGTTTACACAGAATAGACTCCGCCCTCTGGTCCGGCTGATCCTATCATTGACTGGAAATGGTTATGTTCGTCTACTTGGAGACCATTCGCTTTCATGGACTTCATATTTCTAAATAACGATGTGATTAGGACACAATCTCACTCACCAGTTTGAGGAATATTCTGGAAAATTCGATCGAATGATTTGGTCACACAGATTGCCCGACATGGATCCCGTCGAACATTTATGTGGCGTAATCGAGAGGGCCGTTCGTGCCCAACACCATGCATCGGAATCACTTTCGCAATTATGGAAGAATATAGTTGCAGCATGGTTCAATATTTCTGCTGCGGACTTCCATCGACTTGTTCAGTCCATGTCACGTCAAGTTGCTGCACTACACTGGGCAAAAGGAGGATAAATACGATATTGGAAGGTATCCTATGACTTACGTCACCTCAGTGTATACTAGCTAACTTCAACAGGTATGATCTCAAACGGATTCCAGATTACCATCATGAATGTAAATTTCGATTTTGTTCTTGTCTTTCTCCAACCAAGTTTCTGGAAGTATCACCTATATTTCTATGTTGGACATGGCGCAATTTTGTTTCGACGAAATACATGATATCCTTTATTTTTACACAAACTCCACGAACAAACAGGGGATGGACAAAAATATGGGAACACCAATCACACAACACCTAACCTGTCTAATACGGTGTTGGAAATCCGTTGGCACGACTTAACACAAGTCTTCTCAGGTTACATAATTACAGGACCTGTACGGTTTTCAAGGAAAAAATTGTGACAAGTTCAGATAATCATGATGGACATGGATAGCGATGACGTAGCCTTCTATCTAAAGGCTCAGTAATATTGAAATCTGGTGTCAGTGGTGGCCAGACGTTCACACATGGTACAAAAATTCTATTGTGGGAGGGACCTGAGTAATCGCAGTGGACAAATAAACCTTGGCAGTAATGCGACCTTACAGGGTAAATATGGGTCCCATAGAATACCATGACATCGTTGCCCAAATCTTTACCGAACCCTCACCATGTTTCATTCTTTGGATGTAAACTCGGCCAGAAACTGGAAATAGTGTGAAACAAGACTATTTCTTCCATTGCTCTAAAGTCTGTGCATTCCTGTTTCGGCAACACATTTCCTGTTATGGAAATTTGCGTCACAGATGTTTTGTTTTGCAGTTCCAGATCGTCCTGCCATTGCCAGCTTAATGAGCTGCCTTCGTGTTGTTTTGGTTCTGGCAGGATTAGCGTGCGCGACATTTAGCTCTGCAGTGACTTTTGCAGCTGTCGTCCTCTTATTTTTCATCACGATCCCTTCCAATGAGCGTATGTTAGCAACACTAAACACACTCTTTCGCCAGCGTTGTGACTCAGAAGATGACTTTTTTCCCATTTTTCCTGTATGCAGTACAAATCTTCTGTGTGTTGCCTCTTGAAACACGAAACGCTTCGGCTACCTACGAGCCCAACAATGTGCAGACGAGACTCGCATCTTAAATTATGTTCATGCTTTCATATGCCATTTTTTTCTAACCTCTGTGAATTTTCACTTGAAGCTACTGAGCGGACGCCATGTACCCGTCATCTCGGTGAATTTACTCTGCAATCATAGCATTACACGTCCAACAATAGTTGCCGAAGCTGTCATTTCATCAGAAATTTTGCAGAGTGAGAAAGAAGTGGCAGAAGAAATATTTGTGTTTCAGCAAGAAGAGTCAGTGAAATGTGTGGCTCGTATACGCTCGCCTGTGCGTACAATGCAGATGAGCGGTACAATGATGAAGATATGTGCTTAACAAGTGAAAGTGATACTGAAACAGGTGTCAAACCATGTAGGTCATCATGCTTGTCGGCCAGGGAGACACAAATCAGGCCTCCAGTGAAACGTAGTAAAAGACAATCGTGGTCCATGGAGCGGGTAGTAAACCTGATTGTAAACAAAAAACGAAAAACAAAACAATAGAGAGAGAAAGAACTGATTTCGAACAAGTTCGCAGCAATATGACCGTGTAATACAGTTCTTTGTCCATAAATCTATAGATACAATATGATTAAGACAAGATATATGCATAACGTAAGAAGTGGCAGTTTGCCCTGAGCAACGAAAAGTATGAGTACCGCGACATAAGCATAAAAAGATTCTCTTAAATTTCGGTTAACGCTAGTTGGTATTAAGTACCTAGTAGCTACACCCACTAACAACGAAAACTGGAACCACTCTACTGAAATAGCCATAGGGACAATAAAAGGAATATTATGACGAAATAGCGAGTGAGTGTCACATATAAAACAAACGAGTTCGTGTAGATAGAAGTTTCTCGCAACCGCCGTATCTTTTTGTGGCATTTCAGTCGCAATTTCCTCCCACGAATGTGAAAATATTTTTCTGCCTCTTACCTACATACTTTACAATGCTGATCGTAGTAAAATAAGAGAAATTAGAGCTCTCGCAGAACAATGTGGATGTTTGTTTTTCACATGTGTCGTACAGTGGATGCATTAACCCTCTGCCAAACACGTAAGTCCGAAACTCCAAAGTAATCATGCAGGTGTAAATATCCCATAATTATATCGCTAAGAATAAATTTTCAGTTGCTGTACAATGAATTGGTCGATGGAATTCGTAGATGCATCTTCGTCCTCAACACACCATATTTCTTTACTAATAGCCTACTATGTCTTCGTTTGCTTCATATGTCTAACCACGGACAAACCAGCAACAAAACAAAGAGCGGACGTGAGTCCACGTAACAGGATTAATTTTTTTACTTTGATAGAAAGTAAATTAGTATTGACTCCACTTAGAGAAGTGCTTGTAAAGCATACTTTTCAACCGAACGCCATCTGTTGTTACGTAACGTAAAGCTCGTATTCCAACGAGCAGGTCGGCTATTTGCGCAATGACGCGGCTACTGACGTTCCAGATGGGTATATCATTCTACTTTCCTTTAGGGAAACTGCGATGTAGATAACACATCATTTAACACTCAGTCCCCGAACATCCTCACGTTAAAGGAGATTTATATTCTCGAATCCTTGCCGACTGCAGCAAGCTGCGATAGAAATATGCGCAGTGAAACACTAGTAGACCGGAAGGTCCGCGGCCGTATGTGATAAGACTATAGGAATCAGCCAGGAACGGCGACAGACGGGAACACGGTAGCGGCATTGCACGTTGCACGACGCCCGCATGCGGTGACGATGACCTTCCTTTTGTGGAAATTTTCATTTCTCTGTTAAATGCAGACAATCTGACGAATACTTTCGCGGCAAACACAATCGTGTTGGGTTCTTCGAGACTGCAGTTCGTATGAAATACATTCTTGATTTAAAGGCGTATTTTCACAACATTTGTCATGTTCTGTCGTGCTTCAGAACCTTTCCTTCTGATCTGAACTACAGTGAACTCAAGTTTCAGTATAATGCTATAATTAAATTGCGTCATATTACTAACATACAACGCGTCGCCATTGTTCATTTGCTAGCCCTTACACGATACTTCCACATTACTCCTACACTGTCCCAAGACGTGCAGAGGACACCTGGTAAATAATAGAGTGAATGACAAATCATGGACAGAAGTGTATCGCATCCGCGTTACCGGAACAAACGTGTGAAAGAATCTGTTCCATTTCCCCGCGTCTGCAGGTAACACAGCCCAACGCTGATTCTCGTCATAGAGCATTACGATGCGGACTATCAGTGGAACAATTGAGTATGTAATATTTCACGTGAAAACAGCGTGTTTAGTGTCTATTTTAGTACGCGGCATGGTTGCTACATTAATTAAAATGTAAAAATTTAGTAATTGTCTTAGATTACTATCGTTGTTTCGTCCCGCAACCATTGTTGAAAGTGGAACACATAATCGTCCATTAAACACGGAAACGGTTCGTCTTCAAAAGTTATTTACTGTACAGTATGTTATTCTCCGAGGCTCTCCATACATATATAGATATGAATTGTGCTTGTTCGTTCGATTGGGGGAGGGGACCGAACAGCACGGTCATACCAGGAATCACTCATGTATACAGGGTGTTACAAAAAGGTACGGCCAAACTTTCAGGAAACATTCCTCACACACAAAGAAAGAAAATATGTTATGTGGACATGTGTCCGGAAACGCTTACCTTCCATGTTAGAGCTCATTTTATTACTTCTCTTCAAATCACATTAATCATGGAATTTAAACACACAGCAACAGAACGTACCAGCGTGACTTCAAACACTTTGTTACAGGAAATGTTCAAAATGTCCTCCGTTAGCGAGGATACATGCATCCACCCTCCGTCGCATGGAATCCCTGATGCGCTGATGCAACCCTGGAGAATGGCGTATTGTATCACAGCCGTCCACAATACGAGCACGAAGAGTCTCTACATTTGGTAGCGGGGTTGCGTAGACAAGAGCTTTCAAATGCCCCCATAAATGAAAGTCAAGAGGGTTGAGGTCAGGTGAGCGTGGAGGCCATGGAATTGGTCCGCCTCTACCAATCCATCGGTCACCGAATCTGTTGTTGAGAAGCGTACGAACACTTCGACTGAAATGTGCAGGAGCTCCATCGTGCATGAACCACATGTTGTGTCGTACTTGTAAAGGCACATGTTCTAGCAGCACAGGTAGAGTATCCCGTATGAAATCATGATAACGTGCTCCATTGAGCGTAGGTGGAATAACATGGGGCCCAATCAAGACATCACCAACAATGCCTGTCCAAACGTTCACAGAAAATCTGTGTTGATGACGTGATTGCACAATTGAGTGCGGATTCTCGTCAGTCCACAAATGTTGATTGTGAAAATTTACAATTTGATCACGTTGGAATGAAACCTCATCCGTAAAGAGAACATTTGCACAGAAATGAGGATTGACACATTGTTGGATGAACCATTCGCAGTAGTGTACCCGTGGAGGCCAATCAGCTGCTGATAGTGCCTGCACACGCTGTACATGGTGCGGAAACAACTGGTTCTTCCGTAGCGCTCTCCATACAGTGACGTGGTCAACGTTTCCTTGTACAGCAGCAACTTCTCTGACGCTGACATTAGGGTTATCGTCAACTGCACGAAGAATTGCCTCGTCCATTGCAGGTGTCCTCGTCGTTCTAGGTCATCCCCAGTCGCGAGTCATAGGCTGGAATGTTCCGTTCTCCCTAAGACGTCGATCAATTGCTTCGAACGTCTTCCTGTCGGGACACCTTCGTTCTGGAAATCTGACTCGATACAAACGTACCGCGCCACGGCTATTGCCCCGTGCTAATCCATACATCAAATGGGCATCTACCAACTCCGCATTTGTAAACATTGCACTGACTGCAAAACCACGTTCGTGATGAACACTAACCTGGTGATGCTACGTACTGATGTGCTTGATGCTAGTACTGTAGAGCAATGAGTCGCATGGCAACACAAGCACCGAATTCAACATTACCTTCCTTCAATTGGGCCAACTGGCGGTGAATCGAGGAAGTACAATACATACTGACGAAACTAAAATGAGCTCTAACACGGAAATTAAGCGTTTCGGGACACATGTCCACATAACATCTTTTCTTTATTTGTGTGTGAGGAATGTTTCCTGAAAGTTTGGCAGTACCTTTTTGTAAGACCCTGTATAATTCTATATGTGCGTCAGTTCTTTGATGAAAAAGTTTCAGTGCGGATGCACAATCAGCGTCCGAACTCCTACGGGAATCAGACATCTGTGAATAGAGGGTTACGTGGAACAGTTGTTCCGTTACAGTGAGCGGGAATATAGGAGTATCAGAAAGCGTGTCCGTACGTCTGAGGCAATGGCTTTCTGCACGCAGCAGTACTACGGTGCATCATAGGCATACATTTAACATAGTCAGAAGCAGAATGTATGTGTACATTGTCAATGACCCCAAATGTGACACGATCATTAGGGAAGCAAGTCAAGGACACTGCTTCTGCCTCGGAGATGTCAACATAAGCACTGTGACTTTAAATCACGCATATCTAAGCATCCAAATAATTATCATTTTCGAGCTGGCTTTTGAACTACGTACCAAAGCTCTGATAGCCACACACCACCCTTATTTCACAACTCTCCATCATTTAGCCGGGAAATGGGCATAGTTGAAAGCAAATCCTGCCTTGAATCGTGCCTGGCAAGTGCCTGTCGATCTCCGTAGCCATACGCAAATCTGCCTCTACATCGGCGGCTGCAGAGCTATTATCGTGAACGACAGCCAATCCCACACCTGATCCGGATGTGGTAAGGAAGGCCACCTTCGGTCGTAATGTACACAGCACAGTGTTGCACAATTACCGCCTATGGACACTACGACCACACCAAACCCTACCACTCTTCCAGTGACGTATGTAATGGCGTTTACCACTGCCATGATTTCACAGAACCTGCCACCTAACCACTCCAGCCCACAACGTCCATCACAAAGCGACAGTTTGGACAATATAAAGGGACCAACAGACAGGGAAGGGGTACCTATATACTCTTTGTCCTCTTCTGATGCAGAAGGACATGTTGGCAAACAGCTTTCACACCGGTGACACAGGTGGAGGCATTGGTCGGTACCAGGAATTGATGACAATGTGATGCACGAGGACGATGGTGTCACACATGCGGTCAGAAACCACTTCCTGATGTCAGCTGATGGTGACAGTCACGGTCAACCTAACCCAGTGATCATGCCATTCAAAAACCCTTCTATGAATGACGTAAGGAGAAACGTTTTTGTGGGTGGCGATATTTCCCTTCCAGGATCATATATCCTCAACCTCCCAGTGAAAGATCGTTTGGATGCTTAACACAGTTACCCTCACCCACCAATAACTTACAAGTGTGCCACTTGTGGCTGGCCAGGGCAGGGTGATGTCATCCATAGGCTACACATACTTCCTCTCCCAGCCATGATGGGTCAACTTTCAGTGACCTCACGACAAGCATAAGAAGTAGACTCACTCAGCACCAAAATTATTGTCAGCATGGAAGAGACACAATTATTCCGAGACTTTATTGAGATGTTGGATGTGGTCGTTACATTTTTACAAGAGGTGCACATTGCGACGATTCCGGATGTTTATGCATATGACTTGTATAAGTCCGTGTGGGATCAGGATGGAATTGGGGTAGCGATCTACGTCCGACAAGGGCTACCGTCAATAATGTGACCACCCTCCCATCCACACAGGGCATGACCCTTACACTACTCTGAGCGTGTATCCTGTTGTGTGCACCAAACCGACGTCATCAATGTATGTTTCCTGTTGTGCGCACCAAACCGATGTCAGTGTTTAGTGTTTACTCCTAAGACATCGTCGTCCTGTTCGTTGGTCGTTTCGACAACTCTACAGTTGAAGGTGACTTTAATTGTGTAAAGCATCTGAAAGATCATTATCCCAGCTTCTCACCATCACCAGTCCTTTACACAATGGTTGAAGAAATTCGCTTTGTTGATGCATGGAAGAAGGTCCATGGCGGCGCCCCCAGCTATAGACATCTTAGAAGCCATTCTACAAGCAGAATAGATCGTATCTATGTGTCGGGCACCCTTCATTCTGGAGTGCCCCCAACAGAAAAATGGCCACTCGCATTTTCCAACCATTGCGCTCTCATCAGCTCCCTCATACTTCCACTGCATCAGTCTGACGCAGCCATTGGATATCGAAACTTAACACGTCCCTCCTCTTTGACACAATTTATCAACCCTGTAAATGCCCCATTCCCACGCATCCCTCCACTCTGATGTGGTGGTTCAACTGCGCCAAACCGATGATGTACTTAGGTTAGTTAGGTTTAAGTAGTTCTAAGTCCTAGGGGTCTGATGACCTCAGATGTTAAGTCCCATAGTGCTCAGAGCCATTTGAACCAGAGAGTAGGTCCAACGCTGGAAAGAATCGGCGGCATGGCATCGAGACAGCATTAACTATTAGTACACTGTGCCTGCGGAACACGATGAATAATACCCCCCCCTCCCCCCCCCCCCCTCGCTACGTGAAATGCACAGGGAACGGCAATACATTAAGGCCAAGCTCCTTCCATTGACATGCAATAAGTTACATGGTACGGTGCTGAGATCACGCACACGAGATATCGTGCCTAAGGAAACACCACCTGAGATCCATACCATGCCCGAGCATCGGCGTTGTCGTCAACAGCTTATCTCCACCCTCCTCAAGCAAGACTGCAGTCATGTCTACACTACACAGGCGATAATTGACTCCACCTTTGCTCCCTACAGCCGACAATTTTTCGACGATAGGTCCACGATGCGACATCTGAGGATATTCTCCAACATGTCAGATTCTCCAACATTCTTGGCGGCAACATCTCATCTGTAAAGAAGCGCCTTGATACGAAAAACATCTACTCTGGCGTCATTTCGAGTCATGGCCGTACAGAAAAACCTCCGAGGTTCTAAAGCATTGTTTGCTCCCCATGTCCAAGAAGGCGGAACTGGGCCACTGCCTTTCTCACGATTTGGCAAGAGACCTACTTTTTGTGGTCGGAAGGAAACTGAGGTGCAGTCACTCCCAAATATGACGTACCTGGTGTGACGAACACTCAGACACACTAGGGCACTTCACCAGTACCTATTAATAACCAGATTTAATCGTATTGAAAATGTCTGGAAGTATTTGGAACAGTGGATGAAACTTGGCAGTTCACATCCCCACAGTTTGTTAGCTATTTGTCATCTAATCATGAACGAAAGACTACAGTTAGATATGACACAACTCAAGAAAATTATAGACTCTCTTCGTCACCAAATCTAGACCACAATCAGGGTTGCAGGGAAAGATAGACGGTATTCCCGTTATGTCCCCTGGTGGTAAGTCGTTTTTTGTTGAGTGTGCTTGTCTAATATCATGCGAACTCCAGGAATACCTCGCATCTAGTTAAAGCTTTGAAAACTTCTATCCCAGATCACATAAATCTGATACGAAGGCTATCACGCTGCTAGGAAAATTCCTGCTTGGTGTTGTTGGTTCTATTACTTGGGAACGAGAAACTCTCAGGTTTCCACATCATTTCCCTGGCAACGAACAATAAGTGACACCTTCTAATTATCTGTTTATGAATACTTCCGTTTGGTTGCGTGAAATCTCATATGCTGCATGCATCAGCAACAACATCTCTGTAGCCATCGATGTGCCGACAGGCGGACATTAATTGAGAAATGAAATAAAATATTTCAGCTGAACTTAGAGGATTTTTTCTTAATGAATACATCAGGAGTGAATGTATATGACGAAGCTACGTCCTGTAGTCATCCGAAGTATTTTATAAGAATTGAGTATTTATGTAAGAAATGATGACCAAGAACATTACATTTAGTAAGCTGTTCTAAGAAAGTAAATATAAAGGCTTCCGGGATCTGTTGAAGATACTGCATCATGGCCTTACACACACAGAGTGGGCTGGAACGCCAGGAAGGATGAAGAAGAGGAATTTACGACCGGTATAGTGAACAGTCGATCCCATCCAGGCCGGGCTGCTAAACTCCGAACGCCTCATGTAGGACTTATTTCCAGTTGAGAGGTGTGGAGAAGTGTATTGCTGGGTCGACTAGGAATGCTCGAAGTAGCGCTTGGATCTCTTCAGTGCGAAGTATGATGCGTTGATAAAGAAATATCATTCCTACGCCATCGGCACTGTAGTCAGGTAGTTCTCAGGATCGTGCAACCTTCGAGGGCAGACACCAGTTCTAGGATTTGTCATTTGGCATATGGTGACGGCAGATATTTCACTCTGACAAAGTTCGCTTCCATGGAAACGGTGTCCCTGCTGTCACGATTCAGCAGGCTTCCATAGACACTTAAATGTGGAAGACTTCTCATAAAAAATAACATTCGTCCTATCTGCCTGAGATGATTTTACCACTACATCATCAATGGAGGCGAAACGCAAGTCTGTCCCCTTACTCCATTACTAACAAACGTTTAGAAATTTTTTGCAGTATTATCTATTCTGTACGACATGTAAAGGAAGTGAAAAAGTCCATATTATTTCGTAATATTGGTTTTCATCATAAGCTGATGGACCACCGGTATGCAGTGGTAAGCATTGATGAGTCTCTCGTGTAGAAGGAGTTAAGGACGACGCATTCCAACCACGTCCAGTTGCCTTTTCTGCTGTAGAATCCCTTGCTGCTCAGGTAATTTTGGACCTCTAACCAATATACCTGCGAGTCCCGACGGAAAGTAAAGTAAAGTCGTATGCCGTTATTGACTAGGAAATCCCGAAGAGCATCTTCAGCTAACTGAATTGTTTAGCGCGTTTTCTGCCCTTCGCACCTGTAGGCACCTTCCCTTCACGAAGTCTGAGCGTTGTGTATTGGTTCAAATGGCTCTGAGCACTATGGGACTTAAAATGTAAGGTCCTCAGTCCCCTAGAACTTAGAACTACTTAAACCTAACTAACCTAAGGACATCACACACATCCATGCCCGAGGCAGGATTCGAACCTGCGACCGAAGCGGTCGCGCGGTTCCAGACTGAAGCGCCTAGAACCGCTCGGCAACTACGGCCGGCCGTTGTGTATTGTTTAATTGTAACTGATTAGTGTAGATGGCTATAATGTGTGTGTTAGTGAGGTGTCATGTATGTGTAGGAGGATGATGAGAGCCTACTGCTTTCGAGTGCCACAAACTGGGCCGCCGAGCTTAACGTCTACATCCTGCAGACTGATCACCATCAACATTGCCTCATGCCCACACTTAACAAGTCGTTTGGAATTTAATCCGGGATACTGGCGCAAAAAAGGTCACCAGTTGCTTTACAACACTACCCCTTCTGTCTGAAATGAGGTGCAGGGTACTGGATAAAGAAAGGAGCGAAGGAAACCAAAGGACAATCTACGGCAAATTAAGAATAATTTTAGCATGGTTCCTCGAAGAATGGCAGGGTTACTGGGATACATGAACAGCAATAGGACTTTATGTTCAAGTTCAAAGGATAGCAGCTCGTTGGTATTATCGCGATGTACTAGAGTGACTTACAAGAACAAGATAACGCAAAATGTGTGGAAATCTTTAAAAGAAATGCGTGTTTTCTTTGCAGCAGGATCTTCTCACGAAATTTCAAACAAAATCCAAAGGCGAAAATAATTTTTTAGCTCTCACAGCCACTGTATTAAAATAAGAGACGTCAGAGTTCGCATGAGAGATGTAAGTGTTTGTTTTTCCCGCTACCTGTTCGAGGGTGGAACTGTAGAGAAACGAGTTGAAGACATTTCGATGAACCGTCTGCAATCACGTAAATGTGAACTGCGTTGTAATCATGTAGATGTTGATGCAAATGTAGATATCTCAGGCTTCGTCTGCGCGATTGGTTAATGATGTACAGCCAGATGTTTTGAAGAGCTGTTTCAAGTTTATGCACAGTATATCGAGGATCTACCCAGCTGTCTTTTTCAGGTACAGCGAGTTTTGCTGTTATGTGTACTCACTGCCCCTACCACAACCAGACTGTGAACTACTGTTGGTCTTTCCCCGTTGTTCACAGCCGAGTTCGATTTCTTTCACCGAATACGACTTTTATAGCTCTTTTCTCTTCAGGGCTCCCACTGATATTCCATGAAACGTAAATTTTTTGAGACGACTTGAATACGGTCCTCTGGTCAGATTAAGTCTGGTGTGTTGAACATTTGACACCTCCAGTCCCGCCCCCTGTGATCATTAGCAGAATGTATTGTGGCCGCATGGCAGTCAAACCACTGGGCAAACTGGTGGTGGCTCCATAATGGTGTGGATTGTGTTTCCACGGAATGGACAGGGTCCTCTCGTTCAACTAAAGCGATCATTGATTGTAAATCGTCATGTTAGGCTAATACGAGAACATTTGCAGGCATTCATGGACCTCATGTTCCCAAACAACTATGTTATGTTACCGGGCCACAGTTGTTGGTGATTGCTTTGAAGAAAATTCTGGACAATGATTTGGTCACCCAGATCGCCCAACATGAATCCGACCGAGCATTTATGGGACATAATGGAGAGGTCAGTTTATACCCAACATCCTGCACTCGCAACACTTTCGCAGTTACGGACGAATATAGAGGCAGCATGGCTCAATATTTTTACAGGAGACTTCTAACGACCTGTTTAGTCCATGCAACCTTGCTGCACTACGCCGTTGAAAGGAGGTCGGACACGATTTAGGAGGTATCCAATTACTTTTTTCACCTCAGTGTATCTTTCGTACTCGCTCCTCGGACAACTATTGTCCTTCACGACTTTTCATTTGGGGCGAAATCTGTGGCTCCCTGTCCGAAAAGGATGGGCTCGACACTTGTTAGCACATATCGTCATCATTCTATTCCTCAGGTACATAGGCCGCAAGGTCGAGCGTATACGACACAACATGTTCCACTGACTCATCATGCAAAAACGCAAATATTTCATCTGCCACTCCTTCCTCATTCTGCGAAATACTTTCAGCTCCTTTCTAACGAAATATCAACTTCAGCAACTGTTGTTGTAGGCATAATGCAATGTTTGCATCAGTTTTTCATTGCCATTGCTCTGCTTTGTATCGGCATCACCATCATTGTAACCTGTTGTGAGTTACTCGTTGAGCAAACACTTCAGCTTCGCTCCGTAACGTCATGGTGTGTTGACCATTTGATACCTCCAGTTCCGCCACCTGTGCCTATTAGCAGCCAATATTGTGGTTCCAGGGTAGTCAATATGCAGGGCGTCGAATGCCGTAAATATCATTGGCCTTTTACATCCTCTCTCTCAAGTGGTTCCTTGTCAGCGCACACCTGCGGAAATTCAGGACCAGTATTAATTAGACTGGCGACATCTTAGGTTCAGTGTGAATAGCGTCCCAATTTTCGCGAAGATATTTCAATTCATTTAATTAGCTTTCGAAATATCAATGGTACTATTTTGAGATTGTAGTAATTTGCTTCAGTAGTCAATTGGAACCAAAAATGACGCCATGATTAAACACTTGAAAATGTCTCTCATAATAAAAAACGCCCCGTACCACAAAGCGTATTTCAGCTGAGAGATTTTACTTACTGAGTGAGTCAACGGTAATGACAATCTTATCCAAGTGAGACATGAAATGTGAGTAACTTACACTGTTTCAGAATTTCTCGTCGTTGTGAACTGAGATTGAACAGGATGTAAAGCAGTGGAATCCCTTTGAAATAAGTCCCTGTTTGTGACAACTCGCGTTGCATGTACACCACAGCTATACAAGTACAAAGACAAAATTTTGCGAGAGGATTCCATTGATAAGCTCTTTGTAAGGCCTTATGGTATTGCTTCCGTTATCATAACACTGTCCACGGCATTCACAGATAGGACTTCAGTATTTCACATGCATTGATCGAACTAAATGAGCAGAAGCAACTACAGTTTTCTGATTACTATCTACTAATTCCAAAAACTGTTCATTTACTTCGTACTTATCAATTCCCTACTGGAAATAAATATTATGCAGAATTAATGTTGTCTCTCCAGCTTGATTTGAGTCTGAAGAAGCAGCTGGAGTAGCAGAAAAATTCTCCTTATTTTCTCTCTGTTCCAAGATGACATTCCTGACATGATTGGAACAACCAGAGAGTAGTTCACTCTGAGATTCATTTGACAGATAACGCACTTGTCAACGCTTTCTAGTTTCTTGTCCGTCTCCGACCTTGCTTGATGTATTTTTCCAGAAATTCGTCGTAGTGGCTCAAGGGATCCAATATTCCGAAGAATTTCCCATTATTATATTACCGCATCTTCAGGCCTCCAGACTGACGCGTAGGAAGATTCACACCTCTTTCCCGGTCAAAATAGGGACCAGGATTTAATGAGTGGTATTCGTAGATGCACAGTCAACGAAACACAGCAGATGTGAACGAATATAAGTTCATAGCACCGTCGAATTTTCTTAAATTGTACAGCGAACGTGCCATTTGCACTATTACGCTACACACATGTGCACGTGCCACCAAATAATTGTCATTTACGGATCCATTACTTCCTTCCCGTGGTAGCCGCCAAACAAAAAACGGCGGACAATCGATACATAGTACATAGGAAGCTTACAAACAGTGTAGACGCAATATTTAGAGCGTTACATAACAACTACTTCCAGAGCCGAAGGCACCAGCTTCAACGGACAAGGTGACGAATGGCTCTGCAGGCAGTAGTGGCGAGACAGGCAACAGTAGTAGCGACAGCGACACAGACGAAGACAAACTGACGTAACATGGAAATCAAAACTATCCGGGGCCCTATTACTGGACATTAATATGGGGAGTGCCTACCCTTTGCCTTTATTACGGCTTGAACTCTGTTGCGGACACCTTCAATGTGGTGTCTGAATGTCTTTGGAAGAATGATAGCCCATTCCTCCTCAAGAAGCGAAATCAGAATAGGTAGTAATACAGGTCTCCGGGCTAAGTCGACTTTATAACTCATCCCAAAGTCGCACTATAGCCTTCAGACGGGGACTCTGGGCATGCCTGTCCGTTTTAGGAATGTTATTAGCCACAGAGCATTGCCTCACAGATGCTGCTTTATCAGTGGGTGCATTGCCATGCTGATACAAGAAATTATCTCCACCGTACTGTTTCCCTAGTGTAAGAAATTAAAGGTGCTATAAACACTGCATTTAGCGTCATCTTAAGCGAATTAAGGGGACCACACCCTAAATTCGAGGAACACCTTGATACCGTGACACAGCCCCTCCATACTTCACTGTTGGCACTATACATTATACCCTCTAACGTCCTGCAGCCATTTGCCAAATCCAAACCCTTCCATCAGACTGCCACATGGTATAGCCTGAGTGATCTCAAGTCTTTCGTTTCCAGTCAACCGTT
The DNA here is from genome assembly GCF_023864275.1 of Schistocerca cancellata. NCBI lineage: Eukaryota > Metazoa > Arthropoda > Insecta > Orthoptera > Acrididae > Schistocerca > Schistocerca cancellata. The sequence continues at coordinate 234,504,421 of NC_064629.1, read as the reverse complement.
GTCCAGTGACATCGGTCTTTACATCACCTCAAACGTTACACAGCCCTGACTATTGAAATATTTAGGTTAAGAGGAGCTGGTCTACCACTGTACCTCATGCAGCTTGGTTGCTTACTGACGTGTGATTAATTCTTCTGGTAAGCGATTTCTTACAGCCACACTTCGCGACGCTCGACGGTTCCTTTCCGTCAGTACATGAAATCTGCCAGTCTTAGTTTAGCTGTGGCTGTTCCTCCACGTTTACACCTCACAGTCACATCACCAACAGTCAACTCTGGCAGCTTTAGGAGGGTATATATGTGCCTAATGGGAATGTTACTCAAGTGACATCCAACGATAAGTCCACATTCGAAGTCACTGAATTCTCTTGATTGATCTTCTCCTGTTACTGCTTGTCTACTGACAAAGTAATACTCCATGCCTCCCTTTAAACTGGCGGATCCGCCTTTCAGGCATCTAGTGCTCAATGCCGCATTAAATAGAAGTGTCCGGATGCTCTTGTTCAGGTAGTGTTTATGTAAGGGTAATGTACTTACATTGGCAACGTGGTGCACTAGAATTGCTAACACTAATGCTTGTGAAACCTGTATCTCATGCGCGAAACAGTACTACTACCACATTATCGAGAGCACAACATATACACGACGTGGTATCCTTATTAAGTTGGAATAGTAAAACTATAACTAGGTTCAAATGGTTCAAAGGGCTCTGAGCACTATGAGATTTAACATCGGAGGTCATCAGTCCCCTAGAACTTAGAACTACTTAAACCTAACTAACCTAAGAACATCACACACACCCATGCCCGAGGCAGGATTCGAATCTGCGACCGTAGCGGTAGCGCGGTTCCAGACTGTAGCGCCTAGAACCGCTCGGCCACTCCGGCGGGCAACTGTAACTAGGGTTTTAAGTAAATGTGTGTGGTGATAGTTACCGTAGGATAACGAGAGGAGTGTACATTCGACAGTAAGATTAGATTGTAAGACAGATATGGACGTAATGACAGAAAACTCTACACTGTAGTGTAGACGATAAATAAATCATAATGTAGATGAGAGTGAGTGGCTTAAAGTATTGTTGAGGTCCGAGGCCTCGGATGGGGAGTAGTAGTAGACCGTGAGTATCTGCCCAAGAGTGATATGTTCGATAATTTTATGAAGTACACCATTATGCAGAGCACCAATGATGGCAGTCTACAAACATAAATCATTTCCTATTTTTTCTTCTTAGTACATTAATTGTTAACTCTAATAATTTCTGTTTACTGATTAGGTTTTCACATATATAAAATTTCAACCTTCTACAAACACTAATACTAAATTACCTTAATTTCAAGTTCATGTGCAAGCTAATGTTGTGAATTCACGGAATGTCCTACCCACTAGACGACAGGTCAGACTTAAGTGACAGAAAATAAATAAATATCATCTGTGAATCCTCACACAAGGGCTAGACACAGTCAAATTCGCGGATCGTAATAGCCGCGAAAGCTGTAGCGATCTGTTATGGAAAGGATGCATTTATTTGCGGAGTAACGGATGTAACGTATATAGAATGCTATGCGCAGATTTCTAGCGAAATTCAGTCAGAGTTACGAGTGGACCAATAGTAGAGAGCATAGTTTGTGGTCCGCAGCTCGTGGTCGTGCGGTAGCGTTCTCGCTTCCCGCGCCCGTGTTCCCGGGATCGATTCCCGGCGGGGTCAGGGATTTTCTCTGCCTCGTGATGACTGGGTGTTGTGTGATGTCCTTAGGTTAGTTAGGTTTAAGTAGTTCTAAGTTCTAGGGGACTGATGACCATAGACGTTAAGTCCCATAGTGCTCAGAGCCATCGTTTGTGTCTACTATTCAAACATTTCTGTAGTATGACTTAACACAATTTATACTTTCAGAACTATGTATAGTGTCTACGTTATCTTTCGATTCTTCTGTCGATCGAATCATGTGGGACAAAACAGCCTCTTCCTAGACAGTTTAGGCATGTTAGTTCATTGTGTCTAGCCCCAGCGTTTTGCTCCTGGACAGCGTAATGAAGTATGACACAGCAAATACACTCCTATTTCAATAATGGTTTGCATACCCCATAGCTCAGATACTAAATGCTTTCTGCTGATTTATTTTGCTTTCTGTTTTTTCGACATTTCATCGCAGAGTTTGTGTAATTATTGTATGATTAGTTCGATACTGTATAAAAGTGTATACTTTTTTCTCTGTAATAAACTTTGATGTCTTATTAAATTGTATGTAATGTTTGCTCTTCGTTGGTTAAATACTTTGCCTCACTTGGAGGGAAACGAAACTTATTACACGTAATTAGAATTTTGTTAAACAACATATCACTAAATTAACAATATGTGCATATTTAATGTTTTCTAAGGAATGATTGTTTGAAACTTACGCACGCTGATTCTCACTTAGGGCTTTTTGCATTATATAAACTTAAAACCTGTAGTGCTTCCCCTCTTAAACGGAATTTAAGTTATGGCGCACGAAACGCTGGTGGGGCGAGGCAGAAGGTGGGGTAGGAAGTCTGTCGGAGGGTAGCTACCGAGACAGTCGGAGGCTAACTGCGGTGGAGTGAACAGCGCAAGTGCCGAGCGAGGACTGCATTATCTGTAATTGGATGGAAACCCTCGGGTGGGTAACCCATTTTAAAATGTTGATATAATACTGGAGAAGATTATAAATGTGGAAGTACGTCTCCAAGAAGACTATAACAGAGCAATACACTTCCACCGGAATGTCCACCTGCCGTTACTTGCTCGCCACAATATTGCGCAATATTTTTCACCAGACGGGAGAAGTTAATTCTTTGTAAAGTGAGAATCAGCAACCGTACCAAAGGATTTCAATAATAAGGTATATACTTTTAAATATGTGTAACAACCCTGATTTGTTCCTCATCGTGGAACCTTATAGGGTCCCCTCCTCGTAACCACAGTTCTCTGAGTGTCACAATTAATGAATAGTGCTGCTTAAATCATTGGCTTTCATTTGATTGTTTAATCGAGTGTAAAGACTTTCTTTAAATTGATTTGAATTTTCTGGATAACAAGGGAGGAAGTAATTTTGCTTTTGTGTGATTTCTAGTAACTGATTAACATCATTTAAAGTTTTGCATTTCAAAGTTTGTGTACCTAAAATCAGTTTGGAAAGTTTGTTAATTGTGCAGACAACTAACAGATAAAAGACTGGATTTGGATTAGTTACCTGATGCTCTTAAAGCCAGTATTAAAATTAAAACTTTGTTCTACCTGTTGAAGAAATATGCTGCATTCATACAAGGTGAGTGGAAATGTGTCTAATATTTGCATTCCTATATTTGTGATAAAAAAATTATGATCAGGGTGTTTCGTTGACACATTTAAGATTACAGGACTCCACATTTGGTTTGCTAAAAATGCTCATTACTATTTGCTAAAGAAATATAGTGTCTGAAGTTGAAATAAGTGTTGAGATTTGTGTAATTTGTGTGAAGTGTAAATTCAATTCATAATCTCTCACTTATATTTTTTTTCTTTAATGACAGTAAAATTTACTGCGAGTGTCTCATTCACGCTAATAATGCACAAACTTACTTAATCAATGAACATAGGAACTAAATGAGAAGTAAATATGGAACTTTGTATAATTTGTGTGACGGAAAATATCATAACAGTTTGTGGGCCTCACCTTTTTTCTTGCTCTTAAAGAAATTAAAGTTGCTGTGAGTTATTTGGTTGTAGTTTCCCCCTGCTTTCAGCCGTTCGCAGTACCAGCACAGCAAGGCAGTTTTGGTTAGTGTTACAAGGCCAGATCAGTCAATCATCCAGACTGTTGCCTCTGCAACTACTGAAAAGGCTTTTGCCCCTCTTCAGGAACCACACGTTTATCTGGCCTCTCAACAGATACCCCTCTGTTGTGGTTGCACCTACGGTATGGCCATCTGTATCACTGAGGCACGCAAGCCTCCCCACCAACGGCAAGGTCCATGGTTCACTACAACCGTAATTTTTCCCGTGGGCATGCACCTTTACTGTATGGTTAAATGATGATGGCGCCCTCTTGGGTAAAATATTCCGGAGTTAAATAGTGTCCCATTCGGATCTCCGGGCGGGGACTACTCAGGAGGACGTCGTTATCAGGAGAATGAAAACTGGCTTTCTACAGATCAGAGCGTGGAATGTCAGATCCCTTAATCGGACAGGAAGGCTAGAAAATTTAAAGAGGGAAATGGATAGGTTAAAGTTAGATATAGTGGGAATTAGTCAAGTTCGGAGGCAGGAGGAACAAAACTTTCGGTCAGGTGAATACAGGGTTATAAATACAAAATCAAATAGGGGTAATGCAGGAGTAGGTTCAATAATGAATAAAAAATAGGAGTGCGGTTAAGCTACTACAAACAGCATAGTGAACGCATTATTGTGGCCAAGATAGACACGAAGCCCACGCCTACTACAGTTGTACAAGTTTATATGCCAACTAGCTCTGCAGATGATGAAGAATTTGATGAAATGTATGATGAGATAAAAGAAATCATCCAGGTAGTGAAGGGAGACGAAAATTTGATAGTCATGGGTGACTGAAATTCGAGAATAGGAAAATGGAGAGAAGGAAACATAGTAGGTGAATATGGATTGGGGCTAAGAAATGAAAGAGGAAGCCGTCTTTTAGAATTTTGCACGCAGCATAACTTTTAATCATAGCTAACACTTGGTTCAAGAATCATAAAAGAAGGTTGTATACATGGAAGAAACCTGGAGATACTAGAAGGTATCAGATAGATTATATAATGGTAATACAGAGATTTAGGAAGCAGGTTTTAAATTGTAAGACATTTGCAGGGGCAGATGTGGACTCTGACCACAATCTGTTTGTTATGAACTGTAGATTAAAACTGAAGAAACTGCAAAAAGGTGGGAATATAAGGAGATGGGACCAGGATAAACTGACTAAACCAGAGGTTGTACAGAATTTCAGGGAGAGCATAAGGCAACAATTGATAGGAATGGGGGAAAGAAATACAGTAGAAGAAGAATGGGTAGCTCTGAGAGATGAAGTAGTGAAGGCAGCAGAGGATCAAGTAGGCAAAACGACGAGGGCTATTAGAAATCCTTGGGTAACAGAACAAATATTGAATTAACTGAAGAAATGAGAAAATATTAAAATGCAGTAAATGAAGCATGCAAAAAGGAATACAAACGTCTCAAAAATGAGATCGACAGGAAGTGTAAAATAGTTAAGCAGGGATGGCTAGAGGACAAATGTAAGGATGTAAAGGCTTATCTCACTAGGGGTAAGATAGATACTGCCTACAGGAAAATTAAAGAGACCTTTGGAGAAAAGAGAACCACTTGTATGAATATCAAGAGCTCAGATGGAAACCCAGTTCTAAGCAAAGAAGGGAAAGCAGAAAGGTGAAAGGAGTATATAGAGGGTCTATACGAGGGCGATGTACTTGAGGACAATATTATGGAAATGTAAGAGGATGTAGATGAAGATGAAGTAGGAGATACGGTACTGCGTGAAGAGTTTGACAGAGCACTGAAAGACCTCGGTTGAAAAAAGGCTCCGGGAGTAGACAACATTCCATTAGAACTACTGATGGCCTTGGGAGAGCCAGTTCTGACAAAACTCTACCATATGGTGAGCAGGATGTATGAGACTGGCGAAATACCCCCAGACTTCAAGAAGTATATAATAATTCCAATCCCAAAGAAAGCAGGTGTCGACAGATGTGATATTTACCGAACTATCAGTTTAATAAGTCACAGCTGCAAAATACTAACGCGAATTCTTTACAGACGAATTGAAAAACTGATAGAAGCCCACCTCGGGGAAGATCAGTTTGGATTCCGTAGAAATGTTGGAACACGTGTGGCAATATTGACCTTACGACTTATTTTAGAAGAAAGGTTAAGGAAAGGCAAACCTACGTTTATAGCATTTGTAGACTTAGAGAAAGCTCTTGACAATGTTGACTGGAATACTCTCTTTCAAATTCTGAAGGTGGCAGGGGTAAAATACAGGGAGCGAAAGGCTATTTACAATTTGCACAGAAATCAGTTGGCAGTTATAAGAGTCGAGGGGCATGAAAGGGAAGCAGTGGTTGGGAAGGGAGTGAGACAGGTTTGCAGCCTCTCCCCGATGTTATTCAATCTCTATATTGAGCAAGCAGTGAAGGAAACAAAAAAAGATCGTTGGAGGTATTAAAATCCATTGAGAAGAAATAAAAACTTTGAGGTTCGCCGATGACATTGTAATTCTGTCAGAGACAGCAAAGGGCTTGGAAGAGCAGTTGAACGGAATGGACAGTGTCTTGAAAGGAGGATATAAGATGAACATCAACAAAAGAGGAACGAGGATAATGGAATGTAGTCGAATTAAGTCAGCTGATGCTTAGGGAATTAGATTAGGAAATGAGACACTTAAAGTAGTAAAGGAGGTTTGCTATTTGGGGAGCAAAATAACTGATGATGGTTGAAGTAGAGAGGATGTAGACTGGCAATTGCAAGGAAGGCGTTTCTGAAGAAGAGAAGTTTGTTAACATCGAGTATAGATTTAAGTGTCAGGAAGTCGTTTCTGAAAGTATTTGTATGGAGCGTAGCCATGAATGGAAGTGAAACATTGACGATAAATAGTTTGGACAAGAAGAGAATAGAAGCTTTGGAAATGTGGTGCTACAGAAGAATGCTGAAGATTAGATGGGTAGATCACATAACTAATGAGGAGGTATTGAATGGAATTGGGGAGAAGAGGAGTTTGTGGCACAAGTTGACAAGAAGAAGGGACTGGTTGGTAGGACATGTTCTGAGGCATCAAGGGATCACCAGTTTAGCATTGGAGGGCAGCGTGGAGGGTAAAAATTGTAGAGGGAGACCAAGAGATGAATACACTAAGCTGATTCAGAAGGATGTAGGTTGCAGTAAATACTGGGAGATGAAGAAACTTGCACAGGATAGAGTAGCATGGAGAGCAGCATTAAACCATTCTCAGGGCTGAAGACCACAACAACAATGAGTTATTTATTTATGGAAGTAGTTACAACTTTAATAAATAATGAATCTGTGCAACTTATTGCAGGTGAATGTTGATCTATAAATATTAGTTGAAAAGAATCATCTAAAATCAGGTCAGATCCAGGCTCATATCTTGTTTAACATTGACTGTCACTGCATGTAATGATGAAACAACTTATACAAGGTAAGGTATTTATGAGTGGTGATTACTAAAGTGTCTTTTCTGTGTGAAAGCTTACATTGATAGTTAAACTGTGTATATCCGATATACTATATGTCCGCTTGTGTAGGGCGTCATTTGCACTTCTGTGAAAAATGAAGATAGGTTTAGTTTCAAAAGTACAACAGTTTATTGATTAATTAAATGAATGGTGTTTCATTTCTATGCCTAATTAGGCTTGTGAACGTTATTATTTCACTTAATTAACTTAATTTTTTAAAACATTCATCAAAATTTCGATACGTAACTTTCTGTACTTTTATGCTAAATTCATTTTCGAGTTCGATAAGCAACATCTTTAGGCAATTTATGGTCAAATCTTATAAAGTCCTCTCACAGGGTAACAATTCCTGCATCTAAATATCTCATTTGGTAAACAAACTGTAAGCTGGTATAGCTGAAAGGTACTGCTGTAGTGTTATACTATCACCTTCATTCTCTCTTTCGATTCAGATGACCACTTTTTCTTTTTCGCACTGAACTAAGCGAGCACTCAGGGGCGGCAATTGATTTTATTTCAACACAGTTCTGGTACTGGGGAAACCTGTCATTACTTGAGTTTATAAGACTTTCTGTATCGTTTACCTTCAGTTTACGGCAGTCTCCAGATTTCGACAAAGAGTCAGCCTTTCACAGGGACAAGGCACACTAACGACAGCTCAGAAATTAAGTTCACCGCACCAGTATGAGTAAACACAAGTCGGCCCTGCCATTCCAGTCCGACGTTCTGGAATTTCAAAAGCGTTCTGCTGCACAGGTGGACTGCGTGTCCAGTTCAGATAATACGGAAGGAAGGTATAGGAATATGGAGAAGTGGAAGCTTCCTAGGATCCTAACCTGTCCCAAGGGGTCTGAGTGACCAGTTGCGGAAACTACCGTTTCGTCCTGTCGCCGGACCGTGCGCTGAGCAGAGTCACTGTGGTGAGTTGAGAAGTGAGTGATCTTCCTGTGGCACTCAATGGAGACTGTTCACTGTGGGCTATTCCAGGATCGACGCGACTTTGATGACCAGATTTGGATTTCAGCCTTATGACAAGTCGCCAGAGCTTCGTTTAACAGTTCACTAGTTTTCTCGCGATGGTGCCTGAGAGGACAACTGAGCCCCATGGCCATAGCCACAGCAGCCTGCCCTACACCAGGTAGCACTGTTGCTTGCAGCAGCACCAGGTATGGCGACGTCACGCACATTCATTGCAGACATGGTTATCCCACAATGCAATGCGATCAATCGGCGACAGGAATTTCATCTGTTTGAGTACAGTGGGTTTAATTTGAATGAGTAGCTTCCAACAATCGATTACTGTAACTAGCGCTTCATGCAACTTTTTGCATACTTATTTTCCTGTCTATTTGATTTGGGGGGAAACTACGTAGGTTGGAACTTAAATAGTAGCAACACTGCCGTGGAGACACCATGCAATGGAATCTACTATTGTCGCTGATAGCACACGTTGTTGACATACCTATCTTACCTCCGAGTAAATGGACTCGCCCGTCCGACGTCACCGGCTTGCACACAGTCGAGGGAAACACAGTCACTTGTGAGCGAGCGGTCTGACGTAACGGTGTCACTATGTTTTCGAAACAGGAACAACGGAGTTGGATCAAGATTGAATGTGTCAGAGGTCGTACAGTTCGACAGTGTCATCCAGGTCTTCAAGAGGCGTGCGGGAAATCGGCATTTCCGTACAGAACAGTGGCACGTTGGGTAAAAGCCTCCAACGAAGGTCGGCAAACCGTGGCAGACATGCATCGGGGAGGTCGTCCTAGCGTCTCTGAAGAAGAAGTGCATGATGTTGCTGCGTTAATGGATAGTTATCGACGCCATACGATTCGTGAGCTCACCCACGAAACCGGATTAGCGCATACGACTGTGCTCCGCGAACTGAAGGAACGTCTGGGCATGCGAAAAATTGCATCACGATGGGTTCCGAATGACTTGACGGAAATGCAGAAATGGATGCGTTAAGACGCTGCACTTGGAGCGCTATGAGCGCGATGGAGAGGCTCTCTTACGCCGTATCGTAACACTGGATGAGCCTAAACTGAAACGCCAATCCAATGAATAGCGTCATTATGGGTCGTCGCGAAAGTCGAAAGTGCGTCAGTGCCCCGGTATGGTAAGAGTTATGGTGATTCTCGTGTACGACTGTGATGGTGTTATCCTAACGCATTACGTTCCTCCACTGCAGAACGTCAGCGCACAGTATTACTGTTCGCTTATGGAGCATCACCTGCGACCAACTTTGCGAAAGAGGCGGCGAATCTTCCTGCGCAACCCACCCATCATTCTGCACGACAATGGTCGGACGCATACAGCGCAAGCTGTGGCTGCTCTGTTTCTGTCGATGGGACTGAGAAGTACTGTACCATCCACCATACTCCCCGGACATAAGTCCTTGTGACATTGATTTGATTCCGAAGATGAAGGAACCACTTTGTGGCATTCGCTACTGAACTGTTCCAGAGATTCGACAGACAGTAGACCGCACCATTCGCACCATCAATAGAACATGCTCTGCTAACGGTGTACTACGCCTTCCACATCGCTGGCAACGGGTTATACACAACGCTGGTGACTACTTTGACGGACAGTAACAGGGGTCAACATGTAACACTTTTGTATCGGTTGTGATTAAAAAGTTGCCACTATTTAAGTTCCAACCCTCGTATATAAGTAAGCACCACTCGTGTATCGCCATTGAAATTATGAATAATTTTTTTGAGACCATGTTAAAATGGTGATACGTTCATAGATACGTTATGTAAAATATCGCATGAAATCTGCCGAAGGATGCCCTTAGCGGCTGATTTAGTAAAACGTGACACGTGATTTCCAAAGTATTATCAGCAGTTCAGCTAGCAATACTGGACGTATTAGCTAAAAAAGAGTGGAACGCAATGATCGACAGTTTCTTCATAAGTCATAGTTTTCTGTACTCAGTGCCAAGCGATGCGTGAGGTGGTGGATGATCGGAAACTAGTGATCTGGAGTAACGAATCACGGTATACCACGAGGCTAGAGTACCGTGCAACAAGATTACGGAGTACTTGAGGAATCAATCTAATCATAACAAAATCGCCACGGATTGAGAAGATAACGTTCTTGTGAAACACAAATGACCTGCAGTTCACACGAAATAATGAATAGTATCGACGTGGGATACCATCTTGATTGCAGACTTCTAAATATTTAGAAAGATTTTGATCCTTTATGCAGAGAATGGGAAAACAATATGCCGCTTGATATATTATATTAGTATATAAGCTTATTTCGGATTTATTGCCTTCATTAGTACATCTGCTAACAACCGCATTTATTTAGAATTTACATAATATACACATATCAAAAAATGTTTTGAATCACCTTGGTTCCGAGAGTTCCGGAACCTGTACAGAAAATTGCAATAGAGATCAACATAAACACCATTTCCGCCCTTTTTATTGCTCACGAAAACCACACATTGCGTGTTGTACCAGTATACAGAGAGACCTTCAGATGTGGTGGTCCAGATTGCTGTACACACCGGTACCTCTAATACGCAGTAGCACGTCCTTTTGTATTGATACATGCCTGCATTCGTCGTGGCATACTATCTACAAGATAATCAAGGCACTGCTGGTCCAGATTGTCCCACTCCTCAACTGCGATTCGGCGTAGATCCCTCAGAGTGGTTGGTGGGTCACGTCGTCCATAAACATACCTTTTCAATCTATCACAGGCATGTTCGATAGGCTTCATGTCTGGAGAACATGCTGGCCACTTTAGTCGAGCAATGTCTTTATCGTGAAGGAAGTCATTCATAAAAATTGCACGATGGGGGTCGAATTGTCGTCCATGAAGACGAATGCCTCGGCAATATGCTGTCGATATGGTGCACTGTCAGTCGGAGAATGGCATTTACGTATCGTACAGCCGTTAAGGCACCTTCCATCACCACCAGTGGCGTACGTCGGCCCCACATAATGCCACCCCAAAACAGCAGCGAACCTGCACCTTGTTGCACTCGCTGGACAGTGTGTATAACGGGTTTAGCCTGACCGTGTTGCCTCCAACATATTACGACGATTGTCTGGTTGAAAGCATATGCGACACTCGTCGACGAAAAGAACGTGATGCCAATCCTGAGCGGTCCATTCGGCATGTTCTTGAGCCCATCTGTACCGCGCTGCATGTTGTCGTGGTTGCAAAGATGAACCTCGCCATGGACGTCGGGTGTGAGGTATCGCATCATGCAGCCTATTGCGCACAGTTTGAGTCATAACACGACGTCTTGTGGCTGCACGAAAATCATTATTCAACTTGGTGGCGTTGCTGCTCTGAGCCATAATCCGTAGGTAGCGTTCATCCACTGCAATAGTAGCCCTTGGGCGGCCTGAGCGAGGCATGTCATCGACAGCTCTTGTCTCTCTGTATCTCCTCCATGTGCGAAGAACATCGCTTTGGTTCACTCCGAGACGCCTGGACACTTCCCTTGTTGAGAGCCCTTCCTGGCACCAAGTAACAGAAATGGTTCAAATGGCTCTGAGCACTATGGGACTTAACTTCTAAGGTCATCAGTCCCCTAGAACTTAGAACTACTTAAACCTAACTAACCTAAGGACATGACACACATCCATGCCCGAGGCAGGATTCGAACCTGCGACCGTAGCGGTCACGCGGTTCCAAACTGAAGCGCTTAGAACCGCACGGCCACAGCGGCCGGCATCAACTAACAATGCGGACGCGATTGAAAAGCGGTATTGACGTCTAGGCATGGTTGAACTACAGACAACGCTACCCGTGTACCTCCTTCCTGGTGGAATGACTGGAACTGATTGACTGTCGGAACCCCTCCGTGTAATAGACGCTGCTCAAGTATGGTTGTTTACATCTTTTGGCAGGTTTAGTGACATCTCTGAACAGTCAAAGGGACTGCGTCTGTGATACAACATCTACATTCAACGTCTAGCCTCAGGAGGTCTGGGCAACGGAGTGATGCAAAACTTTTTTTGATGTGTGTACAATTTATGAAGCTTTATTACATGTTGCTCACACGCGTTTTCTAATAAAATAGGTGTATCTTTTCAGTTGTTCAACTGGATTCGAGATTTCCTGTCAGAAACGTCACAGTTCATAATAATCTAGCGAAAATCTTCTGCTGGAACCGATATGATAGCTGAGATCCTAGAGGGGAATGTTATCGATCCTCTCACGTTCTTAACTTATAGATACTATAGAGGATGACTTGCAAAGTGATTAAGACAAGATATATGCATGGTGTAAGGGTTGGCTGTTGACCATGACCAACAAAAGTATGAGTCCCTCCACATGAGCATTAAAAATTCTGTTAAATTTCGGTTAACTCTAAATTTAAAGATCGTCGATTCATATAAATGACTGAGAATCACACCTGCCAACAATTAAAATCGGAACCACTCTGCTGAAATGGCTGAGGTGAAACGCAGACTGTGTCTTATGAGTAGAGCTCTTGGAAGATTATGGAGAAATAGCGAGTGAGTATCACGTACAGGACAGGCAAGTTCGGATACAAAGTCGTTTCTCTCTGCCGCCAGATCTTGAGTGGAATTTCAATCGCTAATTTTCTCCATCGAATGTGAAAATTCTGTTAAATTTCGGTTAACTCTAAATTTAAAGATCGTCGATTCATATAAATGACTGAGAATCACACCTGCCAACAATTAAAATCGGAACCACTCTGCTGAAATGGCTGAGGTGAAACGCAGACTGTGTCTTATGAGTAGAGCTCTTGGAAGATTATGGAGAAATAGCGAGTGAGTATCACGTACAGGACAGGCAAGTTCGGATACAAAGTCGTTTCTCTCTGCCGCCAGATCTTGAGTGGAATTTCAATCGCTAATTTTCTCCATCGAATGTGAAAATATTTTGCTCACTCTAGCCTACATACGTAAGAATGCCAATCGTAATACAACCTGTGATAACTGATTACCAGCGCCAAGTCAAGCATTCAAGTCGATATACGGCAGGCGGGACTGATTCCAAAACAGCATTCTGTGAGACGGGGTGTCCATTTTCCACTGTGCTGTCTCCATCAAACTCCTTATAAGAGCCTTCCTACCTCACCTTACATGACGCACCCTACACAGTCTCACCTTCCAATGCCAGGAGAATGTGAACGACCTGCTGCTCCTGACACTTACACCTATGGAAATACGTAACGCCACCACAAGCATTCGACAATAAGAAAGAATCTTGAGAAGCATTCTCATTTTCACCAAATCATCAAATATGAACATTGGTCATAGGCTCCAAGATGAAGGGACACTGTTGCTGCCAACAGTGGATAACCTGTGTTACCTTGGTATCACATTTACCAGACATATTCATCATATGGATGAGTAGCCAACCACTGTTTGCTTCAGAAGTTATGAGCCCATATCCAACACAACCGCCTCCAGAGCCTTTATCCGCTCTACTGAGTGGCCTACACCAGCACTTACGTTGCGCCCAAGCTAATATACGTTCCCCAAATCTTATCGCTGCCTATGATCCTTGCATGACAATTCCAGGCGGCCTTTGCGTACTTTATCACCATGAACCATCCTTCAGATCCGCTACGACACCCTCACCCCCCACACATCAGCAGGCGTCAGATTGACCGCGCGTGCGTCTAATAGACAAAGGTATAGGACCATAATTTTGAATTTGGTGAAATTAACAGAAAAGAAACCAAACGGACTACAACCTTGGGATTTAATGGAAGTGATAAAATCATAAGTGAATGAAAAAAATGGACGGTCGCCAGCCCAATTAGGCACATTAATTAGGAAATATACGTTTAAGAAAACTGAATATTAGTTATTGAAGTTTCTTCCGTTTGAGATTTCGCTTTGAATAGCAAAACAGGACACATACTGACAAACTACACTCTGAACGGTGTGTAGCAGCAGTTACCAATAACGCACACATGAGAAAAATTATAAGAAGTAATTTTGCACCGAGCTCATACTAATGACAGCTACATTCAAGAGCATTACTTAATCAAGTACAGAAAAGTTACTGCATGAAGTGCAGAACTAAATTAGGACATGAGGGTCTCTTATCTTAACTGACAAAAAAAAAAAAATAAATAAAGACGAATAGTCTCATACACTTTTTAAGCTCCTCTAGATACATAAGTCTTCCTTAACAACAGTAGTAGTTCAATTTTTTATAATAAATGGAGAATGTGATGGGGACCCATAAACTAGTACAGTTTCTCTAGTCAACTCTCTCTGATTATTACAGTAAAAATAAGACTAATTCAAAAAGATAATCATTCACTTTCTTGGAGTAGTTCATAATTTACTTTTAAGACAATAAAACACAACACTGGGCTTAATTAACTTAAAAAATGGAACAGTTCATGATATAAATCCAAAACAAACTGTTTTTGAAAATGAGCGTAACTTTTTGATTTTTTATCAGCTGTGTAGTAGGTAATTTAGAGAGTAATATTTATACAGTCTTGCACTGTATTCCTAAAAAATTATACTTTGTAATAAACTAAAGATACTTTAGTAAAATCCTATCTAACTGCACTTTGCCGGACGGAGTGGCCGAGCGGTTCTAGGCCCTACAGTGTGGAAGCGCGCGACCGTTACGGTCGCAGGTTCGAATCCTGTCTCGGGCGTGGATGTGTGTGATGTCCTTAGGTTAGTTAGGTTTAAGTAGTTCTAAGTTCTAGGGGACTGATGACCTCAGAAGTTAAGTCCCATAGTGCTCAGAGACATTTTTTGAACTGCTCTTTAAAACACTTGAATGCAAGAATTGTTCATTTAAATCACGATACTCGGTTTTAACAGCACTTAGGTGAGGACCCTGCATAGGTTCGTGATCAGGATAGAAAATATACAGTAGTTCTGGACACAAATTTGTTTTTGTGATTGTTATTCAAACCACACACAAACTAACTGGTCCATGTGCATATACATTACGAAATGTATGAAGTTAGTGAAGCAGTGGCGAAGATTGGTGGCAAGCTACATGGTGGCTAACTGTACTCAACAGTTCTTGATGTTCGAATGCTCTATAAAATCTCTTCTTGGAGTCGAATTTTCACCATATTAAAGCCATTCCTTTTTGCCGAGAATACCAAATAATAGCCAGATTCACATCCGAGAAAAATCCATTGTAAGGCAGCTTTAAGTTTCCTCTCTTAGTACCGTCGAAGTGTACTGTGATACAGCTATCCACATACTGCATACCGTTCACACCAAGCAGCCGCTCAGTTCGGCCCCCAAAACCACCTATTACATCGCGCCATGCCACTTCCGTTGCGGAGGGACTTCTCTACATCTTTTATATATTACAAATACAAGTGCCCTAAGCATGAACCAGCTTTCAATAAACATTTTCTTTTTATGCACATACCCTTATTATAATAATTGATCTTTTAAGAAACCATTTTGCTTTTTCCATATATACATTACAAAACTCTAATTATACTGTCACAAATAAAGGACTTTAAATAACAAAGAATACACACTCTATAACTGCAGGTACACAGTTACATAATATAAACCTACTTCTAATCGATATAAGTGTTACATCAGGACATTTGCTTTACGCTTAATTAGTATGACAGGATGTAGGTGCGGGTCTTCCACATCACTTACACGCAGCCTCTTTGAAGTTCTTGTACCAGCCTCCCCTCCCTCGTCGGTCAGTGCAGCCCACATACCTCCAAGATTGTCCCACACGTCAAAACGCCTTGTCGAACTCAACTATGCCCTTGAAATCACACATGCACCGCAAGCGAAAGATTTTCACAACACATTGGAGATCATCTGCCCAAGTATCCGTTGAATTGATATGCCGCTCCTTACAAGTGGTGCATAAGGCCTATGGTACCACATTACCAGTACTAAATACTCAACAACCAGTGATATCACCATGTTTGACTGTCCAGATCACCATTATGTACTCGCCACCGTGGTGAGGATACTGATGAGCATTGGCTTGCATTATCGACAGTGCACAATGTTCAAAAATGTTCAAATGTGTGTGAAATCTTATGGGACTTAACTGCTAAAGGCATCAGTCCCTAAGCTTACACACTACTTAACCTAAATTATCCTAAGGACAAACACACACACCCATGCCCAAGGGAGGACTCGAACCTCCACCGGGACCAGCCGCACAGTCCATGACTACAGCGCCTCAGACCGCTCGGCTAATCCCGCGCGGCAGTGCACAATGTCTGGAAACTAGTGCAATGGGTACTGACATGTTTCTTCTGTTCCCTGCTAATGACGGTCACCTCACAACCATTTCTCTTTCCAGAGCGCATACATTTTCCAGTCATCAACGATAAGGCTATCACATAGTTCAAGATTCTGATCATTACCTTCACCTTCAGTGATGGGGTGCAATCCAAGGTCGATTTTCGGCACTATGTTTCTGATGCTCACTCCACGGTCGAATGGCTGCCTTAAGAAAATTATAAAGTCCCTTCGTCGCCAAATAGAGTCCTCTAATAAGGCGGCAGGCAATGTTAGACAGTATTCTCGTGATGTCTCCTGGAGGTGAGTAATTTTTTGTGAAGTGTGCTTTTCTAATATCATGCTAAAGTCCAGAAACACTGCGCATCTAGTTAAAGTTGTGGAACCTTCAATCAGATATCACTTAAATCTGGTACGAAGACTGTGCTGCTACTGAGAAAATTCCTGCTTGATGTTGCTTGTTCTATTGCGCTGAAATGTGAGACACTCAGCTTACCACATCATTACCCCAGTAACGAGCAAGAACTGACACTTCCTAATTATATGTTTATGAACACTTCCACATGGTTGGGCGAAATCTCAAGTACTGCATGTATCTGCAGCAGCATCTTTGTAGTCATCGATGTGCCGAGTGGCGGACATAAACTGAGAAATGGAACAACATATTTCAGCTGAACTGACAGGTACGTGTTCCTGTGTTCTTTTTTTATGAATACATCAGGGGCCAGTGTATATGACGGAGCTATGTCCTGTAGCCTTCAGTCTGAAATATTTCATAGGTTTATAAGCAGTGAGTACCTAAGTAAGAAATGATGACCAAGAACACTACAGTTTAGTCGGCTATTTGGAGAAAGTAAATGTAAAGGCTCTTAGGAGTGGTTGAAGGTGTTGCAGCATGGCCTCATACCCACAAAGCTGGCTGGAATGTCTGGAAGGATCAATAAGGGGAATTTGGCGGCCGGTAGTGCGAACAGTCAATCCGATGCAGGCTGTGTTGTTAAGCTCCGAACGCCTCATGTAGGACTGAAGAGGTGTGGAGGCATGCACTGCTGGGTCGACTAGGAATGCTCGAAGTAGTACCAGGATCTCTTCAGGGAGAAGTGTGATGCGTTGATAAAGGAATACTAGACCTACGCATCGGCACTCCTGTCAGGTAGTTCTCAGGAGAGTGTACCCTTCGGGGGAAGAGACCCGTTCTAGGGTTTGTCATTTGGCATGTGCTTCCAGGGAAGCAGTAACAGTTTTCTCACGATGCAGCAGAACCCCATAGTCACCGATGTGGTGGAACACATCTCGTTTGAAAAACGTTAATCTTTTCTGCCTGAGCTGATTCCACGGATACATCAACAATGGAGACGAAACGCAAATCTGTCCCCAATAAACGTTTGGAAATTCTATGCAGTATTATCCATCCTCTATGACAAGTAAAAGAACTAAGAAGTCCATATTATTTCGTAACTTCCATTTTCATCATAAGCTCATCGACCACCGGTATGCTGTCATAAGGATTGAAGAGACTTTCATGTTGAAGGGACTAAAGAGAACGCCCTCCAGCCAGATGCAGCCGCCCTTGCTCCCGTCGAATCCCATGCTATTCAGGTTATCTTGGCCCTCTGGCCAATACACCTGCGAGTTCTGAAGTAAAGTCAAGTGATGACGTATCCCATGATTGGCTAAGAGATCCCTAAGTGCACGTTAATCCATCTATGTTGTTAAAAGTGTTTTCTGTCCTTCCCATCTGTAGGCTCCTTCCCTTCACGAAGTCTGAGCGTTGTGTGTTGCTTAGTTGTAATTGGTCAGTGTGGATGACTGTAATGGGTGTGTGGGTAGTATGGTGTCATGAATGTGTTGGATGATGATGAGAGAAAGGAGAGGGTGGAACCTGGTGCCGGCGCATAGCCTACTCCTCATGAATGGCACAAAGGGGGCCCTGAGCCTAATGTCCGCATTCTACAGATGGATCACCATCGACATTGTCTCATGCCCTCACTTCACAACACTTTTCCGAGGGGTTTGGAATTTAATCCAGGATACTGGCGCAGAGACAGATGACCAGTGCACCACCACCCCTTCTCACTGGAATGAGGTGCAGGCTACTGGTTGAACAAATAAGTGAAGGAAATCATGTCACTAATAGGCATCTCTGAAGTACGAGAGGGATCAACCAAATGAGTTTTCTACGAACACTGCATTCCTTCGCATTTCATCCTCTGCACATTTCGTTGCGTCTACAGCTTCATGCCAATGACTTCCAAAATTGATTACAGTTGTCCGAATGTTGTCCACGAACAGTACAAATCAGGCAGCATATATTCACTAAAGAGCCAAAGAAACTGGTATAGACATGCGTATTCAAATACAGAGATATGTAATCAGGGAGAGTACGGCGCTGCGGTCGGCAGCGCCTATGTAAGACAAGTGCCTGGTGCAGTAGTTAAATCGGTTACTGCTGCTACGATGGCAGGTTATCAATATTTAAATAAGTTTGAACGTGGTGTTACAGTCGACACATGGACAATGGGACACAGCATCTCAGAGGTAGCGATGAAGTGGGTATTTTCCCGTACGACCATTTCACGAGTGTACCGTGAATGTCAAGAATCTGCTAAAACATTGAATCTCTTACATCGCTACGACCGGAAAGACATCCTGCACGAACGGGACCAACGACGACTGAAGAGAATCGTTCAACGTGATATAAGTGCAAATTGCTGCAGATTTCAGTGCTGGGCCATCAGCAAGTGTCAGCGTACGAACCATCCAACGATACATCATCGATATGGGCTTTCGGAGCCGAAGGCCCACTCGTGTACTCTTGATGACTGCACGACACAGAGGTTTACGCCTCGCCTGGGCCCGACAACACTGAAATTGGACTGTTGATGACTGGAAACATGTTGCCTAGTCGAACAAGTTTCGCTTCGAATTGTACCGAGCGGATGGGCGTGTACGGATATGGAGAGAACCCCATGAATCCATGGATCCTGCATGTCAGTAGGGGAATGTTCAGGCTGGTGGAGGCTCTGTACTGGTGTGCAACGCGTGCAATTGGAGTGGTATATGATACGTCCAGATAAGACTTCGACGGGTGACACGTACGTAAGTTCCCTGTCTGATCACCTGCATCCATTAATGTCAATTGTGCATTCAGACAGACTTGGGTAATTCCAGCAGGACATCTCTCACGTGCAGAATTGCTACAGAGTGGCTCCAGGAACACTTTTCTGAGTTCAAACACTTCCACTCGCCACCAAACTCCCAAGACATGAACATTATTGAGAATATCTCGCATGCCTTGCAACGTACTGTTCAGATGAGATCTCCACCCCCCCCCCCCCCTCGTACTTTTAAGGCTTTATGGACAGCCCTGCAGGATTCATTGTTTCAATTCCCTCCAGCACTACTTCAGACATTAGTCGAGCCCATGGAACGTCGTGTTGCGGCATTTCTTCGTGCTCGCGGGGGCCCTACACGATATTATGCAAGTGTACCAGTTTCTTTGGCTCTTCAATGTATTTTCCTGTAGGTTGTACTATAATGTAATTAATTGCAGACCTGTATTTCGGTGCGTTAACTAGAGGACTTCAGTGGAACTGAGACGCCTTGGGAGTATGCATTCACATGCCACTTGATTAAATAGTAGTTTCAAGGAATGTGCTGTCACGTGTTCCAACATATGCTAGATTTGTTGTGCGTGTAACCTTACATATGTTAAGATATCACTCCCATTAACCCCATTTTTGATGTCTGTGGAAATAAATAACTTCCTTTAATTTTACTCATTCAGTTAAGTGTTAGCTTGTGTCACTGATGATCTCGATTACAGTCTTTTAATTATTATATTAAACCGGAAATTCACTTGACTTAATATTCATTTTCCCTGATGACCATATGTAAATCTGTCGCTACTTCCGCTAAATCAGCTCTAACGAATACATGCAGGGGTGGGATACCTACCCCAAATACTATGTAAATCAACTAATGTTGTTCAGAGCCGCACATTATCCCAAATAGATAGCTGATTGCTTTCATCAGGTATCCCGGTAATAACGAAAGAAGATGCGAGCTTACGTAGTGAAGAAACCAGAGAAAAGACTGTGGGATCTTTGGGAAAGAATAATAACATCCTTGACCAGAGGTAACTCAGGAAGGTGAAAAATATTTTGAGGTTGCTTTATCGATATGTTTCAAAAAGGAGAGGTGTACGGCTCAAATAAGAGTTCTTGCATCGTAAATATTCACTGCACATGTAAAATTAATGTTATCACATTATCAGACAATATTGAGCTGTACATGGCCAGGAGTCATGTTTACAGATGTGAGATCACTAAACTGGTCACTGTGTGTTGTACCAGGAGGTCGATGTGATAGCGAACCGTGACATTACAAACTGTACAGGCCACTTCTCTGCAACAGTGATGAGTATTTACCAAGGGTAGTAGAAGTTCGCTCTCAGGTACTTGAGAATATTGGATTATGGAATGTGATTACAGCGCAGCACTACTGTCTCCTCTTCGTACCCGTAGCGCGATAAAAAGGTTTTTCTTATGGCTTGCTCCGGAGTTCTGAACCAAGTGTGGAAATGTGGAAGGTCCGGCGACGTCTGATGCGGTCTGGCCAGGTGGCGCGCTCGTAATAACTACGGCTTTCGTTCTCCTATAACCACAAACGCGTCAGTCTGCAATGTCCTCTTGAATGCGGTCGCCGGCATGTTGAGTGACAAACTGTACTGTTTTCTGAGTGCCTCTCCCACATGAACTACAGTGACGGCCGCAATTTTATTAAACGCTACCGTTGTAGACGCAATATGACAGACTTCGTTGGAAAACAAACCCCAAGAACAAACATTTTAGATGCCACTGAACGCAAAGATGAATCTCGACTCCTAAGTTTTGATTCAATGCCACAACCTTTAGGGGATTTTTCATTCAGTATTCTGGGGCTTCATATTGAACTGAATACTCCAGGGACAAACATAGCATTCAGTGCTATAGCCCTTCAACGTGTTTTATACACATAATTTGTTGTGAAATCGTCAAGAAAGTTTCTGTTCGTGAATGCTGCTTTCTAATAAGAAGATAGGCAAAGAAGATGTTTCTAATGACAAGTGTATATGTATTATCTATGCTAATGCAATGCACGGAAAATAATGGACTGTACCACAAGGAAGACTCTGAAACTAATATAAAATTGAAGCGGTTCTGAGTTAGTCTAGTGTGCATCGAATTAAAACTGCAGTTTCCATATAGGAGACCGTGACATTAACCACAATATATACGGGTATGACAAAATTAGAACTCCCACATCTTTGACAGAGACTTACACATACGTTGTCAATGATAACACAATTTACTGTTAGTGCAAGTTTCTTCGAAAAAAAATTCTTTCTTGTGGCTACATAGAATTATGCTACTTTATGCCTATTGAGAAACAAATTTTTAAGTGTTCAAAGTGGAACACTTGCTTTTCCGCAAATTTCATATTTTCCCAACTTATAAAAGGTCGTACATTATCCTAAACCACCATAACAGATAGCTCGTTGCTTTTATTAGGCGTACCAGTAACAACGAAATGAGGTATACCTAGTGTGGGAACCAGATAAAAGATCGGGGGATCTTCGGAAATGAATAATAGCATCCTTGATTAGAGGTAAGTGAGTTAAGCTAAAAATTATTTTGAGGCTGCTTTATTGAACTGTTTTAAAGAGGAGAGATTTATATCTTAAATAAGAGTTCTTGCACCATTGGTATTCACTCCACGCGAAAAACCAATGTTAGTACAATATCAGATATGTAGTCCAGGCAGTATCGTGCTGTACATGGTCGGAAGACCATACAGATGTGAGATTACTAATTGGTCACTGTGTGTTGTACCATGCGGCCGATGTGACTGCCAACCGTGACGTTACAACCCGTGCAGGGCATGTCCATACAATAGTGATGAGTACTTCAAAGGGGAAAAGAGGGCCGTTCTCAGCTACGTGGGAATGTGATGACTGCACAAACTGTCATCTTCTTCTCGTGGCCATGGTATAGTGAAAAGTATCGTCCTTAGTGTTTGTTCTGGAGTCATGAAATAAGGGTGAAAATGTGGAAGGTCCGACGCCGTCTGATGCGGCCTGTCCAGCTAGCGCGCTACCAGTTGTTTCAGCGTGCCTTCTCCTAAAATTACGAACGCCTCACCTTGCAAGGGCACATCAATGCGGTCGCTGAGTTATCAACTGAACTGCTTTCCGAGTTCCTCTTCCACATGTACTACAGCGAACGTCGCATTTTTGTTAAACGTTACCATAGTAGACGCCATCTTAAAGTCTCCAAAACCGAGCTAGGTGGCGCATGGATAAGCACAGTGGACTCGCATTCGGGACAACGACGGTTCAAACTCGCGTCCAACTATCCTGATCTAGGTTTTCTGTGATTTCCCTAAATCACTCCAAATGCCGTGATGGCTTCTTCGAAAGGGCACGGCAGACTTCCTTCCTCATCTTTCGCTAATCCGATGGGACCGGTGATGTCGCTGTTTGGTTCCCGCCCCTTTCATCAACCAACCAACCAACAGGAAATCAAATCCCAAGAACGAACTTTTTAGATGAAACTGAATACATCGACCAAGTTTTTATTCAATGCCACAACCTTTAGTGGATGTCGATTTAGTTCTTTGGAGCTTTATACTGAACTGAGTACTCAAGGGACAAACATAATGTTCAACTCTATTGCTCTTCCAAGTTGTGTGTTGTCATAGACATAATCTGTTATATTACCTTCACTGCCGTCACTTGTGGAGCTCGTAGTGCAACCGTCAAGAAAGTTTCTGTTCGCAGAATGCTGATTTCTAAGAAGAATGTAGGCAAGAAAGATATTTCCAGTGGTATTTGGATACAAGTATTGCCTACGCTAATGCAATGCGCGGGAAAGGAATAGACTGTGCCACAGGCTCTGAAACTAATTTAAAAGTGAAGCAGTTTTATGTTACTCCAGTATGCATCGAATTATAATAGCAGTTTCCTTACATGGTATGAACCACAATACTTACTGTTGTGACAGAATCCGAATTCCTAGTTCTTTGACGGTGGCTAACACGAAGATCGTCAGTGACAATACAGATTACTGTTGCTGCAGTTTTCTGCGAAAAGAATATTCTTTGTGAGTACCAGAAATTATGACAGTTTATGCCTCTGGAGAAATAAATTGTTCTGTGTATAAAGTGGAACACTGTTGATTATCCCCAAATTTCATATTGTTCCAACTTATAGAGTGGCTCAAAAATCAATTTTTATTTTTAACTCAGGTAAAATAACACCTTTATTCTGCTTCTAACTTGTCTAGCAAGTGCTTCTTACATTACGTAATAAACTGGTTATCTTGCTACTAAACCTCTCTTAAAGACAGATTGTGAGCCTGACAGGTATTTGCATTCCGTGAGATGTGTTCCCACTCTTTCGAATATTATCTTCTTAAAAATCGTCGAAAATACTAGCAATACAAGAACTAGCTCTGTATACACTACTGGTTGATCATTTTGTATCTAGCGATTACAGGAATAAATAACAATAACGTAAATTCCTGGATGGAGCAATACATAAAATAAGGGAAAGGCAGCCACTCATCTATAGCGGGTCGATAGGTGGAGCACAGATCACAGAACACAGAACAGCATTCTAACAATTCAACAGAATTCTAACAGTAGTAAACACATTACACACAAAACCACAAAAGATACACTCCTGTTGTCACATGAGGGATGAGTATCTTAACATGTGCGAAAACTGACCACATCTGCAAAACACATTTTATGAGATAGATAGTGTAGTTATATGGAAGCAGGTGAGTATTTGTTCCATCCACCACCAATTCTTAGACACACAGCCATTTGTCCTTTTAGCCGTCCAAGTCTAGAGCGCTGCACCGACGTCACAGTCTACTGTGGATTCATTTTAGGGCCGCTAAAGAAATCTTCTGCTGTAAATACAGCGCTGTCAGTGCATAGAGCGTTTAAAGAAAGTGTATTTGGCAACGGTTTACCAAAGACAAACGTATAATTTTGGAGATACATATGTTTTACGGATGTGTTTATGGCCAGTAGGGAATGGCGCTAGAGAGCTACAATTTAACAGTGATGCGTATACCGCGTGGTCATTAAGAACTATCTTTCTATTTGATCAAGTTATTCTTAAATTAATGAATTCACTAAATACTTTAAAGCCTTTTTAGTTTAACCACCCTTCATTCAAGCCCTTCGTATAGATATTTTCATATGTAGTATAGCATACAAATTCGTAGTGATGTATGGGCTTCGAGCCGTACAAAGTTATTACTGTAGCCGAAATTAAGTTTTTATGAGTCCTTTCTGAGTTCACAGTAAACCATTCAGCGTCTTTAATAATTTTCTGTTCTTTTCCCTTACAGAGCAGGGTGTTATTTTACACTGGCTGTCACTTAGGAAAAGTTCATTTAATGTTAAAAAATTATCAGCCCATAACAGAGATCCAAACGGGAACGCTATGAATGATCTGATTGATCGAATGGGCCAAATTTTGCTCTGGTTGAAAGCAGCTGCTAGCGAGTTGAGGGCGGGTGTCCCGTTCGCTGTCCGTCCCGCCAGACAAAATCTGCGCCGGAGAGATGAGTCACGGTGGTACTGCGCTAATCTGCTATCTGTCTCGGAAACCGTGTTGTGTGAACCTAGATTTTTCATCACGCTACATGGCGCACTTAGGAACAATGTACTCGCTCTACTGCTGACTCTAAATTTTCTTGAGTTGCTGGAGCGCCCCAGTCTGACAATGATGAATTATTTCAGAACAAAATGCGTAGTAGCGGCCTTGTTCCGAAAACCTCCCATTGTCTTGGTGTAATGCTTGTTTTAGACTGTCTAGTGACGTCCATCATATCTTTTGCAGTGTCGTTTGTTGAGAAATTCTCCAAATTATCTCTTACCGCACGACCATAATCCAAATACGTTACTTATTAATACTACCTGTATTTCTTCACACGATGTTTTAATAGGAAACCGGTATCGAATAAAGTGACGCATGTTTGTAGAAAATTATCACGTTGGTTATTCTGTTGCCTAGGCTGTAGCTTCCTAGTCGTCTTTGCTGGCACACTCATATTTTCATAACTTTTGTTTTTTCACCATGGAATATTGCAAGGCTTTTTTTCTTGTAATGGTAATATGTATGCATCAAGATTTGTCGGACCATTATTCATTCTCGTCACAATATGGCCACAACTAAAGAACTATTGAGACTGTATTAATAACTATGCTAGTGTTTTTCTATTTTGTGGTTATGAACTTCACTGTCTGTGGTAGACTTAATGAGGTAAACCTATGAATTAACAATCTTTTCTATGGAGAATTATTTAGTAAGGTAAAACTGAAGTCTCTAAACAAAACTAACCCCTTGTATTTCTTACCGACTGACGAAAACCATATAGTAAGATCAGGTGGATTTGTAAACAGACATCATTAAAACGATTTCATATTACATTCGAAATAAATAATCACAACTCCTAAACACAGATAACATTCTTCCATCTACCAAGACTCATAGCCACAGTGTAAGCACATACGACTCTTTGCAGCTTAAAACTAAAAGTAAAATAACTTACGAATATCAACAGCAGCTCTTTTTACGACGTGCAAACGACACCAGCTTCGAAAAAGAAATTTATATCGTAAGAAATTAGTTGCAGCGTGTCACGAACACAGACTTCAAAATATTACAATGGTAACAACAGAAGTGAGAAAAGATTAAACATGAAAATACAGCAAATTGATGTTGGGACTGATTCAGAGCAAACAATTTCAACGCGGTGAAATATCAGTCACTCACATTTGTCTCTGTCAGTCTATCCTACCCTGTTCTCATACATAATTCTATGATGCTCGGGCTAACTGTAGTGTAACACAGATTTCGGAGGGAGGTCGATCACACAGTGATCATAATGAGCTAAAAATCTAATACTTAATCTATTAACATCTTGAAACAGAATGTTCCTGATGGTCTGATGTCTCTTCGCCTCTTAATTAGTATAATAAAAGAAGTCCACAAGTCAAAGAAATCAGTAAATTGACAAAAAAATGCTATAAGTAACTCTAGACTCTAATTTAATTGGCATAAATTTGTTACAAAGCAACTTGAAGGGATTACATTACTTATTCCAATACAATGTCATTACAATACAAAAGTAACTGTGCGATAATTGCGTCCAGTTAACAACACATCCAAAGTGGTAATATTGTCAAGACAGGGTTCTTTACTCCTCTTTTGAAACCACTAATTATACTATAGCCGCAAGTGTTAGTTTGCGACTAGCTTCATATTCAGTTAAGCCTTGTATTAACAAAACATATCAAATTTACGTTTACCCTCTTTTCTAAAGTAAATGCACATGCATATTGTCTAATTAAGAGAAAAAGGAAGGTTGTAACGTTTACAAGACAGTTCTCTGTCCCACTGTTACGAAACCACTGCTAACTTTACATGTGGAAGAATTACTTGGTAACAAACTTCTTAGTCCACTACAGCTTATAGTGAAGAAAAACATAAGACTACAGATATACGTTTAACAGGCTTGATGATGTAGTAGCACAAACATTGCGTACAAGTAACAATAAAACGAAATGACAACACTAATGAGAGTTCACTTGACTGTCCTTGTGAGATACTGTTTCTGGAAATATAAGTGTTAGTTGGTTATCACTTAATACTGAACTGAAGCTGCTGCTGTATGGCTGTTGATGCCACACTGGTGGTAGTGTGTGTGTGTGTGTGTGTGTGTGTGTGTGTGTGTATGTGTGTGTGCGTGTGTATATGTGTGCGTGTGGGTGATGTATGTGTTTGCATATGTGTTTGTGTGTGTGTGTGTCTGTCTGTCTGTCTGTGTGTCTATGGGTGTTGTGTTGTGCATGTGTTTGTGAGTGTGCGTCAGTACGTTTGGTGGGACGGGGGAGGTGGGAGGGAATAGAGACTGACAAAATTAGATAAGAGGTACAGAAAAGAATGGGAGTTAAGCATCCTCAGTGGCGTTTAAATACTTTTTTGTAATGGCGGATAGCAAATAATGGTGGAATGTTTTTCATAGGGGTATAGTGATTATAGCTATAATAGTAAAGGTCATCATCGTGTCTGCTACATCCTTAAGGATGATAATTACTATAATCTCAATCATTACTTCTAGCAGTAATCTTAATACGTCTTTGTCGTCTGTTTCGTTGAACCTTGGCTGTTTGGTCTCCTGGGTATCTAGTACAGCTTGTTTTGTAGTCACATCACTCTCGTCGTACCGCTGTGGGTCGCCCTCTGTTTCATCTGGCAGTGTAGCATCAGCGATGGGCAGCATTTCTCCAGCTAGTTGATCGTATGCAGCAGCATTCCTGAAAATCGGAAAAGTGAAATGCCTACCCTTTCGTGTTAGTCTTCATCATGTTGTTTATAATTTACCTTCTCAAAATATAGGGTGATTCAAAAAGAATACCACAACTTTAAAAATGTGTATTTAATGAAAGAAACATAATATAACCTTCTGTTATACATCATTACAAAGAGTATTTAAAAAGGTTTTTTTTTCACTCAAAAACAAGTTCAGAGATGTTCAATATGGCCCCCTCCAGACACTCGAGCAATATCAACCCGATACTCCAACTCGTTCCACACTCTCTGTAGCATATCAGGCGTAACAGTTTGGATAGCTGCTGTTATTTCTCGTTTCAAATCATCAATGGTGCAATGGTGACTGGGAGAGGTGGCCGAAACACCATATCCTTAACATACCCCCATAAGAAAAAATCCCAGGGGGTAAGATCAGGGCTTCTTGGAGGCCAGTGATGAAGTGCTCTGTCACGGGCTGCCTGGCAGCCGATCCATCGCCTCGGGTAGTTGACGTTCAGGTAGTTACGGACAGATAAGTGCCAATGTGGTGTCGCTCCATCCTGCTGAAATATGAATTGTTGTGCTTCTTGTTCGAGCTGAGGGAACAGCCAATTCTCTAACATATCCAGATACTGTAGTCCAGTTACAGTAGTACCTTCGAAGAAAAAGGGACCAAAAACTTTATTGGCTGAAATGGCACAGAAAACGTTCACCTTAGGCGAGTCACGTTCATACTGAGTTTTTCCCGCGGATTCTCAGTGCCCCATATACAGACATTGTGACGGTTGACTTTCACGTGAGTGTGGAAAGTTGCTTCGTCACTAAACACAATCTTTGAAACGAAAGATTCATCTGTTTCCATTTGAGCAAGGATAAAATCACAGAAATCGATTCTTTTAAACTTATCAGCTGCAGACAGTGCTTGAGCCAATTTCAGGCGATAAGGTTTCATAACTAACCTTTTTCGTAGGACTCTCCATACAGTAGATTGTGGAATTTGCAGCTCTCTGATAGCTCTGCGAGTCGATTTTCCTGGGCTGCGAACAAATGCTTGCTGGATGCGTGCTACATTTTCATCACTCGTTCTCGGCCGTCCAGAACTTTTCCCTTTGCACAAACACCCATTATCTGTAAACTGTGTATACCAACGTTTAATACACCACCTATCAGGAGGTTTAACACGATACTTCGTTCGAAATGCACGTTGAACAACTGTCATCGATTCACTTCTGCCGTACTCAATAACACAAAAAGCTTTCTGTTGAGCGGTCGCCATCTTGCCATCAACTGACGCTGACGCCTAGTCAACAGCGCCTCAAGCGAACAAATGTACAACTAAATGAAACTTTATAGCTCCCTTAATTCGCCGACAGATAGTGCTTAGCTCTGCCTTTTGTCGTTGCGGAGTTTTAAATTCCTAAAGTTGTGGTATTCTTTTTGAATCACCCTGTATTATTCGACAGTAGCTAAAAATTAGTTAACTGATTCAGGTACGTCGACGGAACACTACTGAAGTAACAATACTATTTTTTGAAAACACGATTGCCTAAATAAACTCAAAAATATTCAGCAATGTTTGTTGACTGTTCATTTTATTCCATAGTATACTATAGCAACATACTCGAATAGTAATGTGATGCAAGAATACATCTCTATAAGAAAATCTTTAAAGTTCAATGTAATATGCTTGTATATTGATATGCAAACTATGTAATATGAGGAAATCTGAAACTGAGTCAAACGTAATTATCGCTATAGGTCCTACTCTCCTTGTTCGCCAACCTCTCTGTCGACCTCTGCCTCCCCATCTCTTTGACCATCTCCTACTCTTCCCTCCTCTAATTATCCATCTCCTCTTTATTCCCCTCTCACTGTCCGTCTCCACAAACGAAACCTCGATTGAGAAATGAACTCACTTAAAATGGATGGGTAAATCGATTGGGATGATTAGTATAAGAGGTACAGGGATCTGTACCTGCTGGATCTGTGTGGCTAGTATCTTCAAGGACAGTCTTTCTCACAGTTTTAATCAGTGCACGAGCAGGACTGAAGAGTTTGGAATGATGAAGACTCAACAACAGAATTCTCCCCCCATGAACCATGGACCTTGCCGTTGGTGAGGAGGCTTGCGTGCCGCAACGATACAGATAGCCGTACCGTAGATGCAACCACAACGGAGGGGTATCTGTTGCGAGGCCAGACAAACGTGTGGTTCCTGAAGAGGGGCAGCAGCCTTTTCAGTAGTTGCAGAGGCAACAGTCAGGAAGATTGACTGATCTGGCCCTGTAACACTACCCAAAACGGCCTTGCTGTTGTGGTACTGCGAACGGCTGAGAGCAAGGGGAAAGTACAGCCGTAATTTTTTCCGAGGGCATGCAGCTTTACTGTATGATTAAATGATGATGGTGTCCGCTTGGGTAAAATATTCCGGAGGTAAAATAGTCCCCCATTCGGATCTCCGGGCGGGGACTACTCAAGAGGACGTCGTTATCAGGAGAAAGAAAACTGGTGTTCTACAGGTCGGAGCATGGAATGTCAGAACCCCTAATCGGTCAGGTAGGTTAGAAAATTTAAAAAGGGAAATGGATAGGTTAAAGTTAGATATAGTGGGAATTGGTCAAGTTCGGTAGCAGGAGGAACGAGAATTTTGGTCAGGTGAATACAGGGTTATAAATACAAAATCAAATAGGGGTAATGCAGGAGTAGGTTTAATAATGAATAAAAAAAATAGGAGAGCGGGTAAGCTACTACAAACAGCATAGTGAACGCATTATTGTGGCCAAGATGAACATGAAGCCCACGCCTACTAGAGTAGTACAAGTTTCTATGCCAACTAGCTCTGCATATGATGAAGAAATTGATGAAATGTATGATGAGATAAAAGAAATTATTCAGGTAGTGAAGGGAGACGAAAATTTGATAATCATGGGTGACTGGAATTCGACAGTACGAAAAGGAAGAGTAGGAAACATAGTAGATGAATATGGATTGGGGCTAAGAAATGAAAGAGGAAGCCGCCTGGTAGAATTTTGCACAGAGCATAACTTAATCATAGCTAACACTTGGTTCAAGAATCATGAAATAAGGTTGTATACATGGAAGAACCCTAGAGATACTGGAAGGTTTCAGGTAGATTATATAATGGTAAGACAGAGATTTAGGAACCAGATTTTAAATTGTAAGACATTTCCAGGGGCAGATGTGGACTCTGACCACAATCTATTGCTTATGAACTGTAGATTAAAACTGAAGAAACTGCAAAAAGGTGGGAATTGAAGGAGATGGGACCTGGCTAAACAGAAAGAACCAGTGGTTGTACAGAGTTTCAGGGAGAGCATAAGGGAACAATTGACAGGAATGGCGGAAATAAATACAGTAGAAGAAGAATGGGTAGCTTTGAAAAATGAAATAGTGAAGGCAGCAGAGGATCAAGTTGGTAAAACGACAAGGGCTAGTAGAAATCCTTGGGTAACAGAAGAGATACTGAATTTAATTGATGAAACGAGAAAATCAAAATTCAGTAAGTGAAGCAGGCAAAAAGGAATACAAACGTCTCAAAAATGAGATCGACAGGAAGTGCAATATGGCTAAGCAGGAATGGCTAGAGGACAAATGTAAGGATGTAGAGGCTTATCTCACTAGGGGTAAAACAGATACTGCCTATAGGAAAATTAAAGAGACCATGGGAGAAAAAAGAACCATTTGCATGAATATCAAGAGCTCAAATGGAAACCCAGTTCTAAGCAAAGAAGGGAAAGCACAAAGGTGGAAGGAGTATATAGAGGGTCTATACAATGGCGATGTTCTTGGGGACAATATTATGGAAATGGATGAGAAGGTAGATGAAGATGAAATGGGAGATGTGATACTTCGTGAAAAGTTTGACAGAGCACTGAAACACCTACCATCTGGTGAGCAAGATATATGAGACAGGAGAAATTCCCTCAGACTTCAAGAAGAATGTAATAATTCCAATCCCAAAGAAAGCAGGTGTTGACAGATGTGAAAATTACTGAACTATCAGTTTAATAAGTCACAGCTGCAAAATACTAACGCGAATTCGTTACAGACGAATGGAAAAACTGGTAGAAGTCGACCTCGGGGAAGATCAGTTTGGATTCCGTAGAAATGTTGGGACACGTGAGGCAACTTGACCCTACACTTATCTTAGAAGAAAGATTAAGGAAAGGCAAACCTACGTTTCTAGCATTTGTAGACTTAAAGAAAGCTTTTGACAATGTTGACTGGAATACTCTCTTTCAAATTCTGAAGGTGGCAGGGGTAAAATACAGG